>NC_088687.1:121334727-121968727 GCF_028017835.1 Emys orbicularis
CCGCAACCAACTGCACCTGGATCCCTACCCCACTGAGCCCATCTCCCCCAGCATCTCAACCGCCTCACTGATCTCCCCACACCCAGACCTCCCTGTCGAGCTCTATCCCCCCCACACCCAGACCCCCACCCCACTGAGCCCCAACCATCTTCACCTGGACCCTCCCTGCAGAGTCCCATTACCATTGCATCCAGAACCCCACAACAAGCCCCGTGCATCCAGATCCCCATCCAACCGGATCCCCCACTTAGCCACCCGCACCCAGATTGCCCCACATAGAACCCTCTCAACCCACACCTGGATCCCCCCACACTAAGCCCCTCCACACTTGGATCCTGCCTTGTTGAGCCTGCCTTCCCACACCTGGTGAACCTGGCACGGAGGGGCAGGGCTGTGGGGTGTTTCTGGGGCAGGCCCGGTCCTTGCGCTGTGTCAGGGTTGGATGCAACCTCACCACTGAGTCCATGTCCCGGAGGGGGAGCTGCACAGTGATCTCCCACCTTTGTGCAGCCAGTGGCCTGTGCTCCCCAGTGCCATGTTGGAGCTGCCACATTTATTTGACAAATAAAATTTGCAGAATTTTATAATATTGTGCACAGAATTTTTAATTTTTGGGCACAGAATGCCTTCAGGAGTAGGTATATTAAGGCAGTCTGCAACATCACATGCCAATGCTCCAATCTATTGCATAGGTCACCACCTTTCTAAATCTCCCTTTTGCTTACAATACATTAACAAAAAAACCCACCACATTAGTGGTCACCTGTCTAGCCCACTACCCTGCCTATAAAATGATAACTAGAATAAATGTCTACTAGTTATCTACAAAGAGCTCTGAGATTCTTTTTTAAAAAGATGAACTCAGCTAGTGTCCTTGAGACTGTAACTAGATGTGTTTACTTAGACAAGCCTAATATGAATTTACAAAATCTGCTTGGCTCAGTTGTATGCTTTCAAGAGAGGAAGCTAAGCCTTAAGGCCACAAAATATTGTCAGGAATAAGTAGATGTCTTGAAGGAAACAATTAAAAAGAGGTAATTATTTTCTGAGTTGATTTTTAAAGACAATTCTATTATCTTTGGGAAGGATTCCAAAGGCTGAGCAGGATGATGTGTAGAAAGTCAACAGGTCATTGGAAGAAAGGCAGCATCTTAGCCAAAGAATATTAAAGGTCTTGCAACACCAGGAAAGAATGCACTTTGCCTGAAATATAAACTATTTCACCTGCAGTAATCAGAACTACAGTAACAGATCTGTTTTACGATCTGTTTAGTAACAGATCTGTTTTACGATCTGTTTAGCGATTAAGATTCAAATTTGCTGGAGAATTGTGGCAATAACAAGGGCCAATCATACTACTAAAGACAATTGAGATAAAAATTGAGAATTTCCTGATATGTACATCCCAAAAAATCAACATACAGTCTGATTCATTATCATTGTGGAGCAGAGAAAATCAGAATTCCTTGAATTTACTGGTTCTTTGACAGTTACCCCTTTCGTCTCTGCAGATAGATGAAATGGTAATTGTATTCTAGATTCTAATCCAGTATTTGTATTATTGTTCTTTGTAGGTATGTTAATGTGTCATGTCATCTAATCTCCCATAGTTTCAAAATGAACAACCATGTTTTGAGTAAAGGTACAATAAATCATGGAAGTTCTATCTTCTAAATAAGCCAAGTTTCCATAATTTTTTTGCAGTTCTGCTCAGACTAAAGTTTCAGCTACATTTTAAAGGTTTTTACATTCTTGTAGAAACAATTTTGAGTTAATGTTCATTAATCGTTTGAAAATATATTCTTCACAGTGAAGCTAAAATAGGAGGAAATATTTAGGGTAAAGTACTGTTTAAAAGTAATTTTCATACAATATGCATAAACTGTTGACTGTTTTCTTCTTATATGACACTCTTCTAATAGACAGTGAGAGGAAGGATTGGTTTGAGGACTTGTACAATACAAATAAGCTCACCACTGGGGAAGGCCTAACTGCTTGGGGCAGGCATGGCAGAGTAGCAATATGTGAGTGGCCTGGCAAACATTGGTCATTAAGCACAGGTATGCTTAATCAGCCTGTTGTCAATCTTGCCAGTTCAATTGGCCAATAATTTCTTGAAGTGGCCAATCTGAAGAGGTTTATAAAAATAATTCTAATACCACCTAAGGACAAAATACTGTTTTTGTTAACCTGTAAGGGACATATGACCATGCCATAAAAAGAGGAGCATTTCAGGTTTTCAGGGACACATGATCATCCTACCCCCTAGAAGCTTTAACAACCCAGATCTATCAATATTACAAAGAGTCTGATGTCTTCAGCTTTTATATGTTACAGCTAGAATTAATTCTTCACATTACTTTTAAGTAAAGGTGAGAAGACCTATATGTTAGCATTTTGTTGCTGTAGGTCCAAATCCTGCATCAGTATCTTATAGGGTTGCCAACTCTGACTGAAGCTATTCTGGGAGATTTTTTGTTTTCCAACATGATGTAATGTTATTAATTGTACTGTTCAACCCATTCACGATATCAAGCCATTTTATATTGTGGGGGGGGGGGGGGTTGTTTTGAACTGCTAGCTAACTAGCTAATGTAATTTTTCTAGTACTCAGCATGGAAATTCAGTGAAAAATCAGGCAACATTCATGAGCCCACGTATGCATCCGTCATGATAATACGTAATGTAAACTGGTAGTACTATGTCATTACGCTGCCACGGAAAAGAAACATACAATCAGATGACACCGTTATGTTTTAACAATGAATGAACTTCTGTATGAATTATGTGCATACATTATATTAATTTATTTTCTTAAAATATTCTATTAAAGTCTCCTGGATTACTTTCAATAGTCACTGGAAGATCGATGCTGATTCCAGTAGACTCCCAGCCAATCCAGGAGGGTTGGCAACCTTAATCTGCTAGCACAGATCCTTGTGCAGATTTGGGGGTCCATGCTAGCAGATCCAAAGCAGGATCAGGGCCACAGTTGGCAAGTTGAGGACAGTTTTCAGGACCCTGCCAGATATGACTTGGTATGTTTTATAGTGGGTACCAAAGTCAGCTGTTTATTTAAAAAGAGAAAGAAAGACCTGGATGCTTCACCAACTGGAAAGAGTGAATTTGTCTGTGACTCAGTAAAACATCCTTTTCTAAATTCAAGTAATATTCTTGCAGAGAATATCTACAGTAGCACAAATGGGCATCACTAAAACAGTAAAAGTTAAGAAGCTTCTTTCATTAAAATTTGCTATTTTAAGATGTTTAAAATCTATGAATATGAACACTCATACCTTTTTACAAAAATTACTCCGAAATTACTGATGTTTGTCACATTTTTAATTTTATTTAAAGAGGAACTCAATAAAATACTTGTTTAAAAAATGTCTAATTTAGCACATTTAATGCAACCAAACAAATGCATAGTTCAGAAGGGTGTTTCCCTCTGCTACTCATAATCTGAGTTTTAAAATATAAACTTGGCTCCTAAATATAAAGTCAAATTACTTTCCAATAACAGCCACTTAGCGCACACCAATTATAGTAACACTGCATAGACCTTTTAAACAATCTCTGCCAGAGGTTTTCACTCAACTAATGTGATTAGCCTTCAGAGATTACCCTGATCAGATAATATGCAGGTTAAACCTGTAAACCTCTTGTCATTTTCTCCATTCTTTGCACATGGTGGTAAATTCTCTCCTATTAATCAGCAAAAATTACAGACTAAATAGGTTTTTTCCATCTACAACTACTTTAATTGTGATGGTTTGTAAAGCTGTAAATAGAGGTGAAAAGTTACAGTACCAGGGCTTTGCAGTGGCTCTTTCCTTAGTGCCCTGCAGTACTCTGCAAGATACCTGGGTTTGATTTGTTATATCTAGGATCAGCCGGTACTGGGAACAATGCAGAAGCAGCATGCTGAATGGAGGGAGAGAGTATTGTATTGCTCTGCAGATCTACTCCTCCGGCCAATTTAGGAATGGCTGATGGTCAAGTTATTCTATTCACGTACAAGCAAATATTCTGATGACATGAACTTTTTAAAAAGTAAATGTACGTACAGTACAAGGTACAACCCACAGACTCTTCTGCCAGTGTGGCTCTTAGTGTCACAAAGGCTTGGCACCCAGTGGTATTAGGGTTGCCAACCCTCCAGGATTGTCCTGGAGTCTCCAGGAATTAAAGATTAATCTTTAATTAAACACTATGTCATGTGACGAAACCTCCAGGAATATGTCCAAACAAAACTGGCAACTGTAAGTGGTATTGACATCAGAAGAGTTGTAAGTATTGGGTGCAGTGAATGGAAATAAACATGAATTAAACTTTTTAAACCTGTTCTCTTCTATGGTGTCTGATCCTAGGTGGTGTCGATCACAGACCTCTGTGCAGTCCTATTTCCCTTATCAAGAAGGGTAATGCACTGTCTCTGTTCTTGCTTAGCTCCTTGCTTGTAGTTCTAAGTGCAATTAGTTTCAAGTCTGTATTACTGTAAATCATCAGCAGGATCTTGGTACTGAATCTTCATCAAAAAGATTCTTCTGGGTCCATTTTCAAGCAGGTGAGCTTCTCCTCCTGACTTCATATTTTGTGTTTTCCTGACATGCATTTATTGCTTGTAAAAGATTGAGAGAACTGGAAAATGAAGTTCTTTGTCACATCACCTTCTCTCTCTTTCTTTGTGTATCCTTGTTAAGGCATTGCAGCAATCTTCCTCTCTCCCAGAATTCCCTATTCCTCTGTGCCATTTCCCCCACAGAGTCTCCATCCATCACCTATAGGTCTCCATTTCCCCAAGATCCTGATTTTCTTCTCTCTGCCCTTTCTCCCCTTACCTGCTTTAAGCAACAATTACAAATACTCTGCTTGGTGATGAGTTGCTAATGAACAATTTTATTTTACTCCAAAATCTAAGTGCACCAGTGAAGTAACTAAGTTGGACTGTGTTCAAGATTTCAACATACATCTGGTGTTGACACCTCAAATCTGTAGGTGTTATGAGTGGATTAAGAACATTAGTAATGTCTGTGGCATCCTGGACTCTTCTCTTTTACTGTAAGGACTCAGTTTTCTGTAGTACAGGAAGAAAATGTCTTGTTTACTCTCTTGCTGCCCCAGTGAGTGATCATATGAAATAAAGTATTTATTTCTCCTATTCAAATGACAGCACTGCATAGTCTGTTTATCTGTCAAGCCAAGTTAATACATTTATGGTCTGTAGAGCTCTCTTCACTCCCAGCCCTCAGGCTCACCATGGAATCTAAGGTATGTAATGATGACATAGATATGATATACTTTACCATAACCTGTACTACAGGGCAGCTGTTGTTGCCAGTCTAACTCTCTGTTTATGCTGCTGAAATCCCAGCCAAGGAAACTTGTCTGCTGTATACATATAACACATTGTGAATCGAATGATGCGCTGGAGGAGGCTCTTGAAATTCCCGGGGGCTACTTGTGAACATTCCATCTGCTGCTTATAAAGAAGCTCACCCCTGCACGGCTAAATTATTAATAATTTATTTTTGTATTACAGTAGTGCCTCGAGATGCCAACAACAATCAGGGTGCCACAAACACAGAGGGAAACAGCCCCAAAGAGCTTAAAATATAAAAGGACAAGACAGACACCGGATAGGAAACAGGGGCAAGGAGAGAGGATTCTCCCAAGGTCACAGAGCAGGCCAGTGACAGAGCTGGGATTAGAAGCAAAAATCTCTTGACTGCCAGTGCAGTGCCCTGTCTACTAGCCTATGCTGCTGCCTCTAACCTAAACCATCTTCAGGAATGACTTGTCCTGGGTCTCAAAAACCTACTTTTGAGGTGCATATTAGGGATGTAAATATCCATTAAAAAAGTTAATCATTTAAACAATTAAAATTATGTTGTTTAATCGGTTAACTGATTAAAGGGATAGGGGCTGGGGTCGCTGTAGCTGGGTCTGCTCCGGCCAGCCCAGGGCTGGGGCTGGGGTCGGTGGGCTGGGGCTGCTCCAGCCGGCCCAGCCCCAGGGCTGGGGTCGGCCGACGTGGCCCTGGGGCTGGGGCTGCTCCGGCTGGCCCCGGAGCTGGGGGTTAATGGTTAGGGTCAGTTAACCAGTAAGACTAATGCTTACTAGTTAACCGTTTCACCGTTTAGTATGTTACATCCCTAGTGCATATGTTTGCCATTTAAAATGGACTAGATTGCACCAAATACGTTTTTTGGCTTTTTTATTTTTTTTAGATTTCTTGGCATAGAAAACCTTCATTCCCTATCCCCAGTTACACAAATTGGAAACTGCTGTGTTAACAATAAGCTTGTTATGTCTAAAGAGTGTAAACGTTTCTAGTGAAGTGCAATTGAAGTGAATATATGTTTGTTGCCATCTCCTTTGTTCGTGAGGAAAGTATTGTAATGAATTAGCAAAGCAGTAACATCAGCAGAGGAAGCAAAGTGAATCTGCTACGGGTGAATCTTTCTACTGTTCTTCTGGCTCCTACCCGGAGGGGATAGGTCAGTCAGAGGAAGGTTCCATAGCACTCAGAGACCTAGAGGGACAAGTTCAGCTGTTCCTTGCAGCTGCTCAGGGTGACCTAAGCTGATGTTTCCTGGGTTGCCTGTGTGCATTTTGATCTCTCTCAGTTTGAGAGTAACAAGACTTACGTACATAGTGAAGATAAGAACATGTGCATAGTGTAAACAAACAAATTACACCACCCCGACCATGTGATATCAATTTCATGTGATATCAACAGTGTTTCCCAACAAGTGGGTAGTTCCCTGATTGGGGGCACAAAAGGCAATGAGGGTGGTTGCAAGGCATTTTATGACAATCTAAAGCAAAGAGAATCTTGTTACCCCACTCAGTGCACCCCATTATCTTTCAAGGTCAAATATTCTCTGTCAGTCTCTTGAAACACAGACACAAATTATACAGGTTTCATCTCTAGAGGGCCCTTCCAGCCCTAGATTTCAGATTCTATCAGACTGCCAAAAGCTTGAGAAAAGTATAGACAGGTCACCCAACAAGTTGCAAAATACAAATCATTGGAATTTATTCTTAACTTTATTTCTATGTTGTATTGTGTTAAACAAACAAAGGTAACAAAACTGAATAATGTTAAAATTACAAAGATTAACCTATATTTTGCTCTGTCAAAATGTGTACTGTAAATCGTTTTTCCGTAGTAAATTTCACCAGGAAGCATTACAAAATAATTTATAAACTTAATTAACTTTTGGTAGATACTGGATCTTATCTTCCTTTCACTTAAGTCAATGGCAGTGCTAATTATATGTTGGTGACAACATTTCCATTGTGGGTTTTTTGTTTTTATTGGGAGCAAGATTGGGCCCATTATAACTGTCAAGATAAAGTCTTACATGCTAACCTTAATTATCTTACAACTGACCTGGGATAACTCTAAATTACTGGCAACAACATTTTCCAGTGTACTGGCTCAAATTAAATGCCTTGAAGGACTGAGTGCACACCAGAAGTTAGGCGTTGTGATACTGAGCGTCACTGCACCGAACATTTAAGAGCCTAGAAAATCTCTGTGGTTCACAAAGCCTGAGTTGGGAGCCTAGGCTCCCTATATAATGAATGGGGAGACATAGGTGTCTTAGACTGCGATTCATAAAATCCAGCATGCTAGGGGACTTCCCACCTAAGCTAACCAATGGGAGAGGCCAATCTTTTTTGTTGTTGTTGTTGGCATCCTTTCATCTACGAGAGACGGTGGGAATTGCAGCCTATGATGTAGATGGTTTGCAATGTCTCATGTGACTGAGTAGTCCAATCCAAGATTTGCATGATCTTTGGAAGTTATTGCAAATGTACGTATCTCGGATGGGAGCAGCTTGCTTCCTACAGGTGCTTTTCTCTTCAAGCAGTAGGAGCCAGCTCCTGTCATGGGATTTGATACCCTGATGGAGACGATAGCGCCACTTGTTACGATCACTTGCCAAGGTTTCCCATTGGTCAGGATTAATTCCAAATTCCTTCATATCTCACTGGCATGTGTCTTTATAGCGAAGCTTGGGACGTCCTGTTGTTCTTGTTCCCTCTGATAGTTCCCTGTATAGCATATCCTTGGGTATGCATCCGTCTTCCAACCTGCTCAGCCAGCGCAGTCATCCTTGCTTGAGCAGGCTGTCACACTTGGTAAATTTGCCCTTTGAAGAACCTCTGCATTGGTGACTTTAACTTGTCATTTGGTGTTGAGTATGCGGCAAACAGCATAGGTGGAAACTGTTAAACCTTTTCTCCTGATGAGCATAAGTTGTTCATGTTTCCCCACCATACATGAGTACTGAGGACGCAAGCTTGGTACACTAGCATTTTGGTCTTGATGGTAAGCTTTGAGTTGTTCCATGCTCTTTTAGTCTACTAAAGGTGGTGGCAGTCTTTCCAATGTGAACATTTAGTTCTTCATCCAGTGAGAGGTTGCTGGTCACTGTAGAACCTAAGTAGCTGAACTTTTGGACTACTTCTAGCTGGTTTGCATTTAAGGTGTGTGATGGGGTTCGACTCACCACCGCTGGTGCCTCTGACTGGTCGCTCTGGGAATTAGCTCTCGACCACTGCGGAGCGCCCTCGACGCGTGGTGTCTGGCCCATCATCTCTGCTGCTGCATTGGGACCCACGTTGCTCCCTGCTCAGCGGTGCCCTCTTCAGGACAGTTTTCGTACACTTCAGGACACTGCCCTCCGGCAGTGCCCAATAGTCTAGTCTCACCCCCTTCCGGGGGTTGTTGTTAACAGCAGTCTTTCTGTCTGCACCTGCCTCGCTGACCAACCACAACCCTGTAGCCTAGCCCCTTATCTTAGGGGCAAGTTGCGGTCTATCTTGGCCCCTCTCCTCAACGGCCAGGTGCAGTGCAAAGGGGGAAAGGGGGGGACCCAGGCCCGTCCGCTACTCTGGGTCCCCACCCAGGGACCCTCTAGCGGCAGTCTCCCTCTTCCTTTCTTCCTTCCCCTCTTGCCTGCCTTGTTTCCCTGGGCCACTTCCCCTTTGGCCCTATGCACCTTCTCGACCCTTTCCAGCAGGGCCGCAGCCTGGCAGGTAATGGGCTGGAGCTCCTATCTGCTCCCCCAAGCCTGTCCAGCACTTCTCTGTCCAAGGTGCTGCTCCTTTCATCGGGAGCCAGTCCTTCTCCTTTGCTGGCCAGGGAGCGACTGCCCTCTCCACAGCTAGGCAGCCTTTATATAGGACTTAGCCTGGTCCTGATTGGCTGCCTCTTCTCCTGCCCTGATTGGCTCTCCACAGGCCTTCACTGATTGGCTGCTGGTCCGTGCAGCCTCTCTGGCCTGGTTCAGCCCTTTTTCTCAGGGCGTGGAGCACCGCCCCACCACAAGGTGATTGAAGAATCTTGTGGAACCCTCTGTCCTAATACAACCATTTTCTTAATGCTGATGGTGAGAGCAAATTCCTGACAAGCTCTTGAAAGGCAGTCCATGAGTTCTTGTATTAGATCTTCATCTTGGGCTGTGAGGCAACATCATCAGCGAACAGAAGTTCCCTGATTGGTACCTTTCTGACTTTGGTCTTTAACTTAAGTCATGAGAGGTTGAAGAGTTTCCCATCCTATCTTGTGTGGAGATACACTCCATCTTTCATGTCCTTAAACGCTTAGTTCAAGAATACAGAGAAGAAGATTCCTAAGAGTGTAGGGGCAAGAACACATCCTTGCTTCACTCCGCTTTTCTTCTCAAAGCTGTCTGAAGTGGACCCGTGTAGCGGGGTGGTTACCCTGCTCCTGCCTGAGGGGTTTAAAACAGCCCCGGCGGAGGGCTGGGGCAAAGGGAAAAGCTACTGGGCTGATTGGGGAAGTAGCCACAGCTGGGACGCCCCAATCAGGCCACAGCTGGCCTGTATAAAAAGGCTGGGAGCCAGGAGCTCAGCAGTCTCTCTCTGCCTTCAGAGAGAGAAGGGCCTGGCTGCAGGGAGCTAGACACAGGGTACCTGTAGTGGAGCAGGGCTGGGGAAAGGCTGAGGAGTTGGGGAGCTCCAGCCTGGATAGCCCCAGGCTGCGGCCTGGTAATAGGCCAAGGGGTACTGGGGGTTGCAGAGGACAGCCCAGGGCTAGGCCAAGGCAGCAGGTCCAAACCCCCTTGCCAGTGATGAGTGGCCTATACTGCAGTCTGCCCCAGGGCGCGGGGGCTAGATGGTGACTGGCAGTGGCCTGGTGCTGAGGCAAGGTGGGGATAGTGGGTAGGGGTTCCCCTGGGAGGGGAGACCCAGCGTGTGTGGGTATTGCCAGGGGGCAGCACCCAGAGCAAGGGGCACCGGGGTCCTGGGAGGGACACGGGGGCCAGTACAGAAGAGGACGAGGTGGATCACCGGCCTGCAGAGGGCGCTCCAGAGGCTGGTGAGCTAATTCCCTGGACGACCAGCAGGAGGCGCCGCAGGGGTGAGTCTGGACCTTCTACAACCCGTCAAACTGGACAGTTGCTCTCATGTTGTCATGGAATGAATGTATAAGACTTAACAGGGTTGGTGGGCATCCTATCTTTTCTAGTATTGCAAAGAGACGTGCTCTGCTGACTGTGTTGAATGCTTTGGTTAGGTCCACAAAGGCGATGTACAATGGTTGGTTTTGCTCTCTGCACTTTTCTGCCGATCAGGGGTGTCTGAATCACTATGGGACTCATGTGGGCTTTAGACGTACGGACACCTAGAGGAAGGCAGCAGTACACATGCCCACAGGCTGAAAGATAGGTGCCTAAGGAACTTTTACCCTAAAAATGGCTTAGGCATTGAGTCAGTTTAGGTGCTTACATGGTTAGGCAGGAGTTTTGTGCATCCCAGTGATCCTGAAACCAGGATTTAGGTGCCTAAAATATAGACGTAGATACCTAATTCCTTCTGTGCATGCAGCCCAAAGTTAATATTCTAGGATCTCCTTGAAAGGGGCCAAAGACACTTCCAAGAACATTTATTTCCCTTCAGAAAGATGCCCATCCTGACAGCTAAGTTCCTCTGGAACTAAGTTCCTCAAGGGGGAAGCTTCTGAAAGTAGGAGACACAGCTTTCTTGGCTACAAGGGCCACAGTTCTTATGGCTAACTTAGAACAACGCTTCCTCAGCTCTCGTCCCCTTACGCCCCTACTCTACTTGTGCTACATTGATGACATCTTCATCATCTGGACCCATGGGAAGGAGGCCCTTGAGGAATTCCACTAGGATTTCAACGATTTCCACCCTACCATCAACCTCAGCCTGGACCAGTCCACACAAGAGGTCCACTTCCTATACACTACAGTGCTAATAAGCGATGGTCACATAAACACCACCCTATACCGGAAACCTACTGACCGCTATACTTACCTACATGCCTCCAGCTTTCATCCAGACCACATCACACGATCCATTGTCTACAGCCAAGCTCTAATATACAACCGCATTTGCTCCGATCCCTCAGACAGAGACAAACAGCTACAGAATCTCTATCAAGTGTTCTTAAAACTGCAATACCCACCTGATGAAGTGAAGAAACAGATTGACAGAGCCAGAAGGGTACCGAGAACTCACTTACTACAAGACAGGCCCAACAAAGAAAGTAACAGAACGCCACTAGCCGTCACCTACAGTCCCCAACCAAAACCTCTCCAGCGCATCATCAAGGATCTACAACCTATCCTGAAGGACGATCCCTCACTCTCACAGACCTTGGGAGACAGGCCAGTCCTCGCTTACATACCTCCCAACCTGAAGCAAATACTCACCAGCAACTACACACCACACAACAAAAACACCAACCCAGGAACGAAACCCTGCTACAAACCCCAGTGCCAACTCTGTCCACATATCTATTCAAGTGACACCATCATAGAACCCAACCACATCAGCCACACTATCCGGGGCTCATTCACCTGCACATCTACCAAGGTGATCTATGCCATCATGTGCCAGCAATGCCCCTCTGCCATGTACATTGGCCAAACCGGACAGTCTCTACGCAAAAGAATAAATGGACACAAATCTGACATCAGGAATCATAACATTCAAAAACAAGTAGGAGAACACTTCAATCTCTCTGGTCACTCAATAACAGATCTAAAACTGGCAATTCTTCAACAACAAAAACTTCAAAAACAGACTCCAACATGAAGCTGCAGAACTGGAATTAATTTGTAAACTGGATACCATCAGATTAGGCCTGAATAAAGACTGGGAGTGGTTGGGTCATTACAAAACCTAAACTTAATTTCCCCAATACTAATTTCTCCCTACTGTTACTCACACCTTCTTGTCAACTGTCTGTAATGGGCCACTCTCTTACCACTTCAAAAGACATTTTTCCTCCGTTGGTATCCTGCTGTTAATTGATTTATCTCATTAGACTGACCTCACACTTGATAAAGCAACCCCCATCCTTTCATGTATTTATACCTGATCCGGTATTTTTCACTTCATGCATCTGATGAAGTGGGTTCTAGCCCACGAAAGCTTATGCCCAAATAAATTTGTTAGTCTCTAAGGTGCCACAAAGACTCCTCGTTGTTTTTGCTGATACAGACTAACACGGCTACCACTCTGAGTTCTGGAATTGATTACTGGAGGAGATGAGTTCCCACAAATCTTGCAGACTTCGGAACATGATACAAAACTCATTTCTTGGACTTAACACTGCCACAGACATAACTAAGCACAGCAGAACAAGTAAGAGCAAATAGTGAAAGTGAAGACAAGGAGATAAAAGAGAAGTAGTAGGATGTGAAATAGAATAGAAGAAAGTCAAAGGAAATTGAAAACCTCACAATCCTTTTTTTTTTTTTTTAAAGTCATTTTCTACAGAATTTTTTTGCATTTAAAATGTTTGACAAATACAGATTTGCATTATGAACAATACCTTGACTTCAGTAGAACAGTGCCTGTTCACTCCAGTGGTAAATATGACCCATAGAATCTAAACCAGTGTTTCTCAGCAACTGGTCCGTGGACCGGGGCCGGTCCCTGAGATCTCCCTGAAACGGTTTAGGAAGGCAGCAAGCCAGTCCCCCGGTATGAAAAGGTTGAGAAACACTGATCTAGACCACATAATTTGGCTAGTGTTTTGGCTCTTAGGCCCAGATCCTCAAAGGCATTTAGGCCCCTGACTCCAATTGAAATAAATCGTAGTTAGCACATATACTAAGGGACCATTCAAGGTAGAGTGACCTGTTAATACCTTGCAATCATAGGACAAAAAGAGTGAGTTACTGATGTTGTAATAAGCCAAAAATCCAGTTTCTCTGTTTAGTCCATGATTTTAGTATCAGAGAAGAGCAATAAAAATGATTAAAGGTCTCAAACATGACCTATGAGAGAAGATTTTAAAAACTGGGTTTGTTTAATCTGGAGAACATAAAACTGAAGGGAGTTTCACAGTTTTCAAGTAAATAAAAAGTTGTTATAAGCAGGGTGAAAAAATTTTCTCCTTAATCTCTGAGGATTGCTGGGAGGTTTAGATTGGACATTAGGAAAAACTTGCTGTCAGGGTGGTTAAGCACTGGAACAAATTGCCCAGGGAGGTTGTGGAGTCTCCATCTTTGGAGGCTTTTAAGAACAGGTTAGACCAACTCTTGTCAGGGATGATCTAATTATTAGTTAGTCCTGCCTTGAGTGTAGGGGACTGGATTAGAGGACCTATTGAGGTCCCTTTCTATCCTACACTTCTGTGATTCTGAGAGACACTGGATTTATGTTTTATTACAACAATCTGTAATGCACTACCCCCCCTCCATTCTTTGTCCTATGACTGCAGAGGTGTTAATGGGCCACTCTACTTTGAGAGGTCCCTTAGAATGTGTACTAACTTATGCTAAACAATCTGTTCCACCTTGCATTTAGCTGTGACGCTCAGAGTACCTTTCCCAGACCTGAAGAAGTGTTCTTTGTGGCTCTAAGGCCTTGGCTACACTTGCGAGTTGCAGTGCTGTAAAGCCGCCCCCAGCGCTGTAACTCACTCCCCGTCCACACTGGCAAGGCATTTGCAGCGCTGTATCTCCGTGGTTGCAGCGCTGCATGTACTCCACCTCTCCGAGAGGAATAGCGAGTGCAGCGCTGCGGCGCCAGTGTGGCTGCCCAATGCGCTGTGAATGGCCTCCAGAATTATTCGGCAGTATCCCACAATGCCTGTTCTAGCCACTCTGGTCATCAGTTCAAACTCTACTGCCCTGGCCTCAGGTAACCAACCATGTGACCGACCCTTTACATTCCCCGGGAATTTTAAAAATCCCCTTCCTGTTTGCTCAGCCCGGCGTGGCGTGGCGTGCTATCAGCGAATCTTTCCAGGTAACCATGCCTCCACGTGCCAAGCGAGCCCCAGCATGGAGCAATGGCGAGTTGCTGGACCTCATCAGTGTTTGGGGGGAGGAAGCTGTACAGTCCCAGCTGCGCTCCAGCCGTAGGAATTACGATACCTTCGGGAAGGTATCAAAGGACATGATGGAAAGGGGCCATGACCGGGACCCCCTGCAGTGCAGGATTAAAGTGAAGGAGCTGCGGAATGCCTACCGCAAAGCCCGCGATGCAAACGGCCGCTCGGGTGCTCCCCCCGCGACCTGCCGATTCTACAAAGAGCTGGATGCGATACTTGGGGTTAACCCCACCTCCACTCCAAGCACCACCATGGACACTTCAGAGCCGGTGTGGGGGGGGGGGAAGAGGAAGAGGAGGAAGAGGATGAGGAGGAGGAAAACGGGAGTGATGGTGGTGGGCCTGATGGAGACACCCCGGAATCCCTGGAGCCATGCAGCCAGGAGCTCTTCTCGAGCCAGGAGGAAGGTAGCCAGTCGCAGCGGCCGGTACTTGGTGGAGGACAAACGGAAGAGCAGGTTCCCGGTAAGCAGGTTTTTTTTTCGGGAAGGAATTTTTTTGGTGCGGGCTCTTTGGGAGAGGAGGGTTAGGCATGCATGCCTAGATGCAGAATAGTGCATTGATGTGGTTTATCACATCGCGGTAATCGGCCTCGGTAATCTCCTCGAATGTCTCATCCAGAACGTGTGCAATGCGTTTGCGCAGGTTTATCGGGAGAGCCGCCGTGGTCCTTGTCCCAGCCAGGCTAACGTGTCCACGCCACTGTGCCGCGAAGGGAGGGGGGACCATTGCTGCACACAGGCAAGCTGCATATGGGCCAGGGCGGAAGCCGCATTGCAGTAGAATACCCTCCCTTGCTTCCCAGGTCACCCTCAGCAGCGAGATATCATCCAGGACGAACTCCTGTGGAAAATGTTGGGACAGTGTTCAGTGTAGGTGCCCCCTGAAGCTGTTGGCTCTCCCCAAGGCACAGAAACCCAGAGGACAGTGCAGCCCTGAAACAATCAGTCCCCCTTACTCACTATTGTGAGGCTCCCGTGGGATATGTGTGCTCTGTTTCGGACGGGAAAATTATGCTATTGTGTAGACCCTGTGTGTTTTCTACTCCTTAAGTGCGGGGGGGGGATCATTACTCTGTCTGGTATGAACAATGCTGCCTCTGTTAAATGTTGCATTTTGCCTATACAGCTGCATCAACCTTGAGACCTCAGCCGTCCCTCTTATCGCCTGCTCAGAGACTGCAAAGACTCAGGAAGAGACCGCGAAAAAGCAAAGAAGACATGCTGCAAGAAGTGATGCGGCAATCTATTAAAGAGAATGAGAAAGCACAGGACTGGAGGGAGAGAGAAAGCAGGATCCGCCAGGAAAATGCAGCGCACCGGCGGCAAAGCACCGCGCACCGGCAGCAAAGCACTGATAGGCTCATAAGCATCCTGGAGCGCCAAGCAGATGCTATCCAGGAGCTGGTAGCCATGCAGAAAGAGGAGCAGTACCGCAAACGCCACCCCCCCCCACAGCCCTTGTCCCAAAACTCTTTCCGTTGTGCCCCACTGTCACCTCCAACCCACTTTCCCCAACTTCCGTGTTCTTCACGCCACCCGCTGCCTCCAACACCAGTATCTTCACCACCCAGCCCTGAAAACCACGACCCTTACCCTCTGCACTCAGCCCCCATCACCATGCAGTATAGCTGTCCTGAAGTGCAGCACTCACTGCACAGCACACCAGACAGGACATATGCGAATCTGTGATAGTACTGTTCCCCACTCCACTCCCTTGTTTCTTTTCAATAAATGGATTTTTTGGCTGTGAAAACATTCTTTATTATTGCATAAAGTAAAAGACTCCTTAGCCCAGGAACTAAACAGGCACTGCAAGTCTGCTTGTCTGTTAAGCAGACACTGATTCCTAAAGATTGGAACTACTGCACTTCACTCCTGTGCAGGGCACCAGATATCACTGCTGGTTTTCAGCCTCAAATTGCTCCCTCAAGGCATCCCTAATCCTTGCAGCCCCGCGCTGGGCCCCTGTAATAGCCCTGCTCTCTGGCTGTGCAAATTCAGCCTCCAGGTGTTGAACCTCGGAGGTCCATGCCTGAGTGAAGCTTTCACCCTTCCCTTCACAAATATTATGGAGGGCACAGCACGCAGATATAACCGCGGGGATGCTGTTTTCAGCCAAGTCCAGTTTCCCATACAGAGATCACCAGCGGCCCTTTAAACGGCCAAAGGCACACTCCACAGTCATTCGGCACCGGCTCAGCCTGTAGTTGAACTGTTCCTTGCTGCTGTCAAGTCTCCCTGTGTAGGGTTTCATGAGCCACGGCATTAACGGGTAAGCGGGATCTCCAAGGATCACAATGGGCATTTCAACTTCCCCTACCGTGATCTTCCGCTCTGGGGAAAAAAGTCCCAGCCTGCATCTTCCTGAACAGCCAAGTGTTCCGAAAGATGCGTGCGTCATGCACCTTTCCGGGTCAGCCTGTGTTAATGTCAATGAAACGCCCACGGTGATCCACAAGCGCCTGGAGAACCATAGAGAAATACCCCTTCCGATTAACGTACTCGGATCCTAGGTGGGATGGTGCCAGAATAGGAATGTGCGTCCCATCTATCGCCCCTCCACAGTTAGGGAACCCCATTTGTGCAAAGCCATCCACTATTTCCTCCACGTTACCCAGAGTCACGGTTCTTCTGAATAGGATGCGATTAATGGCCTTGCAAACTTGCATCAACACGATTCCAATGGTCGACTTTCCCACTCCAAACTGGTTTGCGACCGACCGGTAGCTGTCTGGAGTTGCCAGCTTCCAGATTGCAATAGCCACCCGCTTCTCCACTGGCAGGGCAGCTCTCAATCTCGTGTCCTCGCGCCGCAGGGTGGGGGCGAGCTCCTCACACAGTCCCATGAAAGTGGCTTTTCTCATCCGAAAGTTCTGCAGCCACTGCTCGTCATCCCAGACTTCCATGACGATGTGATCCCACCACTCAGTGCTTGTTTCCCGAGCCCAAAAGCGGCGTTCCACGATGCTGAGCATGTCCGTGAATGCCACAAGCAATTTCGTATCGTACGCGTTACGCGGCTCGATAGCATCGTCGGACTCCTCACCCTCACTCTCACTGTCACTTTGGATCTTAAGGAATAGTTCGACAGCCAAACGTGACGTGCTGGCGAGACTCGTCAGCATACACCTCAGCAGTTCGGACTCCATTTCCCGCAGACAGATGGCGCTGCACTCTGAAACCGTTGAAAGATGGCGCCAAAGGTGGACGGAAACAAAGGGATTTCTGGGATGCGAAGCGATGCATCACGGGGCATTGGGACAGGACCCAGAATCCCCCGCACCCACGCCCCCTTCCCACAACCCACGGCGCCAGAATGGGAAAAGGTGCTCTGTGGGATAGCTGCCCATAATGCACCGCTCCCAACAGCGCTGCAATTGCCGCAAATGTGGCCACGACAGTGCGCTGGGCAGCTGTCAGTGTGGACAGAGTGCAGCGCTTTCCCTACTCAGCTGCACGAAGTCAGGTTTAACTCACAGCGCTGTACATCGGCAAGTGTAGCCAAGGCCTAAGGCCTTGGCTACACTGGCAATTCACAGCACTGCACTTGCTGCGCTCAGGGGTGTGAAAAAACACCCCCGCTGAGCGCAGCGAGTGCAGCGCTGTAAAGCGCCAGTGTAATCAGCGCCTGCAGCGCTGCACGCTCCCTCGCAGCGCTGCAAGCTATTCCCCTCGGAGAGGTGGAGTACTTGCAGCGCTGCGAGAGAGCTCTCCCAGCGCTGGCGGCGCGACTACACTCGCGCTTCACAGCGCTGCCGCGGCAACGCTGCCGCGGCAGCGCTGTGAATCTGCGAGTGTAGCCAAGGCCTAAGACTTTGTCTACACTACACAGCTTTTAGCAGCCGTGTCGCTAAAAGTCGGGCAGTGTAAACGCTGTTTGTAGGCACTTTTGCTGACAAAATACTTCCACCCCCTCTGAGCGGGGTTTGCGTTGTCGACAGGAGAACGCTCCTGCCAACAACGAGCCGTTTACACTGCCACTTGCTGTGGCAAAACTTTTGTCTTTCAGGGGGGAGGGGAGGGCTTTTTTAAGCAGCTATGAACGACAAAAGTTTTGTCCTTCAATTGGCAATGTAGACAAAGCCTAAGGGTATGTCTTCACTAGCAATGTTAAAGCGCTGCTGCGGCAGCAAGTGCTTTAACTTGGCTGTGTAGTCGCGGCACCAGCGCTGGGAGAGAGCTCTACCAGTGCTGTAAAAAAACCACCCCCATGAGGGGAGTAGCTACCAGTGCTGGAAGCGCGGCTCCTGGCACTGGTGCACTGTCTACACTGCCACGTTACAGCGCTAAAACTTGCAACGCTCAGGGGTGTGTTTTTTCACACCCCTGAGCAAGAAAGTTTCAGCGCTGTAAAGTAGCAGTGTAGACAAAGCCTAAAACTTCTCTCTCATCAACAGAAATTGGTCTAATAGAAGATCTTACCTCACCCACCTTGTCTCTCTAGTATCCTAGGACAAACATGGCTCTAACTACACTGCATATTAAAATCAATGCAAGTTAGGCACCTAAGAACCTTTTGGGGATCTGGGCATTAGTAATTTGATAGCATGCTTAGGTTCTAGTGATATTTAGTCTTCTGCGATACTTTAACCCAAAGTGGAATGGGTTATGATGGTCAGCTACTAAAAATGTCTTACTTCTTTGTGTGACATAAAAATGGCATTTGCCAGTTTATGTGCGTTATTAAATTGGTACAAAATGAATTAAGCATGCAATGCATTTTCAAAGGAGGTACTTATCTTCATATACAGCATCATGAAACTAGTTTAGCACCCTGTAGACATTTGGACAGAGAGCAAAGTTGCACATATAAGCATGCTGATTAAGGCCTGGATCCTGTGAATGCTTACCACCAGACATAATCAATTGAAATCAGTGGGACTATTCACAGTTGTAAAAGCTATGCCTGAAAGTAAACATTTGCATGTTTGAGACTTGTTGTATCTTGTAAATTGATTGCATACAAAATGTCTGTTCTGAATGGACAACATTTAATTGCCTGCAATCCACACCCAAGATATGATATATACTATAATTTTGTAAATTACATAGGCATGCCTGCAACAGTGCTCAATAGCCACTTAAATGGCTCTGGGGCTTAGATTAGAAGAAGTACCTGTCAAAATACAGGAAATGCCTGGTTGTTAATGTAACAAATTATATTAAAATATAAATTAAAATATAACTAGTTGTACTGGTTGTGCACATTTTGTGGGCAAACTCAGATTTTCTGAACATCATTTCATGACTTAAACCTTTTGAAAGTAAAGATAATTGTTGAATTTGCTTTTAATTCTGTGATTTAGGCTTTGTCTAAACTAGAAAGTTGTAATGCCCTAAGTATACCAGTATAGTTAAATGGATGCAGTTGTACCAGTATAGAGGTGTCATATACCAGTATAATTTATCATGTATGAAAAGGGAAATAAGCAATACCAGTATGAGGCACCTTTATACTGGCATAACTGCATCCATGCTAGGGGCTGTAGCAATATAAGTACTTCAGTAAAAATTCACACCCTGTACTGACATAGTTCAATTGGTGCAAAATTTTGTATGTGTAACCCTTCTGCCCATCTAAGTTGGCAGCAACAAGGGTCGGGTTCTGTATCTAGGGGTTCCGTTTCAATAACGCAATGCAAAACCGGCTCGAGCCCCCACCCAGTGACCTGGGATAATTACATACCACCCCCTGGGTGCCTCTAAGAGGCAATACTTCCCCTCTCGCAAGCACGGAGTCTGAGTGTAGCAGAAAATGTTTAATAACATGAGGTAAACGACATCAGCATTAAATTGGAAAAACACCACAAACAGGATTCATAACACAAACCATGAGCAAAAGACCCACCCCAGCAAATTGGGCTGTGTCCTTTCCCTTTGGTTCTTGAATTCAGCAACCCAAAAATCACCCAGAGTCCCCAAAGTCCAACACCCCCAAAGTCTCTTGGGTCCAGCAACCACCCAAAGTCCCAAAAGTCCAACAACCCCCAAAGTCTCTGTCCCTGGTCAGTGCAGCCCCAGAGTAAAAGGGGGGCACGCAGGGTGTTAAGGGGCACCTTACGTGATCCGAGGCCGGCCGGCCGTCTCTCCGTGGGGTTCCGCCGCAGCCTTCACCACGAGCCAGTCCACTTCCTGCCATCCCACAAACTGCTCGGCTCTAGGAGCTGCTCTGCTCACCGACCTGTGAGCCGCTCCAGCCATCCCCGCAAACAGCTCCGCTCGCCGTTCCTTGGGCCGCTCCAACCGTCCCCGCAAGGCTCCGCGCCACTCAGCAATATAGCTTCAGGCTCCCCCACTAGTTAACACAGCACTCAGCAATCTCAGCTCTTAATAACTTTAACTCTTTTGTGATTTCAGCTCTTAATGATTTCAGCTCATAGTAGGGGAGCCCCAGAGCTGGTGCACCATTGGCCCAAAATGAATTCAGCTCAGCAGCCTGTAACTAGACTCCTAATGGAATCAAAGTTAGCTCTGACATTCAACAGTGGAGAGAGAAGGTAGTGCAATTGGTGTTTCACACCCTCAAAGAGGGCCCATACTACCAGATACAAATACCTATCCCCATCCTCTCTCAATCCACTGGGTTTTGTAACCCATGCCCCTTGTCAAGCAAGTGCTACTTAGGTAATGGTGAGTCCTTCTGCCATACAACAGTTCCACTGGCCTTGATTCACAGAATCAGGGTAACAAAACTTTATTCTTCCTTTTGTCCTTTATTCTTCCAAAAACTTTTGTCGTTCTTTATTCTCCCAATAACAGAGAAACTGGGGATCCCACACCAGCCAAAGTAACCACTTTCAGTTGCTGTTGTTTCATGCCAGGCGAGTGGGTGTGCCTATGCAAACAAGATCAGCCCCTGGAATTCTTTTCCACACTCGCCATAATTCACCACCAGATGTCATGGTAGAGCTCATCCTGACTCTGCTTACATATGTAACAGAACTTCCTCTTCACTGGCCCACATGGCTTCGCTTGCTTACATGAAATCTGTGCATCTTACTCCCATTGCCTTCAACAGGAGTGGGGTATAGCCCACTGCATGGGATTAAACATGTGATGATTTGGGGAATCCATGTATGACTTATGAATTCTGGTTGATATTATGAAGTTGTTGCTATGAAAATTGCTGGATCGTGAATGCCACTCTGATAAGCTGGATCCACCATGGGATGGCAGGGTTCTGTAAAGTCTCTGCCAGACGAAGGACAATTGTGTGTTGCTAGAACTCAGTGACCATCTATTCAGGGAGAAGCACCTTGGGACAATGGATTTGCTAAGGAGGTTGGCTGGAGCTGGGAAAAGATACTTCCTCCTCTTTTCTGAAGGGAACAGGGAAGTGGAGAGAATGGAAATTTCCCAAGCAGGGCTTGGGGGCAAGGGTGAAAGTAAATTAAGGGACTTACCGGTACGGAGGGCCGGGGTCCTGACAGGGCCGGCTCCAGGCACCAGCCCTCCAAGCATGTGTTTGGGGCGGCACCTGGAGGGGGGCGGCACTCACCCGGGGAGAGCGGGGCCCCGGCCGGGCTCGCTGCCCTCCCCTGGCGCTCCGGCCGGTTGGGGAGAGCAGGGCCCCGGCCGGGATCTCCGCCCTCCTCCTGGCGCTCCAGCCGGTCGGGGAGAGCAGAGCCCCGGCCGGGCTCTCCGCCCTCCCCCCGGCGCTCCGGCCACCGGGGAGAGCGGCGCTGTGGCGGGCTCGCCGCCTGCCCCCGGCGCTCCGGCTGGCCAGGGAGAGCGGGGCCACGGCCGGGCTCGCCGCCCTCCCCCCGGCGCTCCGGCCGGCTGGGAAGAGCGGGGCCGCCCTCCCCCGGTGCTCTGGCCGGCCGGGGAGAGCGGGGCCGCGGCCGGGCTCGCCGCCCTCCCCTGGCGCTCCGGCCGGTCGGGGAGAGCGGGGCCCCGGCCGGGCTCTCCGCCCTCCTCCCGGCGCTCCGGCCGGTCGGGGAGAGCGGAGCCACGGTGGGCTCGCCGCCCTCCCCCTGGCGCTCCGGCCGGCCGGGAAGAGCGGGGCCACCCTCCCCCGGCGCTCCGGCCGGTCGGGGAGAGCGGGGCCCCGGCCGGGCTCTCCGCCCTCCTCCCGGCGCTCCGGCCGGTCGGGGAGAGCGGAGCCCCGGCCGGGCTCTCCGCCCTCCTCCCGGCGCTCCGGCCGGTCGGGGAGAGCGGGGCCCCGGCCGGGCTCTCCGCCCTCCTCCCGGCGCTCCAGCCGGCCGGGAAGAGCGGGGCCGCCCTCCCCCGGCACTCCGGCCACCGGGGAGAGCGGAGCCGCGGTGGCCTCGCCGCCCTCCCCCGGCGCTCCGGCCAGTCGGGGAGAGCGGGGCCCTGGCCAGGCTCTCCGCCCTCCTCCCGGCGCTCCAGCCGGTCGGGGAGAGCGGGCCCCGGCCGGGCTCGCCGCCCTCCCCCCGGCGCTCCGGCCGCTGGGGAGAGCGGAGCCGCGGTGGGCTCGCCGCCCTCCCCCGGCGCTCCGGCCGGTCGGGGAGAGCGGGGAAGAGCAGGGCCGCCCTCCCCCAGTGCTCTGGCCGGCCGGGGAGAGCGGAGCCGCGGCCGGGCTCACCGCCCTCCCCTGCTGCGCTCCCCGGCGGGGGCGGGGGCAGGGGCGGCGGGAGGCTTTTTTGCCTGGGGCGGCAAAAAAGCCAGAGCCAGCCCTGGGTTCTGAGCAAGGGGGTGAGACTCATCCGGAAGGGGCGGGGCCTCAGGTGGGGTGGGGCTTTAAATCCCCAGGCCCTTTAAATCGCCGCCACTACCCCTGGGGCTCCAGCAGCAGGGCTCTGGGGGCGATTTAAAGGGCCTGGGGCTCCGGCCGCCATCAGGAGCCCAGGGCCCTTTTAAATTGCTGGCCTGGGGAAGCTGCCCCCTGCTGGTATGGTCGGCTGTGTGACGGCTCTTGCCAGTACGCCATATTGGACCATAGCAGCTTACTTTCACCTCTGGCTGTGGGGTCTAAGTACCTGGGAGGGAGGTTCTAGACAGAAGGTCTGCTCCCCAAGTGTCCATCTAAGGACTCCAAGACAGGGGCAGTGCCTGGACTCTATTCAGATCTCTGAGGCTTAAAATACCCAGGGATCCAGCAGCTGGATCCTTCTGGCGTGAGTGGCCATAAAGGGGCGCTCTACTGGATTAGTGACAGATTCTTTTATGTCTGCATATCTGCAACTTAATTAGTATTTGCAGCTCAGTGAAATGCATTGTATTTCTTTGGTCATTGCATGTAAAAATACTTGAAGCAGTTTGTCTGATCATTTGAATGGGACCAAAGAGGGAAGACATTAAAGGCTATTTTAAAGGGGAAGAAGCTGTGAATTTAAGACAATATAAAGGTACAGTAGCTCTTCTCCTCATTCATGTCGATTAGCAGAGCTGGACCAACATGGGATGACAAGCATATGCTGCACCCTGTCAAAGCATGGCAGTAGGGCTGATCCAGTGTGCTCCTATCTTCAGAGCCCATGAAGGACTCCAAATCCAGTTCAGTAGGAATTAAAGATTAATTTATTGGCATTTTTACAGGAATAGAAAGAAAAAGGCACAAAAATATACCTACACAACTACTACAGAATGGGATGAAACTTCGTTACAAAATACTGAAATATTACCTCCATCTTTTGTCTCTTCACTGCTTAATTCTGTCTGCCAATACTGCAGTCTAAAAAGCTTTTTTTTTTAGTGAAACTGAAGAGCCTATAGTTTTGGAAATTCACATGTTAGGTCTCAATTACTATTTAGCATTGCATTCTGTTTTAGACTGAATCAAAATGGTAACTTCCTTTGTTAGGAGTCCACACTCCTTTTCAAATACCAACTTTGGTTAACTTCTGTCTCACAACTGACACAACGTTCTCTTTACTCATAGACTCATAGACTCATAGACTTTAAGGTCAGAAGGGACCAATATGGTCATCTAGTCTGACGTCCCGCATGATGCAGGCCACAAAAGCTGACTCACCCACAACAGAATCTTCCAGCCTGCGACCCCTGCCCTATGCTGCGGAGGAAGGCGAAAAACCTCCAGGGCCTCTGCCAATCTACCCTGGAGGAAAATTCCTTCCCGACCCCAAATATGGCGATCAGCAGAACCCCGAGCATACAGGCAAGATTCTACAGCCGGACCCTCATTTTACCCGCGATGGCCCGTTAATGCCTAATTGACTAAAATCACATTATCCCATCAAACCATTCCCTCCATAAACTTATCAAGCCTAATCTTGAAGCCAGAGAGGTCCTTCGCCCCCACCGTTTCCCTCGGAAGGCTGTTCCAAAATTTTACCCCTCTGACGGTTAGAAACCTTCGTCTAATTTCAAGCCTAAACTTCCCCACGGCCAGTTTATATCCATTCGTTCTCGTATCCACATTACTACTAAGCTGAAATAATTCCTCTCCCTCCTTGGTATTAATCCCTTTGATATATTTAAAGAGAGCAATCATATCCCCCCTCAGCCTTCTTTTGGTTAGGCTAAACAAACCGAGCTCCTCGAGTCTCCTTTCATAGGAAAGGTTTTCCATTCCTCGGATCATCCTAGTGGCCCTTCTCTGTACCCGTTCCAGTTTGAGTTCATCCTTTTTAAACATAGGAGACCAGAACTGCACACAGTACTCCAAATGAGGTCTCACCAGCGCCTTGTATAACGGAAGCAGCACCTCCCTGTCCCTACTAGAAATACCTCGCCTAACGCATCCCAAGATCGCATTAGCTTTTTTCACAGCCACGTCACATTGCCGACTCATAGTCATCCTGCGATCAACCAGGACTCCGAGGTCCTTCTCCTCCTCCGTCACTTCCAACCTATGCGTCCCTAACTTATAACTAAAATTCTTGTTAGTCATCCCTAAATGCATCACCTTACACTTCCCACTATTAAATCTCATCCTATTATTGTTACTCCAATTTACAAGGTCATCCAAGTCTCCCTGCAAAATATCCCGATCCTTCTCCGAATTGGCAATACCTCCCAACTTTGTGTCATCCGCAAACTTTATCAGCCCACTCCTACATTCGGTTCCGAGGTCAGTAACGAATAGATTAAATAAAATCGGACCCAAAACCGAACCTTGAGGAACCCCACTGGTGACCTCCCTCCAACCCGACAGTTCCCCTTTCAGTACTACCCGCTGCAGTCTCCCCTTTAACCAGTTCTTTATCCACCTCTGGATTTTCATATCGATCCCCATCTTTTCTAATTTAACCAGTAATTCCTCGTGCGGCACAGTATCAAACGCTTTACTAAAATCTAGGTAAATTAGATCCACCGCATTTCCTTTATCTAGAAGGTCTGTTACTTTCTCAAAAAAGGAGATCAAGTTGGTTTGGCACGATCTTCCTTTCGTAAACCCATGTTGTAATTTGTCCCAATTGCCATTCACCTCAAGGTCCTTAACTACTTTTTCCTTCAAAATTTTTTCCAAGACCTTGCATACTACTCTTTAAGAAATCCCTGCATTAATGTCCATCCTTAGTGATACCAAGCATGTATGAGACCTACCTATGTTAAAATGTTTATTGGGCAGTCTTTCCTGTCTGAGTTACCCAATCTATCAGTAAACAACAGTATGTAGGGGAAGGATGGAGAATAAGCACTAACAGCACAGTTGATTCAGATAGAAAATTATAGATAAGAGCTCAGACAGGCTCATAAGTTTAGTGCAGCCTATAAATCATACATCCAGAGTCAGTTAAGTGCCACAGCTTTCAAAAATGTGCATTTAATTTTAAAAAGTCTCTGTGAACAAGCTCTACTTTTACTTTTACTTTTCACCCTAAAAACAGATAAGGAAGCCTTTTTGATTATCCAAGAAAGAATGTCAAAGAGCTAGGCCCACAAAGTATTAAAATACAAAGAATCTACTCTTCAGAATGCTAATGATTGCAACAGAAGAATCATGTTAAGAACATTCTGGTAGAGCATACGTCAAAATGAAACAAATAACATTTTAAAATTCCACTACTTAAGAAAAACAGAACATTTTTGTTGGATTTTATTTTTATTTTCATATGAAAATGTTAATAAATACTGACTGGCTATTGGTATAGTATTCTAAAACCTGTGGCCAAATCGTCAGCTGGTATAAAGTGGCACCTAATTACTGAAGTCAATGGACACCAGCTGAGGCTCTAGCCCACACTCTTTAAAATTCTCTGGTGTTATAGCTGAGGAATAATCATATTTATGACTATTCAGGGAATGGTTGGTTTGATGCTGCAGGCTACTAGTACTCAGGGATGGTTAATTGTATTCATGAACTATTTGTAATACAGCAAGCTGCCAAAACCTGAGACACTTCAGACATGGTAAAATTGAAATACTGTAGTAAAAAGAAAAAAAACCAGATGTCATAAATGAATTTCATCTAGTTTAAAATTTAGAATATAATTAATTTAATTACTTAACAATAGCTGATGTAGCAACACATGTAATACTATTAAATTAGTACCTCATTATGACATCAAACCCTTCTACACACCATTTTCAATTAAAATTGTCAGATTACTTAGAGAGAAGTATGTTTTACTGTGACTAACTATCCTTAAAATTCAATCACAAGCTGTACTTGTTTTGTATTCTATCACTTGTGGGAATTGTGTTTTGATTTTTTTTAACCTTAGGATTTCTATATTCCTTTCATATTGCATTACTACTGAAAAGATGTTTCTTGGTGTGTTGTGCCAACATTTATATCCTCCTAGTTTTGAGCACTTTTAATTTCATTATGTTCTATGAAGTTTTCATTTTCCTGGTGGTTTGTGCCTCTTGAATGGTTATCCAAAGTATTGTGAATAATTGTCTCACTTCTTCCACAGCTGTTTGTGTGTTCCTTATGGGCAGATTTTTGGTGTTTTATTTTATACGGACTTTATGCCAAATCTTTTGTCAGACTTTTGTTGCAGGGTCCTTTGCATGCACTTTAAACTTTGGAATAGAGGCTTCCCAAATATAAAATGCAGAGGCTAAAGAAGGAGAGGTAGAGAGTGTGTTTAAGCAGTTCAATCTTTTTGAGTTTTATGAGAGTCCTAGGGAGAGAGAAGCCCAAGACACCTGTTTCTTGTTGCAAGGCAGCAGTGCTTGAGCTGAGGTTTCTGCAAAAGGGGGGTTCCCTATGTGAAGTTTATCACTTTCTCTGCTGAAGGAAAGAAGACTTATGTACATCTTGTAAATAAACAAATGGCGCTATGAAAATATTCTGACTCCGCATCACCAATTTCTCAGATGATTGTAGAGTATTTATTATGCACTGTCATGATGTCTGCCTATTTTATGAGGTATATAAATCTGCCATAGTAAAACTTGAAAGAATAAAGCTCCAATTGGCATCCGAGTCACAATCTATTAAAGTCAATATAACTCTTTGCATGGGCTTCGATGGATCAGGTCCTTGATGAAGATTATACAGTGCTGTGGATACTGCTTGCTTTCCTCTTGTGTAGTAATATTGTAAAGAAAGAGGAGAGGGATGAATGATATGGAGTAAAAAACTTGATCTGGTACAAAAGAAATGGATGAGTGATAGCCTTTTTGAATGCATCTGAAATGTATTGTGTTCTATGCCTGGTCTAAACTTAAAAATTAGATTGCCCTAGCTATCTCACTCAGGGCTCTGAAAAATTTCACGCCCTGAGTGCTGTAGTTAGCTCAGCCTAACCCCTGATGTAGATATGGCTAGGTCGACAGAGGAATTTTTCCATCGACCTAGCTACTGCCTCTTGTAGAGATGGATTAACTACATTAATGGAAAAACCCCTTCTCTGTTGATATAGGAAAGGTCTACACCAGGGGTCGGCAACCTTTCAGAAGTGGTGTGCCGAGTCTTCATTTATTCACTCTAATATAAGGTTTCGCGTGCCAGTAATACATTTTAACGTTTTTAGAAGGTCTCTTTCTATGTCTATAATATATAACTAAACGATTGTTGTATATAAAGTAAACAAAGTTTTAAAAATGTTTAAGAAGCTTCATTTAAAATTAAATTAAAATGCAGAGCCACCTGGACCGGTGGCCAGGACCCAGGCAGTGTGAGTGCCATTGAAAATCAGCTTGCGTACCACCTTTGGCACACGTGCCATAGGTTGCCTACCCGTGGTCTATGCTACAGAGCTAGGGTTGCCAACTTTTTAATCATACAAAACCAAACACCCCTTCCCTGCCCCGCCCCTTCTCTGAGGCCCCGCCCCTACTCGCTCCACCCCCCCTCACTTTCACCAGGCTGGGGCAGGGGGTTGGGGCAGGGGGTTGGGGCTCCGGCTGGGGGTGTGGGCTCTGGATTGGGGCTGGGGATGAGGGGTTTGGGGTGCAGGAGGAGGCTCCAGGCTGGGGCCAAGGGGTTCATAGTGTGGGAGAGGATGAGGCTCCAGCTGGGGGTGTGCTCTGGGGTAGGGCCAGGGCTGAGGCATTTGGGGAGCACGAGGGGGCTCAGGACTGAGGCGGGGTGTTGGGGAGGTGTGGGGTGTGGGCTCCGAGAGGGAGTTTGGGTGCATCAGGGGGCTTGGGGCTCAGGGCTGGGGCAGAGGGTTGGGGCGCTGGAGGGGTTTGGGGGTGTGAGGTCCCGGTGGCAGCGGTGCTTACCATGGCCCCCGGAAGCGGCCGCTAGGTCCCTGCAGCCCCTAGGTGCATGGGCAGCCAAGGTGGCTCTGCACGCTGCCCTTGCGCCCACAGGCGCTGCCCCCATATTGGTTCCCGGCCAATGGGAGCTGCGGAGCCAGCACTTGGGGCAGAGGCAGCATGCAGACCCTCCCTGGCCACCCATGCGCCTAGGGGCCACAGGGATTTGGCAACGGCTTCCGGGAGCCACGCGGAGCCAGGGCAGGCAGGAAACCTGCCTTAGCCCTGGGCCCCTACTGCACTGCCATCCGGACTTTTAACAGCCCGGTTGTCAGTGCCAACTGGAGCCGCCAGGGTCCCTTTTCAACCAGGCGTTCCAGCTGAAAACTGGACACCTGGCAACCCTATACATAGCTCCAGTGGCACAGTTGTAGCACCACAGCTGTGCTGCTATATTGGGGACAAGCCCTTGGTCATAACTTCTAGGAGGTGTAAACCTTTTGCATGAGTCCTTGGAGCAAGAGGGAGACTTTGCTCAAAGCTTATAGTGCCTCTGCTGTAAAGATAGTAAAACAGGTTGTGCAAACCATTATACAATTAAGCAAAATAGTTTCAAAAGGAAGATAATTACATCCTTGCAAAGCTATAAGTCATGATGTCCAATAAAATGCATCATGCACAAAGGGTGTGATAATTTGACAACTACTCTCCTCTGGAGTTGCTTCATTACTTCCGACATTTTATTTAGACTTTTTTAAAATTCCCTAATTTGCTTTATAGACTTGGATATAGATTCTGTACAATTAGAAGAGGGAAGGGTGGTTTTGATTTCTCTGAAATTAGATTTATTCTCCCCGAAAGTTGTTTATCTACAACTTTAAAATGCCAAACAGGCAGACTGCTTCTTTCAAGCATTTTATGTGGAAGATTTATGAGGGATGAATAATTGTGAACATTTTAGAGTATGGTTATCATGATTTTCAGAAGTTTAGACTGAAGTAAAAATCCTTACTTGGGGGAAAATAAAGCTTTCATATCCCCACCCTTCCATCCCTAGGGATTTTAAAGGCATTTTTGTAAACTAGGCAATTTTGGGGAAGTAACTGGAGAAGCTGATAGTTAAAATTAAATATTCATAAGCATAGAAAGCAGTACTTCCTTTCACATTGATCTCCCTCACATCAGTCCACCCCAGAATAGGCATCAACATTGTACAGAAGAAATATGGGGGAGGGTTTGTTTTTGAAATGAATATACCGTACCTTTTATTTAAGGCCCTCTCCACAAGGGGTCACAATAGAAAAAAAAGTGGTGGTACTATCTCTGAAGCTCTGCCCACTGGGGAAAAAAGACTAATTTTGTCACCCAATACTAATCCATTCTGACACGTCCCACAGCACAGAACACTTAATTTTGCTCCCCAAAACTAATTCTACCCCTACAAAGCATAGGCTGGTAGCTGGATGCCAGAGACCCCACCCCCTGTCTGCTTCTTCCCCGAGGCCATGCTCCTACGCTGCCTCTTTCCCCCTGGCCCGGCCCCAGCCTGCTCCACTATAGATATACACAAAGAGAGAGAGACACACACACACAATTAATGCAAATTCCTCCCTATATATAATAGACTCCATGTACCTCCATGTATATTACAAGACCCTTCCGAAACTGAAAGACCACCTGACAGAGCCCTTCATAATTGATTCAAAACCCACACACAGACCTTTTCTACAATTGATATGTACCCCTTCCCAGGCCTGTGGGTAGGCATACCAACATTAGGGAATCTTCACCTCCCTCCCCGGCCTGAGGGGGACAACCACATTGGGGGAGTGAGTGGAGAGTGGAGGGAGTTAGAGCCCCTGGTCCCAACCTTGGGTGTTTCAGCCCTGTGTTTCCAGAAGGGAGGAGGCACTAGCTGCTCAGTTCACATGCTGAGACATGCTGTCTTTCAGCAAGCACATGGAGAAGCTCTGACTGGCCAATGGAATTGACAGGGGTGGGACATAGGGTTGCCAACTGTTTAATTGCACAAACCCAAACACCACTGGCCCACCCCTGCCCCGTCCCTTCTCTGAGACCCTGCCCCCGCTCACTCCAGTCCCCCTCCCTCCGTCGCTCGCACTCCCCTACCATCACTCACTTTCACTGGGCTGGGGCAGGGGATTAGGGTGCGGGAGGGGGTGCAGGTTCTGGGAGGGAGTTTGGGTATGGGAGGGGATGTGGTCTCTGGGAGGGAGTTTGAATGCAGGAGGGGTTGAGAGGTCAGGCTCTGGGAGGGAGTTTGGGTGCAGGGGGGGATGAGGGGTGTGGGTTCTGGGAGGGAGTTTGGATGCGGGGGAGGTGCAGGGAATTGGGATGTGGGAGGGGGTGAGGAGGGTGGCGCTTACATCGGGTGGTTCACGAAAGTGACTGGCACATCCCTTTGGCAGCCGCTCCTAGGCAGGGGACCAGAGGGTCTCCAAGCACTGCCCCTGTCCGCAGGCAGTATCCTGCAGCTCCCATTGGCTGCAGTTCCCGGCCAATGGGAGCTGCGGAGTCGGTGCTTGGGACGGGGGCAGCGCGTGGAGACCCCCGCCCCCTCCAGGGGCCACAACGACATGCTTGCCACTTCCGGGAGTGGCGCAGAGCTAGGGCAGGCAGGGAGCCTGCCTTAGCCCTACTGCGCCGCCCGACTTTTAGTGCCTAAAATCTCCCGGTTTGGCTTCAGTAGCCTCCAGGAGATAGAGCCTGATTCTGGGAGACTCCTGGCGAAACCGGGAGGATTGGCAACCCTGGAACAAAATAGCTGTGGGCTCGCAGCAGTGCCAGTCTGGTATATGGACATGTACTAGCTGTTGCTGAAATCCTCTTCAAAGTGAGGCCAGGATCAGGTTAGCAATAATTTGTTGGTTGTAGCCAGGAATTGAACTAGGAAAACAAAAACAAAAACAAAAAAAACCCCAGACAGCAGTACTTTTCCAAGCTCTGATCACAAAACGAGCTCCATTCACTGGAGATGCCTCTTGCAGCAAGTTGTGCATACATTCAAAATACAAACATCTGATTTGCTGGACTCCTCTGACTGGGCTCCCACTCCATAGAGTTGGGATGCTCCCCTGCATCCTATGGATTTTTGGAATCGGTAAATTACTGAATTAAACAAGGGTTAAACCAGTTTAAGTGCATCTGTATTAGTGCTATGCATCACTTTAATTAGACTGATTTTATGTAAAACTGGTGCAACTTTTTTATAGACAAATCCTTATTAGTTTTTAGGGAGAGAAGTAGAGATGAGTTTAGACACTTTCTGAGGACAGAAGCAATGGGAGAGTTGATTTTGATTATTGCTTGTTTTTTATAGAGATGCCAATTGGTGGAATGACTCAATAGAAAATAGTCACCATTGTTTTTGCTCCATGTGTTATGGTTCATAATAAGAAGTAAAAAAAATATTCAGTAAGTAAACAGGCAAAACTACTCAGCTTTGTGTTCAACAGTCCTATGACCACTGGTTTTGAAACCCTACCTTCTTAATAGACCTTCTCCTGAACATCTGTGCAAAGGTTTGGGAGGAGGCTAAGCTAGAGTTCATTCTTTGTTCATCTGGTATGAGGTATTGCCCCAGGCAGCCTGTCATAGAAAATGTCAGGCCAATATTTTATAAAAATTGCTACAGATTTTTCGATATCTAACTTTAAAAACTTAGGTTTAATTTTTCCAGTTTAAGTCAACAGGTTTTGGACCTGCTCAGCACTTCAGAAAATCAGCCCTAAGGTAGGCACCCAAAATAAGTAGCATATTTGAAAAATTTGAGTCTAAACTGAAACAATCCATTCTTATACCAGAATAAGAATATCCAGGCAAGGGGTTATACTGGAATAACTATACCACTTTAAATTTGTACTTTTGTTTATACGGCATAACTTTCCCATGTCAACAAGGCCTAAAAAGACTACAGCACTAAAGAGAATCACCATTTCAGGATGAGTACAGTTCCCCCAAGGTGGTGTCTGATGCATGATTTTTTTGTATAAAGGAAACACCATTGATCAATTTAGATGACAAACTACATTGTAAGAACAGAACAGAACAGATCTGTAAGAACAGAACATTTGAGACTTGATAAGTGCAAGAGAAAATACACCTCTACCCCAATATAACGCGACCGATATAACACTCATTCGGATATAACGCGGTAAAGCAGTGCTCCGGGGGGGCGGGGCTGCGCACTCCGGCGGATCAAAGCAAGTTCGATATAACGTGGTTTCACCTATAATGCGGTAAGATTTTTTGGTTCCCGAGGACAGCGTTATATTGGGGTAGAGGTGTAATTTGTATTGTCGGAATAAAGAGAACTCTAATTTCAGCATCCTACATATTTACTGTCCTTTTACCTGTATGCATTCCTATTTGTGAAAAACAATTGAGTTTCTAATTCTGGAGGGCTTTTTAATTAAAATTTCATATTTAAATAAATGGCTTCATTAGTGTTTTGGTGTCTTCTGTTTCTTTGGAACACAGTAATAGCGTAGCATTGTTTTTCTTTTATATTTAACACCGACAGATGAAATGTAGTTCTGTCTTTTATTAATTCTGTTGTGTAGAAGTTTTTGATTAAGTTGGCATTAGTCAATTGAAATATAGTTTTACAGGTTCTGAATAACTGGTCAACTGAAATAGGAAAAATGTTCTTTTTAGTCAAAGGATTCTTTTGAAGGGGATTTTCTTTCCAGACAGGGGTTTCTGGAACAGCAAAATAAACTTTATTTAGCTGCATGTACTCTAACTTTCTTTAACATACTTTGTGTACTTATATAATACTCTTGCCTAAGAATCTCAAAGGCCTTTCAAAATATTTATTTATTCTTACACTAGATAATTATCCCCATTATACACATTGGTAAACTAAGTTAAATACAAATTCTGACAGAACCATGGACAGAATATATCAGGACTCGTAGGCCTGGTCTATACTGCAAAGTTATATTGTTATAGCTATATCAGTCAAAGTGAAAAAACCACACCCCTGACCGACATAGCTCTGCCAACATAACCCTAGTGTAGATGCAGCTATGTTGATAGACGAGGGCATCTGCTGACATAGCTAACTTCATTCAGGGAGGTTGGTCCTACACCAATAGAAAAACCCCTTCTGTCGGGGTAAGCTGTATCTACACTACAGAGCTATGCTGGTATAGTCTCTGTAGTGTAGAGATACCCCATGTCTTCTGTTTAGCTGTTAGACAAAAATTCCAGGCTCTCCATAGTGCCTTGTAAGGACACCATTCTTGAGTTTTACTTATTTGGAAAATGGACATACTGGGAGAATCAGGCATGTTTCCTAATTCATGACACGACCCAATTTCCTAATCTGCATTCCTGTACCTGTTCTGCATATTTTCCCTATGTACAAACCAGTATGATCATTAGTAACCAAGTGCCATGCCTTAGCAACCATTGCTTTCATAAATTAAATTAGGGTGGTTCCTAACGTAACCTGCTGTAAGAGACAATGAACACATAGTATTCCTAAACTAATTAGATCATACCTTGAGATGGTGACTTATCTGCATAAGTTTCAGAGTAGCAGCCATGTTAGTCTGTATCCGCAAAAAGAACAGGAGTACTTGTGGCACCTTAGAGACTAACAAATTTATTTGAGCATAAGCTTTCGTGGGCTACAGCCCACTTCATCGGATGCATAGAATGGAACATATATTGAGGAGATATATATACACACATACAGAGAGCATGAAAAGGTGGGAGTTGTCTTACCAACTCTGAGAGGCCAATTAAGTAAGAGAAAAAACTTTTGAAGTGATAATCAAGATAGCCCAGTACAGACAGTTTGATAAGAAGTGTGAGAATACTATCTGCATAAGGTATTTAAACAGAAGTTGCCATAGCTAAACTGCCCATATAGGGCCATGTCTACAATACAAACTTAACATCAACTCAAGTTATATCAGCATGCAGCCACCACAGTTAGTACATTGCTTGTGAGTATGCACAGTTTGCTCCTTATGTCAGTGGTGCACATACTCACTAGGAGTGTTTATATCGAGGCAGAGTGCAGTGCACCATGGGCAGGCATCCCACTGTGCAACTCGCCACTGTTCAGTGAACTGACTTTTTGGGAAGTTTTGGCAATGCATGATGGGTCCAATCCAAGTCAAACATGGGTGACTGGGAGCATGGGGTCAATTTCCCAGTTTGCAACTGTCTCTATTCCATAATGGTATCTGTATCCCATAATTTTCATGCCTTTTTTCAAAATTCCACAAACTTGTGCTGCCTTCCTCGCTGTCCATCTTCTCTGACAAAAGCATGGCGTCTCTACAGCTCTACACTATTGTCATCATGAGCATTGCAAGCACAGGGCACATGATCCTGGAGTATTTACAGAGCGGCAAGAAAAAACGAATGAGTGGGGAACGTGACAATTCCTTGGAGGACAGATTGCTGTGGGACACAGCGAGAACCAATTCAGGGTTGTGGAAGGCATTCACAGAGCAGCTGCAGACAGTGGAGTGCTTCTTTTGGGCCTGAGAAACAGTCACTGACTAGTGGGGTCTCATCGTAATGCAGATTTGGGTTGACAAGAAGTGCCTGCAGAACTTTTGGATGTGCAAGGCCACATTCCTGGATCTATGTGCTAAGCTCACCCCAGCCCTCCAGCCAGGGACACCAAAATGAGAGCCGCACTCACAATGGAAAAGCGAGTAGCAATCACACTGTGGAAACTACCAATGCCAACCCACCAACACCTGAGGAGGTCTGCAAAGCAATTAAACAAATGAAGAAAAATAAAGCACCAGGTCTTGATGAAATATCAGCTGAAGTACTGAAAGTGGGGAGGGGAAACACTGACTAACAAGCTTCATTTGCTGCTCCTCAAAATCTGGCACACCGAAGAAATCCCTGAAAGTGGGGGGAGGGATAGCTCAGTGGCTTGAGCATTGGCCTACTAAACCCAGGGTTGTGAGTTCAATCCCTGAAGGGGCCATTTAGGGATCTGGGGCAAAAATCTGTCTGGGGATTGGTCCTGCTTTGAGCAGGGGGTTGGACTAGATGACCTCCTGAGATCCCTTCCAACCCTGATATTCTATGATTCCCCTGCAAAAAAAAAAAAAATGCCAAGACTTATGTAATGCTACCATTGTCACCATTTTCAAAAAGGGAAACAGGGCCGACTGTAGCAACTATAGAGACATTGCCCTCCTCTCCATTGCTGGAAAGATTCTTGCTAGAATCTTACTGAATCGCCTGCTTCCTCTTGCAGAGGAAGTACTTCCAGAGTCCAAGTGTGGCTTCAGACCATTATGAGGCACAACCAACATGATTTTTGCAGCCAGGCAGATCCAGGAAAAATGTCAAGAACAACACCAGGAGCTGTATATGGCCTTTATTGATCTGACCAAAGCCTTCGACTCTGTCAACCGTGAGGCTCTGTGGAAAATCATGTCAAAGTTTGGCTGCCCAAGCAAATTTAACCCAAGACTGTCTACCACAGGGCATTGGCATCCAATATCAGATTGACGACAACCTCTTCAACCTTTCTCATCTCCGTGCCAGAACTAAAGTAATATTGGCAACAATAACCGAACTCCAGTAGACAGATGATTGTGCTGCAGTTGCACACTCAAAGGAGGATCTTCAAACAACTCTTAATTGCTTCTCTGAAGCTTACAAAAGCCATGGACTAACTCTGAACATCAGCAAAACAAAAGTTCTCCACCAGCCAGTCCCTGGTCAATCATCAGACCCAGCAAGGAAGTTCTATATCGACAAAGAAGAACTGGAAAATGTAGAATACTTTGCCTATCTTGGCAGCCATCTCTTACAGAGGGCAGACATAGACATTGAGATTCAGCACAGAATTCGCTGTGCCAGCCTTGCCTTTGGCAGATTGTCTCGACGCGTGTTCAACAATTACAACATAAAAACACACACTAGACTTCTAGTTTATAAAGGAGTGGTAATCCCAACTCTATGGCTGTGAGACTTGGGTGACCTACAGAAAACACCTGAAAAATCTAAAATGCCAGCACCAGCACTTTCTTCGGAAGATCCTCAACATAAAGTGGGAGGATCATCGCACTAATGTCAGTGTCCTCACAGAGACCAATATCTTCAGAGTTGAGGCCCTGATTATCAAGCACCAGCTGAAGTGGAACGGGCACTGCATGCGCATGCCTGATTACGCTTACCAAAACAACTGCTGTATGCCCACTTCACCAAAGGAGAAAAGAAACAGGGAGGCCAAGAAATGCTTTAAAGACACCGGCAAGATAAACATCAAGAGATGTGGCATCGACACCACACACTGGGAGACAGCAGCCCAGGACAGGGATAACCAGCGAAAACTTGTCAGAGAGGGAACGTCCACTTTTGAGGAAAATTGCCTTGCCCTGGTCACAGAAAAACGCCAGAAAAGAAAGGAAAGACAACTGTCACGCAGCAATCACGGCCCAATCCTATCTTCCAACACCACCTGCAATGTCTGCCAACGAGCCTGTGGATCAAGGATCGGACTCCTCAGTCACCAAAGGACCCATGAAAAATAAAACCTATGAAAGAGATCATCCTCGACCTCAAGCGATCGCTGACGACAACATGTAGGAATACAACATTGTCAATGCACCTATTAATTTTGTTTGTGACTGATCCTGTGAGTTGTGTGACACTGTGTAGTAACAGATAATTTGTTGCTTTCAGAACTGCTGAGCATTTGACAGCATATGTTGTGCACAAATAAAGATGAATTAAGTTCCAAATAAGAGAATTTTATTCTGTAACAAAATCAGTGCAAAAAAAAATGCAATTTTAAAACAAATACATTTAAAACTTAATAAATGTATAGAACAGAACTTAGGAAGGGGAAAGAACATTCCTGTCCATTTTAGCTACACAGACACCAACCGTGGCTTTCATAGGTATGTAAAGCTGTGATTGTCTTTAATGTCCCTGGGGCTCGAGTGGTAGGATAGTGCAATGATCCCTGATGCCACGTGGAATTTTAAGGGGGAATATAGCAAGGTCCTGATATTGAGTTCTCAGAGGGCTGCAGAGCGCGGCAAGCCCAAGATGGTTGAAACTGCAGGTCTACCAGAGTCTGCAGCATCTGTATTTGCTGCTGGAGACGCCCCATTATGTCCTGGGGCATCTCCATCTCCTTTTCCTGCTGGGACTCCTGGACCGTTCTTCCCTCCCCTTTCCTTCTCAGGGCTCTCCACAATGTTCATTCTGCAGGCCCTGTGCTCACAGTCCGATGGAGCATTGGCTTGCAGGATCTCATTGAACGTGTCATCCCAAGTCTTCTTCCTTCTCCTCATCTGGCTCAGAAATTCCGTAGATGTGAAGGCAAAGACTTTGACGGCCACATGGCGTCCACTTACACAGTTTGGATGTTTGGATGTAGGTGGTTATTATTTTTGCAGCCATAAGGGCGAAAAACGTAGTTTTATTTTAATGAAAACCTAAATTCTTAAGAAGCTGATGGGACACTTTTTTTTAATCAGGCCAAGATTTCAACTCATTCTTTGGCAGGCAGACATTCAGCTGGATAGATAGCAGGCAGCACTATTAAGAGGGTGGAGTAGTAAAACTAACTTGTGGCTATACTCAGCATGTGAAAGAGGGATTTGTGCCCAGGTGTCTCTGACAATCCAATCTTCTCAGGTATTTAAAAATCCTATGGTGCAAAGTAAAATATTGTACACACTGAAGGGGACTCATTGGTCTGCACATCATACATGCTTACAGAGTTGTATTAACAATAACGCAGATAGAAGGGGAAACGTTGTTACATAGACATCACCCCTTCCTCTTTACTAATTATTTAACTGGGGACTAGAAAAGTGGTACTCTCCCAATCCCAGAGGCTTAAAGCCAGAAATCAGTCAGTGTGGCTGTGTATAACTTCACAGAAGGAGCAACTCTCTTCTCGGGTGCTTTGACCAGCAAAGAAATAGAGACGGTGATCGCTATCGTTAGGCTTCGGAGTTAACACCCAACATAAGGGTCAATATAACTACGCCATTATACTAACAAATACGGAGATGGTGGGGCCCCAAAACACCTCAGCCAGACAAAGCCAGTATCGGCTCCGCCGCTGCGGTGAGACAGACAGACAGACACCCGGAGGGGAGGGATTGGAGAACACCTGTCTGCACGCCGGCTCTTCAGACCGCCCGCGCCATTTTGCCCTGGGCTGAATTGCGCAACACGGCGCGGCGGTCTGCTGGGTCGCCCTCTGGGCGGAAGGATACGGGGCGGAGCCGCCGGCTCGGTCCGCCGGGGCGCTGAGTCCTGTTGCCGGGTGACGGAGCTACCGGCCCTCCTCCCTCCCCGTGGTGCTGGGAGCCGCCGCCGGTTTACGTAACGCCTCCCAGGGCAGGTCCCGGCTCCGTCCCGCCCGCCTCACTCGGGGACGGCAGCAGCGGGACGGAGTCCGCTGCCTCCTCCGGCTGCTAGAGGCCCCAGGGCCCCGCTGTGCGCCTCCACCGCCACGGCAGGTAACTAGCCGCTAACGGGCCCGGGTGGAGGGGCAGTTACCGGGCGGGCCGGCCGGCCTCAGGGGACCCGGGCGAGACGGGGAACGTAGGGCCCCGCTCTGAGGGCGAGCCTGGCGGGTCCGGGGTCCCTAGATGGTCCGGGTGGGCAGCGGGAAAGATCCGGGGCTAACGAGGCCTGAGCTGGTTCTCGCTGCTCTTGGCGCGCCCGGATGGGAGCCGTGGGGATGCCAGGCAGGTTCTTGCCCTTCAGCGGCTCGGGCGGGGGTTCCCGGGATAGAGCGCCCCTCTCCCGGCTCCACGCTGCCAGGAGCCTGCCTGGAGGAGCGGGACGGGGAGGCCCAGGGCGCAAGGGGCGGGGTGGGAGGGAGCGCGAGGGGCCGGCGCGAGGGGCTGGCGAGAGGCCGGTTAGGAGGGAGGGCTCGGGGGCGGGGCTGGGGGCCCGTCCGGGGTTCCCTGGCCCGAGCGCGGACTCTGCTTGGGAGGTGATTCCTCCTCGGCGTCTCCGGGGTCACCGTGCCAGGTAAGCGGGACTGGGCATGGGGCTCAGGGGAGGGGAGGAGAGGACGGCCTGGCCCGGGGTCGGGAGCTTTGTGTAGGGGCCTCAAGCGTTGCCTCCCCCCGCTCTGATTTCCTCAGGCCCACACGTTGGCAGGGGGCAGCGGCCATCCGTGCGCTGCCCTGGCCCGCGCCGCTGTCCCGATGTCAGCCGGGCGCAGCGGGTAGAAACCTGGGGGTTTGCTTCGGGAGGATTCAACGCCCCAAGCTTCTGATTAAGACACGCAGGCCCTGCCCGGCTTGTATGTGAGGCGGCTGTGACAGGGCTGGCCTGGCCCCAGCGGCTACCAGGCCCGGATCGTGAATAGATGGGGTTCACTCCGTGACCTTTCCTCCTGCGAGTTCCTGTACAAGACATAGGCGGCGGCTGGTGCTGCCCTATCGGGAGAAGCTGTGTGCTCGGTCTAAACGCTTGTAATGAGGACACGATAAAATACTCCGTATCTAATGTACAACATATAAGGTTTGCGCTAAGAGCAGAAAGAACAGGAGCAGACTTGGTCGGACGCTCAAGTCTGTCTTTCTTCCCACAGCATTGTCCTTTAGGGGCCTATTGAAGGAAAAGGCGGATAGAGAAGGTTGGGGCTGGGCGCTGCTGCTGTTTAAAGAGGAGGAGCTACGATGGCGGGAGATTGATGGGGAGTTATGTCCTATGGTATCTGAACTGTCCTCCGTCTGGGCGGGCTCTAAAGTGCTGCAGCCTCTTACAGGCCATGGGCGGAGAGGCAGAGGTACAAGGTTTGGCGAAGGTTACGGCTGAATGCAGAAGTGGCACAAACTGACACTTCATTTCAGGAAAGTCGGCCTCACTTCTATCTCCTCCCCACGTCTTTGCTGTTTTAAAATCATGTATTTAATCTGCCTTTACTGACTCTTGTTTTAGTTAGTTTCAAACACTCATTGTATCTGGCACTCATTTGAAGGGGGCTGATTCTGCTCTTTTAATAAGGGCAAGCAAACTATCATATCCTATGTTTTAATATTGTATGTTAAAGGATTTGGCCTGCAGTTGGCAGAATTAAAGACTAAAGGTTACTATCGTGAGTGTGTTTTTTCATACCAGAAAAGTGGTGTAGATGCAACTTTTTCTGCCTTCGGTCTTGCATCATATTCTATACATTACTTTTATAAAGGGTTACTTTTTATTACTGGGTTGGGGTGGACATTTCTAGGTTAAACTTGGCTTCAGATTGTAGATATGTCAAAGCCTAACCCATCGTGATTCCATGGACAGTTTTGTAGGGTACATATTTCACTGCACTGTTCACCAAAGCATAGAAGTTTTGTGCTAATGTAGGAGAATCTGAAAATAGACAAAAGATTTAGTTTCTAGTCAAAGTTGAGAAAAATTCTTTGTAATAAAATAAGGAAATCTTATATTTAAAAATGACATGTAATCTAATAGTGTCCCTTGAAATTTTAAATGGTACCAATTATGCACCTGCCACATGTTTGTTCTGTTAATAGAACAGACTGCTAACATAGTGTACAGAAAAGGCTAATAAATAAATGTTTAATATATGAAGTGAGATTCTTCAGGTAGAATGGAGGTGGTGAACAATTTTAATAACTGTGTAACACCACCATGCATTTATAGTACACTTCACGTTGTATGAGATCAAACAGAGAATCTGCAGACTTGAATTGTGGGGTAGGATTTCTGACTGCCTGTTGCCCCGCATCTTGCTCATCAGCAGGTTGGTGCCTAGAATCAGTGGAGGAGGAAGGGGTTTTTGGATGATATGGAGATATACCTATCTCATAGAGCTGGAAGGGACCCTGAAAGGTCACTGAGTCCAGGCCCCTGCCTTCACTAGCAGGACCAAGTACTGATTTTGCCCTAGATCCCCTAAGTGGCCCCCTCAAGGATTGAACTTACAACCATGGGTTTAGCAGGCTAATGCTCAAACCACTGAGCTATCCCTTCCCCTAAGGAAGGTTAAAGAACTATCCCTGCTTTGAGATCTGCTGGCTTGGTGGTCTGATCACCTCAAGAGAAGCAGCAGGAAATACAAATGTCCTTTCCCTCTTCATAAGAAGGAAATTCCAAGGATGCACCATGAAGGGGAGCACACACAAGATAATTCTGATTTGGTCAGCATTGTACGGCAGTGGTTTGCTCTGTGGCTTTATTGGGAAGTGGGACAAAGGAAGGAAAATGATGCCAGCAAGAGCAGCCAACCTACCATCTAATTTGCAGATTTGGATCTTTTTGGAATTTCATTGAGTTTTAAGGAGTACAGTAACTCCCCACTTAACGACCTCTCGCTTAACGTTGTTTCGATCTTACATCCATGCTCAATTACAGAACATACTCCATTTAAAGTTGTGCAATGCTTCACTATAACCTTGTTTGGCTGCCTGCTTTGTCCACAGCTGACAGCCCCCTTATCAGCTCTCCTATGCACGCCCCCCCCCCCCACGCCACCCGCCTGCTGGCAGACCCTGCAGATCAGCGCCTTCCCCCTCCCCCCCCCCCGCCTCCTGCCCATGGCAATCAGCTGGCTTGCGGTGTTCAGGAGGGAGGGGGCAGCCTGCGCACTGAGTCTTTGCTCCTCCCTCCTGCCCCCTGAACGTCACAAGCCAGCTGATTGCCACGGGCAGGAGGGAGGAGCAAGGATGCGGCGCACCTCCCCCCTGCCTCCTGTCCGCGGCAATCAGCTGGCTTGCGGTGTTCAGGAGGCAGGGGAGGGAGGGGGAGCCTGGGCGCATGTCCTCGCTCCTCCCCTCCAGCCTCCTGAGCGCTGCAAGCCACTGATTGCCGCGGGCAGGGGAGGAGAGAGGATGCGGTGTGCGGAGTAAAGGGGGGGGAGGAAGAGGCGGGTTAAGGGTGGGTGCTTGGGGGAAGGAGGGGCATGTGCGGGCTGAGGGTTGAGCCCCTGGTGCTTGCAGAATAGGGGAAGCTGCTGCTGCGCAAATGCTTCTAGCCTACAGCACCTTCAGCCTCCTTGCCTGCCTCATTGTCTCCAGTGCCAGTGGGCTGTGCCTGTGTGTGGTAAGGCGGGGGCACCTCCCAACTATAGTACTGTACTGTATGGCAAAAAAAATCCCTGGAACCTAACACCCCCCCCCCCCAATTTACATTCATTCTTATGGGGAAATTGGATTCGCTTAACATCGTTTCACTTAAAGTCACATTTTTCAGGAACTTAACTACAACGTTAAGTGAGGAGTTACTGTATACCACAGGACCCAGCTATCTTCCCCCTTTTTTTTTTTTTTTTTTTTAGAGCTTTAGCCAGGATTTAGGCTTTGTCTACACTGGAAACTTAACGATACCCCTCCCCCCCCTCGAAACAACAAAATTTTTGCCGATGAAAAGTGAAAGCACCAGTGTGAACAGCGCTTCATCGGCCAGAGCGCTCTCCTGCCGACAAAGCTACCTCTGCTTGTTGGGGGTGGAAGTTTTTTGTTGGCAGAAGAGCTCTTGCCTGCCAACAAGCAGTGGCTATGCAACGTGCCTTTTAGTGGCACGGCTGTAGTGGCACAGTTGGGTCGCTAAAGGGTGCGTAGTGTAGACAAAGCCTTACTAGTTTTGTCTCCCTTTCATTTAACAAAAGTAAAGGAGAGCATTGGGCTATAGTCCAGAATGGTCAATGTTAAAAAGGAATTGATATAGGGGTTGATTAACAGCTTTTAAAAGTATAAGATCTGGCTGTTAACAAAACTTATTCAAAAATGTCCAAGTGTTTGAAAGATGCTTATTTGTAAAGTAGCTGTTTGTTCAGAACAGGGAGTGAAATTATCCTCTTTTACTTAGTACCTCATTTTTTTTAAATACATGAAAGCTTACAGAAAAGATACGTTTTATAGTGGTCCAACAGAACAATGTAGTAAAGTCCTTAAAACTGCCTCTGAGGGAAATGGTAACTACACTTGTGGATGAATATCACTGTAATAGGGATAAATAAATGACAATGCAGAGTAAAGTGAAATGCACATTAAGAGAAGGAATAGGAAATATTCTAGTTTTCATACCACTAATGGAACTCAGAAAGCAAATTGCTTTCAGAAAATGCTTAGTGTAGTCTCTCTACCATATTTCCTTTTGAACTGTTCAGTGGTAGTTGGAGCCACCATTTAGGTCAATAAAACATTGTGTCTGGCCTAATAAATAATTTGCAAGTAGAGCTATTATCATAGACAAAAGTTAGACTTTTTGAAATTCCCCAGCAAATCAAGAGGAAAGTAGACTTTACGCATAAAATTGTAAAGATTTAAATGGATACTTAATTTCTGTGTTCAATTTATTTTTTTAATGTTCAATTATATTTTAATTAACAACAATTTGAGGAAAAATCTTATTTTCCTGTATTCATCACATTTGTTAACTGACTTACAAATTGTTCTTGGGAAGAAATACCTAGTTAACTGTAGGGTGGTTTGATGAATGCCTTAGCTAGCAAGGTTATTCCTACAGTTACTGACTTTAAAGAGGATTTATAATTAATATTTTATTTTGAATATATGTTGCAGGAGATGATTTCACAAAAGTGGATTCAGCACATCAGCACTAGATGTTTAGGGGTTAAATGTGTGGTGTAGTGGTCCATATTATATGTTGTGGTTTTGTTAAGCTAGCTTAAGCATTTTAGTCAGACAGCTCTTATTTCACGATAGTTAAAACTAGAAATCCAGTTGGAGGAGGAGTCATTGAATTTACTGTAAATACTCAACTTCAGTCTATCAGTTATTTCTTACATAATTTCAGGCAAAAATATCTGAATTTATGTATTTAAAAACTTATTGAACTGTCTTCCAGAATTCTTATGTTTTAATCTACAGTTAATATTCCAACTTCTCTGCCTCCACTCTAGTACACCTCTACCCTGATATAACACGAATTCGGATATAACGCAGTAAAGCAGTGCTCCGGGGGGGGCGGGGCTGCACACTCCGGTGGATCAAAGCAAGTTTGATATAACGCGGTTTCACCTATAACACGGTAAGATTTTTTGGCTCCCGAGGACAGCGTTATATCGAGGTAGAGATGTATCTGCTTTGCTGAAGTCTTTGAAGGAAGAACAGTTTATTTGAAAGTAGGTAATTCGCCCCATACACTGCTTAAGTTCTAACAATTATAGTTAAACTATAGTCTACTAAAGACTTAAATTGGTCCTGTACACAACTGCTACAGTGAATTTCAACCTAAATGATGTAGCATCTTTTGGATTTTTGACTTTTACGTATTGGTCCACAACATTGAGGGAGAAGCAGTCATTTTTCTTAACTGTGTAATGAGTATTTTTTAAATAAATATTTATGTTCCAATAATGCCTACAACTTTGTAGGCAGTATGCATATACACAGGAAGACTCAGCTCTTATCCAAAAGAGCTTACAATCTAAGAAAACAAATAACATATACACATTTGGAACTGAGATAAAATTTAACCATACACTTTTTATATACTTTCTTAATGTTTTAATATCTCCAGTTTATAACATTATACATGAAACAGTATTGCCTATATGTAGAGTACTGGATTGAGACGTGGGAGACCTCAGTTCTAGTCCCTGCTGTCAATGGTCTGCTGGGTTACTTTGGGCAAGTGATATCACCTCTGTATTTCCATTTCCCCATCTGTAAAATGAGGATATTGATACTAACTTACTTTGTAAAGCATTTTGAGATCTACTTAATAAAAGTACTGTATAAGAGTCAGGTATTATATTATGTGTTGTTAGTTGGCCAGTTTCTTGTAGGTTTCATGGAAGAAGTTGCTCTTGACAAGGGGTTTTGAAAGAGAGGGTAATAACCTTACATACTGGTTTAGGGAAGGTGTCCCATGCGTATAAACCATGGAAGAAGGTGTGAAGATGTGTGAGAGATGGATCAGTGGGTAGCAGGAGACTGACTGGAGAAGAGGAGGCTGTTTATATAATGCTTTACAATTTTAATGTCAAAGCACTGTAGAAATGTAAAGTGAAGCATACAGGAAACCAGTCAAAACTTATGAGCATACCTTTGCATGTGAACTTTTTTTTATGTTAGCTAATCACTTTAACAGTAAAGTGATTAAACTGACTTACTGGTTAAGGTTTGAAGCTGTCATGCGTGTACTTTTTTTGTTTTAAAAATACCTAAACCACCTTTATTGGTACTTTAACTAGCCTTTTAGCTAGAAAGCAGCAAATGGATCAAAAGTAGTTATTGTCACTAAATGAAGAACTAATTCCAGTGATCTCTTGTGACGACATAAATTGTCATCAGTTGCTTGAAATAGAGAAGTTTGAAATCTATAGGAATGGAGTAGTTAAAATGTATGGTATGTAAATAAGAATTCTAATGCTTTGAAGTGTTATGTGGCTTTATTAGTTTAGTATTTTGGGATGCGTTTAGGATCCAGACCTTGAAGAGAGAATTTCTTATTAACTTCTTACCAGATACAACTGAAGATCACAAAGTAAGTCTGTTGCATTAGAACCACATTGTTCATTGCTGTTTTCAGTATGAAATACCATTAACCTCCTAACTTGTAGACTGTTTACACTAGAACAGTGTTTTTCCAAAGCGTGGGTCGTGGCATGTAAGGCATTGGGTCACCTTGCTCTGGTCAGCATTGCTGACCAGGACGTTAAAAGTCCCGTTGGCAGTGCTGCCCAGCTAAGGTAGGCTAGTGCCAACCTTTTCTGACACCGTGCTGTGCCCCAGAAGTGGCCAGCAGCGGGTCTGGCTTCTAGGAAGGGGGGCCATGTGGCTCCATGCGCTGCCCCCTCCCCGAGCACCAGCTCTGCACTCCCATTGGTGGGAGCGGGGGGCGGTGCCTGCAGGCAAAAGTCGTGCGAAGCTGCTTGTGCGCCTCCACCTAGGAGCCAGACCTGCTGCTGGCCGCTTCCAGGGCGTAGCGCGGTCTGTGGTGCCAGGACAGGTGGGAAGCCTGCCTCTGCACCCCGGCTGCGCTGCTGACCGGGAACTGCCAGAGGTAAGTCTGCGCCGCGCCCCCTTGCCCCAGCCCTGAGCCCCCCCAAACCTGGAACCCCTTCCTGCACCCCAAATCCCTCATCCCTTGCTCCACCCCAGAGCCTGCACCTCCAGCCCAGAGCCCTGACTCCCTCCTGCACCCCAACTTCCCAGCCCAGAGCCCCCTCCTGCACCCCAAACCCCTCATCCCTGGCCCCACCCCAGAGCCTGCACCCCCTGTCCAGAGCCCTGACCCCCCCAGTCCGGAGCCCCCTCCCACACCCTGAACCCCACATTCCTGGCCCCTCCCCGCAGCCCTCACCCCCACACCCCAACCCTCTGCCCCATCCCTGAGCCCCTCCCAAACCCCTTGTCCCCAGCTCCGTTGGGTTGCGGGCATCAACAATTTTCTTCAACTGGGTCCCCAGAAAAAAAGTTTGGAAACCACTGCACTAGAAGCATCTCACTATGTGTACAGCCATAATTGTGTGTTAGATCTGAAAGGCTGCACAGTTGGGTGGAAGTATATCATTACTAGCCCAGATAAATTTGTTTTAGAGTACTGAAAAAAATGCAGCCAGTTCCCTGTGATTTATATAGTAGTGTAATGTAAAAATCTTTTATTGTAAACTTTTCTGGATGACCTCAAGATGCTGCTTGAGGATTTGGAGTTAGTCACCTAATTAGCTGAAAGTTGCTCTTGAATGACTTCCCATTCCCCTTTTTTCTTCTTCTCTGTCCAGTCTTCTGGAGTAGAGCAAGTTCATTTTGCTTCTTATTTGGTTTGTAATATTAGACATTATAAATAAGATTATAAAGTGCTTGATCTTATTGCAGCATGTCTAACTGCTTTGCTGAAAATTATACTGAGTTGTGTGGCTAACATGGGCCTGCTGGTCTACACTTAAAAATTAGATCAACCTAGCTGTGATGTTCAGGACTGAGAAAAAATTTGCGCCCCGAGCCCTGTAGTTAGGTTGACCTAACCCCCTAGGCAGATGCAGCTATGTTGATAGAAGAATTCTTCAGTCAACCTACCTACCACCTCTCAGAGTGGTGGATTAATAACATTGACAAAAAAAACCCTTCCGTTGATGTAGGAAGCATCTACAACTATGGTGCCAGAGTAACACAGCTGAGTGCTATAGCTGTGGTGCTGTAGTGTAGCCATACCTATGCTCTACTGCTGGTGAAGCTGCCTAGAGCAGGGGTCGGCAACCTTTCAGAAGTGGTGTGCCAAGTATTTATTCACTCTAATTGAAGGTTTTGCGTGCCAGTAATACATTTTAATGTTTTTAGAAGGTCTTTCTATACGTCTATAATATATAACTAAACTATTGTATGTAAAGTAAATAAGGTTTTTAAAATGTTTAAGAAGCTTAATTTAAAATTAAATTAAAATGCAGAGCCACCTGGACCGGTGGCCAGGACCCGGGCACTGTGAGTGTCACTGAAAATCAGCTCGCGTGCCGCCTTCGGCACGCGTGCCATAGGTTGCCTATCCCTGCCCTAGAGTGTCCTGATCAACTGAGTTCAGTTAAATGATCATTTAAAGGGGCAGCATAGTTATTTTAATTCATTGTCACTTGAAAATGTTAATTTCCAGTTCAGTACTTGTGTGGAAGCTCTGCTTTTGTCAACTGTATGTGGCAAACAGGATAATTTTACTATGAGCCTGAGGGGGAGTGTGTGGGCGGTGACTGCAACATAAGACCAGAGTTTGAACTCAGGCTCAAGGCTAACACCCCTTTCTGTCTACACACAAAGTGTGCTAACCCAGGGTTTGGACCCAGGACCCCATGGGGGTGGATGGTCCAAGCCTGAGTCAAGCTGGAACCCAGGATTCAAGCCCTCTTGCTTTGAAGTGTAGATGCAACCCCACTGGATTCGTGCTCTGGGAGTCCGCCAAAATTATTCCACAATCTCACGGGCTGACTTTCTTTGTCCTCTGGAAGTCATGGTTTGTGGACAGTCAAATTTTCCCACGCTGCACCATGAAGAAAGGGTTAGAGTAGCTACATTTTGGGGAGGGCACAGGGAAGTCTGGGTTATGGGTGGGTGGACTCGTGCCTACTTAATGCAGTGTAGATGCTGGAGCCCCAGACTGGGACCCAGGGTTCAACAATTCCTATCCTGGGGTTACAAATGAGTGTAGACACTCAAGTCCAAGGTTAACAAACCCAGGGTCTGCTAACTTGTGTTCTGCTAACCCTGGGCTTATGTTGCAATATAGATATGCCCAGAGAAACTTCAAAGTTCTAATTTTTAGTAGCTTGGTTCAGTAGCTGTGACTTGCATACCTTATTTAAGAACAGAAGTAATTTTCTTGAAGGATGTAGTCCTGCCATTTTTGCCAGTGTAGTTGTCATTTGGTGAAGCGATATGTAAATGCTCGGCATGTTAATGAAATGTTAAGAATGCACAGTTAAAATACAGCTGGCAATGGGAGAGACAAGGCGGGTGAGGTAATATTTTATTAGAGCTACTTCGGTTGATGGACGAGACAAACTTTTGAGCTTCATAGAGGTCTTCTTCAGGTCTGGAAAAAGTAACCAAAGTGTGTCAGCTAAAAACAAGGTGGGCTAGATTAAGGATAAGGGCTTAACAGATGTTACAAGAAACCACTTAAAATGAAGTGAGCAATTAATACTTCTGTAGTCCTAGGATAAAGAACGGTTAGTACTGTATGTCATAAATTGTTGTAATGAGGCATATAACCAGTATCACCCTCCTTTGAGGCCATGATTTTTAGTGTCTTTCAGAGTTATGAATTTAAGTTCCTAGGTTTGTCTTCTGAAGGTGGTGTGATGGTTTCCTTTTGAGGAAGAAGAGTGAAAGGTCAGATATGGAGTGACTACATTGTGAAAAGTGTTCTCCCACGGGTGATAGGATGTTTTTCTCTTTCTTTTTTTTCTGAGAGTTTATTCTAGAGTGTAGTGATTGTCTGATTTCACCCACATAGTTGTTGGGACATTTGATGCACTGGATGAGGTACGGCGCTTGTTAATAGGCATGTGTAGGACCCATGCATCTTGAAAGGTATGTTGTGGAGGGTGTTGATCATCATATTACTGGAGATTTGTCTGCAGGTTTTGCGTTTGTTGTTCTGGCAGAATCTGGTGCCTCTTAGAGTTGATGTGCCCTGGTCAGTGGGGAGCTTGCTTCCGAGGATCATCTTGGTGATGTTGGGATTTTTTTGGGGTAGGGGTGGGGGAGACTTGGGGAAAAACTTATTTCAGAATGTAGTCCCCATCAAATATGAGTTGTAATTGTTTGATGATACCCCATCTGGGTTCCATTGTGTGGGGGTAGGTGACAATTAAGGGTGGATGGTCGCTGCATTGTTTTTTTTCCTGCATTGAAGCATGTTCTCTTGGGGTATTTGAGCAGCCCATTCTATGATGCGATCTTCTCTGATGGAGTGTCCTTATTTGATGAAAGCAGTTTTAACTTTCTCCTCAGAGCATATTTTGTGATATTTGAATAGCTGGTTGTAGACAACAGATTTCTTCATGTCTGGGGTGGTTACTGGAACTGTGAAGATAAGTGTGGTGATCCGTGGGTTTCTTGTATATAGTTGTCTGTAGGGTTGCATTGCTGAAGCTGATCCTGGCATCCAGGAAGCTGATGCTGATGTGGGAGTGTTCTAGACAGAATTTGATGGTGTTGGGCTGGCATTGCTCACATGCTCAGGGTGTAACTGATTGCCATATGTGGGGTCAGGAAGGACTCTCCTCCCCCCACCCCCCCCCCCGGTCATATTGGCAGCGACATTGGGCAGATTTCACCTTCCTTTGCAACACAGAGTGGGGTCACTTACTGGGATTATCTGGGTATATCTCACTTAATCAATTCCCTGCCTTTGCGGTGGGATGAGGGGCTCTGGTGTTGGTGCACCTCAGTGCCTCCTATTCTCTCCCTGTGGCACATGATAGTTTAGTCTCCCATGGGCTGTAATACTTTGGTCCAACTGGGGTTGTTGGGTTTAGTGTATGGGGGCTCAGTGGTGTTGATGGCTTGTGACATAAGGAGGTCAGACTAGATGAATTGATGGTTCCTTCTGGCCATAAACTCTGACTCTTTAGTTAAAAGTTAAGGTACACAGAAAAGTAAAAAGCTCACATTCATGCACTAACTACATTGGGTTCTGAAGAGTGTGTGAACTGTTTGAATACTCTTCCAGTGTAACACTCTTTCAAATGTGGCTGTTGGAAACTGTGTTGCTTTGTGTACACTGGGCATCCAAATTATGTTGAGCTGGAACAGTGCTTAAGCAGAGGTCAAATGTGACAGGGCCTTTCAGAGTGACATAATATAAACCAGAAAACGGTACTCTTCTGGAATAAGTGTGTCTGCACTGGAAGTTGTTTCTTTGTAACACTAAGTGGTATAACTTAGGCCTTGTCTACACTGCCACTTTATAGCACTGCAGCTTTCTCGCTCAGGGGTGTGAAAAAACACCCCCCTGAGTGCTGCAAGTTTCAGTGCTGTAAAGTGGCAGTGTAGACAGTACACCGCGCTGGGCGCTACTCCCTTCATGAGGGTGTGTTGTTTTTTTTTTACAGTGCTGGTAGAGCTCTCTCCCAGCGATGGTGCCGCGACTACACAGGTGGCGCTTTAACATTGCTAGTGAAGACATACCCTTATACTGGCATTGTTCTGCTGGTAATTTCCCTGTGTAGGGAAGCCCTGTGATTCCTCACTTAAATGAGGAATGAAATAGATAACAATGTTGACATTAATATTATCATCATTGGACATCTGAGTTAACACTTAAGTGACTTAACCAAGATGAATGAGGCTGATCTCACAGCTGATCTCCAGACACTCAGACTCGCATAGACATCTATTTATCAGTTACAGGTGGTTGACACTTATGGCTAGTCTACACTGGCAACGCTAAAGTGGCTTGTGTGGTCACGGCAGAGTACTAGGAGAGAGCTCTCCCAGTGCTCTTTTTAATAATAATAATAATAATAATAAAAAAAAAAATCTCCACAAGAGGCGCAGCTACCAGTGCTGGTACACTGGCGCTTTACAGCGCTGAAACTTGCTGCGCTTAGGGGAGTGTTCCCCACTCCCCCGGAGCGAGAAAGTTGCAGCGATGTAAATTGCCAGTATAGACAAGCCCTTAAGTTCCACCTCTCTTCCTCTCATCCCCACCAATTGTAAAAACTAGAGACCACCTTTTTTTTTTTTTTTCCTTTTTTTTTTAAAGCTGAGGTTCCAGAAAACAAGTTAGCAGTTTGAGAGAGATGGCAGTGTGTTGTAACAGTGTACCAACTCAATCCAAGCCTTGTTGTGTAGTGGATGGATCATTGGACTGGGACTCAGGATACCTGGGTTCTGTTCTGTCTCAGCTACTGTCCTGCTGGGAGACCTTGTGCAAGTCGCGTTACCTGTCTGTGTCTATTTTCCCCATCTGTAAAATGGGGAGAATAATGCCTACCTGCTTTGTAAAGTCTACTTTCATCAGATCTACTGATGAATATCACTCTCTAAGAGCAAGGTATTAAGAGATTGTGATGTTGTGCAACGTCACAGATACAAGTGTTTGATCCCGTCAGTCCGGTAAGTAGCTGAATAGTAAAACAGTGCTACCAGAAGCTGTAACTGTTGTGAATGCAGTTCACCTCAGGTATGCTTTGATCTTATATTGTGCTTGTGCAGGGTTCTAAGGCCTTAGAATTGTGTAGACCTAATAATTGCTTATTAACTAAATTTTCCACCTATCGTCTCTGCACTTTCTCCCATGTCTCCTCTTATGCACGGGAGGAGCTCCTTGCAAAAATCCATGAAGCCACTACATTATCCCCCTTCAGATCTCGCTCTCAAACTCACCTGTGTCACAGTGCCTACAAAGCAAATGATAATGGCTAAGCAGTGAATGTTCTGTGACTGCTGCTACTTACACCAATCATAATAGTTTTGCTGATGCTTTGTGCTCTCTGCATCTATTCCTATCTGTTGTTTCTTGTCTTGTACAAAGATTGTAAGCTGTCTGCGTATGTCTTCACTGAAGCGGGGGAAAGGGGAAAGAGAGTGTGTTCTTAGCTCTGGTTAGCTCACCCAAGTTTATAGATTCAAAGACCAGAAGGGCCTATCTACTAGACTCATAGACTCATAGACTCATAGACTTTAAGGTCAGAAGGGACCAATATGGTCATCTAGTCTGACCTCCCGCATGATGCAGGCCACAAAAGCTGACTCACCCACAACAGAATCTTCCAGCCTGCGACCCCTGCCCTATGCTGCGGAGGAAGGCGAAAAACCTCCAGGGCCTCTGCCAATCTACCCTGGAGGAAAATTCCTTCCCGACCCCAAATATGGCGATCAGCAGAACCCCGAGCATACAGGCAAGATTCTACAGCCGGACCCTCATTTTACCCGCGATGGCCCGTTAATGCCTGTTTGACTAAAATCACATTATCCCATCAAACCATTCCCTCCATAAACTTATCAAGCCTAATCTTGAAGCCAGAGAGGTCCTTCGCCCCCACCGTTTCCCTCGGAAGGCTGTTCCAAAATTTCACCCCTCTGACGGTTAGAAACCTTCGTCTAATTTCAAGCCTAAACTTCCCCACGGCCAGTTTATATCCATTCGTTCTCGTATCCACATTACTACTAAGCTGAAATAATTCCTCTCCCTCCTTGGTATTAATCCCTTTGATATATTTAAAGAGAGCAATCATATCCCCCCTCAGCCTTCTTTTGGTTAGGCTAAACAAACCGAGGTCCTCGAGTCTCCTTTCATAGGAAAGGTTTTCCATTCCTCGGATCATCCTAGTGGCCCTTCTCTGTACCCGTTCCAGTTTGAGTTCATCCTTTTTAAACATAGGAGACCAGAACTGCACACAGTACTCCAAATGAGGTCTCACCAGCGCCTTGTATAACGGAAGCAGCACCTCCCTGTCCCTACTAGAAATACCTCGCCTAACGCATCCCAAGATCGCATTAGCTTTTTTCACAGCCACGTCACATTGCCGACTCATAGTCATCCTGCGATCAACCAGGACTCCGAGGTCCTTCTCCTCCTCCGTCACTTCCAACCTATGCGTCCCTAACTTATAACTAAAATTCTTGTTAGTCATCCCTAAATGCATCACCTTACACTTCCCACTATTAAATCTCATCCTATTATTGTTACTCCAATTTACAAGGTCATCCAAGTCTCCCTGCAAAATATCCCGATCCTTCTCCGAATTGGCAATACCTCCCAACTTTGTGTCATCCGCAAACTTTATCAGCCCACTCCTACATTCGGTTCCGAGGTCAGTAACGAATAGATTAAATAAAATCGGACCTAAAACCGAACCTTGAGGAACCCCACTGGTGACCTCCCTCCAACCCGACAGTTCCCCTTTCAGTACTACCCGCTGCAGTCTCCCCTTTAACCAGTTCTTTATCCACCTCTGGATTTTCATATCGATCCCCATCTTTTCTAATTTAACCAGTAATTCCTCGTGCGGCACAGTATCAAACGCTTTACTAAAATCTAGGTAAATTAGATCCACCGCATTTCCTTTATCTAGAAGGTCTGTTACTTTCTCAAAAAAGGAGATCAAGTTGGTTTGGCACGATCTTCCTTTCGTAAACCCATGTTGTAATTTGTCCCAATTGCCATTCACCTCAAGGTCCTTAACTACTTTTTCCTTCAAAATTTTTTCCAAGACCTTGCATACTACAGAAGTTAAACTAACAGGCCTGTAGTTACCCGGGTCACTTTTTATCCCCTTCTTGAAAATAGGAACCACATTAGCTATTTTCCAGTCCATCGGTACCTCCCCCGAGTTTACAGATTTATTAAAAATTATTGCCAAGGGGCTTGCAATTTCTCGCGCCAGCTCCTTCAATATTCTAGGATGAAGATCATCCGGTCCACCCGATTTAGTCCCATTTAGCTGGTCAAGTTTGGCTTCCACCTCTGATACTTTAATGTCAATTGCCCCTCCTTTATTCCCCTCTGTCCCGCTCCCTCTATTCCTAAGCCCTTCATTAGCCTTATTAAACACCGATGCAAAATATTCATTTAGATATTGTGCCATGCTTAGATTGTCCTTAATCTCCACTCCATCTGCAAGCTTCAGTGGCCCCACTTCCTCTTTCTTTGTTTTCTTCCTATTTATATGGCTATAAAACCTCTTACTATTGGATTTAATTCCCCTCGCGAGGTCCAACTCTACACGGCTTTTGGCCTTTCTCACCGCATCCCTACATGCTCTGACCTCAATAAGGTAGGTTTCTTTGCCGATCTCTCCTCTCTTCCATTCTTTGTATGCTTTCTGTTTTTTCTTAATCGCCCCTTTGAGACGCCCGCTCATCCAGCTGGGTCTAATTCCCCTGCCTACTGACCGTTTCCCCTTTCTCGGGATACAGGCCTCGGACAGCTCGTGCAACTTCAGCTTGAAATAATCCCAGGCCTCATCTGCCTTTAGCTCTCTAAGTATGTTAGCCCAATCCACTTCCCTAAGTAGTTGCCTTAATTTATTAAAGTTGGCCTTTTTGAAATCGTAAACCTTAGTCACAGTCATAGTTTTATTTCTGTTAACCCTTCCATTTAGTTTAAACCAAATTAGCTCATGGTCACTCGAGCCAAGGTTGTCCCCTACAACCATTTCCTCAACGAGGTCCTCACTACTCACCAGCACCAAATCTAAAATGGCATCCCCCCTCGTCGGTTCAGCTACTACTTGATGAAGGAATTCATCTGCTAGCACGTCTAGAAACATCTGAGCCCTATTATTGTTACTAGCATTTGTTCCCCAATCTATGTTTGGGAAGTTAAAGTCCCCCATGATCACACAGCTCTTATTAGTTTTTACTTCCTTAAAAACATTAAATAGTTCTCTGTCCGCATCCAGGCTAGATCCCGGCGGTCTATAGCACACCCCAAGCAGTATCTCAGGGGAGGCTCTAGTAGTTCTTTTACCCAGTGTAATTGTTGCCCAGACAGACTCCGTCTTATCCATTCCATCACTTATTATTTCTTTACATTTTAGCTCATTATTGACATACAATGCCACACCCCCACCTTTACCTTTTTTCCGGTCATTCCTAAACAGCACATACCCTTCCATACCTGTACTCCAGTCATGACTACCATTCCACCACGTTTCGGTTATTCCTACGATATCAGGTTTCATTTCTTGGACCAGGAGCTCCAATTCCTCCATTTTGTTACCTAGGCTTCTCGCATTGGTGTATAAACATCTTACCGTATGCAGTCTATCCTTTCTCCCATTAGTTATGCACTTTGGTACGGACCCTGTAGTGTCCATCTGCCCCCTCCTTCTTATGTCCAATTCCCTACCCCTACCTATATCTGTGCTTTTCTCCTCGCCCTCTTTTTCAGTGTTGGAATCTGGCGTGGAGATCAACTGGACATCTCCCAACCGTCTCCCCCAAGTTCCTAGTTTAAAGCCCTTTTGATGAGATGAGCCAGCCTCCCTCCCAGAAGTCTATTTCCTTCCCTACTCAGGTGAAGTCCATCCCGCGAGAACAGCTGTCTGTCCCCGAAAGCCTCCCAGTGGCCATACATCCCAAAGCCCTCCTTATAGCACCACTCCCTTAGCCAGCTATTTATCCTCACAATCCTGTCTGCCCTTTGCTGTCCTTCTCTAGGAACAGGCAGAATCCCACTGAAGATAATCTGAGCCTCGACTTCCTTAAGCGTCTTCCCCAGCCTGGCATAATCTCCCTTGATTCTCTCTAGCGAGAACCTAGCCGTGTCATTCGTTCCTACATGAAGGATGATCAAGGGGTTCTTACCCGCTCCTTTTAGGATCCTTTTCAACCGCAGGTCCACATCCCGTATCTTAGCGCCCGGCAGACAGCACACCCTTCTGTTTTCCGGGTCCGCCCTGGTTACAGGCCTGTCTAACCTCCTCAGTAAGGAGTCCCCAATCACATAAACCTGCCTTTGCCTGGGGGCAGCGCAATCTACCAATCTATCCCCTGTTCCCTGCGGCCGTAACTCCTGTCTGTCTCTATTTTCCCTTATAGTCCCCCTATTGCCATCCTGTATCCTCCCGGGGCCAAGTGTTGATGCTACTTCCATCAACTCCTCCCCCCTGTGTATTGGATTAGCCGCCCTTCTTTTCTTCCTCTGCCTCCCACCATCAGGTACCACCTGCTGCGTCCCCTCCTCGTTAGCCAAACACCCAAACCTGTTCCTGAGTTCTATTTCCCCCTCACTAGCCCTCCTTTTCCTTGGCCTGCTTCTCACGGTCACATGCTTCCACTGCTCTTGTTCTCCCCCCGACATTCCCCCCTCACAGACCATAGCCCCCGCTTCCATCTGCACCCCTGAGCACTAGACAGTCTAGTCTGATCAAGAGCATATATTTTGAAAAACTTCAGTCTTGATTTTAAAGTTGCCCTTGCTGGAAAATCTACCACAATCTTTAGTAAATTGTTCCAATGGCTAATTACACTCACTTAAAAAATGTACACCTCAATTCTAGCCTGAATTTGTCTACCTTCAACTTCCAGCCATTGGATTTTGTGATACACTCTTCAGCCTAGCAGACAAAAGGTATCTTTGTTAAACTAAACAAATTGAGCTCCTTGAGTCTGTCACTATAAGGCATGTTTTCTAATGCTTTAATCCTTGTCAGGGCTCTTTTCTGAACATGGTTTGATTTATCAACGTCCTTCTTGAAAGGATTGAAAATCAACTATCTCAGGTTAAAATAGCAGTGAAGACATAGCAACTTGTTTTTTTAGCTTGGGTTAGCTGCTCAAGTTAGTCAGAGGTTGAACTCAAGCTGCTAAGCAGAATCTATGTATTTTCACTGCTATTTTAGCCCAAGTTAAGAGTTAAAACACTTTAGTACAGACATGTACTTTGAGGCATTGAGCACTGTTTTGTTGATGTGCACAAATGGGGCCCTAATCTGACTGGATCCTGTAAGTGCTACTGCAGTGCAAATAATTATACAACTTTAAGTCACAAACGCATCATTCCGCTGCAATAAATAACTAGTGCAAAACCCTCCACCTAAAGAATATGGTTCTGGACTATAGGAAACAAATGATACTGGATTCCAGTTCCTCACTCTGCTCACTGGCAGCGGTAGAGTACTGTGAGAATTCACTAGATGAAGCAGACAATGATAGTACAGACCAATAAGAGCATTTTGTAGAGGACTTAGTACATGTCAAAAATGTACAACCCTATGGATGGGCTAACAGTGCAGATTGCTTTGATTCTGCATGTTCTCCCTCATAGTTATGTTGGAACTTTCCATTGCAGCTGCATTTCTGTATTCTGATGGATATTCTCTATCTTAGATTCTGTGTCCTATTGCCTAAATATGTGGGGGGGGGGGGGGGGGGGTTGTTTTTCAAACAAGGTTGAGAGTCCTTAGACTTCAAAAATTTCCGGTCTCTTTCTTGCCCCTCTGAAAGTAAAATAACTCCTCTTTTTGTTTGAGATTAGTCAGGCGCTTTGCTCCTTCTGTGTGACTAGTGGTATGGCAATACACCTCTACCCCGATATAACACGAATTTGGATATAATGCAGTAAAGCAGTGCTCCGGGGGGGGGACGGGGGACTGCGCACTCTTGTGGATCAAAGCAAGTTCAATATAACGCGGTTTCACCTATAACGCGGTAAGATTTTTTGGCTCCGGAGGACAGCGTTATATTGGGGTAGAGGTGTACTTCTGGTTAAAGCCTTGTTGCAGAAGTGGTCTTTGAAATGAGTAATAGTGAGAGGCTTGTTCTTGGTGTAAGCATTATTATAATTATTTGTATTACAGTAGTGCTTAGGTACTGCAATCCTGGATCAGGACCCTGTTGTGCTAAGCGCTGTACAAACAGACGACAAAAAACTGCCCTTGAACCAAAGACTGTACAAAGTTACTTGGGAGATTAGGCGATACCAAGGAATGCAACAAAAGTAACAATTTGTGTATTTCTGAATTCTTGTGCCTTTATTACAAGGCATTCTAACCTGGAAATTGAAATGGTAAGGACATAAATTTCAGTCCTTGTGGTTAGGGTGGGCAATAGCCGAGTTCCTTATCACATTTTTTTGAAAGATTTTCTTCCTCCCAACAAAAGTGAAATCTGTATATATGCTCATACAGGTATGTGTCTTGTGAAAGTCTTGCAGACTTTAGAATACACAGAACTGTATTTTGTAACCAGGTTACCATACGGTGGACAATGAATTTTCTATGCCTTCTTTTGGTTAAAAATATTACTGGCTTTTTGGGGGAGGAAAGTTGGGGGAGGGGGGGAGTTAATTTTCTTTCACTTTGCCCTGCCACAAATTGTGTGTTATATAACTAAATACAAAATTATGTGACTATCCAGTCTGTACAAAAAACATGTTTGTATTACCATTACCCTGTTGTACCTTTCTCTTCTCCCATCACTGTCTGTTTTACACCCATCTTCTTGTCATGTCTTAAAGTAGAACTAAGTTCTTTGGAGCAGGAAGTTTTAGTTAAATAACAAATTCTTTACAGCACCTAGCCCTTTGGGTGCCTGACGTTTTTGCAGGTCTCTTGATGCTTGTGAAATGCAAGTAATAAGGCTGTTTTAGATACAGTTTGTCTGTATCTGCTTTCTTTTGTAATGGGAAAGTAAACACATTTTTTTGTATTGAGAAAAAGATGTGGAGAAAGGAGCTGTTAAAGACATGGAGAGCCCTGGCCCAGCTAGTCTGCTTTGCTTGTTGATAGTTGGAATATAAATACATACTCCTAGCACTTCTGCAGTGAGCATATATTGAGGACCGTGCTTCAGTAAAGAGTCAGTGATTATAGCTTTTCTACTGTAATCTACCTATGCTAGTATCTAGATAACTGTTTGATATACTCATAGCTATAATTGCCACTCTACCATAAAGCAGGATGGTCTTCTTGGTCTATTTTAGGTACTTTCATGGTCCCAATTACCATACTATTTGAATATCTCACAATCTTTAATGTATTGATCCCCACAACACTACTAAAGTAGGGAATTACGGTTGTTCCCATTTTATAGCTGGTAAACTGAAATGCAGAGAGACTTTGCCCAAAGCCACAGAGGAATGTCAGTGATGGAGCAGGGAATTGAATGTCGGTTTTCCAACTCCCAGGCTAGTGCTACTGGATCATCCTTCCTCTCTTCTACTAGGGAAACTTTAATGTGCCATAAAGATGTCTCCCTCCAATTGCTAATGAAAATGCAGTGGGCTCAGTTTGTCTGGCATAAACAGAGTAACAAACAGTAGAAATGGTACCTATGTATCCTGGGTAAAAGAGAAAATGTGATGATATATTAATGTACTATTTGAGAAATAGTGTATGGTCACGTAATTAAAGTATCTTGTAATGCATACACACAAGGGACAGAGTGAAGATTGTGTTTGCACCCTTAGTTTGACACTTTCTGATATTGCTTAGCTATGTAATTTTAAAGTTCTGTTAACATCTTTTACATGGAATTTTGTAAATTTATTGTATATTATACTTGTGGATGGCAGGGTGGATAAAATCAATTTTTAAAAAAAAATCAAAAATCGGATTTTTTTGATAAAATGCTTTTTGAGGAAAAAACCTATCTAAAGATATCTTTGAGCTATAATGTAAAACTATCTCATCATGGAATAGGGATTATAAATTCTAATTCTATAGTATGAGATGATATATTCATGTAATGTTTAAGAAAAGTTTTGTAAATGAGTTCCAATAGTTTGTGGATTAGGGACCCAATTTTATGGGGTTCCAGGGGCTTCTGTATAGATTATTTAGGTTAATCTTTCTATCTACCCAATGGGACTCAGTGCTCAGTCTAGAAGATATCATCAGAGATGCTTAGTTTTGCAGTTCTCAAACTGTGGATTTGTGTCTCCAGAGATAACATGCTTGTTAACTGCAAAAATGTTTTTAAATAAGTAAATAAATATATATGTTATGCTCATATAAAGCACATGGGATCTTTATAGAGGAAGGTAAATACGTAGCATTTATTGAGAATACAACAGTTAGCATATGCTTTTTACACACACACACACTCTCTCTCCCTCCCTCCCTCCCTCCTTCCTGCAGTGATGTTTATAGTTACCAGTCTGTTGTAGCTCGAGTCAATCTAATGGCCAGTTAGACTGAGCAGAGTGTGGAGCTGGGTTCTGTCGGTCGCGATCTGATGCTCCGAGGCCTTGCAGGACTGAACCCAGAGTTCCATGGCAAAACACCCCAGCTTTATAGTTGTAAATTCCCATTTGAGTCCAGGCATTTTGCAATGTCATCCTGTAATCATTAGTCCTTAAATGGTGTTATCATTTGATGGTTATTGTCGGGCTTCCCATCGTTATCTCCTATTTGTTGTCTCACCTTCAGGGGTGCCTGCCTCACCTCTGAGGTCGTCAATGCTGCTAACATGTTTAACATCGGATACAATGGATGTTTTCTGATTGTCTCCTGGTCTTTCCAAGTCTCTCACTTCTTCTTGACCATCTGGACATTTGTGATGGCTTTCACACCTTATCTTTTCCTGATGCATGCATTCCTCATTCACACAAACAATCTCTTACAGAAATCTTCAAAGGTATACAGACAGCATTTTATATTCAGCAGAATACATTGTAAATCAAGCCTACAGTTTACATTGGGCTTCAGGCCCTCAACATTCCTCTAATCTCCTTAACATAGATACACTACAAGATCCTGTTTTTTACTTTCTAAACCTTAAAACAAAGAAATGTATATTTAACTAGCGTGCCTAATTTGTAATACATATAGGAAACCATAGTAGACATTATAACTTATCCTAAAACAAAAAGGTGACCATAAACAGTCATAAGGATTGTTCTGGTCTGTCATTCCTTTCTGCTATTCAAAAAGGGTAGCTGACAGGATGAAATCAAATCATACATTAATTCTCATAGTACATTATAAAATCCAGCTCCTACATATAGAGGTGAGAAATAAGAGATCTCAACCCTATTGTCCTGCTGCAAATTTGTGTACACAGAGTCAGTCCCCTACCTCTCCCTAAAAGTGCAAAGTTTCAAAAACTTCAATGAATAGAAGATTGTTGGGGGCGGAATAGATCTAGACAAGGAGAAGTCTGGAGATAAATGTGAGAAGGGAGGGACAGGCAGTAGAAACAAAAGTGAAAGTGTTTGAACAGTATATTCCAGAAGTCTTGAGGTCTTTCTGAGTGTAGCTTTCATTGATTTGAGATCTACCATACCATTCTCTCACTAGAAGGGAAAACCTATAATGGCAGCAGGCTGTAAAAAAGACCCAGTTTGGGAATATTTTAATGAAGTTCCTCTACCTGTGGGTAAGACAGGCATGAGTGCAAAATGCAAATTGTGCAACAAAGAAATGCAAGGCCTGGTGATGTTCTCCTCCTAATACAGCATGGCAAGAAAATCATCCAAATATTAATGATTAACCTGTTGAATTGGAGATCACCTCCCAATGACTTCATAAATATCTGCTTCAATTACCTTTGGTAAATAAAATAACCAAACAATCATTCATTTTCTGATATAGCTGTAAAACTAATTTAAAAAGTTTTCAAAATAAATCACTTAAAAAATGTATAGTGTGTACCTTCTAAAAATGAAATGTACATCTATCTCTGAGTTGTGGAGAATATGTATTAAGGTTATAACAACCAACAAGAATGCACTTTTATGTAGAAATCCATGATTAAATCGAGTCTTCCTGACTAGTGATTTTAAATCATGATTAAAATCAGTTTGATTTTAAATCAAATCCACCCTGGTGAATGGTATTTAGAACTGCTCTTAACAATGGTACTTTTTTCAAAGGGGAAAAGGCAAAGTACCAAGAAGGAAAAAGGGAACCAGAAAATTGAATAAACAAGTATTGCCACACTATAAAAACTTCACAGAAATTCTTTGTTTGAGAAGGGTGGCATAACTTTATCTTGTTTCCACTAGTCCTAAATAAGTGAGTTTGTCACGGAAGTCATGGATTCTGTGATTTTCCATGACCACCGTGACTTCTGCAGTGGTCGGTGCGGCTGGCCCAGGGGCCACCTGAGTAGTTTGGGCAGCCCATGGACCAGCAGCACTGACCGCTGCTGTGGCAGTCTCGGGCCACCCCCCAGCAGCAGCAGGAGTTTGGGTGCGTGTGGGAGGGGGCTCAGGGCTGGGGGTTAGGGCGTGGCAGGGGGTGAGGGCTATGGGTGGCGCTTACCTTTGGGGGCTCCCCGGAAGTGGTGACATGTCCCTTCCTCAGCTCCTAGCTTCAGCCAATGGGAGCTGTAGAGCCGGCACTTGGGGTGGGGGCAGTGCGCAGAGATAAGAGCTGAGGGAGGGACATGTCGCAGCTTCTGGGGAACCGCGAGGAGCCAGGTAGGGAGCCTGCCAGCCCCCCTCCCCTACCCGGCACCAGCTGGATCCCCCTCTATAAGTAATCCATGTACTTTTCAGGCTACTGCTATAGATGTTACAGTGCTGAATTTTTGATATTACTGTTTATTATTTATATGGCTTCAACGGTGTCCTAGGATAAGTTCATATGAAGACCATATTCTTTGCCCCAAATAACTTTAGGATCTGAATAGACACAGGTAATGATGAGGAAAGGGATACATCAAAAAAGCAAAGTGAGAGAACTGATAGTGTGGTGAAGTTTAGCATATTTCTTGTTAATTTCACAATTTTTGTAACACCTTATTTGTATATTCTATCAGTTTTGCTGGCTACTTTGCAGGAAGACTGGAGCATTTAGGCCTCGCTCCTTTAGAAAGAAGAGAGCTTTGAGGGGATTTGGAGGAGTGGGTTGAGGTAGCACATATTGAGTCAGGGGAGGGGATTTTATCACATGCTGTAGCATGCAGATAATAGACTGGAAGGAAAAGTTAATTGTGCAGCAGTTGACATTGCTGTAGGGATAAATAGGAGGATGTGGTTTAAGAGAGAGGTTACTTTTTCTTCAACAATTCACATTGATTTCAGTGGGATTTGTTGGTTCCCAGCATTTCTGGACCTCCGTCTACTATTTAGATGCCTAAATGTGGTTTTAGATACCTAAGTTTAAGCTTCTAATTTTGAAAATTTTGGCCTCCATATAAACAGAATTTTTGAAAGTTTTGCTGAACTTAAATGGGGAATATTTTTTACTTTTTTAAAAAAATGCTTGGTGAAACAATATTTTTATCTTTCAATCCTTCATCTGCCTGATGTAACTCTGATACTGACCAATTCATGTTGACTATTTTAAGAATAAATTTTACTATTTTTATTAATTCATTCTCTCTCAAAATTAGGCTTATGTATTCCAACAGACAAGGTGGCAGGGACTAATACTGGCAACTTTAATTGAAAAGTTGTCTTTGTATTAGGTGCCTTGGCTAATAATGCCTGTAGTGTTGGGTGTCCTGCTTGTGACAATGTCTGTATTGAACCACTGAAGATCTTGATTTATCCTCCAGGTACTGGAAGCTATAATTGCACAAGGGGCAGTAGAATAAAGAAAGACATTGTGTGTTAAGACTTCAGTTCTTTTGTTGGCTAGACATAGTGTAAGCATGTACTGACAGGCCACCCACTGGGACATGAATGGCAGGGATTGAATTTGTGGGAGCAGTGGCAGTTTGCAGTACTCTCCCAAGCACTGCCCACAAAATAAATGATGTCCACATGAGATGCCACACACAGATTGTGCAGATATGCAAAATATGATCATGCCGGTCCTGTGAGCCCCTTGGGATCAATTATCTATAGTGGGGTCCAAATATACCCATAGTCTCTGCTGGGCTTCCCCTCAGTGAGACCATATTCCTGGCTAGTCGTCTTGAGCTTGGCTCTCCCTTACTTGGGGGTTGAGGGGAGGAGGAGGGCTCAGATGCGTTGCTGGGCTTTTGGGGTTTGGCTCTTTCTTGTAGATAGTTGATAAGAAAAGTTACAGAAATCTGGTAAAAATCCATGGCTGGCAAGGCTAAGGAGAACAAGAAACTTCGTAAGTATATCAGGAACAAAGGAAATCCTAACAATAGTGTAGGTCCGTTAGTAGATGGAGACAGTAAAATTGTTGTTGATGATGCAGAAAAGGCAGAAGCATTCAAACATATATCTATTCGTTATTTGGAAAGAATTCTGAAGTACTAATATCACATGAAGATGATAAACTTCTCAATCCACTTTTAACTAAGGAGGATATTAAACAAGATCTAATAGGGATAAACATTTTTAAATCAGCAGGTCAGGAACTGATCCCCAAGAGTCCTAAAAGAGCTAGCAGAGGAGATCTCTGGCCCACTGATATTAACTTATAATAAATCTTGGAACTTCTAGAAGAGTGCAAGAAGGCTAATACAATGCTAATTTTCAAAAACGGCAAGCAGGATAACCTGGATAATTATAGGTCAGTTACCCTCATGTCAGTGGTGAACAAAATAATTCCTAGAAAAAGCTAATACGGGATCCAGTGAACAAGGAATTAGTTTGGTGGTAATAATCATGCCAATCAATATGCCTTTATGGAAAATAAGTCATGTTAAACCTGATTTCATTTTTTTGATGAGATTACAAATTTGGTTAATAAAGGTAATATGTAGGAACAAAGAAAGTAGGCCATACCTACATGATATGGGATTCTGAAAAAGGTCCTGGGGGATAATCAGCTGAACATGAGCTCCTAGTGTGATGCTGTGGCTGAAAATGGTAATGCAGTCCTTGAATACATAAACAGGGAAATGTTAAGAAGGAGTAGAGAAGTTATATTACCTTTGTATTTAGCTCTGATGTGATCACTACTGAAACACTGTGTCCAGTTCTGGTTTCCACAGTTCAAGAAGAATATTGAAAAATTGGAGAGGGTTCAGAGACGGGACATGAGAAAGATTAAAGGATTAGGAAGCATGCCTTATACCTGTGGTTCAAAACCTTTCCAGACTACTGTACCCCTTTCAGGAGTGTGAAGCCTGAGACCTATCCCCATTGCCTAAGCATGTAACTTAGGGTATGTCTACACTGGTACTTTGTCAGCAAAACTTTTGTCTGCAAACATTTCCCCCCCCCCCCCCCCCCGAACGACAAAAGTTTTACCGACAAAAAGCGCCAGTGTGAACAGCGTTTTGTCAGCAGGAGAGAGCTCTCCTGCTAACAAACAGCAGCTACGCTGCACGGCTTTTAGTGGCACGGAGGTAGCAGCACAGCTGTGTCGCTAAAATCTCTGTAGTGTAGCCCTAGCCTCAGTTTCATGGGGCCCCCTATGACGTGCAGCCCAGTCAGTTGCCCTGCTTGTCACCCCCTAACGTTGGCCCTGCACTTGTGACCCCCCCACAAACTAGTCCTGCAACCTCCAGATTGAAAAACACTGATCTAGATGAATTGACTTAGCCCCAGCAATACATGTACCCCGGGTTGAGAACCACTGTCTTATAGACTCAAAGGTCAATCTATTTAGTTCAACAAAGAGGAGATAAGGGGTGACTTGATCAGTATGCAAGAACCTACGTGGGGAAAAGTCTTTGCTAGACTGAAATATAAGGTGTAATACCAGTTGCTGGAAGTTGAAGCTAGACAAATTCAGACTGGAAATAAGGCATAAAAACAATGAGAGTAATTAACCACTGGAACAATTTACCAAGGATCATGGTGGATTCTCCATCACTGACTATTTTTAAATCAAGATGGGATGTTTTTGTAAAAGATATGAGCTCTAGGAAGTATTTTTTGGGAAGTTCTATGTCCTGTGTTATACAGTAGGTAAGATGAGATGATCAAGGGTCCCTTTTGGCCTTGGAATTTGAGACACTATGCCAACGTTGGGAAATACTAAATGCAATTTGTTCTTAGTCTGAAAAAGACTAGAAAACATGCCATATAGTGAGAGACTCAAGGAGCTCAATCTGTTCAGTTTAACAAAGAGAAGCTTAATGGGAACAGAAATTTGGTGATAGAGGGCTCTTCAATCAAACAAAGATATAACAAGATCCAATGGTTGGAAGTGGAAACTAGACAAATTCAAACTAAAAATAAGGTACAATTTAAAAAAAAAAGGAGGGGGGGGCCTCATATCCTTTGGAACAAGTTACCCAGGGTTGTGATGGGTTCAGTGGATTCTTCATCCCTGGAAATCTTTAAACCTAGATTGGACATTTTTACAATGGGCAACTCTACACTACAAGATTAAGTAAACTTAAGTTATATCGACGTACAGCCACTGCAGTAACTAAATCCATTTTTCATGTTCACACTAGGTTCATTCTCTTGGCGGTGTGCCTCCTCACCGGGGCATTTCCACCAATTTTAACTGACAGCCCGGAGCCCTACCGCCTGGGGCTGACCCTGCGTTGACCTAAATACACCAACCTAAGTGCTATGCCTCTCGCAGAAGTGGAGTTAAGTCTGTGTAGTTGGCAACTTACATTGGTGGGAGCAACATTGTAGTGTAGACGCTTACGGAGTTACGTTGACATAAGCTGCCTTACATCTACCTAACTTTCTGTAGCATACACCAGGCTAAAAGTGACGCTTGCTAGTTCAACCACAGCTATTGGACTTGAAGCAGGAATTAATTAATGAAAGACTTGTGGCCTGTCGTGTTGGAGGTCTGTCTAAATGATTACCATGGTCCTTATTTCTCAAAATCTATGAATAGATCAGAAAAGGAACCTTGGTAAGTTAGTGGGAGTTACCTTTTTGAGGAGATGTGACTATGATCGTTAGACCACGCGGCCATATAACTCAACAGGGATGATGTCTGTTTACAGAACAGTAAAGCTTTCTCTTTTGTTTATAAAATAAATGAAAGAACCCCTGAATTTCAACTGCTCAGCAGTCTTCTGTCGGTTGATTAATAAAACTGTGGCTTTCCAAAATCCAAAACTGAGTTGCTGTTGCTCTAAGTGCTATTTCTAAAGTGATAACAATGGTAATAAAATTGAAGCTTTCATACAAAGCCAGGTCAAGCAAATAAATTTCAAACTATGAGTTGGTTGTTAGTTGCTTGGTAAAGTGCTTATTATCCCCCCTCTCCTGGTGTGGTGTGTGTGTTTGTGTTTAAATAATGTTGCTTGAAAAGTTTCCTGGAAACTTGGTATTTCATAAGAATAGTATACCTACTGTGGTGTCATTTGGAAGTAAGCAACATGTAAATGACTGCATTCTTGAATGTTTGCTCACTGTTCATGTTTGTTGTATGGATACACATCACAACTTTTTTTCTTTTTTTTTTACTCTTTATAGGTCCTGCTGGGGACTTGCATCTGGCCTCAATGTGAAATTAAGGTAGAAAAACACATCTTCATATGTGTTTGCTAGTAGGATTTAGTTTATTCACTGGTCATGCCTGAAGAGTGATGTTCGTCTCTAGATGGCTAACTGCCAGGAAATATAAATGATTGTCCTAGAAGTCAAGCCTCTCTCCTATTTACTGGAGTGAAAATCACCTCCAGATATCGACGGAATATCAGCTACAGAAAATGCTTCACGTTATAAGGATGCCAACCACCTAGATTCATGCGCCCTATCTGTACAATTGTTGTGGATGGTTTGCCATCTGAAAGCTCCTCAAGCTCTTATCCAGGCCCTGTATCTGTTTCTGAAATGTCTCTGCTTCATGCTTTGGGCCCAGTGCAGACCTGGCTGGGACAAGAGCTAGAGAAGTGTGGCATTGATGCCATGATATATACTCGGTATGTCCTCAGTCTTCTGCTGCATGATAGCTATGACTACGACCTGCAGGAACAGGTATTTACATATTTTAGATGTTGTCTGGTGAAAATGGATGCTTGTATCTCTTATGTATTGTGTATTATACATTGGATACAGTTTGGATGTTTTAAATGTATTTCATCATTGAAAAACCGTGACAGGATCCGATTTGATTAGATGAAAAATTAAGTTTGATGTAGATAGCTTACTATAACAGCAGATATACTGCATTAAAGAATTTTATCACTTCCTGACTTCTATTACATTATGAAATTAGACCTTTGTAATCAACACTGGTATTTCATGAAATATAAAAATAGAACTTTGACATACATCCATTGGCTGCACTAATTTGGTGTAGAGATTTCTATAAATTGAGAGAGCCTTGCCAACATGGGTCAAATTGGGCTGGATCATGGTAATTTGTAACCCTTTTCCTGATGGATGTAGTCTTTTACTCCAGAATGTATGCTGGGATCGGGGATATGTAGGGTCTAGTTTTTGTGTTTATAGGTCTGCAGATAACTTGAAACAAAAAGCTGAGGTATGAACTGCATTTAATTTAACAGGATGTTGGCTGTGTAGCCTAATAAAGAATATACAAAAAACTGGTGAAATAGTTGCTCCGTTCATGACTCAAATCCACAAAAACAAGGAAATGAAAAGTTAAGCCACCTAACACTATGTATAACTTCTGTTCCTCCACCCACAGGCGCAAAACTTACTGTCAGCTGTGGGGCATCACAGACGATGCACTGCAACCTTAATTTTGCCCGCAACCTTTCCTTTTCCACCCTCCATTATTCAACTACTCCTTCCTAACAATATTAGGTGTAATGGTGTGTTGGTTGTGGTGGGTATGGGGAGAGAGAAGAGAGGTGGCTTGGTAAAGGGTGTGATAGAAAGCTGGCATCCACGAGGCAGGGATAAGGTTGTGGTGTGTGGTTCATGCTATAAGGTAGTTGTGATGATGGTAAGGGATGTGCTTCTGGGTGGAAAAGTATGAGGTATTATCAGATGGCTTAACTTGTCATATCCATGGGGGTGGTTTTGAGTTTAGTAGGTACAGAGTGTGTGATAGCAAGTCTAACAATCAAAATGAAAGTTTTTTATGTATTTCTCACTGGTGGGGTTTTTTGTTTGTTTGTATTTTTTTAAGCTTAAGCAGGTGCAGGGATTTGGACCTGTGGAGGGGGTCTAAAGACAGCCCCTGCCAAAGATTTTATGCACAAGTTGCTGCTGCTGCTGCACATAAGGTCTTGTGTCTTTACATTAAAACCTTTTCTGTTATGTACAGTACACTTGCACATAATATGCATATCTCTTGGTGCATAATTCTTGCTTATGAATTATAGCAGCCAAAAATGACCTGAAATTCAGTTAATACCCTCCCCTCGCCGTCCCCCCCCCCCCTCCCAAAACCAACCAAACAAAAAAACCCTGTGTATTGAACCAGTTCTGCTCAGGATACATTGTCTGAGTGCCAAGGAAATATTTCAACCAGAATCCAATTTCTAACCAACAAAAGCTGCACAGAAAATTCAAAGGGCCTAAAATTTAACACTCTGAAATCTCACAGGAGACTGCCACCTACTGTTAGAGGAAAATACAGATTTATGCCCCATTTTAAGCCCACCTTGAAACACAAGCCTAACTATACAGTTGCTACCAGGCACCTCCATAATGATGATTAAGTGTCAAAATTATTCATTATTTATCAGAGCTTGCAAAAAGCAGGATAATCATAATTTGAAGATCTGTACAACTTACTGTGAATGACTTTTCATTTTGGTGCCTCAACTAGGTACAGCTTGGGTTGTGAGCAGAGCTTGGAAGAATGCTGCCACTTTTTAAATCCGCCACCTGTGCCCCCTAATCTAACACTAGGATCTAATGAACCACAGGGGAGGATTAGAGCACAGGAGCCATCTGAATGTTCTCCGGTTATCTGGAGTGGCTCACAAATGGGTGCTAACCTCAGGGCCGACTGTTACAAATCAGGGCACAAACCCCAAACTGGTTGTGTTATACTTGGATGTCACCAACCAAGTATCAAGTGTGAACTCCTCTAGCACTGTAACAGCCTTAACAAGGAGTTGCAGACAGTCCCCTTGGAAACTCTGGTCTATCTTACCACCCAGGCAAGCCTGTCTTTGTAATAGATGGTCCCTTACACCAAAAATCACAATATTCAGGTTACTCCCAGTCTCAAAGGAACAGTCACTTACACCACGTGAATTGTAGCTTGTCTTTGGTGAGAGAGCTAATGCTTTTAGCCAATTGTCAGGGGGGTCCACTCACTGTGTGGCACCTCCTCCTGGCCATCCTGGGGATTAGCTTTGCTAGGTGCTATGCCCCCCTCTGGTGGTGCCTCTCCTGTCGTCCTCTTGCCCTGCAGACCCCTCTTGCTCCAGGAACCGCAGTCTCCCCTTCGTGAATTGGCCCTCCAGCCAGGTCACTATCTGTGTTTTCCCCCTTTCAGCTATCAAATTCCTGCTTGGCAAATGGACTCAGGCAGTGTTTCTGCTCATTGCCTCGGCAATGCCACTTTGTCAGCAGCTGGTACGGGGACCACAGCCCACCCTCTACTTCAGGTCCTGGCTCAGGGGCCCTCTCATGAGCAGGCAAGGTTTGACCTACCCCAGACCTCACTGCTTTTCCCCTGAGCCTTTTCCTACCTTCCTGGCTCTCCCTGGGTTTCCCAGCCCAAACTCCCCCTCCCAGGTTACTTGCCTCTAGCCCCAGACACACCTCCCTTCTCCCACAAAGTGAGACTTCTGCTCTCAGCTCCTGGGCTTTATACAGGCCTGACTGTTCCTGCCCAGCTGAGCCTGCTTCCAGTCAATCCCTGCTCCCTGGCTTCTGCTGCAGGTGCAGCCTGGGCAGTTAATTGGGCCTAATTTACCCTCTCAGGGTCAGTGTGGGGAGTACAATCCATCACACTAATTCTATGTTAACCTAACTAAAGATTTATTAACTAGGGGGGAAAAAAGAGTTATTTATGAGGTAAACATACACAAATGAGCTAGTCTTAAGTTTCAAAAGGTTAATAGAAGCTGCTGTAATGTGCAAGCTTTATATGTCTTTAGGTGTAATCCAAGTTAAGCAGTATGATCTCTTGCTTATGCTTAGAAATAGTGCCCACTCCAAATTCCAAGCAGCATAGTGATCCAGTTCCTTCTGGTCAGGGATTTTATTCACTTCCCCCAGAGTTCAAAGTGTGATTGGATGAGGATTTGTGGAAGTCCCAACTTCATTGGTGTGGAAGGAGCAATCAACAAAGTCTTTGTCTGGTGTATACAGGCCTTTTATTGGGCAGGAGATGGCACCTTTTGTGGTAAACTAGTATTTCACACTTGGTAATGCTTCTCTCCTGAGTGTATGGGGTTTAGGGTGACCAGATGTCCCGATATTTGGGGCTTAGTGTTATATAGGTGCCTATAAACCACCCCCACCCCGGGTCCCGATTTTTCATACTTGCTGTCTGGTCACCCTAATGGGGTTACCAGTTTCATAGCAAACACTTTCATAGTTACAAAACAAACACTTAAATATTACTTTATGACATGGGATACAGATATTATACATGAGATTAATGCATGCAGCATCCTACAAACATTTTGTGATGTCTAAACCCATTCTTATAAACTTAACAACTATTTTAACAATGCTAACACACAGGTGAGCCAGCTGGTTTTCAGCTATCCATTTGTCAATATTCAGTGAGGCCTAGGGGCATTGGCATGAGCTGGCACCTGGTCTGCCAGCATCACAAGCCCCACAAAAGAGAGGGTAGCTAAAATCCACCTTGCCCAGCACACTAACTAGTTAACATCTGTATAATCTACTTGTGGATATATCTCAAGTGGACAAAGCTTGAAAGAGTACAACTCCTCCTTCCAGTTTGATCCCAGCTTATAAGGAACCTTTGTGATGCTTCTGCCCTCTATCCCACACAATCTTTTCTTAAATTGGATAAGCGTCTGTTTTCCTTCAAGTGATTGTGCACATATACATTCCACTGTAGGTTTTGTGCGCCTATTATTCCTGGGGGAATTCTGCGCCAAAAAAAAAAAAAAAAATTCTGCACACAATATTTTAAAATTCTGTGTATTTTATTTGTCAAAATAGCACAATATAATCAGACCAGTTTCAATTATTTTTGGTCATTTATTTCAAAATACCGGTCAGCAAGTATGTCTGTAACAATTCAGACAATACAAAAGATTCAGGAAATGTTTTTTGACATAGATTCCTTACTAGGCATATTAATACAGAACTCTGAGTAATAATTCATTTAAACTACAATACAGAACCTCAGAAGCAGTGTTAAGGCTTGGGGGAGTTAAGGGTAATGGAGAAGCTGAGGGAGAGGGAAGTAAATTGCTGGGAAGGAGCCTAGGTGTGAACTTAGATGATTGTTGGGTATGGGTGGGAAAAGTATGGAACAGGGGGCTTTTTTGGGGTGGGGGCGGCGGGGAGGGATTGTTAGGGAGCTTCCCCTATGCAGACCCTGGCTGACCCCTAGCCTCTCCCATTCAGTCAGGCACATCTGACCCGTCCCCATGTGTTCCTGCACCCCATGTGTCCTTGCACCCCCGTCCACATGTGTCCCTCCACCCCCCCACTCAGACACCCCCTCCCCCTTTTCCTATGTGGCCCTGCACCCTCTCCCCCTGTCCCTTTGTGGCTCTGTATCCTCTTCCTGTCCCCATCTGTCTATGCCCCCCACCCAGACACTCCCCGTCCCTATGTAGATCTGCACCCCTCCCCCATCATCATGTGGCCCTGTACCTCCGGCCCACTGTGGCCCTGTGCCTCCACTCCCATTCAGTGCCTGCCCCAGTGTGTCCTCCCTCACTAGCCCTTATGAGCTACTGTCTGACTTCCCCAGCACCCCACGCTGTCTGTCTCCCCATAGCCCCGGTCTTCTGACCTGACTTGCTGCGAAGAAGGCAGTCTCTGTCTCTTCCCTGTAACAATACAGGGAACGATTCAGGAAACAAAAACGATTCAGGAACTGGTTTTTGACATATAGATTCCTTATTTGGAATTTGGCATATTAATACAGAACTTTGAATAATAACTCATTTAAACTACAATACGGAAACATATTTCCCGCATGCCTCAGAAGCAGTGCAAAGGCTTGGGGGAGTCAGGAGCAATGAAGGAATGGAGGGAGAGGGAAGTAATTGCTGGGAAGGAGTCTGGGAATGAACCTGGAGGGCAGTTTGTTATGGGTGGGAGAAGTAAGGAACAGTTTTGATTTTTGGGAGGGCAGGGGAGTAAGGATTGTTAGAGAATTGGGGTGCCTCCTCCATGCAGACCCTGGCTGACCCCTCTCCCATTCAGTCAGGCACCTCTGCTCCTGTCCCCATGTGTCCCAGCACCCCCACTCCCATTCAGTCCCTGGTTCAATGTCACACTACTAGCTCCTGTACCTCAGCCCCAGTCTGTCCCTCGCAACTAGCCTGAGCTGCAGCAGCCCCATGTGCCTCACTCTGTCCGTCTCCCCATATTCCATGTTGCCTCCACCTGGCCCTGTGGGCAGGGTGCTGTGAGGAAGGCAGCTTCTGCCCTCGCCCTCTCCCTCTCCACAGCTGGCTGCTCTGGCCCATGAACCAGCTGCCCTCTTTTCTAGCACCACATCAGCCCCTGGTGGGTGAAAGGTGTAATTGCAGCATGACCCCTCTCATGGCTTCCCAGAACAATCAATTATTCTGCAGGGGAGGAAAAATCTGTGGGGGACATTAATTGTGCACTTGCACAGTGGTGCAGAATTCCCCCAGGATCATCTCTTCATGCTCTCAGGAGAAGGCATAAAAGGGACGTGGTCACCACCTCCCTTTAAGGCTTTGTCTACACTAGCGCTTTTGTTGGCAAAATTTTGTCGGTGAGGGTTGTGAAAAAACCACACCCCTGCCTGACATAAGTTTCACCAACAAAAGCGCCGGTATGGACAGTGCTATGTCAGCTGGAGTGGGTCTCTGGCTGACATACAACTGCCGCTTATTAGGGCTGGTTTAATTATGCTGGCGAGAGAGCTCTCTTCCACTGGCATAGAGACGCTACGCAGGAAGCCTTAAGGTGTGAAGTGTAGATGTAGCCTAAGTTCCTTCTCACCCACTGAGATACAAGTTGCATTTGCTTCGATTAGCAGTTTTCAGAACTTTGATGAACATAGTTATTGTTTTAGTTTTAGTAGTTACCTGGAGGATTTAAGTAGTGTGCCATGTGCAGCGCCATTTTTCCTGTCACAGATAGATACAAGAGATGCTTGATTTGTCTGGGTGAGGGCCATGTGAGGGACAAACCTCTTTCCCCACCAGGACTAAAAAAGAGGGACTTTCATCTTGAACTTCACCTTGTGAAAGAGGTGATGCATCCTGAGTCAAGCCCCCACCATGATGCAGGGGACTCAGGATCAACCAGGAGTCCCCCTACAACTACTTCTGATTTGAAGCACAAGTCTGGTGACAAATGTCACACTTTCTCTTCACTGTCAGGCTCACTGAATCACTCTATGCATTCTGATGCTGACAAAAGCAAGAAGTCTTGGACTTTATGCAGAAAATCTGGTAAGCTCTCACGTGCCAATGTAAGGTTCACAAATTCAAACACTCGTCAGTCCTGTCTGAGGCAGCACTGTCAATTCCAGCTCTTCACCCAGGCCGGTCCCTCTTTTGGCTCCACCGGTACTGTTGGTACACTTACCTGAAGTGCCTTCCATTCAATGAGCCTACTTGTCCTCAAGGGATCTCTTTTCCTGACTGGACTATCCTTTTATGCAACCAATGACGGAGTCCTCAGCTCCATTGATGCAGTCACTCCAGTCCATTTCAACTCTGTTAGAGTTTGCCAGCTTTCTGTGCACCCTCACTCTCACTTTCTTTGGAGCTTAATGTGTTTCCCATAGCCAGACTACCTAGAACCCAAATGGTAACTGTTGCTCCCTATTCTAAGGAGGCTTATATTTCTTCTCCTGACTCTGAAAGTGAGAAATTTGTCTTGCCATTGCGATTGTTTAGATCATCTTACAGGTCTTTGAACACTGAGATCTAAAGGTCAGGACTGGCTATCTTATAGGGAAGTCCTGGCATGGGGTCCCCGTCATAGATGGCTCAATCTATGCAGTAGCCTCTGTGACCTTAGTGGTATTGGGCTGCTCCAAGAGACTGTAGACCTCCATCATGGTCATGCTCATGCTCTAGGAGGAAGTCTCCTACTCCCCTGCAACTGGAAACCTCTACTTGACATCCTATTACCATCCCTCAACCCTCTGAGCTGGACCCCATGGAGGAGGGAGAATTAATGGAGGAAACCTTATCATCCTCACCATATTTCTTCATCTTCACCATGTGTAGCTGTAACTCCAGAGCCCTTGTCTCCCCCTCTTTTCTCCCCAGAGGACTTCATAGTTTTTCAGAATCTCATGAGGAGTGTGGCCACTTCTCTAGAGGTGCAGGTGGAACTTGTGCACATTCTCCTAGATATTTTCCATATGTGCACCACGATCAGGAAGGCGAACTCTCGTGAAGAAAGAAAGCTGGTTGGCGCGCATTCAATTCTATCAAGGATGTTCTCCAAGGAAAAATCAACAAGGCAACACATGCCAACCTTTTCAACTCAATAGTACTGCCGGCAATGTGGTACGGCTGCAAAAATGGGCGCTGACGAAGATAGTTTGTCACAGAGAGGACGATGGAAAGAAGAATTCTGGAGATTTCAATCTGCGACCGAGTCCCCAATGAAGTGATGAGACAGCAGAGTGGAAATCAATGGACTGCAGCTGTTACTGAGTGGTATCCATGGGAACTGAAACAACCACTCGGCCAACCCCCAAAGAGATGGGAAGATTTTTATCATGAAAAGGCATGGTTGCACAGGGAGAAAGAAGGCCAGGATAAGAGAGGAATGGAAGACATGTTATGATTGGTGCAATCTATATGAGGGCTGAAGGACCAATTGATCAAGCTCCTGCCTCAGGAAGGATTCCACTTCCCATCAGTGAAGCCACTGAAAACTCTCTTGCAGGCACTAATCTCTGTACCTCCTACAGCAAAGCACGTGGGCTGTTCATTCTTTGGTGGTCACAGCTTCTAATGAGCAGTCCCATCAATCCCACCATAAGGCCACGCTTCTGGATAAGGAATTTAAAAGGCTGGATTCCTACAGCTGAAAGGTTTATTCCACTGCTACTTTTCAAATGATTAGCTAATTATCAGGCTCTTGTGTCAAAATAGTTTTATTTAATTTCTCTGCGGTTTTTAAATTTGCTGACAAGTTGCCAGAGGCATATAAGGAACAGTTTTTAGCTTTGGTTTCCGAGGGATATTTTACAGCTGTACATCCCTTTGGATAGTAACAGACACCCCTGATATACAGCCTTGTGTTCCATAGCCACTGCAATCTTCATGCAGAACACAATAGAAAACTTAAATTTTGAGATCCCAAACTATATTCTACTAAAACAGATGACACTTGGACTCTCCTGCAATACTTCGTTTGTTAAGAGTTTATGCGCCAGTTACAAAGAGGAAACTGTTTAGGCCACAAACTTATTCCAGACCTCCTTTCTGATAAAGGTCAGTGTATGCCTCTAAGGGTTTGTCTTCACTACCAAGATAAGTCGACCTAAGTTATGCTACTCCAGCTACGTGAATAACATAGCTGGAGTCAACGTAGCTTAGGTCGACTTACCCTGCTATCTTCACTATGCTGCATGGATGGGAGACGCTCTACGGCTGACTTAACTTACTCTTCTTGGGGAGCTTGAGTACCGTAGTTGTTCAGACAGTGCTCTGCTGTTGATTTAGCGAGTCTTCACTAGACTTGCTAAATCAACACCCCCGCATTGATTGCAGCATTGTCGATCTCCCTGGTAGTGAAGACAAGCCCTTAGAGAAGGTCTTCCCTTCCCATTCCCCATACACCTTCTCCCTGTATTTTCAGGGACTCTTCTCACGAGGTGGTGTTTCTTCAGGAAGTTCAGTCTCTTCTAGAATTGGGAGCAATAGAAGTTCCTCACCAAAACAGGAAAAGGCTTTTATTCCTGGTACTTTCTGATCCTAAAGAAATCTTGTGGTGTCTGGTCCATTCTAGATCCGTGAAAGCTGAACTATTTCATCAAGAAAATAAAGTTCAGGATGGTCACCCTCACTTCTGTTATCCCTTCCCTGGAGATTGGTATGCTGCCCTTGCCTTACAGGACTCCTACTTCCATGTGGTGATACCCCCTTGCCCCTTTCTAGAAGAGGAAAAATTACTTATAGGACTCTCTTCGTGTGTCTTAAATGTCTGGGGATTTTTTTTCTATAGGAGGTGTGATATGTTCTTGGTTTGCCATCTGGGCAACCTCTTCTATATGCATTCCTAAACTGGAATCTAAGGAAAAAATGTGCATATGTTTTGTGCATTTAGGAGGTAATGGGTATGATTACTTTTTGCTCTTGATAGGAATTGACCCTGAGTTGCTTGTGGCTGGAGCATGCTCTGTTGAGCAGTGCCTTTGAGCCGCCTACAGGTGTTTTAGTGGGCCAAGAATCCAAAACCATGGGCGTTCTCCAAGTGACTTGTACTGGAGGCATGAGGCCCAGAGTGAGAATCCTTCCAGATGTTGCCAGTGACTCCGTTTCTTTGAAGATAAGGAATGTTTCTTTCTGGGCTGAGACAAGCATAGAAAATGTCATCCTAAAAGGACACGATCTTCAAAGTTTCATTAGTAACTCTAAGAGCAGGATTGACTAAGATCATCTTGACCTGTGGCATTCACTATCTGTGAACATCCTTTGTTAGTTCAATATGTATGTACAGTGAGATAACTAATTAGTACAATCTTTATCTGTACTTATATGCAGAGGGGTGAGTTATGGTTTCCATGGGATCCATTGCGCTGAATTTCCTTTTGACATATTTATTTTATTCATTTAAATTCTCAACCATAGCACTGCATTGATGTAGTTTCTCCATTACATTAATGTGTTTACCAAGCTGTTAAGTCCGGTTCTGTCCTTTTGGGTTCTGCTATGGAGGCAGAATCCAACCTGTTTGCTATACCTGAGTAAATGACTATTCACCCAACAGTTCTGTAAAATTTCTGCCTTTATTTAGCAGGAGAGTCAATTTACTCTCTCAATATTAGTTTTTGTAACACTTGGTTAGTTTTACTAGTCATATAACTTCATACTGGAAAGATCAAGACAAGCAGAATTTGTTTTGTTTCACTGGATAAATAGTGTGAATTATGGATTTATAATACCTTGCAGGAATTCTGCTGCAAGTCAGTGAGAACAGAGTCATTGTGACTTGTGCAGCTTCCAGATACCTGAGATGTAACTATAATCTACATAATTCAAAATGTTTGTTTGAACCATATAGACAAAGAACCTTAAAACAAACATAAACTCATTCCTTTACATAGGCCCAACACAAGGTGCCACTTTCTGCTGTTCCTCAAAATGGATATCTGTAGCTGCTGACTCATCTTCCCTCCCTCCTCCTCCTCCTCCCCTCTTTGTTAACCACTGCCAGGCTAGTTTTTTTGTCTCTTGCTCCAGCAAATCATTAGTGCTGCTGGAAGGTTTTGCTACTCTTGTACCCTTGATTTGGCAGAGTCTTGCAACTTAAAAAACTGTCACACGCATTAATTAGAAACTTTTATTTATATGGATTGCAAGGGGTTTAACACTACATCTGTATGTTGGTTTATTGAGGATTGAATTTTTTTAAGTACTCCAAAGCATCGGAATTGCTGGAACATAAAGAATTATAAGGTTTTGGCAGACCTGTTAAGAGTGATAAAGTATATGAATTATAAGATAATAAATATTGGCTATGGTAAAACTAAGTTGTCCCTTTTTTAAGACCTTGCTTCTGTACCTTCCACAAAACTTGGCACATTCAACATTTTATACAAAGTTAAATTTCCCACTGTAAAGTTGTCCAGTTACTAGGAGGTTTCTGGTGGTTAAAATGGGACATTGGAAAGTGGAAATTGGGCTGCCTAATTCAGATACACAAGTCCTGATTTTCAGAGGTGCTGACTGCTACAGCTCCCATTGGCTTCAGTCTTGGGTGTATGGGGCACCTCTTGAAAATTGAAGGTTAGATTTCTAAAATTGGGTACCCAAAAATCGAGGCTAACATTGAAAATTTGGGCTTTATCATTGCTGTATTTCTGTGGGTTTTTTCCCTCGTCGATCTGTAAAATGGGAATAATACGTGTCTTTGTAAAGTGCTCTGAGATCTTCTAATGAATGGTACTATGAAAGTTCAAAGTTATATAAACCCTGATTTCAAAGTAACCATTATTATGAAGTGCTATTTCTTCAGCTCTGTATAAATGAGTCATGCTGTTATGAATACTTAGTTTAAAAACTAGAGTAAAGGTAGTCTCATGGTGTACTTACTGAGGACCAAATCAGGGAGGGCAGCTAAGAGCAGAGTGGAATGCAAGTGCTTGCTAAGACAGCATTGGGGGGCAGTGTTGCTGTCCCTTGGTGAAAGTGAGCAGGAGAGAGACTTGGCCATGGAGCGACAACAGAAGAATAAACACCGCTTTGCGCTTTCTTGATCAGTTAAGAATAGCCATCTTGTACCCACTGGTTAGTGAACATAAGAATGACCATACTGGGTCAGGTAAATGGTTCATCAGTCCAGTATCCTGTCTTCTGACAGTAGCCGGTGCCATCTGCTTCTGAGGGAAGGAACTGAACAGGGCAATTTATCGAGTCATCCAGTCCTAGCTTCTAGCAGTCAGAGGTTTAGGGATCCCCAAAAAGCATGGAGTTGTATCTTTGACAGTCTTGGTTAATAGTCATTGATGGACCTATCCTCCATGAACTTAACTAATCCCTTTTCAAACCCCATTATACTTTTGGCCCGCACATCATCTCCTGGCATTGAGTTCTACAGGTTGACTGTGCGTTTGTGAGAAGAAGTACTTTTTGTTTGTTTTAAACCGACTGCCCATTAATTTCATTGTGTGACCCCTGGCTCTTGTGTTATTGAATGAATAAATAACACTTCCTTATTTGCTTTCTCCACACCATTCATGATTTTATAGTATAGATTTTTATAACAAAAAATAACAAATAAGACGCTAAATAAATGTATATTAAGTTATGTAATTGCTTAAATGAGTGTGTATAGACATAATGTATCCTCCTGGGTAGCAAAACAGAAATAGCAAATTATACCGTGCAATTGGAATCAAACTTTCTTTAGGAAAAGAACTTCATTTATTTTAATAATTTTTTTTTTTTTTTTGCATTTGAATTTAATCATGATTTAAATCAGCAAATAAGAAACCTTGATTTAAATCAACCATTCTGGTGCTATTCCTATACTAACAGATCTCCCTGATCAGTACTCCATTTTAATCTACTTAAAAGACTTGGAGGGCAGAGAGGACTTTCTAGAGGAGTGTATCTCATTCTGAGCTGTATATTTTATATTAGATGAAGTGCCTGGCACCCCAAGGGGTGTCGTCGTCTTCTTTTTTAATTTATTCAAAATGGTTCCAGTGCGTTTGCAAACAAAAATTGGAGAGGGACAGAGAGTATTTTTCTTCATTATTTAAAAATATCTTATACATTATTTTTAAAAAATGTGTCTGGTGTCCAAAATGGCTTTGTGTGGAAAGACAGTTTCCCTGCCAAGTGTTGACTGAGTGTTCTTGTGGGTGAGGTAATATCTTTGATTGGACCAACTTCCGTTGGTGAAACAGACAAGCTTTTGAGCTCAACAGAGCTCTTCTTCAGGTCTGGTAAATGTACATTTTGATTTGAGAGTATTAAGCCTTTAAAAGTTTACTTCTTGCATATGTAATGCATTTTGCACACTTTTGTTTTGTGAAGTGTCTGCCTTAGGAGGTGGCAAACTTAGTTATGCATTGAGAAATTGAGATTGTGTGTGTTTTCAATACTGAAAACTCTGTGCTGAGTGCATTAAAATTCCAATTTCAAGCATTGGGGAGCCTGATTCCATTGAAAATAATATGTGATGGGGACAGAGTTTCCATAACAAACTCTGCATCTTGTTTAGAGTGCTGGGATAGAGACAATGCCTGTGTTGGAGCAAGAGGTACGGTGACTGAGGATAGAGCAATATAAATCTGCAGTTCCACAAAAGTTATTGTCTCTGATAAGGTGGAAAGGTATTGTCTGGCAAAACATTTCCATGTTAGGGAATTACTTGTTCTTTCAAAAAGTAGGAATTTCCATAAAAAATCATTGTGTTCAAATGTCAGAAAGTGACAAAGTTAAGGTCGAACACTCTTCACTCTGCACTCTTGTGCATATGAATTAGTATTTATGATGTAATGAAGGACTATATTCTATCTTGTAAATAGAATGATTTTTTTTTCTACAACCTTAGGTAAACAGTAGTATTTTTTTTTTTTAGTGCTGCATATGCTAGAGATGAAAAGCACATATGAAAAATATGCCACTAATTATTCTTGCACAATACTTTATAAATTAAGTATAACATGGAGTAATAATGAAAAGTTGCTGGAATGCATAGGCTACATAGAATGAAGGTTTTTTTTGTTTTTTTACAAGTTGCTATTTGAGTACCCAAGGTTACAGAAACAATCTGTTGATATTAGGGAGGTACCAATTGCAGCTCCATATTTAAGACTGAGTTGAGTCTTGTACTTAAAGCAGGAATTCAGCTTCTTTACTATGTATAAAAATTAACATATTCTTTCCAAAATTTCAGTACTTATTGGGTATAACATGAATTTTCTAAGAATTTACAAGTTACTTCAATAAAGGTTTTGTTAGTTAAAATTAATTCAAAATGGGCTTTCTAAGAAACTTTTCAGTCGCCTAAATTTTTTTTTCTGTTAACGATGTTAGTAATGGAATAACTCAGACTGTTCAGACTTCTCATATAGTTAATACTTACTGAAATGTTGTGCATACATTAGAAAACGTTTTTTTTTAATAGGAATTATTGGTAATTTTTCCCTGTTCTTTAGAACAACAAGTATCTGCTTCAGCAGAGACAGATGAATAGGGTTCTCCTTTTGAGAAACAATGAAAAAACGTCCCTCTGTCAAAATGGGAGTCATTTCCTTTTGTTCTTAATAGAACTGAGACCATAAACTGCCCTTTCCAAAGATGGCTACTGCCTTCACTTTTGTTTCTTTCTGCCTCCTGACAGCATAGGAGACAATTATCTTCCCTGAGAGCTGGTTGTCTTCATTCCAGTTTGGAAATATGGGAGAGGTGTGGCAATTTGAAAGATAGCCTCTTGTGTGAGGGCAGTCCCTAGCCTCAGTTCCATTAAGAGGAATGGAAAGTGGTTGGCATTCTGAAAGCCACCAATTCTTTGGGTTTCTCTGAGGAAGATGTGTGCCAGCCTTTGCAGAAAGAAAATCTTTGTTATTAAAAATAACAGCAAAAAATGACCATTAATCCTAAATGTTTTTGTCAAAAATATTAATTGCACTCAATCTGCCCAACAGGGAGGGAGGGAAATTGTGTGAGTACACATCCATGTTGAAGAATGTAATGAGTGGAAGAGGGATGGGGCATCTGGGGTGTGTGCATGAGTTCAGGGGAATATAGAGGGTTCATGCATGACATTTTTAATGTAAGAAAAACAAGAAAATTTTCCCCATGGAGATGAGGATGAAAAAATCTATCTTCAGAAATTATTTGAATTTAATCAGAAACTTTCATCGTCCTGATTGCTTCATGCTGTCACTACAGGGCAGAGTTAAGGTTGTTTGTGGGACATAACTGTGAATTTCTATACCTCAAAATGTTTGGCTTTCTTTTAAGTTTAACCATAATTCTGAATTTTCCATGTTTGTTTTTGAGACAATTTACATCTGTATAATTAATTTTAATTTAAGTTACTGATGTAATTATCGCAGATTGGGAATATATATCTAAGAGAGGTGAAAACATTACCTACTATATTTGATAAATACTGTGTGATGAGTTAGTCTGTATCTACAAAAACAACAAGGGGTCTGGTGGCACCTTAAAGACTAACAGATTTATTTGGGCATAAGCTTTCGTGGGTAAAAACCTCACTTCTTCAGATGCATAGAGTGAAAGTTACAGATGCAGGCATTATATACTAGAGTTACTCCCCGCTCTCCATGTGTCAGTATATAATGCCTGCATCTGTAACTTTCACTCTATGCATCTGAAGAAGTGAGGTTTTTCCCCACGAAAGCTTATGCCCAAATAAATCTGTTAGTCTTTAAGGTGCCACCAGACTCCTTGTTGTTTTTGTGTGATGAGGTGATTAGACCACATTGCTATACAAGAGGGTAGAATTAAGGGTCCCCATGAAACCTTATTTTTGACATTTCTTGACTTTTGAGTGTTCAACTTTAACATTTTTGTAACAGTTTTTACTTTTTAATGGAAGTAATTATATTTGAGCGAACAGCAGATTTGAGTAAGGGTGGAGTGACTTTTTTTTCATTTGCAAAATAGACTGTCCTTCCTTTGTGACATTTTGGGGCTCACCCTGACCAGTAAGGGTTCTGTCAGCCCCTGCCTTGTAACCCTGAGTGTCTTATTGCTATGCTGCTATGGCTCAGACATTAATACCAGTAGCAAGCTTAAGACCATTAAGATCTCACCCTAGCTTCCACCAACCTAATTCTCCTGGCAGGCTCATCACCCCTGAAGGTGTGAAAAAGCCCCTCCCTCCCCAGTATCAGTTCATTTTTGGGATACACTTCTCACAGTTTGCACAACAGAGACCTGTTTGGGGTAAAAGTAAAAAAAAAATACTTAATAGAAAAAGCAGAGATTCAAAGATGAAATAGTAAGGAAAAGCAAATACATACAAGTTACACAGAAAATAAACATAAAAACTTGGGTTTTACACTTGTACGTTACCTAAATTCCCTTTTCTAATACAAGTTACCCATTGCCTCTGCACAGTTTCCCAATGGCCCCTCTGTCCTATCGGGGATCCACTGTTTCACGGACTATACCCTGCTTAGATGTTGGCCCTCAGTTTTTGGATTAAAAACCCAGACCCAAGCCTGTTTTTAAAATGTCTTTTCTCTTGTCTTTGTGACTCAGAGTTATTCAGAGTGGGAAGAATTCCCTTCTTTCTTAGTTTTCCAAGACTATGATTTTCTTTACATTTTCAAGTTGTTTCGGTGTTTTCCCATTAACTTGAAGGGTCCACTGTTCTCTTCCTGGCTGAACAGTGGATGGGTATTTGAAGTTGGTTTCCTGTAAAGTATTGGCATAGGAATCATAAGAACATAATGGATCAGACCAAAGGTCCATCTAGCTCAGTATCCTGTCTTCCGACAGTGGCCAATGCCAGGTGCCCCAGAGGGAATGAACAGAACAGGTAATCATCAAGTGATCCATCCCCGTCGCCCATTCCCAGCTTCTGGCAAAAAAAGGCTTAGAGACACCACCCTTGCCAGGATGGAACTATCTTCCATGAACTTATCTAGTTCTTTTTTGAACCCTGTTATAGTCTTGGCCTTCACAACATCCTCTGGCAAAGAGTTCCACAGGTTGACTGTGCATTGTGTGAAAAAATACTTCCTTTTGTTTGTTTTAAACCTGCTGCCTATTAATTTCATTGGGTGACCCCTAGTTCTTGTGTGATGAGGAGTAAATAACACTTCCTTATTTACTTTCTTCACACCAGTCATGATTTCATAGACCTCTATCATATCCCCCCTTAGTTGTCTCTTTTCCAAACTGAAAAGTCCCAGTCTTATTAATTTCTCCTCATATGGCAGCCGTTCCATACCCCTAATCATCTTTGTTGTCCTTTTCTGAACCTTTTCCAATTCCAATGTATCTTTTTTGAGATGGGGTGACCACATCTGCCCGCAGTGTTCAAGATGTGGGTGGACCATGGATTTATATAGAGACAATATGATATTTTCTGTCTTATTATCTATCCCTTTCTTAATGATTCCCAACATTCTGTTCATTTTTTTTTTTTTTTTTTGGACTGCCACTGCACATTGAGTGGCTGTTTTCAGAGAACTATCCACAGTGACTCCAAAATATCTTTCATAGAATCATAGATTTTAAGATCAAAAGGGACCATTATGATAATCTAGTCCAGGGGTCGGCAACGTTTGGCACGCGGCTCGCCAGGGTAAGCACCCTGGCGGGCCGGGCCAGTTTTATTTACCTGCTGATGCGGCAGGTTTGGCCGATCGCGGCCCCCACTGGCTGCGGTTCGCCGTCCCGGGCCAATGGGGGCGGTGGGAAGCGGCGCGGGCAAACGATGTGCTGGCCGCGGCTTCTCGCCGCCCCCATTGGCCCGGGACGGCGAACCGCGGACAGTGGAGGCCGCGATCGGCCGAACCTGCCACGTCAGCAGGTAAATAAACTGGCCCGGCCCGCCAGGGTGCTTACCCTGGCGAGCCGCGTGCCAAACGTTGCCGACCCCTGATCTAGTCTGACCTCCTGCACAATGCAGGCCACAGAATCTCACCTACCCACTCCTGTATCAAACCTGTGTCTGAGCCATTGAAGTCCTCAAATCATGGTTTAAAGTTCAAGGTTCAGAGAATCTTCCAGCAAGTGACCCGTGCCCCATGCTGCAGAGGAAGGCAAAAACCCCCCAGGGCGTCTGCCAATCTGCCCTGGAGGAAAATTCCTTCCCGACCCCAAATATGGCTATCAGCTAAACCCTGAGCATGTGGGCAAGACTCACCAGCCAGACACCCAGGAAAGAATTCTCTGTAGTAACTCAGATCCCACCCCATCTAACATTCCATCACAAGCCATTGGGCATATTTACCGCTAGTAGTCAAAGACTAATTCATTGCCAAAATTAGGCTATCCCATTATACCTTCCTCTCCATAAACTTATCAAGCTTAGTCTTGAAGCCAGATATGTCTTTTGCCCCCACTACTCCCCGTGGAAGGCTGTTCCAGAACTTCACTCCTCTAATGGTTAGAAACCTTCGTCTAATTTCAAGTCTAAGCTTCCTGATAGCCAGTTTATATCCATTTGTTCTTGGGTCCACATTGTTACTGAGCTCAAATAATTCCTCTCCCTCCCTGGTATTTAGTCCTCTGATATATTTATAGAGAGCAATCATATCTCCCCTCAGCCTTCTTTTGGTTAGGCTACACAAGCCAAGCGCTTTGAGTCTCCTTTCATATGACAGGTTTTCCATTCCTTGGATCATCCTAGTAGCCCTTCTCTGAACCTGTTCCAGTTTGAATTCATCCTTCTTAAACATGGGAGACCAGAACTGCACACAGTATTCCAGATGAGGTCTCACCAGTGCCTTGTATAACAGTACTAACACCTCCTTATCTCTACTGGAAATACCTCGCCTGATGCATCCCAAGACCGCATCAGCTTTTTTCATGGCCATATCACATTGGCGGCTCATAGTCATCCTGTGATCAACCAATACTCCGAGGTCCTTCTCCTCCTCTGTTACTTCCAACTGATGCCTCCCCAGCTTATAACAATAGTTCTTGTTATTAATCCCTAAATGTATGACCTTGTACTTTTCACTATTAAATTTCATCCTATTACTATTATTCCAGTTTACAAGGTCATCCAGAACTTCCTGTATGATATCCCGGTCCTTCTCTGTATTGGCAATACCTCCCAGCTTTGTGTCATCTGCAAACTTTATTAGCACATTCCCACTTTTTGTGCCAAGGTCAGTAATAAAAAGATTAAACAAGACTGGTCCCAAAACCAATCCCTGAGGAACTCCACTAGTAACCTCCCTCCAGCCTGACAATTCACCTTTCAGTACAACTCGTTGTAGTCTCCCCTTTAACCAGTTCCTTATCCACCTTTCAATTTTCATATTGATCCCCATCTTTTCCAATTTAGATAATAATTCCCCATGTGGAACTGTATCAAATGCCTTACTGAAATCGAGGTAAATTAGATCCACTGCGTTTCCTTTGTCTAAAAAATCTGTTACCTTCTCAAAGAAGGAGATCAGGTAAGCATGTTGTATTTTGTCCCAACTACCATTGATCTCAATGTCCTTGACTACTTTTTCCTTCAAAATTTTTTCCAAGACCTTGTATACTACAGATGTCAAACTGACAGGCCTGTAGTTGCCCGGATCACTTTTTTTTCCCTTTCTTAAAGATAGGAACTATGTTAGCAATTCTTCAGTCATGCGTTACAACTCCTGAGTTTACAGAGTCATTAAAACTTCTTGCTAATGGGCTTGCAATTTCATGTGCCAGTTCCTTTTAATATTCTTGGATGAAGATTATCTGGGCCCCCTGATTTCGTCCCATTAAGATGTTCGAGTTTGGCTTCTACCTCGGATGTGGTAATATCTACCTCCATATCCTCATTCCTATTTGTCATCCTACCATTATCCCTAAGCTCCCCATTAGCCTCATTAAAGACTGAGGCAAGGATTTGTTTAGATATTGGGACATGCCTAGATTATCCTTAACCTCCACTCCATCCTCCGTGTTTAGCAGTCCCACTTCTTTCTTTGTTTTCTTCTTATTTATATGGCTATAGAACCTTTTACTATTGGTTTAATTCCCTTTGCAAGGTCCAACTGTACATGGCTTTTGGCCTTTCTAACTTTATCCCTACATGTTCTGACCTCAATAAGGTAGCTTTCCTTGCTGATCACTCCCATCTTCCATTCCTTGTAGGCTTTTCTGCTTTTTCTTAATCACCTCTCTGAGATAATTGCTCATCCAGCTTGGTCTACAACTCCTGCCTGGTTGCTAACTAGATGCAGTTAATTTAGACCCCATCATTTTATACGTATAGTTGGGATTATGTTTTCCAATGTGCATTACTTTGCATTTATCAACATGGAATTTCTTCTGCCATTTTGTTGCCCAGTCACCTAGTTTTGAGAGATCCTTTTGTAGCTCTTTGCAGTCTGCCTGGGACTTACAAAACTACTCAAGATAGTTATCATCTGCAAATTTTGCCACCTCACTGTTTACCCCTTTTTCCAGATCATTTATGAATATGTTGAATAGGACTGGTCCCAGTACAGACCCCTGGGGGACACCACTATTTATCTCCCTCCATTCTGAAAACTGACCATTTATTCCTACCCTTTGTTTCCTATCTTTTAACCAGTTACCAATCCATGAGAGGACCTTCCCTCTTATCTCATGACATTTTACTTTGCTTAAGAGCCTTTGGTGAGGGACCTTGTCAAAGGCTTTCTGAAAATCTAAATACACTATATTCACTGGATTCCCCCTTGTCCCCATGCTTGTTTCCCGCCCCCCCCCCCCCACCAGGAGGGGCGTCTTGCTGCCTGATTGCTACATTACCCATGTTGTGAGGTGATGCTGTAGTTGCATCATGGTTACAATTTCTCTTTCTCTGGTGATTCAGCTACACGCACACGTTCTTTAGATGAATATATGCATGTGTGCATAATATATATTACCATAACCTGTATACATATCTGCTAATGGCCATCAATTTCAGAACGTTACAAGCTTTCATAAAAGACCTTACTTGACGTGTTTTTGTACACTATAACATTACATACAACCAGTTGAGTCAGTTGTTTATTTTTTGGGATTCAGAGACCCCCTGTTCTCCCCTAGACGTGTCGGGACCCTGGTTGTCACAGTCAAATATGAACAAGTTGTGAGACGCTGGAAAATGAAGTTAGTCTGTAGCAAAAGTATTAAGTTTTTTCCTTAGCTTTTAAGTGATAAAAGAAAATATTTACTTAGTAGCATGTGTTAAACAGGGACAGAACTATAAGTAAGGCTGCGAGTTTGTCACGGAGGTCATGGAAGTCGCAGATTCCATGACTTTCTGTGTGCTCTGTGACTTCTGCAGCAGCCGGTGCGCCTGGCTCAGAGCAGCTTAGGCAGCTCCTGCACCCGGTGCATCAGCCGCTGCTGGGGCAGTCTTGGGCGCCCGCACCCCCCACCCAGCAGCAGCAGAGTTTGGGTGTGGGAGGGGACTGGGGCACGGAGCGGGGTGAGGCGGGCTCTGGGCGGTGCTTACCTGGGGGCCTCCCCGGAAGCGGCGACATCCCCCTTACTCAGCTGCTAGATGGATGCATGGCCAGTCAGCTCTGTGCACTGCCTCTGCCTGCAGGCAACCGCCCCCACAGCTCCCATTGGCTGGGACAGGTCATGGGCCATGAATTTTTGTTTACTGCCTGTGACCTGTCCGTGACTTTTACTAAAAATACCCGTGACTAAAACGTAGCCTTAACTATAAGATAATACAAGTAGTGAAGTGTAACCGGGAGTAAACATAAAAATGGGTTGACATAGACTATTAAAGATCATTCTAAGTATCTGTTTCATGAAGCATAAATAGTTGAGAATTAAAAAAAGACATAAATTAATGTTAAGGAAAGAGAGCATTTTAAAATGTAGGCTATAATATTGTACATCGGCACTGTTTCTGCCCCCCTTGTCTTCCCCAACTTATCTGATGATGTCAGTTCCAGATGTTTATTCTCATTGCTTTAACTGTTGAGGGAACGGCTTCACAGCAAATGGGTACTAAAAGCTTATTTGAAATTTTTAAATTTTCCTTTCAAGTATTGTAAGGGCAGATATTTTTCAATGAAGTATCACAGTTAATTTCACGCAACTAAGGGTATGTCTGCACTGTAATCCAAAGTGTGATGGCCACAAGGGTAGAGATACCTGTACTAATATAGCTAAAAATAGCTATAGTTTAGATGTGGCAGTGTGAACTGTACAAGGGCCGAGGATCGAGAGTACTTACTTGCATTCCTAGCCCATGGTGAAGCCTGATTTGCTATTTTTAGCCATGCTAGTGCTGGTAAAGTTAGCAAAGGTATCTCTACCTGTGCTGCAGTCACCGTTGAGATTGCAGTGTAGGTGTATGCTGAGTCTCAAGAAGCAGCATGGTCTAGTGCGGGGGTAGGCAATCTTCGGCACGCGAGCTAATTTTCCAGTGGCACTCAAACTGCGTGGGTCCTGGCCACCAGTCCAGGGGGCTCTGCATTTTAATTTAATTTTAAATTAAGCTTCTTAAACATTTTAAAAACCTTATTTACTTTACATGCAACAGTAGTTTAGTTATATATTATAGACTTATAGAAAGAGACCTTCTAAAAATGTTAAAATGTATTACTGGCACGCCAAACCTTAAATTAGAGTGAATAAATGAAGACTCGGCACACCACTTCTGAAAGGTTGCTGACCCCTGGTCTAGTGGACTAAGTGAGGTATTGGGAGACAAACTTCTCTATACCTCTGTTTTCTCAGATCTGATATGATAGCTGTCTACTCATTTCATGTGGGTGTTGAGAGGATTATATAAGTGTTATAAATTATGTTTAATGAAATCTTCTTTCAGTTAATTTTGATCCTTTTTCCTTTAACTTATTTTAGGAGAATGACATCTTCCTGGGCTGGGAAAAAGGAGCTTACAAGAAATGGGGAAAGAGTAAGAAAAAGTGTTCTGATCTAACACTAGAGGAAATGAAAAAACAGGCAGCTGTCCAGTGTCTTCGCTCTGCTTCTGATGAAGTAAGTTTGGATTATTTAATTGATTCTTTACTAGAGTAATGCTCTTCAAAACTGGCTATATTAACTTAAGGTGTTTAGCCTTTTAATAAGTGGACTTCTTACTTCGGTTAAATTATTTAATTAGTTGCCTTAGGTGTCTGTGAGAGCTCTTTATGTCCCTGTATGATGACTGAATCTGAATCTGTACCCAGATTTCATACATCTATTTAAGACTTCTATAGTATGTACTGTGTGACATGTTGTTCGATCTACAAGCCTCAGCTGTTCTTGCCAGGGTTCTTGCCCAGGCCCCAGACACCTCTGAAGTCTCTGCACTGCCTATATAGCAGTAGACTTGCATAATGACACTTTTTAAAAAATCTTAAGTTTCACTTTGTAGTTAAAGATATACACCAGCACTGGGGAATGGACTAGCTAGCTCTTATAGCTCAAAGAGCATTCATGGCTGTGTTTTTTTTCAGTGGGGAGCAGTGTCCCTGATCTCTCATGTCATTTCCATGAACAAGAAAGGAATTACTTGGTGGTTCTGTCTCTGAGGGTATGTCTACACTACGAAATTAGGTCGAATTTATAGAAGCCGGTTTTATAGAAATCGGTTTTATACAGTCGATTGTGTGTGTCCCCACACAAAATGCTCTAAGTGCATTAATTCGGCGGACCGCATCCACAGTACCGAGGCTAGCGTCGACTTCCGGAGCGTTGTACTGTGGGTAGCTATCCCACAGTTCCCGCAGTCTCCGCCGCCCATTGGAATTCTGGGTTGAGATCCCAATGCCCGAATGATGCAAAAACAGTATCGCGGGGGGTTCTGGGTACATGTCAGGCCCCTCCCCCTCCATCAGAGCAACGGCAGACAATCGATTCGCGCCTTTTTACCTGGGTTACCTGTGCAGACAACATACCACGGCAAGCACGGAGCCCACTCAGCTCAGCTCAGCTCACCGTCACCATATGTCAACTGGGTGCCGGCAGACGTGGTACTGCATTGCTACACAGCAGCAGCTAATTGCCTTTTGGCAGTAGACGGTGCAGTATGACTGGTAGCCGTCATCGGCTATCTGGGTGCTGGCAGACGTGGGGCTGCATTGCTATACAGCAGCAGCTCCTTGCCTTTTGGCAGTAGATGGTGTATTACGATTGATATCCGTCATCGTCGTATTCCTCAATGAGTTCGATCAGAGGAACCTGGGCAGACATGTTTTGTCTCCTGGAGACTCAGTCCTGCCGGCAGTCCTATTGAACTGTCTTGACGATGATGGCTAGCAGTCGCAGTACAGCATCTTCTGCCAACCACCCAGAAGATGCCGATGGCTATCAGTCATGCTGCGCTGTCTGCTGCCAGCTTAAGATGTAAAAAATAGATGGACCAGATTTGTTCTGTATTCATTTGCTTCCCCCTCCCTCCGTGAAATCAACGGCCTGCTAAACCCAGGGTTTTTGAGTTCAATCTTTGGGGGGGCCATTCTGTGTGACAGTTGTTTCTGTTTCTCCCTGATGCACAGCCACCTTTGTTGATTTTAATTCCCTGTACCTGTAAGCCATGTCGTCACTCGCCCCTCCCTCCCTCCCTCCATCAGACAATAGTTTCGCGCCTTTTTTCAGCCCAGACGCCATAGCACTGGGATCATGGAGCCCGCTCAGATCACCGCGGCAATTATGAGCACTATGAACACCACGCGCATTGTCCTGGAGTATATGCAGAGCCAGAACACGCCAAAGCAAAACCAGGCGAGGAGGCGATTGCAGCGATTGTAGCGCGGCGACGAGAGTGATGAGGAAATTGACATGGACATAGATCTCTCACAAAGTACAGGCCCCAGCAGTGTGCAAATCATGGTGTTACTGGGGCAGATTCATGCCGTTGAACGCCGATTCTGGGCCCGGGAAACAAGCACAGACTGGTGGGACCGCATCGTGTTGCAGGTGTGGGACGATTCCCAGTGGCTGCGAAACTGGCGCAGTTTACTGACTCGGATAGACCTCAGCGAAGCCAATATTCCAATTGTTATTGCTGCTTGCTGTGCGCTCCACAATATCTGTGAGAGTAAGGGGGAGACATTTATGGCGGGGTGGGAGGTTGAGGCAAATCGCCTGGCCGCTGATTACGCGCAGCCAGACACCAGGGCGGTTAGAAGAGTACAGCAGTGCGCATCAGAGATGCTTTGAAAACCAGTTTTGTGACTGGCCAAGCTATGGTGTGAAACTTCTGTTTGTTTCTCCTTGATGAACCCTCCGCTCCCCCCCCCCCCCCCCGGTTCACTCTACTTCCCTGTAAACTAACCACCCTCCCCTCCCCCCTTCGAGCATCGCTTGCAGAGGCAATAAAGTCATTGTTACTTCACATTCATGCATTCTTTATTAATTCATCACACAACTAGGGGGATAACTGCCAAGGTAGCCCGAGAGGGCTGGGGGAGGAGGGAAGGAAAAGGACACACTGCAGTTTAAAACTTTAACTCTTATTGAAGGCCAGCCTTCTGATGCTCGGGCAATCATCTGGGGTGGAGTGACTGGGTGGCCGGAGGCCCCCCCACCGCGTTCTTGGGCGTCTGTGTGAGGAGGCTATGGAACTTGGGGAGGAGGGCTGTTTGGTTACACAGGGGCTGTAGCGGCGGTCTCTGCTCCTGCTGCCTTTCCTGCAGCTCAACCATACGCTGGAGCATATCAGTTTGGTGCTCCAGCAGCCGGAGCATCGACTCTTGCCTTCTGTCAGCAAGCTGACACCACCTATCCTCTTCAGCCCGCCACTTGCTATCTTCAGCCCGCGATTCAGCCCGCCACCTCTTCTCTCGTTCATATTGTGCTTTTTTGCACTCTGACATTGACTGCCTCCACGCATTCTGCTGTGCTCTGTCAGCATGGGAGGACATCTGGAGCTCCAAGAACATATCATCCCGAGTCCGCCGTTTTCTCCTTCTAATCTTCACTAGCCTCTGTGAAGGAGAAACATTTGCAGCTGGTGGTGGAGAAGGGAGAGGTGGTTAAAAAAGACACATTTTAGAGAACAATGGGTACACTCTTTCACGTTAAATTTTGCTGTTCACATTACACAGCACATGTGCTTTCATTACAAGGTCGCATTTTTCCTTTTATATTGAGGGCCTGCCGGTTTGGTGTGAGAGATCACTCACGCAGTGCCTGGCAACAGATTTCGGCTTGCAGGCAGCCATGGTAAGCCACAGTCTTTTGGCTTTTTTAACCTTCTTAACATGTGGGAATGGTTTCAAACAGTAGCGCCCTCATTTCCCATACCAAGCACCCGTTGGGTTGGCCATTTAAAATGTGTTCGCAGCCCCTCCTTTTACATTGCAGTTTCCGGGTTAACATGCAGCACAAACCCAACTACCCCCACCCCCCCCACACACCCAATTCTCTGGGATGATCACTTCACCCCTCCCCCCCTACTGCGTGGCTAACAGCGGGGAACATTTCTGTTCAGCCGAGCAGGAACGGGCACCTCTGAATGTCCCCTTAATAAAATCACCCCATTTCAACCAGGTGACCGTGAATGATATCATTCTCCTGAGGATAACAAAGAGCGATAAGGAATGGATGTTGTCTGCATGCCAGCAAACACCGGGACCATACGCTGCCATGCTTTGTTATGCAATGATTCCAGACTACGTGCTACTGGCCTGGCGTGGTAAAGTGTCCTACCATGGCGGACGGGTTAAGGCAGCCCTCCCCAGAAACCTTTTGCAAAGGCTTTGGGAGTACATGAAGGAGAGCTTTCTGGAGATGTCCCTGGAGGATTTCCGCTCCATCCCCATACACGTTAACAGACTTTTCCAGTAGCTGTACTGGCCGTGATTGCCAGGGCAAATTAATCATTAATCATTAAACACGCTTGCTTTTAAACCATGTGTAATATTTACAAAGGTACACTCAACAGAGGTCCCTTGTGCGCCCTCAGGGTCTGGGAGCACGCCGTGGGTGAGTTCGGGGGTTACTGGTTCCAGGTCCAGGGTGAGAAACATATCCTGGCTGTTGGGGAAACCGGTTTCTCCGCTTCCTTGCTGTGAGCTATCTTCATTGTCTTCATCATCATCTTCCTCGTACCCCGAACCCGCTTCCCTGTTGCGTGATTCTCCATTGATGGAGGCAAAGCACACGGTTGGGGTAGTGGTGGCTGCACCCCCTAGCATGGCATGCAGCTCCGCGTAGAAGCTGCATGTTTGCGGCTCTGCCCCGGACCTTCCGTTTGCCTCTCTGGCTTTGTGGTAGGCTTGCCTTAGCTCCTTAATTTTCACGCGGCACTGCTGTGCGTCCCTGTTATGGCCTCTGTCCTTCATGGCCTTTGAGACTTTTTCTAATATTTTGCCATTTCGTTTACTGCTACGGAGTTCAGCTAGCACTGATTCATCTCCCCATATGGCGAGCAGATCCCGTACCTCCCGTTCTGTCCATGTTGGAGCTCTTTTGCGATCCTGGGACTCCATCATTGTTACCTGTGCTGATGAGCTCTGCGTGGTCACCTGTGCTCTCCACGCTGGGCAAACAGGAAATGAAATTCAAAAGTTTGTGGGGCTTTTCCTGTCTACCTGGTCAGTGCATTTGAGTTGAGAGTGCTGTCCAGAGCGATCACAATGAAGCACTGTGGGATAGCTCCCGGAAGCCAATAACGTCGAATTCCGTCCACACTACCCCAAATCCGACCCGCAAAGGCCGATTTTAGCACTAATCCCCTCGTCGGAGGTGGAGTAAAGAAACCGGTTTAAAGGGCCCTTTAAGTCGAAAAAAAGGGCTTCGTCGTGTGGACATGTCCAGGCTTAATTCGATTTAACGCTGCTAAATTCGACCTAAACTCGTAGTGTAGACCAGGCCTGAGAGTGGAGGGTGTAATTGAAACAAGAGATGGATCCATTTATTTTGTTTTTATTTACATGTTTGCCAGTTCTTTATTTTCTTATTTTATAATCATAGATTGCTAAAATGGATGTATTATACTTGCTAATTAGTTTCCTAATTGTTAGTAGAAAATCAGATTTTATATATTTTTTCTGTTAAGTTTACATTTAAATATTCATCTGTAACAGAAAGGGAAGTCCCAGGACCCTGTGTCTGTGTGTGTGTATATGTGTGTGTGTTTTTATATAGATATAGTGTGTGTGTGTGTGTGTGTGTGTGTGTGTGTGTATAGAGAGAGAGAGAGAGAGTGTACATCCACAAGTCGAGGAAATTGAAATTCAAAAGGCTGCCCCTTCATCAGGGTTGGTAGAGACTGAACATCTTCTGTATTAAATATTTTAACAGGAGAAGACCAAACGGTTTATAGCACCTGTTAGTGAGTGCATGTGAGAATGTGGATGGGTGATGTAAAGTTCAGAAAATCTCGTGTGTGTACATGTGATAAAATAACTGCTGGGGTGGGTCTGTTTACTTGTAAGACAAACATTGATGCCTCCAGTTCTCCATGTTCATCTGAATATTTCACTATAATTGCTGGTGATACAGTCAAAATGTGTGAGAGGACGTAAGTGTCATGCAACTAGTTTTCCTCTTCAGAGGAGTCAATACTACTAAGATGAGGAAAGCAGTAACATAGCTGTTGTGAACACACTTTGAATTTCTTGTCCAAAAGACTAGTAAGGAGTATAATTACCAGTTTGAAAAGAGATGCTGAGGAGATGGCAATCTCATGTAAATGTCCTGAGAGAAAAGAAGACATGTAATCATAAAAGTAATGTCTGCTAGCAGAGTGATTGTTTTCATGGCTCAGCCTGGTGCACTCAAAGATTAGAAACTACATGAGAACAGGTAGGGCTTCAAAGTTGGTTTTCCTTTTCAAGTATTTTAACTCTGAAAGCCTTTAAAGTGCCCTCTGTGAATATGACCTACTGGTAATTGACTTGATTTTTGACCACATATTCTAATTGTTTAAAATGTTGCATTATGACAATATTGTATTAACACATTGTATCTCATAACTGTCCCTCATGGTGAGGGACGTCATTCACTTTAGGCCATGTCTCCACTACAAACTTTTTCCAATGCAAGTTAGGTTGACATAAAGCTGCTGCAGTTAGTATATTGCTTTTGCGCATGTATACTTGACTCCTTTTGTCAGTGCTCTGTATACTCACCAGGATTGCTTGTATTGATGCATGGTGCCATGCGCCATGGGTAGATATCCCAGTGTGCAACTTGCCACTATCCAGCACATGGTCTTTTGGGAAGTTTTGGCAGTGCATAGTGGGGCAGAAATAGGTTGCTCAGGGTGACTGGGAACAGTTTCCCAACATGCAACTTTCTCAATCCCATAGTGTCATCTGTATCCCATAACTTTTGCACTTCTTTTTAAAAAAATGCCACAAACCCATGCGGCCCTCCTTGTTGTCCACTATCTTTGACAGAAGCATCAAGCCTGCACAGCTCTCCACTGTTGTTAGCAGCATTGCAAGTACAGGATGCACTTGCAGAGCTGAAGAGGAAACAGAATCAGCAGGGAACATGACAATTTAATGGAGGACAGATGGCTGTGGTACAAAGCGAGAACCAGTTCAAGGTGGTTGGTGGCATTCATGGAGCAGCTGCAGATTGTGAAGCGCCGCTTCTGGACCCAGTAAACGAGCACTGACTGCGGGGATTGCATTATAATGCAGGATTGGGATGGCGGACAGTGACTGCAGAACTTCTGGTTATACAAGCCCACATTCCTGGATCTGGGTGCAGAGTTCGCCCCAGCCCACAGAATGAGACCTGCACTGACAGTGGAGAAGTAAGTGGCGATTGAACTGTGGAAACTTGCAACACCGGTCAGTAGGAAATTGTTTTGGAACTGGAAAATCCACTGTGGGGGCTGCTGTCATGCAAGTATACTGGGCCATTAATTATCTCCAGCTACTCAGGAGTGTGACTCTCGGCAAGGTGCAAGATATAGTGGATGGATTTGCAGCAGTGGGATTCCCGAACTGCAGTGGAGCAAGAGATGGCACTCATATCCATATTTTGGCACCAGACCACCTTGTCATAGAGTACATCAACCGAAAGCGCCACGTTTCTATGGTTATGTGAGTGTAGGTGGATCACTGGGGATACTTCACCAACATCAGTGTTGCCTGGTTAGGGAAGATGCATGACACTCGCATCTTTAAAAACACAGATCTGTTCAAAAAGTTACAAGCAGGGACTTTGTTTCCTGACTGCCAGATTACCAGTGGTGATGTTGAAATGCCAATAGTGATCTTGGGGGAGCAACAAGGACAGTTTCAACTACCTGCTCAGCAAGTACAGAAAGACAATTGAATGTGCTTTGGTAGATTGAATGGATGCTGGTGGTGTTTACTCACAAGATTGGATCTCTCAGTCATTGCAATGGTTATAACTGCCTGCTGTGTCCTGCATTATATCTGTGGAGCAGAGGGGGAAAGTTGCTGCTGGGGTGGAGGTGGGAGTGGCTGTCTGCTGAATTTGAACAGTTGGATACAAGGGCTATTAGAAGAGCTTAACATAGAGCTGTACAGCTCAAGCAGGCTTTACAGTGATGTATTTTGGTTTATTGTGCTCTACCTGGTTACATTGTTTTGGGACCTGTTGGGAATTGTGTGGTGCTTGGTGTAGATCTATAAATAAAACCCTCTCAATGCACCTTTTAATTTTGTGATGTTACTACGTTGATGATTATTACGCTGTTTGTCACTCATCCTATGAGTTGTTGTCAAACTTTTAGAACAAGTGGGCGCTTTCAGTACACATAGGCATTCTGCAGCATATGTTGGGAGCTAATAAAGGTGAATTATTTTCAGCACAATAGAATTTTGTTAACAAAAACCACTGCAAAAAACTCTGTGCAAATTAAAAACTTACTAAATATATGGAGCAGAGCTTAGGAAGGGGGAAAAACATTTGTCCCTTTTAGGTTCAGATAAGCAACCATGGCTCTGAGAGGCCAGTGTAAGTGAACCTGCTGAGGTTGCCCAGACGTGCTGCGGCCAGGGAGGCCTGGACATGCTAGGGCAGCCCTCCGCCGGCCCCAACTCTGCTGCGGCCCGAACCTGCCGTGGCCGGAGTGGCCCGGCCCAGCCCAGCACCAGGCGCAGCCAGGGTGGCCCTTCTCCTGCTCGAACCCAGCCTGTACCTGCTGGAGCCGGGGAAGGGGCGCCTATCCTGCAGCCCCGGAGCTGCCGAGGTCGGGAGAGGCGCTTCTCCTTCCACCTCCCCCACCCCTCCCAAACCAGGTGCTTCTGTGGGGAAAGAGAGCGGGGGGGAGTCCTCTCTCCGCGCCATAGCCCTGGAGCACCCTCCTGCACCCCAGACCCCTCATCCCCAGCCCCACCTCAGAGCCCGCACCCCTCCAGTCGGAAACCTCACACCCCTGCATCCCAACCCTGTGCCCCAGCTCTGAGCTCCCCTCCCACGCTTCAAATCCCTCGGACCCACCCCCACCACATTAATTTTGTTATGCACATCAATATGTCACCTCCATATTGGTACACATAACAAAATGCATTCTGCATATGGGTGATAAAAAATTAGAGGGAACACTGCCCTCCACCCCGACTGCCTATCTCACTTTGGCGACTCGGGACATGCCTTGGTCCCAAGGGTTCAAACCCTGCAAGTCCTACAATAAGCCCATGCCACTTGTCTATGTTAGAGGGCTTATTCCTGCATCCTCCCACTTCCCTGGTCCTTCTCGTGTGAACAGAGAGCAACAATACCTGAAGTCCGAAGGTACAAACAATTCAATGTTAATTGGGGTGAACTTCCAGCAAGCTTAAATCCAAGTTCCTTTTTCCTTATTTTCGAATCCCAACTTATTGCCTGTTTGCCCCTAATTTATATAGTAATATTCTCAGCTATACCGTAACCAATCATTTTACTGAAATCTATCTAACCAGTCCTAACATTGTAACATAATTCTCTAACCAATTATATCCCACTACCCTAATTAACTTACACCTAGCAAAATTAATTATACAGCAGACAGAAACGATTAGAGAACCAGACAGATTAACAATTGAAAAGTGGGGGCCATAAAGATAAAACGTATAGAAATGAGGGTTTCACAACCACAACTATTGAGAAGTGATTTCTTGCCAGACAGGATGCTATCAAACTAAGTTTTCTTTAACCATCTTTATCTGGTGGTGTTAGGCATTATCAGGACAGGATTGTATTCCGAACAGCCCAATACCACCTTATTTCAATGTGACTAGTTTGGAATGTGAGGATGTTACCATACGCTTCCCAGCTTATGGCTGCCTCTGCTGCTTAGCCAAAGGCCTTAGCCTAAGAACCAGGCCTCAGACTGTCACAGTAAGAGAAGGCCCATACACAGGCGGACTGTGATTTTGATTCTTTGTTTTATACCTCTATAACTAGCTAAGTGATAAAAATACACCTAAGTTCTTAAAGTATAGGCCTTTACAGACAGGCTTAAATAACTATATCCTAACAGTCTAACGTGTCTGGGGGAGGCGCACCAAGCCAATAGGTGCAGGATTTGTAAAGGGTTTCGCCCTAGAACACAAAAGGAGAGGGACTTCTGTTTAAAGCAGCTTCTTATGGAGGTGGCTCTGTGACTGCAATCCAGCTCGGCGCGGCAAGATCCAGCACCAAGTTCAATCCGCCTCGGCGCAACAAGTCCCGGTCCCATCCCCGGTGCCACAGGAGTGGCGTCGGAAGCAGGATAGTAGTGGATTTCTGCCTTGGAGACCCACTCCTTTGGGGAGCACCTGGCACAGAGCTTTGGAGCTGGCACCGTCAACTTCGGCTCCGCAAACGGGACCGTGTCGGAAGAGGTGGGGCTACCGTGAACCCCAGACACCTTTGAGGCCGTGAGGGACCTCATTGCCATGACAGCACTAGGGTCCCCGACTCTCTGCCACAAGCCTCCAGCACCACTGAAGGAGGTACAGTCACGGGGCAAGCCGGCAATGTTGCGTCCGCCTGCATCTCCAAGGCACCGTTCGCCGGTACTGACAGGGAAGTACCGCTCTGAGTCCCGGCACTGATCCATCTCACAATGACACTGTGACTTGCGGCACTGCACACCATCCCGGCACTGATCCCTGACTCAGCGGAGGTGCCGTTCTTGGCACCGGGCATCTTGGCACCGTTCAAGGTCTCGGCACCAGTCTTCGTCACAGCGCCGCTCCAGATCCCAGCACCGCTCCCCATCCTCGTGGCACCAATCACCAGCCCAGCTTCGCTCAGCACTGCCATGGCCATCCAGATCACGGTCTTCATCTTCGGACTCGGAGGCGGGGTTTAGATACTCGTGCCGGAACCGGCACAGGTTGGCACATTGACATCCTGATGTGGGCACAATGCCATGGCTGGCGCAATGGCACAGGCTGGCACAGTGCCCTTTTGGACCCCCTGGGCAAAGGTCTCCTGGTCGTCCAGCCACCCTTCCCTCAGGGGTGCTGAGGGAACTGCAGTCACAGTGCCTTTCCTGGAGCCCGCCTCTGCTCTTTCAGTGGATCCAGGGATAATCGACCCAGAACAGGAGGCTGGGCAGGAGGTCCCGATGGACCAGAAAGTCCAGGATGACCCTGTTCCCCTGTTTGCATTCTCATCGTCCTCTCTGGAAAAGGCTGTGGCAGGGACTTGTACTTCAGGGCTGCTGCCATTAGAGTCATGCCCACCAGGACCTGCTGTGCAGAGTGGTGTGCAATATGGGCCTACAGGCTGAGGAGGTGGCAGAACAAGAGGCCCCGACGGCGGACATGCTGGCCCGGAAAGTCCATCTAGAGTGGCCCTGCCACTTATCAAGACCATCCAGGTGTAGAAAGGAGATACTTCGTCCCCTCTAAGGGGTACAAGTATTTGTACACCCACCCACAGCCCTGCTCCTTGGTAGTGTCGGTGGTGAATGAACGTGAGAGGCAGGGGCAACAAGGACCCACTCCAAAGTCCAAGGACTCAACCTTTTGGCAAGAAGGTCTATTCCACAGGGTGGCTTACAGCTCAGGATTGCTAATCAGCAGGCAATCGTGAGCAGATACAGCTTCAGTTCCTGGAACTTCATGTTGAAATTTAGGGAACTGTTGTCCTCGGAGTCCAGGGAGGAGTTTGGGGCTATTGTTGAGGAGGGCAAGGCAGTGGCACGGACCTCTTTACAGGCCTCACTGGAGGCTGCAAACTCAGCGGCGTGCACCTTGTCCTCTGCCATGAGGAGAAGCTCATGGCTGCAGGCCTCAGGTCTGCCACCTGAGGTTCAGCAACCCCTCCAGAACCTGGCCTTTGATGGGGCAGGATTATTTGCGGAGCAAACTGACTCTAGGCTGTATAGCCTAAAAGACTTGAAGGCTACGCTGAAGTCACTGGGGGTGCACACCCTGGCTACTTAGCGGAAACATTTTAAACCACAGACCTCTCAACGTCCCTACCAACCACATCCTAGATGGGACTTTTCTAGGAAGTGTGGTAGGAATGGCAGGCAGAAGCCGTCCCAGCCCTCATCCACTCAGGGCCAGGCATGCAGCTCTTCGGGCTCCAAGCAGGCCTTTTGAAGGTGCGCCCAGGGACAGCGTGCCAGACTATGGACCAGATCCTCAACCCTGTTTTCTGAACTGTCTATCCCACTTCTACCGTGCTTGGTCCCAAATAACATTGGACTGCTGGGTTCTTCGCATGGTACAAGTGGGCTATTCTTTCCAGTTCTGCTCCTGCCCTCCCTCCTACCCCCTTCCCCATCCCTCTTCAGGGACCCTTCTCATGAGCAACTCCTTATCCAGGAGGTGCAAATGCTCCTTGCTGCAGGGGCAGCAGAGGAGATTCCTCGGCAGCTAGGGGGCAAGGGATTCTACTCAGACAGTACCCTACCTCCACAGCAAGGGCCTGCCTGAGACCACTTGGTCAAATCACATCTTGTACATACGTGGTACAGCATGCCAGAATGTGTCTCAGACCTCTCAAGGTTTGGCTTACGTCAGCGTACCACCCAGGACATGACAATCTGGATTCTGTGGTCACTCTTCCAGGTCACGTCCTCCAGTCCCTGGACTGGTGGCTCAACCAAGACGTGTGCAAGAGCGTCCCCTTCCATAGACCTCAGCCCTCCCTGTCCCTGGTAACAGATGCGTTAGCACTGGGGTGGGTTGCACACCTGGGGGACCTTCAGACACAGGGCCTCTGGTCTCAAGACGAGCTCTCACTCCACATCAGTATCAAGGAGTTGAGAGCGGTTTGGCTAGCATGCTAGACCTTCCAGGCCCGCTTAAGGGGTCAATGTGTGGGAGTCATGACGGACAACACAACTGCAATGTTTTACATAAGTAGGGTGGCACCCGTTCCTCTCCCCTCTGTTGGGGACAAGGTGCAGCTCAGGCCTGACCCGGAAGTCGAACCAACTATTCATGGCAGTAGCAGACCGTATGAAAGGTCTCCCGGTCTCGTCGCAGAGGATCTCATTGTCGCTTACGTCCTGCATCCGCACCTGCTACAAATTAGCTAATGTTCCAGCCCCGGTTCTCATGACCCATTCCACGAGGGTGCAGGCCTTATTGGCAGCGTTCCTGGTTCAGGTGCTAATTCAAGATATCTGCAGGACGGCGACGTGGTCCTCGGTGCACATATTTGCCACTCACTATGCTATAACCAAACATATTAGAGACGATGCAGCCTTTGGCAGAGCAGTGCTCCAGTCTGACGCTCCATAACTCCAACCGCACCTCCGAGGTAGGGCTTGGAAGTCACCTACCTGGAATCGATATGCGCAAGCACTTGAAGAAAAAACGGTTACTCAGCTACTCATCACTGTTCTTCAAGATGTGTTGCTCAGATCCATTCCAGACCCACCTGCCTTCCCCTGTCGGAGTAGCCAGCAAGAAGGAACTTAGTAGGCGCCGGGTTGACAGGGTCATATATTGAGCGCCATAGAGGTGCCACTCCATGGGGCTCTTACAGCCGACCCGACGGGTGCTTCTAGGGGAAAACTTTCCAAGAACTGTGCACGCAGCGCACGCACACCTAACTGGAATGGATATGAGCAGCACATCTCAAAGAACAATAGTTACGAGATGGTGAGTAACCGTTTTTCCTGATGGAGTGTTGTCTTCAAAACATTCCCATTTTACCATCCTTCGATAATTGTTTTTCAGAGGGGAGGCAGGCTTTTTCTTCACCCAGTCTCAATCAGTATCATTTGATCTTAAATGTTATCCCAGGATGTCTCTCCAGGATCATGGTAGCAATAATGTTGGCTTTAAGGGGAAAAGGAAATTCACTTCTCTTCTTGGACAACTTTTCTGATTAGGGTTCAGAAGCAAGCACACAGTGATAACGTCCCTGGAGTATCTTGGTTTCAGGACAGACACATGGTACCAGGGAAGTTTGATAGACCCGGGCTGAGGATGAATATTGTCAGGTACCAAGGTCTCATCTCGGAAGAATGTAAGCAGAAGATGAAGACGTTCATAAAGAAAAACAAGTGGTGCCACAGAAACAAAAATTCAGTTCTTATGCAGGTATGCTTTAGTGATCAAGAGTTCATATGCTACCTGTCCAGTAATTCCAGGTATCCCCTCCACATCATATCTTGTTTCAACTGTTGGGACAGATTTAGCTTCAGATGTATAGCTGTGTTCCCACAGCTAGTGAATGCAGATTTTTATTTTTTAACTATCTTTCTGATTCAGTTCAGGGAATGGATATTAGAAAGAGACAGCGCAGCATCCACCCTCTGAAACACAATGATTCACTGAGGTCTCAGGGCACTGCTCCTTCACAGGATAACAGATCTGTTCTGGTCACCACAGTCACTGTGTCTGATAGGGGTTTCATGATAATTGGGAAGAATATGATTAACCCTACTCCAAAGAGAATTTTCCTGCATTGGCTGGATCAGAATTTCCTATCTCTTGTGCTGACCGTCAAAGGGGAGATGAACACACAGACTTGCATTGCAAGGTGGATTAGCAGAGTGTCTCCTGCACCTAGAAATATCTCATTCATTGTAAGTTAATTGTTGAGCTGGTGATTGACCTCTTTGCATCTGGAAATAGTAAATAAAGTGCCCTGCTTACCCCTCTCTGCGTCTGGATCAGGGAAATGAGGTAGTGAATGACTTCCTACCATTTCCACTGCTTCTCAGGACAGTACAAAAAGATAGAATGAGAGAGCTGGGCATGGATACTGTTTATGCCTTTGTCTGACAAGGCTATGGCTCTCAGGCTGCCTCACGTTAGATATTTGACGGTCTCACAGAAGTCCGCGGTTGCAAGACCAGTCCTGCCATTCGAAACTAGACGGGTTTATAGTGAATACTTGGATGAAGTGATATTGGGTGTATGGATACCAAAATAGAAGACAACAAATAGAACTTATTCTGCTGGCTGGTGCAACATCCATAGTTTTAACTATTGTGTTTAAACCAGTGAATCATAACCTTGAGTTCTTCCAGCAGGGCTTTATTTTGTGTGTATAAACATCCAAGTAAAAAGATCAGCTCTCTGTAGTATAATGTTCTCAGCATTTTCAAGAAAAGGAAGATTATACCAATCCCAGCACTAAATGCTTCCTTAGGGCATCCACAGTATTCCAACCCTGCAAGGTTATAGAGCATAATCTTGAAATCTCATTCTGCTCCTTGCAGCACTACTCAGATTGAAGCCCTGCAGGAGGCTTCGTTATACCACAGATCTTTTAGAGTAGGCCTGACAATGTTACCATGTCTAATCAGATAAGGGTTTTTTATTTGAAGTTGGGAGCTTTCTCTCTCTATCAAGCCCCAGTATTGTATTTTTAATTCAGGCAGGTGATTCTCACAACTATCATAACATTCATTCCCTAAGTAAATTCAAGAAATATTTCTCTTTCTGGGAATTATCAAAGCACTGTCAACCTCAGGGCAGACAGTCATGTCTCCTATATTGAAATCTGTCAGTCAGCCATGTGTTCATCAAATTCTGCATTTTGGTTATCTAGTCTTAGCAAATGCCATTTTCTTTATTTTGGGAGAAGTCTTTTCTATGGCTTAGTACTAGGGGAAGATGAAGACGATATTTACCTCCCACCCTGTGGGCACATGGTTTGAAAATTCCATGATAACAGATCTGTGGACCTTTAGAAAAAGAATAGGAAAATATATCTGTGCTTACCTGAAAAAATACTTTAGTCAAATAATAAGGGCCACAGATCCAGCCAAAGACAAATGGATCATCTGGCAGACCAATGAAAATTGACATTCAAGGATTGAGGTTCGTTGTCAGTTAGCGGAAATTACTATGCTCTGCAGTTGGAAAAATTGTTGTTTCCCCCCACAAATTATATTTAACACAATCTGTGATGTAGGAAAGTAGATTTGAATTCCCTAGCTGTGAAAGTTATCTCAGCCGGAGGGAACTTTAGGAGTCAGGGCTTTCCCTTGCCTGCTAGTGGCTGACTGAGAGGTCTGGTTCTGCCTCCAAGTTGGAAGCAGGCTGAAATACCCATTTTAACAGGTCTGTGCACTTTATTACTTGAAAGAGAGGAAATTTTCAGGTAAATATGGATACATTTTTTCTATTATTTGCATTAAATTTATATTCAAACTTTTAAAAATGTTTTACAGTGCAGTTAAAGTATAATTTGTATTTTGTAACATGTAAGCAATCTTTTAAGCAAATGAAAACATTGACTATTTAAAAACCGTCTACATTTGACAGAGTAAGTTTAGCAACAAATGTACAGTTGGGGTGAGTCACATTTTGTACCTTAGTCAGTTCATATGTCTTAACAGTTGATTCACCCAGAACAGCTGCTTAATCTTTCACTTGGTGACAGGCCACATGCCAAGAAAAGCAATCTGGTGCACTGCAGTTATACACTATCAAAAAGTCAAACTAAGAACTTGTATCTCATTGTTCAAAGCTGTATTTTATGAAAATGAAGAATTGCTTTTTAAGATTTAAAGTATACTATGAACCCAAAGGGAAACTGTAGTGACTAATTCTCATATCACTATTATAATTATCATTAACAATTAAAATATAGTGCCTTTAATTTACTATGGTGCTTCACCAATATAGAAAAGACTTGTAGCTAAATAAGACATGACCAACAAAGAAAAGGCTAGGACACAGTTCAGGGCAGGACAAGGAAGACTTTACCTTGCTTCACATGGAACAAGATGCAAAGTCATAGCTAGCTAAGTAGATTATATTGTACATATATTTTTTAAGTAATTTTAGAAAGATGTCGTTTATAATATCTAGCTCTGAATTGTTCAAATTTCTCAGTACAGGGAGCTGTTTCACTGATATGTCATAGAAGGCAAGCTCAGTCAACTGGCCCCTAGCCAAATAATACCATTGGGAGGAAATAGGCAATGACTTCTTAACAGATCCACTGAAAATAGGATAAAGAGGCATATATCCTTACTTACTCATGCTACCTTCAGTTATGTAGACTAGAAACTTGGTAAAATAATCTCGAGATGTGACCATCATGGTAGCAGAAACTCTGGGAAAACATGCTAAACCTATTGGATGGTAACTATATTCAAATAAACTTTAGAACAGTGGTTCTCAAACATTTGTACTGGTGACCCCTTCCACATAGCAAGCCTCTGAGTGTGACCCTCCCCCCTTATAAATTAAAAACACTTTTAAATATATTTAACACCATTATAAATGCTGGAGGCAAAGCAGGGTTTGGGGTGGAGGCTGACAGCTCGTGACCCCCTGTGTAATAACCTCGTGACCCCCTGAGGGGTCCTGACCCCCAGTTTGAGAACCCCTGCTTTAGAATGAGTCTACTGGGCCTGATATACTTATCCTAGATTACAGCTAATCTTCAGGCTCCCAATGGGACCCAATCTCTTGAAGCTCCTGGCTAAAGCCTTAAAGGCACAAAATATCTCTCCTGCCTACAGATGTACCTCTGACAGTTGCGTTTTAATGGGCTGGAACTTGGCATAGATAATTGTTGACAGAGACAGTTTTTGTCTTTGTGAGTTAAAATTGGTTAAATCAACATTTTAAAATTATATACAGTATTCCAAATGCAGCAAATCGGTGGACTTATTTTTTTAAAGGCAAATCTTCTGTACTAATTGAAGACCACAATTTTTAAAAAGTGTGCAGGCTCCCTTCTCTTTAGAGAATGTCTTTGCCTTTTTTCCCCTCTCTTAAAAATATCAAGAGATACTTAAGTTTGGAAATGAGTATATGAAACCTACCACCTTTCATAATGTTATCTAAAGGGTTATGTTTCAACCGGATGCATTTCATTGATATTGCATCTGGCTGTATATGTCACTTTGAGGGATTTTACAGTAGAGCTATTAGTTATTTTTTTAAACTAGAAATGAAATCCTACAGATCTCATATTTAACGTTATTTCTCTTCACCTACTGCAGGAGACTCTTGACAGAGGAGTGTAGTATCTGTGCTCAACAAGTGGGCAGAGTGCCAAAAAGTAATATCTTTGATGGATTGGGATGGAAGTAAAAGGAGGAGGGATGGGAGTAAGTGGATCCTGGAAGACACTAGAACAGAGAGGGGAAAATGTGGGATTGATTTGAGGGGAAGGGAAAAACTAAAAATACAAAATTTAAAAGTGGTGGGTTAGAAACCCCACCTCCAGATCTTGAAGGAGGAAAAAAAGAGGGACTATTATTGGAAGCTAGCTTAGTAGCTGAAATAAGCTCAAACAATATTTCATACTCCACCCGAAGACAGAAATCGTGAGAGTTAACCACTTGATATTGTTGCAGAATGCTATTGTGATTTAAGCTCTGTGTATTTCATGTTGGGATAAATATTTCTTAAAATAATCAAAACCCATATAAATATTGCAGAACTTAAAACTAAGAAAAGCAAATTCATATAATTACATATCCTACTGAGACAAACGGACGCTAGCTGGGTTACTTTAGGTTTTTTTTTAAACTTGGGGTGTAACGGCTAAGATATATCCCTTAACAAAACACCAGAAAATTACTTTTATATTGTATTGATTTGTTAAATACATCTCACAATCTACAAGAGAATATTAAAGCATTTTAGCACTGCTTGTGAGGTGTTACTTTGCTAATCTGCAGCCTGTTTTACACAGTGCAGTAAGAAGTTGAATAAATGATCTCTAGAGGTTTGACGTTCTGCACTGTAGGCTTTTTTTTAACCTAGTGCTCGCTACATAGGATTGCTGTGCATAACAGCATGCAGTATGTCAGCTGATTTAAGTATTAGTTTTGTGATACAGGAGGAAACTGAGTGTTTGAATCCAAAACTTTTTCATTTCTTCAGCATAATGGTAAGCAGATTACCTTTTTCTTACATGTATTTGTGTTAGGTTAGTGTAGTGATTTTAAATTGCTTAGCTTTTATAAAGTTGCCACAGGTTGTTTTTCATGTAGTCATTCTTCAGAGCACAGTGAAAACAAGACCAGCTCTTTCTGTTCTACTTTTTAAAACAAACATACAAAAAAGCTACTGTAGATGGTGCATGTATATACTGACAACTTGTGTGGTTGCAGTGGCTATCTGTAGTATGCTATTCTTTTCTATCTTTTTAAATAGTAGGTACTTCATAAACACAGGAGATATAACCTAATGTTCAATATTGCTGAGTCATCTTGAGTTAAGTATATGTTGTGAAGTTTTATATTTAGCACTTTCAACCCTGCAGTCGCAGTTAACTGGGTTAGGAAATTGTTTTGTCACTTTAACTTTAAATAATTAAACTTATAAATTAAAGAGCACAAGCCATTACTTTAGTATGACTTTTCAAATGAGCATATTATTTCAGAATGGAAAAGCTATTTTAATTGTACAGTTTGGTCCTTTTTCCCCTAAAACTTCATTGTGTATCAGTATCATCTTATGTTCTCATTCCTGCCAATTCCTCTACTGAGAAGTAAGCGGGGAGGGGGTGAGTGTGTGTATGTAAATCTTTTTAAAAAGAAATGCATTGCGCCAACATGGTGATGCAGGCAAATCTGCCTCTTTTTTGCATCTGTTTCTTCACTTGTTAGTCTCTGTGTGCTGTATGTAGTACCTTTGGAAAGAAGTGTACATCACATTCATACATACAGAAAAGGTTAAAAAGATGTTTGGGTCAAATTCAGAAGGTAAATGGTGGTGGTAGCTATGGCCAGTAGGTTTGTCTAAGTCACAGTAACTTCAAGTGCTGTGAGGACTGAAGGTTGGAGTTGTAATAGGAAAAGCAACCTACAGGTGTTTTTAAGAAGTGTGACAGTGTAAAGGGGGCTGCACATACAGCTTCTTATATCCCCCAGTATGATGCTTTTCCTATTACAACTCCAACCTTCTGCTTCTGAGTGTAAGTTGCTATACCATATTGTCTCTAAACTTGACCCTTTCAATTGGGTTTCTCTTTAGCTATTTTTCTGCGTACACCATTGTGCTCTGCTCTTCCCCAAGGGGTCATTTCAGGCTGTGGGTTTGCATCCTGTATTGTATTGACTGTCGCACACCTTTTATTCCATTGGAACACTACGGAATACTACTCCATCAGATTGCTGGTAGTATTACTAACATGCTGCACTTCTGATGTTTAATATCTAACATTAGTAGTACAGCTTTCTCTAATTCTAGAACTGCTTTCAGGGTGGCAGGAGGGGGGGAATAAAGAATGAAAAAAGTTGGGGGTGAGAGTAATGGAGGAAAGGCAGTTCATAGAAAAGAGACTGGAGATAATGGGAGGCCAACATCAAAAATGAGATGGATAATAAAAGCATGAGAAAAGAGAGGATGAAGAAATCACTTACAGAAAAGCTAATTCAGGCATGGTAAGTAGAAAGAGCATTAGGGTAGGGCCTGAACTGAAGTAAGAACTTTGAAAGTCGTCTTCACAGTCCCTTTCTGAAAAATATCTTATGTGAGCCCTGCAATAGAAGAGTCATTCAGCTTCTTAAAGTAAATTCCATGATCTACTGATATGATTTTTACTATGATATTCAACTCAACCCTAATTGACAATAGTGCGTGTATACATAAAAGTATACAAGTGATAAACTCACAAATACTTTACAGTAAATTTCATAGTATGATACTTGCATTTGGAAAACCTCTTCTTTATGTTCGTATTTATTAACTTGTTTCACTTGATCACATTGACTCTTACTATGACACATTTCTTCCTGGGAACAAATACATAATTTTAACCATTTTCTGGTGCAGTTTGATGCATACTTAGCCTGTGAAACATAGAAAATTCATGACTGACTAGATATTTATACATTGTTTGCAGAATTGTTGTACCTGTCCCAGGTACACCTCTACCCCGATATAACACTGTCCTCAGGAGCCAAAAAATCTTACCGGTTATAGGTGAAACCGCGTTATATTGAACTTGCTTTGATCTGTCGGAGCACGCAGCCTTCCCCCCCCCCCCCCCCCCCGGAGCGCTGCTTTACCGTGTTATATCCGAATTTGTGTTATATCGGGTCGCCTTATATCGGGGTAGAGGTGTACCAGGATATGCGAGAGACAAGGTAGGTGAGGTAATATATTTTATTGTTCCAACTTCTGTTGGTGGATTTGTCCAAACCATGGGAACAGGCATGGGTACTAGGATGCCTCCCCAAGATGCCAGCCTCTTAATGGGCCACCTTGAGGAAGAATTTCTGGAAAAACGCACCACAAAACCAACAATATACATGAGATACATCAGTGATATTTTCATCGTCCGGACAGAGGACCTAAATGCCCTCATTGATTTCTACAACAACTTGAACCATCACCCCCATTCATCAAAAACTCTCTAGAACACTCCCACACCAGTTTCAATTTTGTGGATGCCACAATCAGCTTCAACAATGCAACTCTACAATACAGGGTATCATCAAATAATTACAAGCCATACTTGATGGGGACCACATCCTGAAATAAATCTTTCCCAAACCCACTCTTCTGGCCATCAAACAACCTCCTCAGCCTTGCCAAGCTCATGGTCAAAAGCAGGCTTCCCATAGACTAGGACATATCAACTCAAAATGGCACCAGACCCTGCCAAAACACATGAAAAACCTGCAGGTCTATCTCCACTATTATGATGATCAAGACCCCCAATATAACACCTTTGAAGATCCATGGGTTCTACACATGCCTGTTACAGCATGTGGTGTACCTCATCCAGTGCACTAAATGCACTAAGCACAACCATGGGTGAAACCAGACAATTACTACATTCTCAAATGAACTCTCATAGAAAAATGAGATACAAAAGCGCCATGGGTAAACAGTTTTCACAAAGCAATCACTCTGTATCTGACCTCACTCCTCTTCCTCAAAAGAAACCTGCACAACATCTTCAGAAGCTGAGCCTGGGAACTTAAATTCATAATTCTGCTGGACACTAAAAACCATAGACGTAACAGAGATATTGGTTTTATGGCTCATCGCAACAGTTATCTCTTGATTGCCAACTTAACTTTAAGTGATCTACAGCATGTGTGAACCCCTTATGCTTAATGATTTGTCCTATGTTGTATTCAACTTGGACATTCTAATTACCTTCCTGAGACCTGAGGAAGAGCTCTGTGAAGCTTGCAAGCTTGTCTTTTCCACCAACAGAAATTGTTCCAATAAGAGAGATTACCTCATCTACTTTGTCTCTTAGATATTTATACTGCATTCATAATTTGGTATACATATTCTTTTTTTATATTCTTTTTAGTAATTTGCACTTCTATTTTTGTTGTTGTTGTTTGTTGTTGTACAGAGCTCTGGGATCGAAACTTTAGTGGAGGAACTTTGCTCCAGACTAAAAGACCTTCAGAGTAAGCAAGGTGAGAAGTATACTGAGTCTTTTGAGGCCAAAGAGCATGTTTGTAAAGTATATCATTTGGGGGTTTTCAGGTTGAGATGTTCTGGTCCCATTACTCTGCTCCCTTTAAATAAGGCAAACAGTTGGAAAATAAAATGAATAATCTTATATCGATATGTTCTTTTACCTGAAAAATGGCTATCTTCAAATGGCACTTCCTTTATGAACAGATATGCTTTTGTGTGTGTGTTCAGTCATACCTTCTGCTTGCTTTGGTGAATTTTTATTCCTGGTCACATTGCAGCCTCAACAAAGATAAGAGATTGTGAGCTGGATTCTGTTTCTTTTTGTACATTACCACTCATTTACTAAGAATAGATTACTAAATTACAGTTATGAAACAATCAAGTATATCTGTGAAAACCCACTAACATGAAGTGAGGTTGCTTAGGTGTCAGGTCATAATTTAAAGACTACATTGAATGTAACTGAGGCTGTAAATGGGACTCGCCAGGTCTAAGGGGAAGAACCTTTTATTTACATTTGATATCTAAATTGAGACTGTAAAAGTGGAACCTCACAGTGCTACTCTTGCACTTTTGCTTCTCAAAATGCTACTACTGCACTATTTTCTCTCCATAAACCTCTCTTGTTAAGACTTTAAAACGCTTGATCTTCATTTATACTAAAGTTCTGCAGTCCTATTATATTCACATATGATTTGGAATGACTTCATACTACTTTACATAAAATATAGTTGTAGAGTCTACAACCAGAGTTCATAGTAGCTGAACATTCATCTAACCATAGGGCAGCATATTTTGACAATTCAACAGCAGTACATATTCAGTCAAGTGAAAATCAAGTGTCTTGCACACTCATGAAAAACAGAAATAAATAAAAATTTCACTCTTTCTTAAATAAGACCTCTCTCTGAAAATCAGAATAAAACAAACCAAGAAAGTTGAATTTTAGTAGCCTTGTTCCATTGTATAGCCAAAAGGCTGTTGTGGCAGTACCTCTAAACAGACACCCTTTTAAAAAACCGAAAACAAAAACAAAAAAGTTTAAAATCAAGTAAATATATTTTTCCCTTTTTGATAGTTCTCTTTTTTATACTTTATATATGCAACCCTAATTCACATCTTAAACTGTTACTTTCTTTTGCTTCAGTCTTTCAGAAGAAATAAATCTAACTGTTCTAAACATGATTTCAGATGTTATAAGTCATGCTCTTTGGATTCCAGTGTTTATAAGAACATCTGTGTATCACTGTGAGCACCCAGCATAAGTATAACTCTTTAACCATAAAAAGAAGCACACTCTCAACATTCACAGTGAGTTCTTCGGGTTGCTTTTCAGTGACCCCCTCGAGCTGCCTCTGTGGTGTTGATTATATAAAACCATTAATTTTGATATGAGTAAAAAAGACAAGTATGTACATCAACTGCATTTTTATATCTTGTATATTTTCATAGGAAAATTCATAATCCTATATTATACACAGCCCTTGCAACTGAAATCCCCCCTCTGCATTTCTCCCTCCCGCCACAAAAATAATTACACTAATTGCTCTGGAGTTTAATTTTTTCCCACTGAAATACATGAAATTTGCAGTTAGATGGCAAAACCAATAGCAATTACGTGTTAAATGGACAATTAGTCTTTTATTTTACATGTAGAATTTCCAAAAGAGGTTAAGGATATTGACAAACTAAGTACAGTAAAATGCTGAATTGGAAAAGAGTGTAGCTAGGGCCTAGTGTAGCCCACAGTTGCATCCTGGTCATCTTTGGTGAAATTAATGGGGCTTAATTAGATTATTTTAGAAACTCTCAATCTTAGGTTACACTTTATAACAATTTCTGTACATGAAATTGTTTTTATTGCTAAGTAATAACAGGTTACCATATATTATTGTAAATATTTAACTACTGGTGTATATCCTGTGTTTTTGTTAGATACTTTTAGTTTATATTTAATAACTTTCTGAATTTCTCTGTAAAACTAAGGTATAACTTTCTGGCATTTTGTTTCATAACAGAGGAGAAGATTAACAAAAAGTTAGAGGGTTCTTTGTCTCCTGAGGCTGATTTATCTCCCACAGCAAAGGATCAAGTGGAAATGTATGTTTCTTTTAACTTGAAACTTAAAATCTTCTAAATAAAGTGGTTAAAAAGTCAGGAAATTTAAAGTTATTCCTACAGTCCCCTTTTGCACATGTAGTGTTCTGTGTTCTAGGTGTTTGATGCCTTATATATTTGCAACAAGGCCAACTTTATTTTTGTTGACACTTATGGAATTGAATTTTTAAACTGTAGTGTTCTATTTATTTAAATTTTTCCAATTTTTATTAAGGGGACTGTGTCAGCTACACAAATTAAAGTGCTAAAAGTAGTTTCAGGTACTATTCCAACCTTTTTGTCCCCATTCCAGATTTGTGGTGGTATAATTATGGTATTATATCTTTAAGACAGTGTTGTCTTCCATACAAAAAGGGGAAAGTATGAAGTCGACTGTAAACAAAGTGCTGCTACCACTGAAAACAATAGTTTTGCTTTTGACTTCTTTGGGGAAAGAAGTATGATTTTGTCTTTATCTTTCAATTAAAGAATTATAAGCAATCTTTCTGATACTGATGCAGCAACAGGTAAAATGTGTCAGACAGAAGTGTCATTAAGTTGACAATATCTCTTTTTTTTTAAAAAAAAAAAGAGAGAAAAATTATCATACCTTAATGTTCAAAATAATATTCAAAGGAACTTATATAGTGAGTTTAATGTTCAGATAAGTGACCCCAACATTGCTTATTACAGCATTACACTTATTACACTGATAATTGTGCCAATTTACGGATCTCATAGAATTGTAAACTTTTTTTGAATGGGTAGTCATTGGGGGGGGGGGGATTTCCCTGTATAGATATCTTGAATATCAATCTCAGAAATCATTTAAAGTTAAGGAAAATAATGTATTTCAGACTTGTCTGCATTCGTGAAACTTAACCAAAAAAATTGCAACTAGTGCAAGCCCTAGTGTAGATAAAGCTGAGGTAGCAGTGCCTGTTTTTACCATAGAAGCACAGAATCATAGAACTGGAAGGGACCTCGAGAGGTTGTCTAGTCCAGACCCCTGCATGTTAATTTAAACTTCACAAATTTAAAGGAGACAGTTTGTTTGGCATTCTGTACAAACAAGTACAAACTATTATCTAAGCAGATAATATATGTGTTACATGGTTTGTTAGTGGGAGGCTATTTTTGAAATGTGGGGGTGGGGCATGGTGGTGGATTGAGAAATGTGCCTTCATTACAGTGGCTTTTAAGACTCTTTGGATCCCATAAATTTACAGTTGATCTAAATGATATATAACATAATAATTTTAAGAGCATATAGGGATTATGGTGTTCCTATTTGTGATGGGCATGCCAGAGAGTCTCAGGTCACATATGCTTGGGACCCTGATTTTAAAGTAGTATTTGTGTAAGCTGTTTCCATGGCTTGACTCAAATAAAAAAATATATTTGAAAAGCTTGTCACAGTGGCTATAACAATGTTCCCAGAGTTTGGGGTTACTAGAATGTATATTTAAAACTTCTCACTGGTTAATGCAAATTAGTATCATGTATTAGTCATAATTTGCTTTTCTTTTAAAAATCAAACTATAGAATCATAGAATTGTAGGGCTGGAAGGGACCTCGAGAAGTCATCAAGTCCAGCCCCCTGCGCTGTGGCAGGACCAAGTAAACCCAGACCATCCCGTAAAGGTGTTTGTCTAACTTGTTTTTAAAAGCTTCCAATGATGTGGAATCCATGACCTCCCTTGGAAGCCTATTCCAGTGCTTAACTACCCTTATAGTTAAAGATTTTCCCAATAGCTAACCTAATCTCCCTTGGTGCAGATTAAGCCCATTATTTCTTGTCCTATCGTCACTGGACATAGAGAACAATTGATCATCATCCTCTTTATAACAGCCCTTAACATATTGGAAGACTGTTATCCGGTCCCCTCTCAGTCTTCCTTTCTCAAGACTAAACATGGACAGGTTTTTCCACCTTTGCTCATAGTACAGGTTTTCTAAACCTTTCATCATTTTTGTTGCTCTCTGGATTCTTCCCAGTTTGTCCACATTCTTCCTAAATTGTGGTCCCCAGATTTGGACACAGTACTCCAGCTGGAGCCTCACGAATGCCAAATAGAGCAAGACCGTTACCTGCTGTGTCTTACATAAAACACTACTGTTAATACACCCCAGAATCACATTAGTCTTTTTTGCAGCTGCATCACATGGTATTCAGTTTGTGGTCCACTATAACACCCAGATCCTTTTCATCAGTACTATCTCCTAGACAGTTATTCCCCCATTTTATATTTGAATTTTCCTTCCTAAGTGAAGTACTTTGCACTTCTCTTTATTGAATTTCATCTTCTTGAATTCAGACTAATTCTCCTAATTTGTCAACCTCATTTTGAATTTTAAATCTGTCCTCCAAAGTGCTTGCAACCCCTCCCAGTTTGGTATCATTTGCAAATTTTATAAACATACTCTCTACTCCATTATACAAGTCATTAATGAAAATATTGAATAGTACTGGACCCAGGACTGACCCCCTACAAAACCCTACTGGATACACCCTCCCAGCTTGACAACAACTCTTTGCGTATGATCTCTCAAACAATTTTGTACACATCTTATAGTAATTTCATCTAGACCCCATTTCCCTAGATAACTTATGAGAATGTCATGTGGAACTTTGTCAAAAGCCTTAATAAAATCAAGGTATATCACATCTACTGCTTCCTCCCTATCCACTAGGTCAATAATCCTATCAAAGGAGGAAATTAAGTTGGCTTGACATGATTTGTTCTTAACAAATCCATGCTGCCTATTCTATATAACCCTATTATCCTCTAGGTGCTTACAATTTGGTTGTTGCTCATGTAGGAAGTTTCTCGTGTTGCATATATGTAAGTCATTTGACAATTGATAGATTGGCTTTAGAGCTTCTGTAGAGCATTGAATAGTGCAGTTTTAATAGGGAAATCATAAATTCCAAACAGTTAAGTTAAAAATTTCTAGTGAAAAGCTATGTCATCTGATAACTTCATAGCTGAACCTTCATGGTTTTGAACATCCTCCGCTCCCATTGGCTTCAGTAGGAATTGAGGATGCTCAGCAGCTTTCAGGATTGTATATATTGTGGGTTTTTAAAATATAATTATATTTAAAATATAATTATCTAATATAATTCTGTGCACACTTTTAGGTGGTTTTCTGTTGTATCATCATTCAAATACACTAACTTATGCTTGGTATTTGGGATCTCTTGGGTTGTAGAATATTCTAGTGATTATGGAAGTAAAAGAACTTGAAAAAAGCAAAATTGGAAATTAAGTATTTCAAAAGTGCCTGTAGAAGTTCTAAAAACTGAATTTAAATATCTCTTTTCTTTTTCTTTCAGGTATTATGAAGCATTTCCTCCTCTTTCTGAGAAGCCAATTTGCCTGCAAGAAATTATGACTGTATGGAATAAATCGAAAGTTTGCTCTTACTCTAGCTCCTCATCTTCATCCAATGCTCCACCAACTAGCACTGATACATCCTCTCCAAAGGACTGCAATAGTGAAAGTGAAGTAACTAAAGAGAGAAGTAACAAAGTGTCTGCCACTGTACATGAAAGAAGCCAGCAGAAAAAAAGTAAAACTGAGAGAGAGAACAAGTTCAGTAATGGCACTGTTGAAGATAAGCCTGCTTTATATAAAAAGCAAGTCCGACATAAGTCTGAGGGAAAGATGCGTCCTCGCTCCTGGTCGTCTGGTTCCAGTGAAGCAGGCTCAAGTTCAAGTGGTAATCAAGGTGAATTAAAAGCATCAGTGAAATGTATTAAAGTAAGACATAAAACAAGGGAGGTTCGAAATAAAAAGGGGCGGAATGGGCAAAGCAGGCTTTCAGTGAAGACTGGTGAAAAGACCGAAAGAAAAATCCATAGTGGAAGTAGCAGCAGCAGTGGATCGATCAAACAGCTGTGTAAAAGGGGTAAAAGACCAATAAAAGAAATTGGAAGGAAAGAAACTGGCAGTAATGATGGAAAAGATCTGTATTTAAACAGCAGAAACGAAAAGGAATATAAAGAAGAACCCTTATGGTATACTGAGCCGATTACAGAATACTTTGTTCCTCTGAGCAGAAAAAGTAAGCTTGAGACTACATACCGCAACAGACAAGATACGTGTGATATAACATCAGAGGCTGTAGAAGAATTGTCCGAATCAGTGCATGGTCTTTGTATTAGCAACAATAATATTCATAAAACATACCTCGCAGCAGGTACTTTTATTGATGGTCACTTTGTAGAAATGCCTGCAGTTCTAAATGAGGATATTGACCTCACTGGGACCTCAATATGTTCTCAACCAGAGGACGATAAATATTTGGATGATGTTCATCTGTCAGAACTAACACACTTCTATGAAGTGGATATTGATCAATCCATGTTGGATCCTGGTGCCTCAGATAAAATGCAAGGAGAAAGTCGGATTTTGAATATGATTCGACAAAAAAGTAAAGAGAAATCTGATTTTGAGGCAGAATGTTGCATAGTGTTAGATGGAATGGAGTTGCAAGGGGAAAGTGCAATATGGACAGATTCAACCAGCTCTGTTGGTGCTGAAGGGTGGTTCTTGCAAGACCTTAGTAATTTAGCTCAATTTTGGGAGTGCTGTTCATCTTCTAGCTCTGGTGATGCAGATGGAGAAAGTTTTGGAGCAGATTCTCCTATCTTAGACAGCACAATGCTTAATTCACACATGCTTGCTGGCAATCAAGAGCTCTTTTTGGATATTAATGAAGGGTCTGGTATAAACTCTTGTTTTTCAGTGTTTGAAGTGCAATGCAGAAATTCTGTTTTACCATTTTCTTTTGAAACACTCAATTTGGGAAATGAAAATGCAGATTCTAGTAGCAGTGCTAATATGCTTGGAAAGACACAGTCTAGATTGCTCATATGGACCAAAAATAGTGCCTTTGATGAAAATGAACACTGTTCCAATCTTTCAACAAGAACTTGTAGTCCATGGTCACACTCGGAAGAAACACGTTCAGACAATGAAACTTTAAATATTCCATTTGAAGAATCCACACAATTTAATGCAGAAGATATAAATTATGTAGTTCCTAGGGTGTCTTCAAGTTACGTAGATGAAGAAATTCTAGATTTTTTTCAAGAAGAAACTTGCCAGCAACAAGCTAGAACTTTAGGAGAAATGCCCACTTTGGTTTTCAAAAAAAAATCTAAACTAGAATCTGTCTGTGGTATTCAGCTAGAACAAAAAGGAGAAGGTAAAGATTATGAAACAACACAAGTGTCTAGTGAAAGCAGCCCACATGGAGATGGCTATAGCTCAGGGGTTATTAAAGACATTTGGACAAATATGACAGACAGAAATTCTGCAGCAATAGTAGAGATAGAAGGAATAGAAGATGAATTGTTTTCAACTGATGTAAATAACTACTGCTGCTGCTTAGATACTGAAGCAAAAGTTGAAATCCTCCAGGAACCTAATAAGGCAGTGCAGAGATCAGAGTATCATCTTTGGGAAGGTCAAAAAGAGAACTTGGAGAAGAGAGCATTTGTTGCAAATGATTTATCAGAAATAGATGGTGGTGATTATACTACACCATCAAAACCTTGGGACATAAACCAGGATAAAGAAAACTCATTTATACTTGGTGGTGTGTATGGGGAGCTCAAAACATTTAATAGTGATGGAGAATGGGCACTAGTGCCCCCCAGTCACGCAAAAGGAAGCTTATTACAGTGTGCAGCTTCTGATGTAGTGACAATAGCTGGTACAGATGTCTTCATGACACCAGGAAACAGCTTTGCTCCTGGTCACAGGCAATTATGGAGGCCATTTGTATCATTTGAACAGAATGAGCAATCGAAGAATGGAGATAATGGATTGAATAAGGGGTTTTCTTTTATCTTCCATGAAGACTTACTGGGAGCTTGTGGTAACTTTCAAGTCGAAGAACCTGGACTTGAATATTCATTCTCTTCCTTTGACCTGAACAATCCATTTTCACAAGTTCTTCATGTAGAGTGTTCATTCGAACCAGAAGGAATTGCATCTTTCAGCCCTAGTTTTAAACCCAAATCAATTCTGTGCTCTGATTCAGACAGTGAAGTTTTTCATCCCAGGATATGTGGTGTTGACAGGACGCAGTACAGGGCTATACGGATTTCTCCAAGAACTCACTTTCGCCCAATTTCTGCATCTGAGCTTTCTCCAAGGGGTGGAAGTGAGTCAGAATTTGAGTCAGAAAAAGATGAAGGAAGTATTCCAGCCCCTTCCCAAGTAGACGTGTTTGAAGATCCACAAGCAGATCTCAAACCACTAGAAGAAGATGCAGAAAAAGAAGGGCATTACTATGGAAAGTTAGAGCTTGAATCTGGAAAATTCCTTCCCAGATTAAAGAAGTCTGGAATGGAGAAGAGTGCACAAACATCACTGGATTCCCAGGAAGAATCAGCTGGAATGTTGCCAGTTGGAAACCAAAATCCCTGCTTAGAGTGCAGTATGAAAGAATCACTAGATATGAGGGATATGGAAAATTCCAGAATAAACTGCAGAATAGTGGAGCAACATGAAGAAATAAACAGGTTTTGCAGTTGCAAAGCAGGTTGCCATTTCCCTACATATGAGGATAATCCTGTTTCTTCAGGAGAGCTGGAAGAGGTATGTGTTGATGTAAGATTATTGGATTTGCACCTAGCAAAAGTCAAAAAATAGACTGTTTATACAACACCCATTCTAGTCATTTGGTAGTTCGATTTAATGGATGACATCTAATTCTTCGATAGCAAAGTTAATGATCTAATGGTAGTAATTATTGAGTCATCTTACATAAGCAAATATCTCAGTGTTTTAAAAATTCATGTATTGAAAGATTAAGTAAACTTTCCCTTTTTTGGTTTGTCTGATTTATATGTAATCTGATGGAAAAAATGTGTTTAAATTCCTAGCTTGACAATACTGAAACATGAAGCAAGCGTGTTAAAATAGAGTATTGTAATCCTAAATCAGTTCTTTCAATATGTTTACTAATAGAGCAGAATATATTTTAAGTAGTCAAAAGTTTTACATTTTTACACTTGAGTAAAACACATTCATTTGCCAAACAGAACAATAATGAATGTTTTGATCACATCTGTTTTAGTTTATTGAATTGCCATGTCCTGGTCAATACTTCAAAGGGGGGAAATGAATTATAGGCTTGGAATATTAATTAAATTCTAGAAAAACTAAGTTTTTTGCTGAGCAGAATCTTTCAAAATGAAAATACAAAAATATTTTAGCCTCTCAGGTTAAACTTATGTGAATGTGTTCTTGTATCAAGGATTAAAAAATTAAATCCCTTATAGAAGGATACTAATTACACTTAATCATCGAGCACTATCAGACTTAATAAAAACCACAATAATTTTAAGATTCAGAATTTATACAAAACTTTTATTTAGCCATGGGTTGTCATGATTTACTTAATTTGATGTGGTGAAGTAGACTTCTCTAGTACACATCTATAGTCACCACAAATATACTCTCAGGTTTCGTTTTTTTCTTGCATATGGAATGACAGGATGACAGCACAAGTTGAATTCTCATAAGCACAGTTCAAACTGCTGGAATAACACTCCCTTTGCCCCAAACCTTGCAACAGGAGCCACCAAGATTGTAACTACACTTCCTACATCGATTTTGGAATAGAAATGCTGGAATTTCAAACACGCCTCCCACCCTTCCCTGGTGAAGAGAACCACTAGGATCTTTATTCTCATCATTTTTCTTCCGTGTCCGTCCGTCCATCCATCCATCGGATGTGTGTCCTTGATAAGGAACTTTCCTGCATTACTTCCCCTGTTCAGTGCCTGGTGCCAGATAAGCACAGTGCTTAATAAGAACCATTGGCTTGAGTTGCTAGTTGAAATTATCCAGTGATGTCTTTCCTCCCTAATCTTCGTGCTGTGGGGGAACACCGAGGGGCTTCCCACTCTTGAATCTGCTTCTATCACACAGCCAGGTGGGAACTCTATAGCTACAAAGTTCTAAGCTGCTGAGCCGTATGAAGCTCCAAATCACAGTCATTTGATTTAGTGCTTTAGAATGTAGAGTGCAGCCTAAAGTTAGCTCCTCACTAAAGTGGACAGAGGAACCTTGTTGCAGCTTCAACTGTGGAGAGGCTGTGGGCCAGGTCCCCAGGAGTAGCTCTTCCAACTCAGAACAGGTAAGAGGATAGGGAAATAAGAGGCTTTACAACTCCATGATTCTGTCTCTAGGTTCAATTTAAAGCAGCCTCTGGTCTTCTCTAAGTTGCACTGGCTGGGTTGTGTTGGAACCACTATGCCAGTCCTGTGCCACCTGAGGATTCTTGCACATTGAGAGAATCATTGGGTAGTTAAGATGAATTTACAACAATGGACTTACAACAATGGCTGCATCAGAGGCCATGTCTTGACCCTATTTCTTTTTAATAAGAAGTCTTTTTTAAATAAATGATTATTATTTTTTTTAAGTTGAGTGGAGCAGAAGACAAGGTGCCATAGGCAGAATACCTGGGGATCGTTACTGAAAGCTTAAAACTATCACTCTAAGTCTATTAGTAAGAGAATAGAGTTCTAAGAATTGAAGCAAATTTTTGATGACCTAGACTATTTAGTGAACTCTAATAAGCGGAGAGGACTACTATGAATTGTATTAAGTGTATAAACTCCATATTGCTAAGCCTTCTGTGAAATGAATTTGTTTTATTTAGGGGTGGAATTATTTTATTTGGTTTGATTTTATTTAGTGCTCATGAAAATGACAATTCTAGAGCAGGGATGACTCAGGCATTTGGCAGGCAGGGCTCCCAATACATGTGAATATTATTGGTAATACAGTTCTTCAAGTGTCTCTGCATATTGCCACTTACGGGTAATGCATTGCCTGGTGCTGCCTAACAGTAGAACCTTCTCCAAGCAGTGCCCATTATAGTGCATGTGCACCCTCTCCTACCTCTCCATTCAGCATTTCCAAACATTCTGAGGGAGTGGAGGGGAAAGGAAAATTAGTGGATCCCTGGACTCATGGAGTGAAGAATAGCTTTGGTTTCTTGGATTTAGTTTAGCTTAGCCCTTTGGCCAAATTAAAAGCCAAAAACAATAGAAGAAACAAAAATCCAACAACCTCCATTTCCAGATAAACAATTTCTGAGAGTCAGAGGGAGACTGCCATCCAGAAGGAGAACTTACACATGACTGCAGCCTGTTCAGGAGAGAGAGATGTCAACCCTGGGAAACAGGAGATGATAGAGACAACCTTTCCTGACCTAGACTACTCTTGATAAGCTAGAAGACTCTTCAGGTGCACTCCTCCTTTTGACTGAGACTAAAGAGGAAGGCAGGAGAACTTTCTAACTAACTTTCACCCTGGGAGGATACCATATCCTTTAATTTTTTTACTAGGTTTGTGGTTTTAATCCATTTATTTCATACATCAGCAGACACTCCTGGGCAGAAATAATGTGAAATAACAATAAAGCAACAAATAACAAATAATAAATAAAAGGTCCCTTGCATTGTATCTGGAGTGGACTAAAGCACCTAAAATGTCCATGATGCTCTATTGTTTTGACCTTGGATCAGAAGGCTTTGAAACAACCATGGCTGCCTTCTTTTTTTTAAATTGCTTCTTGGCAGGCTTTCAGCTTCTAGGTCATGTTAAGATACATTCTGTCCCAGGCATGCATACTTTCGAAAACAGCCTGAGACCTGTTCCAATTCAAGAGATATACAATGCAGCCAAACAGTTACTTTTGATTTACAAGATGGGGCTACCGGGATTTGGTCTCCTGCTACAACTCCAGCCTTGGTTGTTCAAGTAGCTTGAACTGACCCCTGTGTAGGTTAGGTTGATTATGTTCATCTGTAATAGACTGGACTGCATTTTGAATGTGTAGTGAACACTTACATGTGAATAAACTTACGGAGAAGATAAGTGTGAACTCAGAATCTAACACAGTAATCAAATATCTGCATTCTTTTTTTTTTTTCACGTCTGCTTCAGTCTCAAGTTTTGCTTGATGTATCTTGCATACACAGGCCAAATTTAGGAAATAAGATGGCTTTCTTTTTAAACTTCTCTCTGCTACCTCTAGCAGCTGCACTTTCATTTATTCAGCCCCAGGGTTTTAGCTTTGATAATTCCACGTTTACTGTTAGAACATTCAGAAGAAATAATATGTAAGTGTGCTTTCATAATCTCTATAAAGGCCTAGTCATCCTCATCTTTATATTAGTCAATCTCTTTTACTACCTAATATCTTTGCAAAAGCTAAGCCTGGAAGAATCCAAGTTCTGATTCTTAGCATTTCTATCAAATATCAGCTTAATCTCGTACAAGATTACAACTAAATCCTATCCAGGTCTGTTAACTGATGGTGCAGCTTACATGTGCTATTCATCGGGCTGCCAATTAGTCATAGTAGAAAAATGTAGAGTTGGATACAATCCTTGCTGTGGCGATTGTGGAACATTCTATGCAAGCAAAAGCAGGAGTGTGTGTGTGAGAGAGAGAGAGAGAGAAATGGATTGAAAACTCAGTCTCTGAAGCAAGAGGAAAACCAACACACAGAAAAGAGGGAAAGGTAGAAACAACAGTTATTGTAATGGTCTAGGTGTTCTACACCTTTTAAAAATAATTTATATTTATGTAGTCGCCAGAAATTTTAATGGTGACAGACTAAAATGCGTTATAGTAGCTAACTAAGCTACTGTGCAATTGAATATTTTTTTTTCTTCAGTAAAAAACCAACTTTGGGATGTTCTGGAAACTGTATCTATCTTACCAGTGAATACTTCTACACCATTGGTGCTTGGATAATACTACCACTTTTAGAATAGACTGCATATTCCCATTTAGAAAGCAATGCCCATTGAGGCTGCATAAGCCACTTTTCTCAGGTCTGAATATTTAGATCTGAGCTTATAAAATAATAGTGGTACTTAACACTTTCATTTCAAAACCTCAAAGCATTTTAGTAAGTAGGTATGCATTTTTTGCATGTCACAGGACTCTTTTAATAATGCCCCCAGTTGAGAATCTCAAATGCTAATAGAACAGGAGTACTTGTGGCACCTTAGAGAGACTAACAAATGTATGCATCCGATGAAGTGGGCTGTAGCCCACGAAAGCTTATGCTCAAATAAATTTGTTAGTCTCTAAGGTGCCACAAGTACTCCTGTTCTTTTTGCAGATACAGACTAACACGGCTGCTACTCTGAAACCTGTCAAATGCTAATAAAATTCTAATGAACAATCCCTCACAAAACGCCTGTGAAGTAGAAAAGTATTATCCCTGATTTACAAATGAGGCATGGAGAAGTGGTGACTTGCCCCTGACACACAGTAAGTTAGTGGTAGGGCTAGGAATAGAAACCAGAAGACCAGGCTTTACCCATGGTTGTCTTTTTTTATCTATCACTGACAATAATGTATTTTCTTTTTTTCACAAATTCTATGGGAAAACTCTCGTTTTAAAATAAGAAAACAAATCTTCATTATGTAAACAGAATGCACCAAAGCACATTACAATGCTTCACATTTTATGCGACAGCTTCTCTTCACAGCTGGTTATTTTTAAATGACTTTGTTCTGTTAAGTCTAAGTGTTAGTGCATGGTGGGTGGGTGTTTTTGTTATAGGTGGGGCCTATTATTAAAGTTGCGAGACACTTCCCGTTATAAGATCCTGTTTTAATTTCCTTATAACTTTGCCGAATATTAATTGTTTGGGCCCAAATTTTACATGCTGTCTGCTTTTTAAAGAAAATTTCAGCCAGAAAGTTTCAGTGGTTTCTGAAAAAGAAGTAAGGAAAAAATACAGTGTGTGCACGCATAGGAAAAAAAAACTGGAAACCTTTTTTGAGAAGCTCTAGAGCCCCCATACGTTTGAGCCAGGATTTGAAATTTGGCAGGAGATTGGCCTTTGTGTCAAGGACATGCCTTCTGCCATCCTGTGAAAATGTACCAGGTTGTAAGAGTTTTTAAAAATTGCATTTCTCACATGCTCAGAGACTTTCTAGAGCTTCCCAGCTAAAAACTCGCAAGGTCCCATCTACACTGGGTGTGTTCCAGCCCTGGGAGTGCAGGAAACTAAGCAGGACTTTCCCTGCAACTGAAACTTTGGGCTGCTGTGGGCCAAGCTAGTTTCAGGCACTTGAAGTGAGAGGAGGGACGCTCTCTCTCCTATGCTATCAGTGCCCCCCTGCTGGGTCCAGGTAGTGAGGAGGAGAAAGCTACCTGTATCAAGTGCAGAGTGGGTAAGAGTTGGGGGAATAGATTGAGACAAGGAGCCTGGGGTTGTAGTGGGAGAGCTGGGATAGAACTCAGGAGTTGCTGGCCCCATGCCAAATGACAACACTAAAGTTAAGAAAATCAGTTGTGATTCCCACAGCAATCATAACTCAGCCAAATGGCAAACACTTGAAGGTACAATTGTTACCACTATGTACAGATGTAGTATTTTCTATTTTACTGTATAAAGAGATGGACTTCTAGATTACGTGGGAAGCATAAGTTGGATTTTATTAACATGCATGTAAAATGTCCACAATAAATTGTATTAATGCAGAGTTTGCATTTAGTATTTGTAATTTCTTCTTAAATAGAGTACAGTGTGCTACTTGTGTCTATGTTGTTGATAGAGCAGGAAAATGACAGCAATATACAGGACACAAAGAGTCAGGGCATATAAAACAATATGTGACAAGAATCTCTTTAATTTTAACATTTGGTAGTAATGTATTTTATAAACTAGTATGTTCATATCACAGAGATTATACTTTTCTCACAAGAATTTTAAGTTTCTAAGCACAAGTATTCTTTAAGCCTGATTATGTATCAAACAAGTTATTTTTAACACATGTACTACCATGGAATCTGAGCATGCAATAATGCTTTTGTTGACAAGGCTAGTACTGTTTTTTAGAATTTTCAATGTTCATACGTTTGGTGCCATGCTCTACTGAAATAAGAGAGTAGGAAGACATGTTTTTACATTCGATAAATACAGCACAATTAAGGATTGGGCACCAATATAGGAGCAGTTCTCAGAGGAGAACCATGTTGGAGGGATATCTTATCAATGGGAAACCATCATGGTTCTCTTCAACAGTTAATTTACTATTACTATATGTGGTGGGGTGTAGCTGTGTCGGTCCCAGGTTACTAGAGAGACATGATGGATGAGGTAATATCTTTTTATTGGACAAACTTCTGTTGGTGAGAGAGACAAGTTTTCAAGCTTACACAGAGCTCTTCTTCAGGTCTGGGAAATGTACTTAGTTTCACTGCCAAATACAAGGTGGAACAGTTTGTTTACCATAAGTACTTAACACATATTTCAAGGGACCATTCAAGGTGAAGTGGCCTGTGAACACTCTCCAGTCCTAGGGGGGAAAGCTGCCTCCCCTGCTTCCTTTCCCTCCTATGACTGGAGGGATGTTAATGGGCTGCTTCACCTTGAATGTTCCCTTTATATATATCTGTTAAGTACTTATGGTAAACAATCTGTTCCACCTTGTATTTAGCAATGACACTGGAAGTCTATGTCTACACTGGCAGAGTTTTTTCGCTGAGAGCTTAGTCGCTGATAAAAAAGTGCTTGAAGAAAACTGCTGTTGTGTGTTCACATGGTCTTCCACTGGTGGCATAGCGTGTTCACACTTGCGGCACTTGCATTGCCAATGAGAGCAGTGCACTGTGGGTACCACTGTGGGAAGGCAGAGGGGATCATGGCGCATCATGGGTCCAGGCTCAATTCCCTGTGATGCACTGCTTTCCGTCCCAGCATTCCATGTGCTCCTGTCTTCAGTTTGCGGCATTTTTCAATTTCCCCTTGTTTTCTGCTTTCCCCGTCACATCTGTCTGCAGGAATGGATCCCACACTGCTCTCCACGGCTTTGCTAGCTCTGACTAGCACATCGCGAGTGGCAGTGGAGTTATTCTTGAAGTTACAAAGGCAACGGCAGTCACAGTTGCCTGACGTGGTGTCCGACATGGAAAGCAGCAACATTAGATTGCTTTTTGGCATTCACGGAGGAGTTGAACACAGTGGAACGTTGCTTTTGGGCTTGGGACACTAGCACAGAGTGGTGGCATCACATCATTATGCAAGTTTGGAATGACTAGCAGTGGCTGCATAAGTTTCGGATGCGTAAAGCCACCTTCCTGGAACTGTGTGCTGAGCTCTCCTCAGCTCCTGTGGCGCAAGGACTCCTGAATGAGAGCTCCCCTTTTGGTGGAAAAGTGTATGGCGATTGCAGTGTGGAAGCTGGTGACTCCAGACTGCTACTGGTCGGTTGCGAACCAGTTTGGAGTGGGGAAGTCAACTGTTGGGGCTGTGTTAATTCAAGTGTGCAAGGCCATTAATTGCATCCTGCTGCAAAAGACAGTGACTCTTGGCAATATGCATAAAATTGTGGATGGCTTTGCAGAAATGGGTTTCCCTAACTGCAGAGGGGCGATAGATGGCCTATTCCAATTCTGGCACCGGACTACCTTGCGACCAAGTACATCAATCGGAAGGGGTTCTTCTCCATGGTTTTGCAGGTGCTTGTGAATCACTGTGGTCGTTTCACTGACATTAACGTGGGTTGCTCCAGAAAGGTGCATAATGCACGAATCTTTAGGAACACTGGCCTGTACAGAAAGCTGCAAGCAGGGACTTTCTTTCCAGACCAGAAGATCACCGTAGGGGAAGTCGAAATGCCCATAGTGATCCTGGGAGACCCGGCGTTCCCCTTAATGCCATGGCTCATGAAGCTGTACATGGGAAACCTAGATAGCAGTAAGGAGTGGTTCAACAACAGGCCGAGTAGGTGCAGAGTGACGGTTGGATGTGTGTTTGGCTGATTAAAGGCATGCTGGCGATGCCTATATGGCAGGTTAGACCTGAATGAGGAAAATATTCCCATCGTTATAGCCGCGTGTTGTACGCTGCATAATATTTGTGAAGGGAAGGGCAAATGGTTTATTCAGGGGTGGACTGCTGAGGCAGAACACCTGACTGCTGATTTTGAGCAGCCAGGTGCCATTGCTATTAGAGGGGCTCAGCTTGGGACAATAAGAATCAGGGATGCCTTGAGGCAACACTTGGAAGATGAAAACCTGTAATGTTTGTTGCTATGCTGGGGACTGCAATGGTTAATTACATTTGGTATGCTAGGAAGCAGTTGTGATTGTTATGGCCTAGGATTCAATGTAAGGAACTAATAAAAGTGCCTGTTGATTTGCAGGTGCCATGAGGTATCATACCTTGCGTGTAAACAAATAGAGTGGTTATAATTCAAAAAACTTTGCTTTTATTGCCAAATAAACCACAACACCTCTCTCTCAGTGGGGTAGACGGTACCAGGGGTGCTGACCTTCATAGCTGAGTATAGGTCCAGTTTTCATTTGAAAAGCTGTCTGCGGGGGTGGAGTGTAGAAAGCACGACGTGCCAGAAAGGAATGCATAGAGCGAGTTTGGGGAGTGCATGGGAAAGAGTTCTGAATGTGCTGAAGGGGAGGGCGGGAACTCATCTGCGCAGTCTGTAGTGTTACAAGAGTCTGGAGCATGTCAGTTTGATGGCTGGGATGATTTAGTTGGGATTAGGTCCTGCTTTGAGCAGGGGGTTGGACTAGATGGCCTCCTGAAGTCCCTTCCAACCCTGATATTCTATGATTCTATGCTCCAGAACTTTAATCAGCTTCTCTGTGGCATCCCTGTTGTAAGAATCCTTCTCTTGTCTTTCCTGCTTTTCGCTTTCCCTCCACTTCTTGCGTTCAGTGTTTTCTGTCTTGACTGCTGCAGCACCACCTGGAACGTATCTTCCTTGGTCTGTCTCAGCCGTTTTCTTACCTTGCGCAGATGCTCTGCTGCTGTTGGGGGGTTGGTTCTCAAGTTCAAGTCTGGAGAGACATAATTAACAATAAACAGAAGCACTATTGTCAACTACACATCTTCCCAGCTGACCAGGGTGGCTCCACGCAGCAAACACTCTCCTGCTTGGAGCACATCTGAGTTGTTAGATCTGCTGGTACTGTGGGGAGAGGAGGCTGTGCAGTCCTATCTCTGCTCCGGCTGTAGGAACTTAGATCTCTATAGTCAGGTTTCTCGTGGCTTGTTGGAGAAGGGCTATGAGTGGGACGTGCAGCAGTGCTGTGCGAAGATAAAGGAGCTAAGACAGGCAATCCAGAAGGCAAGGGAGGCAACAGACGCTCTGGTTCTGCGGCAAAGTCCTGCTGTTTTTATAAGGGGCTGGATGCCATCCTTGGGGGCGACCCCACCTCCATTGCTAAGAGCCCCATGGATACTTCGGCGGGACTGGAGGCGGCGGACAGTGGAATCAGCCCCAAGGCCAGTGTTTCTCAAGATGCACCTTCCCAGACCACCCTATTGATGTCAGTGAAACACCCACAATGATCCATAAGTACCTGAAATACCATAGAGAAGTAACCCTTTCTGGTGATGTACTCCATTGCAAGATGATCCGGGGCCAAAATTAGAAAATGCGTGCCATCTATTGCCCTGCCGCAGTTAGGGAATCTCATTGTTGGAAAGCCATCCAATATTTCATGCACGTTGCCAGAGTCACAGTCTTTCGTAGCAGGATGCGATTAATGGCCCTTCACACTTGGGTTAATGCAGCCCCAACAGTTGACTTCCTGACTCCAAACTGATTTGCGACCAAGTGGTAGCAGTCTGGAGTCGCCAGCTTCTACACAGCGATCACCACTGAGAGGGCAATTCTCATTTTGGTGTCCTGGTGCTGCAGTGCTGGGGCAAGCTCCACACACAGTTCCTGAAAGGTGGCTTTCCGCATCCGAAAGTTCTGCAGCCACTGCTCATCATCCCAAACCTGAATAATGATGCTATCTCACCAGTCAGTGCTTGTTTCCTGAGCCCAAAAGCGATGGTCCACCATGTTCAATTGCTCCGTGAATGCCAAAGGTAATCTGGTGTTGTTTCTTTCCATGGCACACAGCAAGTCAGGAAATTCTAATTCCTGTTCAGATTGGGAGCTCATGATTAAGGCTGAGAGTTTGTCACAGAGGTCATGGAAGTCACGGATTCTGTGACTTTCCGGGACCTCTGTGACTTCTGCCGTGGTCAGTGCGGCTGGCCTGGGGACCGCCTGAGCAGCTTGGGCAGCCCATGGGCCAGCCGCTGCTGGGGCAGTCTTGTGCCACTGTGCCCCCCTTCCAGCAGCAGGAGTTGGGGGGGGAGGGCGTGGGAGGGGGGGAGGGCTCTGGGCGGCTCTTCCCTTGGGGGGCTCCCCGGAAGTGGCGACATGTCCCTCCCTCAGCTCCTAGGTCCGTGCACTGCCTCTGCCCGCAGGCACTGCCCCCACAGCTCCCATTGGTTGGGAACCACAGCCAATGGGAGCTGCAGAGCTGGCGCTTGGGGTGGGAACAGCGCGCAGAGCTAGGAGTTGAGGGAGGGACATGTCGCTGTTTCTGGGGAACCACGAGGAGCCAGGCCGGGAGCCTGCCAGCCCCACCAGTCCGCTCCCCCCGCCCCAGCACCAGCAGGGATCCCAGGCCACCCCCTCCCCAAGATTTAGTCAGGGGCATATAGTATAAGTCATGGACAGGTCATGGGCCATGAATTTTTGTTTACTGTTCATGACCTGTCCATGACTTTTACTAAAAATACTTGTGACTAAAATGTAGCCTTACTCATGATATACTGCATGACCATCCGCAATGTGTTCATAACAGTAACCACAACAGTAGAGAGCAGTGTGGGATCCATCCTATCAGACAGAGATGGTGGTAGCGCAGTAAACAGAGGCCATTGAAAAATTCCATGAAATGCAGTCGGAAGCCCATGGAATGCTGGGACAGAAAGAACTGCATCATGGGACATTGAGCCTTTACCCATGATGCACTGCAATCCACTCCACCTTCCCATAAAGTCTAGCAGCAAAATATGGCGAGTACCACAATGGGATAGCTGCCCATAGTTCATTGCTCTCACTGTCAATGCTAGAACACCAGCAGTGGATGCGCTCTGCCAACAGAGGGAGCTTAGTATGAACATGCACAAGCGTTGTAATTATACTGGTTTTTGATTGTCAGCTTAACTTGTGTCAACAAAACTCTCTAGTGTAGACAAGGCCTAAGTACGTTTCCCAGACCTGAAGAAGAGCTCTATGTAAGCTTGACAGAAGTTGGTCCAATAAAAGAAATTACCTCATCCACCTTGTCTCTCTTATTTACTATTACTACTGAATCTAATGACAAATTCATAAGAATGTGGTCCTGCAGACACTTCTGAGTACAGTGCTTTGTTGTGTGAGTAGTTCTGTTGATTTCAGTAGGAATATACACTCAGTAGTAAGTATTCTTCTTTGAGTGTTTGCTCATGTCCATTCCATGTTAGGTGTGTGTGCTCGCCACATGCACTGGTGCCGGAAGATTTTCCCCCAGTGGTATCTGTAGGGCCAGCTCTAGCGCCCTCTGAAGTTGCGTGCATATGTGCCAATATAAAGGGCGACGCCGGCCCGCCCCCACCCTTCCTCCCCCTTCAGTTCCTTCTTATGCCAGTGATGGTGCTGGAACGTCCATATCTGTGGTCTTTCCTATCTGTTTTCAGTAGTGATTTTAGTGTATATAGTTACTTCAGTGTAAGTTATAGATAGTCCCTGAGGGACTTAGCCCAGGGATAGTGCATGCCCAGGTCCTTGGTCTTCAAGCTGTGCAAGAAGCCCATGCCTGTCAGTGATCCCCACCAGAGCTGCTGAAGTGATTTGGGGAGACCCACATATGTGACAAATGCAGGATTGGTAAAGGGTTCAAACAGCGTATTAAGAAAGAGTGGGACAGCAGACTTAGAGCGCTTCTCATGGAGCCAGCCTGTTCAGACTTGGCGCCGAGTACATCGGCATCAGTAAGGCATGCCCCTTCACCACCGACCTCCTCACGGCACTCATCCCAGTCTCCGGTGCCTGCCAAGAGACATAAGAAGCATACAGGAAGAGGGTGCTTCCCAGTATCCCTCAAGGGGAAGGTGGGGGACGAGCCAAGACCCATGCTGGGGGGCTTGTCTTCCCCGGAACTTGGTGAGGCAGCAGCCTCACCCAGCAGACTGCCAAGCATGTCCTAGGACCTGTCTCCAACCCCTGGGAGCAGTAGGGGTGTCCGACAGACTGCCAGTCAAGTGTTTCAAGCAGCCATGGACATTGGTCCCTTGCTGGTGACGCTGACACCTTATGAAGAGAGGTCCTGGGACCTCCCATTGGTACTGTCGGTGGTGGTCTTGTCTAGAGGCAGGCTGGCGATGGGACCCCCTGCAGCGATTCCCCGTCCCCATGGCACTGTGCCGGTCACCAGAGTCTCATCAGCGATCCCTGGAGCCACGCAATCACTCTTCAGAGACCTGATACTGCTCGCTGAGCTCCTGGCACCAGTCCCTCAGCGGTGGTCCCAGAGGTGCACCGCTGGTCCCCGGAGTGCTGCCGCCGATCCCCTGAGCACCATCATTGGTCGCCAGACGCACGGCATCGCTCCATGGAACCCCTGTACTGCTCCCCAAGCATTAAACACCAGCCCTCCCGATACTGTGTGGGAAGTGGAGACGGCAGCAGCACTGCCCTGGTCACCAAGGGAGGACCCTTGCTCTGAGGGCGAGGAGATTGATGTGCCCAAGAGCAAGGTGTACCCTGCATTGCCAGCGGGTTTTCCCCCAGGCCCGTCAGCAAGCGCATGGCCACAAGGCCAATGGCCTGTACCCTGGCAGTTCTGGAACCCGTGGGGGTTCTTCCCTGCCCCGGGATCCCAGGTACAATGCTCAGTCTCTCGGGCCTCAGAAAGGTGTTCAACAACGGTATACTGCCCAACTCAGATGAAGGATCAGTCCGAGGTGTCCATGCGCCTCCACTAGCCTCAGACAAGGCTGCCCCAACTAGGGAAGTAGAATTGATACCTCCCCCCATTCTGGCCTCTTCTTCTTCCTCACCTGATAAGGCAGTGGCAGGACCTTCTCACTCAGTTCCACAGTTCCACAAGAACTCAAACTTGGGCTTAGAAGCAGAGGATCTAAAGGAGCCCACTGACGCCCTATTCAATATTTTGGCAGCAGCGTCCCCATTGAAGGTCACCCTTCCTGTCCACAAGGCGGTCGTGAAACTTGTCAAGACCTTATGGTAGACCCCATCCTCTCTGCCCCCTATTTCTAAGCACACAGAGAGAAAGTACTATGCCCTGCCAATGGCTTTGAATATCTGTACTCTCATCCCTCACCTCAGTCCTTAGTAGTCACAGCAGCCAATGAGAGAGAGAGACAAGGTCAGACCAGTTCGACCCCCAAAAAAAGGAGTCAAAGAGGCCACATCTTTTTGGCAGAAAAGTTTATTTGACTGCCAGCCTGGAAACTGCGCATATTGAACCACCAAGCTTTGCTGGGGCGATATGATTACAGTGTGTGGCACTTTATGGCCAAGTTTGCTGACTCTCTGCCGCAGGAGTCCAAACAGGAGTTCTTGGCCATACTTGACAAGGGAAAGACTGTAGCCAGGGCCTCCCTCCAGGCAGACTTGGATGCTGCCGACTAAGCAGCTGGAACAAGGGCATCGGCTGTATCCATGAGACGGGCATCGTGGCTGCAGTCATTTGGCCTGTCCGTGGAGGTCCAGCAATCCATCCAGGACTTCGCCTTAGATGGATCGGCTGTGTTTTCAGAACAAACTGACAGCAGGCTGCACGGACTAAAAGATTCTAGGGCCACACTATGCTCCCTGGCCTTTACACTCCCACAGCCTCAAGGAAGCATTTCAGGCCTCAATAGCCTCAGAGGTTCAGGGGCCAGGCCAGGGCTAAGCCCTATAGAAAGGAGGACAAGGGCTACAAGCACCGCCAGTACAAAGAATGGAGTTTATTGAAGGAGTCCTTGACTCTACCCAAGCCAGAGCTTTCCTACCAGAAGCCAGATTCTTGACGATGTCAAATCTGATTGTCCGAGTCACGACTCACCACAGCCAAAGTATGCCTCAGACTGCTAGGGCACATGGCAGGGTGCACCTATGTAATACAGCATGCAAGGCTACGTCTTAGACCCCACCCCTACAGATGTGGTTGGCATTGGTCTACTCTGCAGCCAAACATCACTTGGACATGGTCCTCACCATACCACCGCAAATTCTTACCTCCCTAGCATGGTGGTCGAACCCACACCATGTGACAGAAGGGGTTCCATTTGCAACCCCATGTCCCTGGTGTCGGATGCTTTGGACTTGTGGTGGGCAGCCCACCTCAGTACACTCAGGACCCAGGGCCTGTGGCCTTAAGAGGAGCTGTTGTTACATATCAACATGAGGGAAGTCAGAGCCACCCGTCTGGCTTGTGAAGTGTTCTTTCCTCAACTATCAGGCAAAGTAGTGCAGCTACTGGTGGACAACACAGCATCGATGTTCTATGTCAACAAGCAAGGGGGGGAGCACAGTCATCAGCTCTTTGCCAAGAAGCCCTTAGTTCTGTATCCAACATGATATCCATCTAGAAGCCTCGCATCTCCTGGGGGTCTTGAACACTTTAGCAGGTTGCCTCAGCTGGTGGTCCTCCTCATGCCACGAGTGGTCCCTCAACCTGGATGTCACTGGAACATCTTCCAGAAGTGGGGAACTCCCTAGGTGGACCTATTCACTACCAAACAAAACAGAAAATGTCATTGGTTTTGTTCTCTGCCTAGCCTCAACAAGGGCTCTTTCACATCCCTTTCTCCTGTTACGGGTATGCAACCTGATGTATGCCTTTCCACCAATGCTTCTCATCAACAAGGTTCTTACGAAGATCAAGAGGGACAGGGCCATAAGTCATCATGATAGCTCCGGCATTGCCTCACCAACACTGGCTTGGCATGCTTGTGGACGCTTCCAGACCTGCTCTCGCAGGACCACGGACCACTGCTGCATCTGAACCTTGCCTCTCTGCACCTGACAGCATGGATGCTGCATGGCTAAGCCTTGAGGAGCAGGCTTGCTCCAGACAGGTCCAACGTGTTTTTAGAAAGCAGAAAACCCTCTACCAGGGCTACTTACCTAGCTAAGTGGAAGTGCTTCACCTGCTGGGTGTCTGAATGGAACCTCTCTCCATTTCAGTCATCTTTACAATCCATCCTAGAATATCTGTTCCATCTAAAGCACCAAGGTTTGGCACTCTCATCAATCAGGGTACACCTGGCAGCCATATCAGCCTTCCACTCTCACATCCAGAGCAGATCAGTCTTCTTGCATGCAATGACAATCAGATTTCTCAAGGGTCTGGAAAGATTCCACTGGTCCATGACCTGGTCCCCCCCCCCCCCCCATGAGACCTCAGTTTAGTGCTATCTAGGCTCACTGGGCCTCCTTTCGAGCCATTGGCATCCTGCTCACTTCTGGATCTATTGTGGAAGGTCGCTTTCCTTGTAGCAATCACTTCTGTGAGATGGGTCTCTGAGATCAAGTCTTTAACCTCAGAACCCCCTTACACAATGTTCTGTAAGGACATGGTTCAGCTGCGCCTCCACCCAGCCTTCATGCCAAAGGTAGTATTGCAGTTTCATGTCAATCGGGATATCCTCCTGCCAGTGTTCTTCCCAAAGCCATAGAACTCCGAGGAGAGGCATCTGCACGCTCTGGATCTCGGACATGCCCTGGCTTTCTACCTTGAGCGAACCAAGCCCTTCTGTAGCTCATCTCAGCTTTTCATTGCAGAGGCTGACAGGATGAAGGGACTCCTAGTGTCATCTCAGAGGATTTTGTCCTGGATCACCACTCATGAGCAGGCAAAGGTCACACCTTCGCCAATAATGATAGCTCATTCAACAAGAGCAGAGGCTTCGTCAGCAGCATTCCTGGCTCATGTTCCAATCCAGGACATCTGCAAGGCTGCAACATGGTCAGCTGTCCATACTTTCACGACCCACTGCCATCACTCAAAAGGCCTGAGATGACTCTGGCTTCAGCAGAGTGGTGTTACAATTGACCCATCCATGAATTCCTGGCTCACCTCCAGAGGCACTGCTTGCGAGTCACCTGACGTGGACTGGACATGTGCAAGCACTTGAAGAAGAAAAAATGGTTACCTACATCTTGTAACTGTTCTTTGAGATGTGTTGCTCATATCCTTTCCTTGACCCACCCTCCTTCCCCTTCGTCGGAATTCTGACAAGGAACTGAAGGAGAGAACTGAAGGGCCCCTTATATCGGCACATATGTGTGTGACTCCAGAGGGCGCAAGAGCCGGCCCTTCGGATACCACGGTGGGGAAAACTTCTGGCACCGGTGCATGTGGCGAGCACAGACACCTGACATGGAATGGACATGAGCAACACATCTCGAAGAACAACAGTTAGGAGAGGTAGGTAACTGCTTTTTTCAGGATCAGGATTAGGCTCCAAATTTGTAATTACCACTTATTGTTATTACCTTTTTTCAGCTAAAGGATGAACAGAGCAACTTGTTCATGTTAGTGATTTTTTTCCCTATTTTATCATCTTCAGCTTTATATAAAAGCGGAAGCTGGACATTGAGCCAGTGTTGAGGTTTGCAATATGGCTCGTATAAAAAACACACAGGCTAACTTCTTTAAAAGGCATTACATAAGATTCACAAGCTGGCACAAAATACAAATGCTGTTACCACAAATCTGATTACAGAATTGCACAGTCATGCCTATTGTGGCAAGCTTTCAGTATCTCGGTCATGTGCATTTGTGTTGCAGGAACTAGTCTGTGACAAACATAAATGAAGCATTAGAATTCAAAAATAAAATTTGTGACATTTTAGTAATGGATCAAGATTTTTTAAAACATGATATAACTGATTTTTTTAAAAAGAAAGATGGAGTAATTGTTTTATAACCAAACTGTTACTAATTAACTCCTTAACAATCTAGATTTCCTTCAGTGTATCCAATTGATAGCACTATTGCTACATCCACTTTCAGATGCTATTAGAGCGCAAACATTAGGAGGCTAAGATCTTGTCAACACTACAGGTTACTTGGGTATAACTTGCATCGCTCAGGGGTGTGAATAATCCACACAACTGAGTGACATCAATTACCTGTGTAGACAGTGGTATGTCTGTAACAGAGCTTCTCCCACTGACATAGTTACCATCTCTCAGAGGCAGGAGTTATTAAGCCACCAGAAGAGCTGTCTCCTGTGGGCTTAGCGCATCTCCACCACAAGCACTGTAAGTGCTGTAGTGTAAATGTACCCTAAGAGCCCTTTTCCAGTATAATTAGAAATTGTACCATGTTATTTCCATGGCTTGCCAGATTGTTTTCAAGAGAGACCCTTTGCCCTTGGGTGTCAGAGTGCATTGTTATTTATGGGATACTAATGTATGATTATTGTCTAAACAGTTTCCTATATTGAACGCTGATCTGCAAACAACGAGTGGCAGCCAGGAAAAGAAGTCCTGGTGGGAAAAGGCACTCTATTCTCCCCTCTTTCCTGCATCACAGTGTGATGGTAAGAAGACATCCGTTATTGAACTAACTGTATTAAAATTGCTTACTTTACAGATGACCAGAAATAGAACTACCAGCTATATATAAAATTCCCAGACTGCGGGAACTGTGGGATGCACCGCAGAGCACCGCTGCGTAAGTCGATGCTAGCCACGATAGTGAGGACGCACTCCACCGACTTAATGCGCTTAGTGTGGACATACGCAATCGACTGTATAAAATGGATTTCTAAAAATCAACTTCTATAAAATCGACCTAATTTACCCTAAGATAAATCTGAAGAAAACGTATTAGATGTTCTACATTTTAGTGAAATGTAGATAACCTTGTTTCTTAATGAGATTTTCCTCTTCTTTTTTTGTCTCCTCCACTCTGAAACAAAAACACCTCAAGAATGTTACACAAATGCCAAGGGAGAGAATGGTGTAGGAGAATACCCAGATGTAAAGGAAGTTCCCAACAATGAAGAACATCTTTTAGATTTTAATATGGTGAGTGATTTATTTTTATCCTCTGTCATCACAGTCTTTGTGGCTGGCCCCAGTTACATTCCAGACTACAAATTCTGATTTTCTCCACGTTTTCATTTTGAAGCCACTTTCTTGTCCTCGCATTTTTCGCAAACCCCTCACCATACTTACCTGTCTTTTGGCCAAGAGGATGGAATGTAAGCCCTCTGGGATGACTGTGAATTGATTGGTCAGATGTGCTGGAAGAGTGCTGTATTTTTTCTTCACAGAGCTTACTTTCAGTAACTAGGGTGGGATAATGTGCTCCTGTAAACCACATAGAGCCAGTTGTTAAGATTTGGGAATGACTTGGAGAGTTACTCTGCAGTTAGCAGTGATAGTAATGTACTCAGAATTACAAATGTGGTTCAGAAATTGGCAAGAGAGTCAGAAATGGAAGACTTTGAACGAAAGGATGGGTGAAAAAAATGCTGTCCTGAATGTGGACTTGTCATCACAGCCCAACCCTCGCTATTCATGTCTAAGTTAGAGAGGGGAAGTGAGAACTGTAACTCTGAATTACTGTGGCATCTTGCCCCAACCCAAAAAATAAATCATTATAAAATCTGCCAGCTTATAAATAGACAAATATGTTCTGTTTTCCACTGTACCAAATAAACTGTCAATTTAAATCCTTAGGTTTCTTCTGTTCATGAAGCAAGGTGTACAGATGGTAGAAATTCTGGAGCAAAACCAAATGGCTTCAGGAAGAAAATATACTCCAGTGATAGCTCCAGCTCTGAAGAGACAGCTTCAGAAGGTGGAAGTGAATGGGCTGATCCTTGTGAGGAGGAGCTTTTTTCTCGAACTCACCTATAAAACTCCAGAATACAACAAATGATTTAAAAGTAACATGAGATGGAAAACTGTCCTTCCTGAGGGTCTGTAGCTCTAAAACAACAACTTGCGTTTCCTCTTCAGTTAACGGATTCAGATATGTATTTATCTTTCTCTTCTTGCTTATTTTATAGTTAGGGACATAACTGTCCTGTTGAATATTTTACTTTCTCCAAACTGTTAAATTCTTGGCTATTTGAACTAGACTAGATTGTGTTGTCAAATCAAGAATGGATGTGCATGTGCTTGTCTTAGTGGTACCACTGCTTTTTTGCATCTTAACTGCAGTTATTGTCATTCGTAACTGTAGCCTTACCACTATTACTATCTTATTAGCATTGCAGTGTCTACAACTACTTCTGCTATTCAGACTTTAGCTTTTGGCACATTTAGGATTTGTTCTTTGAGAACTGGGAGATAAATACTAAACACTGTAATCTATCAGTGCCTTTCTGAATGCAGGAGAAAAGCATGAATGACTTGTCCAGTCTTCATTCAGTAAATCTCATAACTTTGAAGTAGGAACAACAGGGTTGTGCTTTAGAGACTTACAGAAACTGTGTTTTCTATCCTGTGATTTTTCCCCTCCCTCCCCCCATCCCGCAAACCAACACTGAAAATGCTATGGTTTGTAGTCTTCTTGCTAACTGGAGAAGCCAAGGATTTTTGTAGGTATGGAGGCAATGTGAGTTTTCTTTTTTTTTTTTTTTCTTTTTTTTTTTTTGTCCTTTTTTAGTGACCTGCCGTTATAAGGTAGAAGTATTTAAAAAAAAAAAAAACACACACACACACACACCAAAAAAGCCCCCAAACCTCTGGGGTTATGTGGGGATAGTTGTAAACTTTGTAACAAGTAATAAGGATTTTGTCTTGTTGCAAATGGTTGCATTCATGTATCCTGCAAATGCATCCTATATTGAATTTGAGCCTGATGACTAAAACTATCTAAAATGCTCAGAATGTTCAGTGTTTTATATGCAAAAGGTCAGTGCTTCACTTGAAAGAAATCCTGTGGCTGCTGCAGTTAGCTGCTGTTGTGGCTGTAATTTAGTAAATCTCGTAGTTCATTTTGTTCCTGAGAGAATGTTAGGGGCAAGTTATGTGTGTGGTGGGTGGGAGGGTGGGGAGGGCGGGAAGTGATGACTTACAACATACATGTGTGATTGCAGTAGTGATTGTTGCTTTATGTGACTTGCTTTTAAATTTTATTTTGTTAACCTAGAAAGTCAATACATCATCAAGTTGCATCTGTACAAGAGTATCAGCTCCTTGTGCTTTTTAACACATTATGCAAAATTTATAAGACAGGAGGAGCAATATTTGCAAAAATAAACATCTTAAGTTTTTACCAACTAAGTTTTTAAAAAACTAATCTATACAATAGCAGCATGTCTATAACAGCAGGAAGTGCAGACAGTCTAGTACTGACTTGAAAAAGCTTAACCGTTAATTTTGACAGGCAATAAAAACTCCTAAGATTTATAGCTGTTTGAAATATGATCTGAACTGGCTTTGAAATATGTTCTGTGGCAGGAAAGTGAATTGAATAACTGGGTTTTGTTGCCTTTTCTTAATTGATAGTACAAGAATTAAGATCTGTGGTTATAAAGCCATGCAAGGCTGCATGTATCCTTTTTGTTGAAACCCTTACTTAATTGGCTTTGTTTGTTCTTACCATGAAAATTTTTCTGATCCTGCTATTAAACTACATTATCTTAGGGTTTATATTCATACAACAAATCTTTTGACACTTTAAATTTTTTTTTAATTTTTATTTATTTGCAGATTTTGGATAGGTTTTTATGTATTTTACTTTCTTCTGGAGCTTCCTTAAGAGGTTGTGTAGCACCTGCACTGAAAACTATTTATCTGTAAACGTGAAAGTAAAATGAACGTAACATGTAAATTCCTCAAATCACTACAAGGAAGAATGGAATAGAGCTTCATTCTAGAATAAAAAATGACCAAATGGACATATTTCAAACACAATCTTTAGCTCAGTTTATTTTGGATAGAGCTGCTTTTTTAAGTAAGAAAGGGCTCAAAAACAACAAAGGTGTTGACCTTAGTTACATTGTGGTGTAATATTCCAGCACCTTTTGGGGGGAAATAAAATGGTATATAAATGAGCTTGGGCAATAACAAATTGTCTGTACTTGTTTTCATAGTTTAATGGCTAAAGCTCTGAAGCTTTCAGTGAGAGAGTTGAGGTGTGGTTTTTAGTTTTTCTGTATGGATAGAGACACAAAAAAGCATTAAAGGTTGGCAAACGCTGAACTGCACTGTGGTATGAAGCGCATTGCATATCCATAGCACTGAAATATCAGTTTTCCATTCCTGGGCTGAAATTTGTTTCTACTGTTTTGCTTCAAGTGGTTGTATTTGTTCTGATTTCATGTACACCAGAGTAACTGATTTTGTTTTCTTGTGGGGTTACTTAACACCGAATAAAAATATAAAAGGACAATCGGATGGCCTGTGTGTATTCTTTTTGCTTTAGTTAAGATATATAATTCTCATTCAAATTTGAACATACAACACTTTGTAATTAAATATTTTGAGGTAGAGGATACAGAGTGCAGATATCTAACATGACTCCTCTTTCCATTGCTATATGTCTTTCTGCTCTTTCCTTGTGTTTTAGTCTAATTGAGACAAATATGCACTGCATGTGTCATTAAAATCTTTGGACCCTTGAACTTCTCTCAGGAAAAAAAACATTTGAGAAGAGGTGAGCACACATCAGAATTCCTGCCTAATTACTGTTGTAGAAAACTTCATACCCTTAGGTTTAAAAGAGTCAGAAACCTGTTGTTGAGAGAAGATACTGGATCACTACAAAGAGAATTAATAAGAATAATCAACTGGGAAACACTAATCTAACCTCCCTGATCAGTGAGATTGAGAGAGAATTTTTTACATAGCACTGGTGGATGAAAGACAACAGTTTGTTTCTTCCCCCAACCTAAACTCAGCCATTCAGACTCAAAATATATTTGATTTGTAGAACTATTGTGAATATGATTCTTGTTTTTTGAAAACCACTAATCTTAACCAAGTGCCTGAAAGTGAAGTACAAACTTCTCTTTTGTGTCATCTTGAACTGCATGTGACGGGTTGGATCACAGAAACCCCCTTGGGAGCTGCCACCTGATGTGCAAAGACTACCTCTGCTCCTGTTTTCCCTGCCAGCTCAGGACTCCAGCACCCTGTCTTGCTGAGCCAGACACTCCCGTCTGCTCCCACACAGACCCAGGGTCTGAATCACTTGTCCCAAAGCTGCAAGTTTACCTGAAAACAGCTCACAGAAGTGTGCTTGTCTTCAGCACTCCGAAGCCCAACTCCCAATGGGGTCTAAACCCAGATAAATCCGTTTTACCCTGCATAAAGCTTATGCAGGGCAAACTCATAAATTGTTCGCCCTCTATAACACTGATAGAGAGATATGCACAGTTGTTTGCTCCCCCAGGTATTATACATACTCTGAGTTAATTACTAAGTAGAAAGTGATTTTATTAAATACAGAAAGTAGGATTTAAGTGGTTCCAAGTAGTAACAGACAAAACAAAGTAAGTCATCAAGCAAAATAAAATAAAATGCGCAAATCTATGCCTAATCAAACTGAATACAGATAATCTCACCCTCAGAGATGCTTCAGTAAGTGTTTTTTCTCAGACTGGACACCTTCCAGGCCTGGGCACAATTCTTTCCCCTGGTACAGCTCTTGTTCCAGCTTAGGTGATAGCTAGGGGATTCTTCATGATGGCTCCTCTCCCCTTTGTTCTCTTCCACCCCTTTATATATCTTTTGCATAAGGCGGGAACCCTTTGTCCCTCTGGGTTTCCACCCCCCCTCACTGGAAAAGCACTAGGTTAAAGATGGATTCCAGTTCAGGTGACATGATCACATGTCACTGCAAGACTTCATTGCCCACTTGCCAGCACACACACATACAGGAAGACTAACAGGTAAACACAGCCATCTGCAGACAATGGTCCTTGTTAATGGGAGTCATCAAGATTCCAAACCATCATTAATGGCCCACACTTTACATAATTACAATAGGCCCTCAGAGTTATATTTTATATTTCTAGTTTTAGATACAAGAGTGGTACATTTCTACAAATAGGATGATCAGACTCAGTAGATTATGAGCTTTGTAATGATACCTTACAAGAGACCTTTTGCACGAAGCATATCCCAGTTGCATTATATTCACTTATTATCAAATCTTTATAAAACTATCCCAGTTACATTATATTCACTTACCATGTTTTTATAAAACCATATAGACTGCATAACGTCACACTGCATAGCTAGGATTTTTTTTTAAATTGATACCTAAAGTCCCTATATATCCATAGTTAGACACCTAAACTAAATGGCTTCATTTTCACTGATTTCAGTAAGAAATCTTCTGTAGATCATGGGTATTATATGCCCTAAGTTTGCAGCTCTCACACACACACACACACACACACACACAGCATAATGAAAAGTGTAACTTGGCCCTCCACACAGAATGAGTCTGACTTTCATGGACTAGACAGTGTGGAAATAGTACAAAAATACACACTTAGGTATGTGACACACCTCCGTACAAAATATCGTAGAGAAAAGTATTTAATTGATGGTACCTGTTTTGCAGAGTTCCAGTGTCTTGGTCATTTTTCTCAATTACTTAAATCTATAGAAATGAAAACAATTGTAACTTGGCTCTTAAATTTCACTTCTTGGAAGGATGGTCCTGGTGTAATATACGGTGGCCACAAATCAATAGGTTGTGTACTGGAAATACATATACTTCAGAGAAAGAGTTCCAAACAATTCCCACAGATTCATCTGTATGAAGGTCCACTAAAGTCAATGCCCAGTATATAGCTAAATCCTTGCACTCATCTAGCAACATTTACCTCTAATTTCAAAGGTTGCAATAATTTCCAAATTGAAATTTTAATCCTAATAATTTCAGACATTAATTGTTCTAGAAAAATAGTTCATTTTCTTTTTGAGATTATAGAGGACTTTTGTTAAACCGATTAAATTGGTCTACCAGGCCTTTTGATCATTATATTTGAATGGTTACTACAGATTTCTCGAACAGTCAACTTCCCCTTCCAGTATGTGATACAAGCAACACCTCTATTTTGCATGGACAGCAAGTTCTATTAGTCATTTTAGTGCCAAGTCAGGTCCATCTGGTTATAACTGACTTTAATGTGCACTCCCATCAGCTGTAATAGTCTTTAGCTGCAAATAAGACTTTTTTCAGTAAACAACTATGCTGATGCTTAACTCTTAGTTGCTCTTAAGAACTGCGTGAAATTCTTTCCTCTCTTTGGAAATGTCAGAGAAATTATTCTCCAGTATAATCTTTATACCAAATGCCTTTGTCAATAGGAAAGGGTTTTTGGAAAGTACCTTTTGATCCATGGGACCAAATCAGCCCCACTGTACAAGCAGTGATCCTTAAAAGCAAACTCCAGTGAATGAGTTTGACCATTGAGGGCTCCCTTCCCTCCAGCTTTTGGATGTCTTTAGCTTGTTTACTTTTGTCTCAACCTTTCCAGACTACTTCAGGAGTCTGATTTTTTGTCTTGCATACCCCAAATTTCACCTCACTTAAAAACTACTTGCTTACAAAATCAGACAAAATACAGAAGTGTCACAACACGCTATTACTGAAAAATTGCTTCCTTTCTCATTTTTACCATGTAATAAAAAAAATCAACTGGAATATAAATATTGTACTTCCATTTTGGTGTATAGTATATAGAGCAATATAAACATGTCATTGTATGAAATTTTAGTTTGTACAGACTTTGCTAGTGCTTTTTATGTAGCCTGTGATTAAACTATACAAATGTCTAGAAGAGTTGATGTAATCCCAGGAAGACATCTGTGTACCCCTTTAGTATAATTCATAATTTGTATGTATGAGACATTGAAAATCTCAAACTGCTTTACAAAGAGAGTAAGGATATTATCTCTGCCTATTGAGCAGGAGGGTAGGTCTAAGGCACTTGCCAGTTGGGCAACCCACTTGCTGGGTGAACAAAGAGCTAGGAGTCCTCAGCTCTTTCATTTGCTAAGGAGCAGCTCACTCTCCTGGCTGTCCTCCCCACAGCCTACTTTGTTTCCTCTCATCCCTGAGGTCACTGGCAAAGCTCATCCCAATTTAGAACAAGTTGTAGAGGCAGAAGTAACATGTTGCATCGCTTCCTGCTCTTCTCTGCAGAGGGCGCTGTGTACATTGGAGACTGAATACAGTTCATTCTCCCTTCAACCCTTCAGTGATAAAGGAAGGAGCAAAAAGACTGCAAAAGGAACCTCAGAGACCCAGGGGGAAGGGTGGGCAGAGAGACCCACAGTAGTGATAGAGAGCCTATCCCACCTATGAAATAAGTAGTAGTTTTCAAGCTGTCTAGAGTGGCTCACAACCATGAGTGACATCCTCAGGGCAGACTATTACGAAATAAGGCACAAACCCCCCAATTTTTTTTCTCTATACTTAGATTTCACCAATGAAGTATCAAGTGTGAACTCCTCAAGTACTACAACAGCCTTAACATGGAGTCCCAGACAGTCCCCTTGGGTACTCTGGTCTATCTTGCCACCTAAACAAACTTGCCTTTGGGATAGATGGTCCCTTACACCAAAAATCACAACAATATTCCGGTTACTCCCAGTCCCCCCAGTCACTTAGGTCAATTGTACCTTAGATCTCTCACCAAAGACAATGCTTGTAGCCAATCCTATAATTAATACAGATTTATTACCTAAGAAAAAGAAATGTTGTTTACAAGGTTAAAGCAGGTAAACATACACAAATGAGTTGCTTAGGTTTCAAAAGATAATAGAAGCTGTTATAATGTGCAAACACTATATGTCCTTTAGGGCTAACCTAAGCTAAGCAGCTTGTGGATCTCTTTCTTCTGCTTAGAAATACTGCCTTCTCCAAATTCCAAGCAATTTAATAGTGATAATTTTTTTTTACACAGATTTTTATCCCCCTCCCCCAGAGCTCAAGCTGATGGGAGAAGTTTTGTGCCGATCTCCAAAGGCATAGGGGGGAGCAATGAACAAAGTATTTTGTCCACTGATGTTCCACACGAGCTTGTCTGGTGTTTATAGGCCTTGTTTTGTTGGGCAGGAGATGACATCTCTTGTGGTAAATTAGTATTTCACACTTGGTAATGCTTCTCTCCTGCCTGGGGTTTTACAGTTTTAGCAAACACTTTTATAGTTACAAACAATTACCTTATAAAAGTGGCTCTAAACCTTTCCAGACTACTGTACCCCTTTCAGGAGTCTGGTTTGTCTTGCGTACCCCAAGTTTCACCTCACTTAAAAACAACTTACTTAGTACAGTACTCAAAATCAGACAAAAATACAGAAGTCTCATAGCACACTGAAAAATTGCTTACTTTCATTTTTACTATATAATTATAAAATAAATCAATTGGAATATAAATACTGTACTTACATATCAGTGTATATAGAGCAGTATAAACAAGTCATTGTATGAAATTTTAGTTTTTACTGACTTCACTAGTGCTTTTTATGTAGCCTGTTGTATGCCCTGGAAGACCTCTAAGAACCACAGCCTTATAACATACAATACAGATATTATTAGTAAGATTAATACATGTAGCATCCTACAAGCATTTCATAAAGCCTAAACACATTATCAGCGTAACATCTATTTTAACAATGCTAGCACACAGGTTAGCTAGACGGGTTTCCAGCTATGCTTTGTCAGTGTTGAGTGAGGCCTAGGAGCATTGGCATGAGCCGGCAACTGGTCTGCCACTGTCCCACTAGTATCCCCTGTTAGGATATAGATCAGGCCTGCACAACTCGTAAAGCGGCGAGGGCCATATTACTCCAAAGAAAACAGCTGAGGGCCGAAACCCCCCGGCCCCGTGGAAACACCCCCCCCCCCCAGCACTGCCCAGCCCCGTGGAAACAAACCCTCCTTCCCCAGCACCGCCTCGCCGAAACAGCTAAGGTTTGGGGGGGAGGGTGTGTGATACTTTATTAAGAATTTTTCAATTAAATCAAACATTTTTTTAAATTATTTTAATTTTTTTTATTAATCATGGAAAAATTAAAAACATCTGTTCCGTTGAAAGAAAACATTTGTACTTTTCATAATTACCTTGCAAATTTAATGAGAAATATTACATCTCTTTTCGGCAACAAACTTGTCGCATTTGGGGGTCATATTTGAAGTGGATATTTTCATAATGTCTTCCAAATGGTCGTCAGTCAGAGAAGAACGTTGCTTGTTTTTATTCATGTTCATGATGGAAAATGTTTGTTCACATATGTAAGTGCGTCCAAAAATGCTGAACGTTTTCAGTGCAACTTCATTGTCCAGACTTTTGTAGAAGTCCCGCAAGCTGCTTTCTCTGTGCTTATTTCGGTAAACTGCTGAACACTGAAGTTCAATAACCTCCAACTGCAAATCTAGTGGCACTTCCTCTGGATCCACAGAAAAGGGATCTTCAATCAGCTTCAACTGGACGTCTTCTTCTTTAGACAAAGTAAGTCTTCTGTCAAATTCTTCAATCAAAAGAATGATGTGCTTTGCGTATTTTTCTCCTAACTCGGCGTGTTTGTGCTGAGGGATACGCTGTGCACAAGTGGGAAAGTGACACATTTCACCTTTTGACAGCTGACTTCTGAAAAGTTTCAATTTCATTTTGAAAGCTTTCACTGCTGCACACATTTGAAATATAAGTTGATTTTTTCCCTGAAGTTGAATGTTGAGATCATTCAGGTGTGCTGTAATATCACAAAAGAAAAAGAGATCTTGATTCCAGGACTCATTTTCAAGCTCTGGGAATTTTATTGGCCCATTTTCTAGGAATTTTGCTACCTCCTCTTTCAAAGCAACAAAACGCTGGAGCACTCTTCCTCGACTCAACCACCTCACTTCTGTATGGTATATTAAGTCATTGCACTCGGTGTCTACCCCTTCAAGAAAGGCTCGAAATGTCCTATGTTTTAGTCCTCTAGAACGGATGTAGTTTACAATGGAAACTACCACTGACATTACATGCTCAAATTTTAAGACTTTGCTACACAAAACCTGCTGATGCATAATGCAGTGATGTTTGGTTATTTCTCTCCCGATAAATTCTTCAAGAAGAGTAACTGCTCCAACATTTTTTTGGCACATAGCTGGAGCACCATCAGTACAAATGGCCACCAAGTTTGTGAAATCTAATCCCGACTTATCATTCGTGCACTTTATCACTTCACTGGAGATTTCTTTTCCGGTTGTGCGACCCGTCATGGAGCACATGCCAGCAAGTTCTTCAGTAATTTCAAAGTTTTTATCAATACCGCTAATAAAAATAAGAAGTTGGGCGGTGTCTTTTAAATCGGTGCTTTCATCCATAGCTAGGGAGTAAAAGCAGAATTCACTGACTCTCTGCTTTAACTGATCACTTAAATTGGTAGAAATGTCAGCTATTCTTCTCCGTACAGTCATGCGTGATAGACTGACATTCTCAAATATTCCCGGGCGGGGGGGGGGGGGGCGGCAGCGCGCGAGGCCTCCCTGCCCGTGTCCCGCTTGGGGCAGGGGGGCCGGTTTCGCGCGCCGCGGCCACTCGGGATCTCCCCTCCCTCCCAGGCTTGAGAGCCTGGGAGGGAGGGCGAGTAACGGCGCGCGAGCGGCAGCGGAGGTGAGCTAGGGCGGCCGGGGCACATTTTTAGGGGCGGCATTCTGGCGCCGGCCATGCCGCCCCTAAAAATGTGCGGCCCCAAGCACCAGCTTGTTTTGCTGGTGCCTAGAGCCGGCCCTGCCCCCGCGGGCTGCACAGTGAACCCCCGCGGGCCGCATGCGGGCCGTATGTTGTGCAGGCCTGATATAGATATTCAGGCCTGTCTGCAAAGGCCTATACTTTAAGAATTTAGGTGTATTCTTATCACTTAGCTAGTTATAGAGGTATAAAAGAAAGAATCAAAATCACTGTTTGCCAGTGTAAGGGCCTTCTCTTACTGTGACAGTCTGAGGCCCTGTTCTTAGGCTAAGCAGCAGAGGCAGCCATAAGCTGGGAAGCGAACGGTCACATCCTCACATTGAAATAAGGCAATCTGGGGCTGTTAGAAAGGTGATCCAATCTATCACCCCCAGAGAAAGGGAAGAGCCTAGAAGATGTAAAAGGAAACTTAGTTTGGGTATGGCTACACTTGCAGCTGTACAGCACTGTAAGTTAAACCTGTCTTCGTACAGCTGAGTAGGGAAAGCGCTGCAGTCTGTCCACACTGACAGCTGACAGTGCACTATCGTGGCCACATTTGCAGCAGCATTGAGAGCGGTGCATTCTGGGCAGCTATCCCAGCGTTCAAGTGGCTGCAATGTGCTTTACAAAAGGGGCGGGTGGGGGAAGAGAGAGTAGGTTTTTGGAGTGCCGACACTGTCAGCACCCTGCCTTGCAAGTTCCGAACCCCCCCTCCTCTACCCCTCTCTCACTCACTGAAAGCAAACAGCAGCTGTTTGTTTTTTTCTCACAGACCAGATAAGCAGCCGGTTGCCGAAACAACCCCCCCCCCCCCCTTCAAGCAAACATTAGTTGTGGGCTTCCAAAGGGAGCCCCCCTGCCTGCCTCATGATCCTTTACTCTCACAGATCTTGGGAGACAGACCTGTCCTCGCTTACAGACAACCCCCCAACCTAAAGCAAATACTCACCAGCAACCACACATCACTGAACAAAAACACTGACCCAGGAACCTATCCTTGTAACAAAGCCCGATGCCAACTCTGTCCACATATCTATTCAAGTGACACCATCATAGGGCCTAATCACATCAGCTATACCATCAGTGGCTCGTTCACCTGCACATCTACCAATGTGATATATGCCATCATGTGCCAGCAATGCCCCTCTGCCATGTACATTGGCCAAACCGGACAGTCTCTACGCAAAAGAATTAATGGACACAAATCTGACATCAGGAATCATAATACTCAAAAACCAGTGGGAGAACACTTTAACCTGTCTGGCCATTCTATGACAGACCTGCGGGTGGCTATCTTAAAACAGAAAAACTTCAAAAACAGACTCCAACGAGAGACTGCTGAGCTGGAATTGATATGCAAACTAGACACAATCAACTCAGGGCTAAATAGGGATTGGGAATGGCTGAGCCATTACAAACATTGAATCTATCTCCCCTTGTAAGTATTTTCACACTTGCTTCTTATCAAACTGTCTGTACTGAACCATCTTGATTATCACTTCAAAAGTTTTTTTTCTCTTACTTAATTGGCCTCTCAGAGTTGGTAAGACAACTCCCACCTGTTCATGCTCTCTGTATGTGTGTGTATATATATCTCTTCAATATATGGTTCACTCTATATGCATCCGAAGAAGTGGGTTGTAGCCCACGAAAGCTTATGCTCTAATAAATTTGTTAGTCTCTAAGGTGCCACAAGTACTCCTGTTATTTTTGCGGATACAGACTAACACGGCTGCTACTCTGAAACCTGTCATTATGCAAGGCACTGCATTTAGCCGTATGGAGTGGAAATCCATCAACTTCATGAAAAAACTCGTACAGATACAGACAGACATCATCTTCCTTTCCAAATGCAAGCAGATGGACATCATACCAAAAGGACTAAAGGTAAAAAATCCATTACAATCTACATATCACACAGACTATGCTGAGAGACTGTGTCACACACTCTCAAAGAAACTGCGAAACCACCTGATCAGCATCCTATACAACAAACAGGGAAAGATTAAGAATGAGCTCTCAAAACTGGATACTCTCATAAGAAACCAACCTTCCACACAAACTTCCTCATGGATAGACTTTACAAAAACTAGACAAGCCATTTACAAGACAAACTTTGCCTCTCTACAAAGGAAAAAGGACACTAAACTATCTAAACTGCTACATGCCACAAGGAGCCACAACAGTAGTTCCCTTAACCCACCCAGCAATATTGTTAACCTTTCCAGCTATACTCTTAGCCCAGCAGAAGAGTCTGTCCTATCTCGGGGCCTCTCCTTTTGTCCCTCCAGACCCACGAACATGATACAGTTCTGCGGTGACCTAGAATCCTACTTTCGACGTCTCCGACTCAAAGAATATTTCCAACATACCTCTGAACAGCATACTAACCCACAGAATCCCCCCTACCAGCACTACAAACAAAAGGATTCTGCGTGGACTCCTCCGGACGGTCGAAACAACAGACTGGATTTCTACATAGATTGCTTCCGTCAACGTGCAAAGGCTGAAATTGTGGATAAGCAACATCACTTGCCCCATAACCTCAGCCATGCTGAACACAACGCCATCTACAGCCTCAGAAACAACCCTGACATCATTATCAAAAAGGCTGACAAAGGAGGTGCTGTCGTCATCATGAATAAATTGGAATATGACCAAGAGGCTGCTAGACAGCTCTCTAACACCACATTCTACAGGCCATTATCCTCTGATCCCACTGAGGATTACCTAAAGAAACTACACCATCTGCTAAAAAAACTCCCTGACAAAGCACAGGAACAAATCTGTACAGACACATGCCTAGAACCCCGACCAGGGACATTCTATTTGCTACCCAAGATCCATAAACCTGGAAATCCTGGACGCCCCATCATCTCAGGCATTGGCACCCTAACATCAGGCTTGTCTGGTTATGTGGACTCTCTCCTCAGACCCTACGCTACCAGCACTCCTAGCTATCTTCGAGATACTACTGACTTCCTGAGGAAACTAGAATCCATCGGTGATCTTCCAGAAAACACCATCCTGGCCACTATGGACGTAGAAGCCCTCTACACCAATATTCCACACACAGATGGACTACAAGCTATCAGGAACAGTATCCCCGATAATGTCACAGCTAACCTAGTGGCTGAACTCTGTGACTTTGTCCTCACCCACAACTATTTCACATTTGGGGACAATATATACCTTCAAGTCAGCGGCACTGCTATGGGTACCCGCATGGCCCCGCAGTATGCCAACATTTTTATGGCTGACTTAGAACAATGCTTCCTTAGCTCTCGTCCCCTAACGCCCCTACTCTACTTGCGCTACATTGATGACATCTTCATCATCTGGACCCATGGAAAAGAAGCCCTTGAGGAATTCCACCATGATTTCAATAATTTCCATCCCACCATCAACCTCAGCCTAGATCAATCCACACAAGCGGTCCATTTCCTGGACACTACTGTGCTAATAAGCGATGGTCACATAAATACCACCCTGTACCGGAAACCTACTGACCGCTACACTTACCTACATGCCTCCAGCTTCCATCCAGGACACACCACACGATCCATTGTCTACAGCCAAGCTCTAAGATATAACCGCATTTGCTCCAATCCCTCAGATAGAGACAAGCACCTACAAGATCTCTATCAAGCATTCTTAAAACTACAATACCCACCTGCTGAAGTGAAAAAACAGATTGACAGAGCCAGACGAGTACCCAGAAGTCACCTCCTACAAGACAGGGCCAACAAAGAAAATAACAGAACACCACTAGCTGTCACCTTCAGCCCCCAACTAAAACCTCTCCAGCGCATCATCAGAGATCTACAACCTATCCTGAAAGATGATCCTTTACTCTCACAGATCTTGGGAGACAGACCTGTCCTCGCTTACAGACAACCCCCCAACCTAAAGCAAATACTCACCAGCAACCACACATCACTGAACAAAAACACTGACCCAGGAACCTATCCTTGTAACAAAGCCCGATGCCAACTCTGTCCACATATCTATTCAAGTGACACCATCATAGGGCCTAATCACATCAGCTATACCATCAGTGGCTCGTTCACCTGCACATCTACCAATGTGATATATGCCATCATGTGCCAGCAATGCCCCTCTGCCATGTACATTGGCCAAACCGGACAGTCTCTACGCAAAAGAATTAATGGACACAAATCTGACATCAGGAATCATAATACTCAAAAACCAGTGGGAGAACACTTTAACCTGTCTGGCCATTCTATGACAGACCTGCGGGTGGCTATCTTAAAACAGAAAAACTTCAAAAACAGACTCCAACGAGAGACTGCTGAGCTGGAATTGATATGCAAACTAGACACAATCAACTCAGGGCTAAATAGGGATTGGGAATGGCTGAGCCATTACAAACATTGAATCTATCTCCCCTTGTAAGTATTTTCACACTTGCTTCTTATCAAACTGTCTGTACTGAACCATCTTGATTATCACTTCAAAAGTTTTTTTTCTCTTACTTAATTGGCCTCTCAGAGTTGGTAAGACAACTCCCACCTGTTCATGCTCTCTGTATGTGTGTGTATATATATCTCTTCAATATATGGTTCACTCTATATGCATCCGAAGAAGTGGGTTGTAGCCCACGAAAGCTTATGCTCTAATAAATTTGTTAGTCTCTAAGGTGCCACAAGTACTCCTGTTATTTTTTTAGTAAACAGTAGCTGTTTGTTTTTTTGATAAGCAGCTCCCGGAGCCTCCGGAGTTCACAACAAAACAAAGAGAGGCATCACAACAAAGCAAGGAGAGGAACCTTCACTTAAAAGGATTATGGGGAGTTTCCGGAGGTCAATCACTGCGCAATAAGGTTACTCCCCATTTACCCTGGAGCACCAGCGTCTCAGCCACTCCGCAACAGCTGTTAATCCTCTCAGGGAGGTGGAGTACCTGCAGCGCTGTAGCCACGGAGATACAGCGCTGTAAGTGCCCTGCCAGTGTGGACGGGGAGTGAGTTACAGCGCTGGGGGAGGCTTTATTGCGCTGTAACTCTCAAGTGTAGCCAAGGCCTCAGATAGCATCCTGTCTGGCAAGAACTCACTTATCAATAGCTGGGATATGAAATCCTCATTTCTGTATTGTTCAATCACTGTAGTCTCCACTTCCCTATTGTTTGTCTGTGTAATCTCTGTCTGGTTCTGTGATTGTTTCTGTCTGCTGTATAATTAATTTTGTTGGGTGTAAACCAATTAAGGTGGTGGGACATAATTGGTTAAATAATTATGTTAAATGTGTTAGGATTGGTTAGTTAAATTTCAGTAAAATGATTGATTAAGGTATAGCTAAGCAGAACTCAAATTTTACTATATAGTCTGCAGTCAATCAGGAAGTAAGTGGGGGAGGAGAATGGGAACAGGGAATGGGGGAATTAGAATCATGTTTTGCTAAGGGGGGGAAATGGGAACAGGGACACAGGCAAGGCTATGTGGTGTCAGAGCTGGGAAGGGAGACCCTAAGGAAGGAAACTGGAATCATGCTTGCTGGAAGTTCACCCCAATAAACATCGAATTGTTTGCACCTTCGGACTTTGGGTATTGTTGCTCTCTGTTCATGCGAGAAGGACCAGGGAAGTGAGCGGGTGAAGGAATAAGCCCTCTAACATCCCCAAGAAGAGGAAACTGTAGCACAGGGAGAAGACATGATTTGTCTCAACTCACAAAACAAAACAATGGCAGTGCTAGGAACAGAAAATATCCTGAGTCCCAATCTTCTGCTCTAACCACTGGAATTTCTTGCTTCTTTTAAAAATCATTCGAAGTTAGTTTGTTACAACTCAGTAGAACTTGTTTTTCAAGTTCTGAGCACTTTCTAACACACTGGAACATATTACACCTGGAAAAAGCATTGCTTTAGTGGCTTGTTGAGTATGCTGAACACTGAGTGATTTTGATTACATGGACTTCACGGTGGAACTGCTGGGCATGTGTGTTATGATAAGACTATCATCTGTCCAGGGGATATTTGAAAGTGCTACGATATCTTATTCCATCTAAGAGTCTTCCCCCTTTTTCCTGTCCCTCATTTACCTTGCCACCCTATGTGGTTAAAAGAAAAACAAAATTAGGGTCCCCCTGGCACCTGCTAAGGTGCTCCCCCTCACCTTTGCCAGTGATAATCTAGGTGTTAACAATAATGTTGGTATGTGCCTGATTTCACTTAGCCCATCCTGCTGCATGTAAAAAGTTAGTTTGGCTGGCCAGCTACATGTGTAGGAAAGAGGCAGACAGATTGTGGGGTGTGGGGGACACTAAAAGGCACTTCTGTCACCTGACCTGGTTCACCCAAACCTGTGATGTTGACACTTCTCAGACACTGATTCACAGACGAATACTTCTGTAAGGAATAATCCACGCAGGTGGTGGCTGTGTGGGAGCTGTATTGATGACCACAGCTGGCCAGAACACAGGCAAAAACTAAATCTGCAAAAAGCAGCATTAATTGAGGTCAAACAGAGAGATCCAGAATTTTGCCTATATGTTGCAGACCACAGCACTCACTTGTGTGATATGCATATTTTCTGATTGAATCATCTTATTGCTCAGTGCTAGAACTCAATGGTACAAATCAAGTCCACTCATGGTTCCCTTTTTACTCTGTCATCTTGTTCATTAGCCATTTTCTCTCTCTCTCTCTCACCACACACACACACTTCTGACCTGTGTCTTCAACAGTGAATTATCCTGTCCCTCAGCATAACTGAAGATAACAGAGATTATCCATTTGTTACATAGAAATGCAACATACTTCTTGCTCTCCTGCTGAACATAAGGGCTCAACCTACTTTAAATGACAATCATGAAAAATCACACCAGAAGGTACTGGTCAGTTAATGATAGTGCTCAAATTTTTCATGACCCTATGAGTTGTTAAATCATCAGTGAAATAACATTCATTTAACTAAAAAAAAAAAAAGTGGCTTGTCAAAATTTACTTCCAATTTATAGTAGAAAAACTGTGCAGATTAGAAAAGTAACTGATAGAGGACTGTATTACTGATTGAAATGCAGCCCACTTCAGAAGTCTCTGAAAGTTGTTGGTGCGTGTCTCATGGTTCTCTGAGAGACAAGGTGGGAAAAGTAATATATTTCATTGGACCAACTTCTGTTGGGGAAAGAGAAGCTTTCCAGCTACATAAAGGCCAGGTCTACACTACAGACCTATATCGATATAACTACGTCACTCAGGGATATGAAAAATCCATAGTAATAGCGTAGTAGTGTTGTCACTAAAGTGCTACAGCTGTGCCACTGTAGCGCTGTATGTGAAGACAAGCCCGAAGTTCCTCTTCAGGTCTGGGAAAAGTACTCAGAGAGTCACAACTGAATACAAGGAGAGACTATTCAAGGTGAAGTGGCCCATTAACATCTCTCCAATCACAGGACAAAAAAGGTGGGTTACAGATTGTTGTAATAAGCCATAAATTCAATGTCTTTATTAAGACCATGATTTTTAGTGTCTAGCAAAATTATGAATTTAAGCTCACAAGTTCAGCTTTTGAAGGTGTGGTGCAAGTTTCCTTTGAGGACGAGTACTGAGAGGTCAGATGTGGACTAATGGTTTTGTGAAAAGTTTTTGTTTGCCCAGGGTGATGTGGTTTTTTCTCTTTTGTCATTTTTCTGTGGAAGTTTATTCAATAGTGTAGTGATTGTCTGGTTTCACCCACATAGTTGTTATTGGGGCATTTACTGCACTGGATGAGGTACACCACATGTGACAGGACACACGGATCTTGTTGCGGGGGGAGGTTGTTTGAAGGCGAGAAGAGTGGGTTTGGGATTTATTTCAGGATGGGGCTCCCATCAAGTATGGTTTGTAACTGTTTAATGATACGCTGCATGGATTCCACTGTGGAGTGGTAGGTAACAACTAGGAGTGTATGGTCAGAGGGTTTTGTTTTTGTTTTTTTCCCCTGTATTGAAGCAGATTCTCTTGGAGACTTGAGTTGCCTGTTTGTGATTAAAACTTTTCTTGGAAAGTGTCCTTGTTTCATTAAGGTGATTTTAAGTGTGTTAAGGTTTGTATCCTGGACTTCTCCTTGGCGCATATTCTGTGGTATCTGAGAGCCTGGCAGTTGATAACAGATTTCTTGGTGTGTTTGGCAGGTTACTGGATCAGTGAAAGTAAGCATGGTGATCTGTGGGATTCTTGTATATAGCTGTCTGTAGGGTTCCATTGTTGAAGCTGATCATGGTGTCCAGGTACTCATCCAGGAGTATTTTAAAGAGAGTTTGATGGAGGGGTGATGGTTGTTGAAGTTCTGGTGGAAATCTATGAGGGAGTTTAGGCAGTCTGTCCAGAGGATGAAAATATCATCAATGTATCTCAGGTATGTCATTGGTTTTGTGGTGCATTTGTCCAGAAAGTTTTCCTCAAGGTGACCCATGAAGAGGTTGGCATATTGGAAAGCCATCCTAGTACCCACAGCTGTTCCCATGGTTTGGACAGTGTTTGTTGTTGAATGTAAAATTGTTATGGATAAAGATGAAATGGATGTGTTTGGGATGGATATCTGAGTGTTGTCCATAGTTTTGTTGATAGCTGAGGCAGGCAGAAATGCGTCATTGTGAGGGATGTGGGCATAGGGAGGTGACATCCATGCTGTCAAGGATGGTGTTCTGGAGGAAGCTGGCCCTTTGTGTGGTGAGTGGTTTGAGGATGGTTGTTTGGTGATGTACATAAAATCAATGTGGTGGTCTCAGTACAGTTGGGACCCCTCAGGAGGTTGCAAGGTTATTACATGGGGGGTCGTGAGCTGTCAGCCTCCACCCCAACCCTGCTTTGCCTTCAGCATTTATAATGGTGTTAAATATATTTAAAAGTGTTTTTAATTTATAAGGGGGGTCGCACTCAAGAGGCTTGCTATGTGAAAGGGGTCACCAGTACAAAAGTTTGAGAACAACTGGTATAAAAGCTATCCTATTTGCAAATGAGGGCAACCACAACAGACACAGTGTTTGCCACTGACATTCAAAAGTCAACATTTTCTAACAGATTACCTCCAACCACTAAAATTATTATCCTTATCCCAAGTTCTTAATAAAATCAGATGTCATGGATAACAAAACAAAACAAAAAAGGGTAGGTTCTTTTACTTTGATCAGGACAAAAATTTTGTAAGATCTCAGAGGCAGGGAGTGAAATGTTCTGTTTTTATACTGTGCCTAGCCCAATGGCATCCTGGTCCATGACTGGGTTTCTTAGATGTTACTGCAGTATAAACAGTAAAAAATAATAATACTGTTGCAACTATATAACAGAAGTCTTGTTTCTTGAAGGGGAAGAAATGATGGAGGGGCAGAGATGGAAAAGACCTTTTACAGTAAGTCATCCAGGTTGGGATTTTCAAGGAGCTTAAGGGAGTTGGGTGCCTCTGTTCAAATTTGAGTTAGATGCCTAATTGTCTTAGGCTGTGTTGAAAATCCCAACCCTCATCCATACCCTGCTAGTACAGGATTGTTCTATTGCTTTCTTTAATCTAATTACAAGTATTTCCAGGGACTGGACTTCAATCTTTCTCTTGGGAGACTATTTCAAAGTCTTATAGAGCTCACTGTCAGGACTTTTCCTTTATTATTAAACCTAATTTGTAGGAGACTGTCCAGTAAATTAAATAACTATGAACCAAAATGTACTGTACTAGATTGTTCCAGTTGAACAATTCATCCCCTCACTGCAAAACCAGAAAAGCAAAGTTGTAAACGCATTCAGATGTATACAAAACAAGGAATTAGTCACAGTCAGTGTACTGAAAAAGGATATTCCTCTTAACTCTTATGCAAAGCATAAGGAGGTTTATAATGTGATCCAAAACATCATTTCACTTTTATTTTCTCTTAATGTAACTAAAGTAATACATGCTGTTCTGTAAAGATGACGTCGTGGTTCAGAGGGAGAATTCTGTGGTTAGAAAGGGTGAGAGGAACATTTCACAAAGTTTACAGATCATGATTGTTTTCTCATTTTAGTGTTTACAGTACACTGCACGTAAATCTATCTCAAGACAAGACAATAATTCAGATTTGTTAAATGGCTGTAAGAATACTGCATACTTAAAATCCTAGCCCAATGTGTCAGTTCTGAAAATCAGTGAAAACAAAATTTTAAAAATTATCAATACAATGTAATGAAATAAACAAATAACGTACCTGACATCTCAGTTTCCTGCTCTCTCATCTTGGAAAGGTGATCTGAAATTCTGATCTCACACCAAGGTAAATCATGGGTAACTCCAATAGAAGTCAATGGAACTACTCAAATTAAAATTTACATATGGCCTGGTCTACAGACAGTTTTGTACCAATTTAACTATTTTGATTAGGAGTGGTTTTAATTACCAAAATACTTATATTGGCACAAGCCCTAGTATGAACACAGCTGTATCAGTATATAGGTGTTTATATCGATACAGCTTCTTCCCCTACATTTATCAGAATAAACTATAGTGGTATAAACACAGTAATACTGGTATAGCTGAATCCTTACAAGGGGTTTTTATAGCTTTAACTATACTAGTTTCAAACTAATATAAAGTTGTATAAAAACTATGTGTTGACAAGTCCTAAGTAAGTGTGTGACCCTACAACTGGTCTAAGGGCAGGTCTACACTACAGTGGGGATCGACTCTGAGATCGATCCGCCGGCGGTCGACTTAGTGGGTCTAGTAAAGACCCGCCAAATTGACTGCAGAGTGCTCTCCAGTCGACCCCTGTATTCTACCCCCGACGAGAAGAGTAAGGTAAGTCAATGGGAGATTTTCTCCCTTCGACCCTCTGCGGTGTAGACCCCACAGTAACTCAACCTAAGGTACGTCGACTCCAGCTATGTTATTCACATAGCTGGAGTTGCGTAGCGTAGGTTGACTTACCGCGGTAGTGTAGACATATCCTTAGATCTGAATAAAGGACTGCTGCTAGAAATACAGTCAAACTGTGGTGCCTTCTTTCCCACACTCAGGCTATGTCTACTACCATGGTAAGTCAACCTATGCTACACATCTCCAGCTACGTGAGTAATGACAAAAGATTTGCCAATGAAGTGTCAGTGTAGACAAATCCTAATTAATAGATAACAGCACAGAGAGACCTGATCACTGGTTTGGCAGTTGATCAATTACACATGAGACTTAGGGTTTGTCTACATTGGCGCTTTGTTGGCAAAACTTTTGTCATTCAGGGGTGTTAAAAAAAACACACAAACCCCGAACGACAAAAGTTTTACGGATGAAAAGCACCAGTGTGAACAGCGCTTTGCTCCTGCTGACAAAGCCGCTGCCGCTCGTGGGGAGAGTGGGGGGGGTGGGGTGTAAGTTTTTTGTCAGCAGGAGAGCTCTCTCCTGCTGACAAACAGCACCTACGCTGCGTGCCTTTTAGTGGCATGGCGGCACAGCCGTGTCACTAAAAGCCTCATAGTGTAACCATAGCCTAAAGCAAGCATGTGTTGTAATTACATTGATGACAGCACGGAGAAAGGAAGGAAATTTTAGGGGTCTGATCCTGCAATATGCTAAGAGCTATACCTTTATTGCTATCAATGTGGAGACAGGTGGATAGCATCTTGCACATGGTCCTCAAAATGTATAGGGGTGAAGCGATGGAAATCAAAAGAGGAGAGAGGGTAGAGATGGAAGAAGCGGGGATAAAAAAGAGAGAGGTGACAGGAAGAGAAGGAAAGTACATAATGCGAGAACCAACAGTTCTTATCATTCCAGAGGTTCCACTTCTGGCATTACAGATGGGACCAGATTTCCAAAAGAGCTTAGTTCCCATTTAGGGACCTAAATACCATGTAGGTAAGATTTTCAAAGGCGCTATGGACCCAATGGGCTGAGCTCCTTTGCAAATCTGGTCCTTAACACTTCTGTTATCAAGTCACTTAAACTCTCCCCCTTAGCTTTCCCATCTACACCTAAAACTTAGGTCAACCTAGCTACACCGCTCAGGGCTGTGAAAAATGTCACGCCATGTGCAACGTAGTTAGGTTAACCTAACCCTCGCTGTAGGCCAGCTAGGGCAATAGGCAAGTTCTTCCGAGGACCTAGCTACTGCCTTTCAAAGGGGTGGATTAAAATTTATTAACGCTCATGTTAAAAAAATTATATAATACATAGGTTGAAAAAAGAGGGTCTGTACATTTGGGTATAGTGCTTAGATGATCCACCAATACAAAGTTTGTTTTTAAAGTCATATGATACACAGAGTACATAATCAGCAATAACCCAAATTTAGGTGATACTAGGCAACTGAAAACCCCTCCTGTGGCTGTAGTAAGTGTCTATGCAACAGCAGGGCCGCAGATCCCTAAATAACCCACTGGGGGTGGCGGGGGAAGATGCTTCTGATCTCCAACTTTTTGTGAGAAGACTTTATAAGCCCCTCCCAATCCCCCCGAAACTTGAGCTTATGTTACACCAAAATAAAGCCTCTCCCTCCATGCTAGGTTTCCAGAGTGGGTGGGTTTTTTGTGCCCCTCGGGTTGTGTCTGTGTCACAGGCTGTGCCGGGCTGCCAGGTAGGGCGCCCTCTGTCTGCCTGTCTGAACTTGGCGTTTTCTCTCAGCTGTGCGGGTTCCCTGATAAATCGCCATCGGGTGACAAAGACTCGCAGAGACGGTCGCTTCCCTCGCCTCAGAGTGACCCGGGGTCTCCCTGCTCCCCCGCAGGCCCCTTCCTCCCGTGCAGCTGGGCAGCCACAGCAACAGAGGGGCCCACGCTGATCCATGCTCTCGGCCGCTCTATTAGTCTCCCCTTGCTCGTGCCCCTCCAACCCCTGCCCTCCCCCGAGAATTCAAAATGGCGGTGGGCGGAGCTGCTCAGGACAGGTACAGAACCCGGTCGCGGGGAAGCCAAGCGGGGATCGGCTAGCTCCGCCCCCTCCCTCTGCTAGCCCCATCTCGCCTGGTTAAACGCTTCCCCCGTCGGTCGCTCTCTCACCGCCGATTGGCTTCTCTCGATAGCGGGCGGGGCCAGTGAACTGCTGGGGAGAGTGGCTGGAAAGGGAAGAGCCGCAACAGAGGAGAGAGGAATAGCGTCAGAGGTGGGGGAAGAGACGCGCGTGGGGAACAGCAGACCTAGACTGCTCCCGCGGCGGAGGGGGAGCGGCGCGAAGGCGGAACAGCTGCAGGAGACGGGGGGGCTTTTAGAACGTGACTGTTCCAGGAAGCGCCCGGTGGTAGCTGCCGAGCAGCGCGAGCACCCCTGCTGCCGCCGCTGCCTCTCTGCCTGCAGCCCGGCGGGCTGTGTGTGTCCCGGGGATGGGGGGCCTGCTCCCCGCTGGGGGTGGCTCCCTGCCGGCAGGGACTGAGACGCCGCACCCCTGCTGAGCGCCCCGGGCCAGGCGGAGAATGGACCAGCCCCCGGCTGCCCCTTAGCTCCGCAGCCGCCGCTTGGGGGAGGGCTGGGCATGGCCCGGCTTGAGGAGAGCAATGGACGGCAGAGCTACCCAGGTAAAGTCCAGCCTGGAAAGTTTTTCTCCTCGGGGGCCGGGGTGGCAGGAGAGTGTGACTCTGCCCGGCGCTGGAGGGGAAACGTGCGATGACACCTTTGCTGCTTGCCAGCGCGGTCGTGGAAACCTGGCAGGGCCAGGAGGAGAGGCGAGTCAGGGCTACGTTACGGCGGCTCTGCGTTAAAGGCAACCCGAATGTGCCCGTGCGAAACTGCCCCCCAGACCGGTTCAGCAGGATCCCTCCGAGTGCTCGGCGATTTCTCTGCCTGCCCCCAGTCACCGCCAGGCTGCTCCAAGCCTCGATGGGTGGGGCTTGGGTTTGTCAGCTGGGCCCGTGAGGAGCCGGCTTGGGTCGCCACTCACTGTCCCCTCCGTTTTCGCTTGAGATTCATACTTCCCAGATTCTCTCAGGCCGCTCGGTGAGGCGCCTTCTGGCGCTCCTCCGTTGTTTTCAGTTAGCAAGAGGGAGGTGTGGGAGGCGGGGGAAGAGAGAGAACTAGTTGATGCAGCTGCTCGAAAAATTTCAGACCAAACTTTTTTTTTTGGGTCAAAAAATGGTAAAAACAAACAATGTTATGAAAAACTGTTCAACTTTCTGAATTTTTCATGCAACCCTTCAAAAAAAACCCCACAAGAACGTTTTTGAGAAGTGGCAAAACCAAAACTATGAACCCTGTCATATGGAGGCAACAATGGTTTTCCACAAGCTCAATTGGGCTTCAAAGACTCAATGAACTGGTACAGTTCTAGTATCAGGGGGTAGCCGTGTTAGTCTGTATCTACAAAAACAACAAGGAGTCTGGTGGCACCTTAAAGACTAACAGATTTATTTGGGCATAAGCTTTCGTGGGTAAAAACCTCACTTCCTCGGATGCATAGAGTGAAAGTTACAGATGCAGGCATTATATACTGACACATGGAGAGCAGGGAGTTACTTCACAAGTGGAGAACCAGTGTTGACAGGGCTAATTCAATCAGGGTGGATGTAGTCCACTCCCAATAATGGATGAGGAGGTGTCAATTCCAGGAGAGGAAAAGCTGCTTCTGTAATGAGCCAGCCACTCCCAGTCCCTATTCAAGCCAGATTAATGGTGTTAAATTTGCAAATGAATTTTATGGACTACATCCACCCTGATTGAATTGGCCCTGTCAACACTGGTTCTCCACTTGCGAAGTAACTCCCTGCTCTCCATGTGTCAGTATATAATGCCTGCATCTGTAACTTTCACTCTATGCATCTGAGGAAGTGAGGTTTTTACCCATGAAAGCTTATGCCCAAATAAATCTGTTAGTCTTTAAGGTGCCACCAGACTCCTTGTTGTTTTGGTACAGTTCTAGAGAGTGCATGGGATATTGTTAAAGTGGTCTCTTCTGATATAAGGCCTGTCAAAGTGGCAGTATTCTATTAGTTTTCAATATTATTGGAAAGAGCTGTACATTACTCATAGAACAGAGGTTTATTATAACACTGATTCATTCAAAGTGTTTGACATGAGGGAAGAAGGGGAAGTTGTTTTAAGTCCTTTAAAAGCCCTTGCTCACTATCCCTTTCTCCAACCCGTAGCTGGACTTGTAAAAGTTCATGGAGTGTTGCTCAACAGCAAGCTGGTTTTTGGGAGAGGGGTTTGGCTGCGGTGGCAGAGTTAAAAATTACTTACTTTTTTCCATCTAAAAAAAGTAAATTTCTTCCATTAAAGTTTTTGCAGTGATGAATGCATCCGAGACAAGTTATATTAAAGTTAAAGGACTTTTTTGTTACTGGTAGTGCTGTGGTATTAACCCGTTTTCCTCCAGGTCTGCTTTTACATTCTGTTTGCCCAAAATTGCATGCTTTTCATGCATATTGATTTCCTTTTACACAGTTTAAATGTATGCTGATATCATTTGCAGTAGAGATTTCTAACATTATGTACATGAATCTGACATACTACAGCCATTTGCCCAAAGAGTGTTTTTGAAGCTCTTAGAGGAAACTATAACGTAACCACTTTGCAGTTCAAAGATTGTGTTGGTCCTAAAATACAATGGTCATTTATTTTTCAGGCAGGAGTAATGGAAGTGACTATGCAAGATGACCCAAACTCTGTCTAGTTCTTAGGGGCGCGCAAAGCAATATACAAACATTCATTCTTTGAGTACCACTAGGAAAACATGAACCCTGTTCTGTAGATTGGGGATGTGGGTCAAAACAAGAAAGTTAAGTCACTTTCTCAGAGTTGCAAAGCAAATCTGTGGCAGAGCTAGGACTAGTGAACCCAAAAGACTTGACTGCATGTTTCCTGCTTTAACCAGTAGGCTACTATTTAATGAGATGTTGCATTGCTATAAGAATTGTCTTGTTCAACAGTAAAACTGTTACATTTGCAGTATATGGCATGAGAGAACTAGACTTGTGATGAGATGTAGCCCTAACAGTTTGCCATGCTGATCATAAATGAATTAGGAATAAAGTCAATATTGGGAGTAGCATTAGCAACAACCCTCGGAATTGTCAGTATCAAATAAAGTGTCTGGAAATTATCAGATTCAGAAAACAAATATCCTTTCACTATATTAAAACAAACAAATAAATAACCTGGCCTGGGCACAGGCATAATAAACTGAATACAAGTTCCATATGTTTTTGTTTTTTTACTGACAATTGGATACTGTCTGTTGCTTTAATTTATATATTGTACAGCAAATGTATGACGTTCTGTAGCTTTCTGCTGTATAAAACATTAAAGAAAATTGTAGTTGTATGTACTTCTGCATTTACAGATTGCATATTTAAAGCAACTCTTCCTGTTATGTTTCCTGCGTAAAGAAAGAAATTTTTAAACCAAGTCAGAACTATTGCGCTGTGCTGTGTTGAAACCTACTTTGATTTCTCCAAGAATCAATTTACCAATAGACAACTGTTCATCTGCCTCTTGAGCTACTATATTCTCTTGCTTTCAGCAAGAACGCTTATTTGTAAGTATCCTGAGAAGAACCAAATGATAAAACTGCAGTGAAACTGGACTAACAGGTCACTTTCACTTTGCTGCTGCTTGACAAAGCACTAAGCAGCAGCAGCAGAGGCAGACATTTGGAGTTATTCATTGGGGGAAGAGGGCTTAAACACATAGCTTGGGGGACATACTGCAGAGACATCCCCTTGAATCAACCAGAAAGTTGAGGGAAAGGTAGAATAGTGAGGGTGTCTCCCCCTCCTTGCATTGCAGCAGCCAAGAGGCTTGTGGAGTGGTGAAGTAGCAGAAATTTTCTACCGAGATAGGAGAGGGAATCAGAGAGAGAATGACCAAAATATGGGTGATGTTGGGGGCAGGGGAAGGAGGAGCTTCATATGTATCAGCTCAGCTAGTCAGAAGATGCTGTCTTTTTTTTTTTTTTTTTTTTTTAAGACGGGGGGGAGAGAGAATTCAAAGCAGAGTATAGCGTCAGTGCTACTCTTGGAATCTCAATGCCTTCCTCATTTCCCAGCAGAACTGGGGGAGAGGGTTGATCATGTGAGTTTTGCCCTGGACAAGGGGACCGTTTATGTTGGTCTATGGTTAGTAGGTTTAGTCATTTGGCTTTCAGGTGTCTGGTTAAGTTTCTCAGCATAGTGTAGCTGCATGGATGGGTATGAGTTAAAATTTGATTTGTTAATTAAAGGCGAAAATGTGTGTGTACATACTAAGGAGAAACTTTTGTGCTGAGAAATAAGGAGAGACTAATATATAGATGAGATGAGACTAAGGATGTAGGGAAGAGAAGAATAGTGAAGATCTAATCTAGAAAAGAAGAAAAATTGAAGTGGGACCAGTTTAAAAAAAAAAAAAAAGTTTAATTTAAGTGAGAGATGTAGTAAGTAGGGCTGATCAAAAAAGAACTGATAAATACCAGAAAAATCAAAATATTGTCTTAACTTAATTCACAAATGTTACTTAGTGGTATCAAGCCATCTTTATAGCTTGTTAAATGCTAGAATACCAGTGAAATTAATCAAATGTATTCAATAAACTTGTTTTTCAGCTATTAAGTTGCTGGTCCTTGTAGTTTTAACATATTAAAATAGAAGGTTGGATATGTTGCAATTAGTAGCATAGAAACAGTGTGTGACTCTTAGGGCATGGCTACACTTGCAGATGTAGAGCGCTTTGAGTTAAACCAGCCTTTGTAGAGCGCGGTAGGGAAAGTGCTGTAGTCTGTCCACACTGACAGCTGACAGCGCACTGGCGTGGCCACATTAGCAGCTCTTGCAACGGCCACAGAGAGCAGTGCATTGTGGTAGCTATCCCAGCATGCAAGTGGCTGCAACATGCTTTTCGAATGGGGGGGCTGAGAGACAACAGACCTCTTCCCCCCCCCCCCCCCTCCCGCGCCTCTCTCTCTCACACAGCATTCCACAGTAATGGTTGCTTTGTCTCGGAACAGATAAACATGCCAGCTGTCAAACGGAGCTTTCAAAGGGCATATGACAAGACGTTTTGGGACGTTTCCGGCGGCTGATCAGAGCACAGTAATGCAATATTTCATTTACACTGACACTGGGGCGCTCCAGCAGGGGCGCATCAAACGTTATTCTACTCGCCGAGGTGGAGTACCAGGAGCGCTCTAGCCATGGAGTCAGCGCGCTACGTGCCTTGCCAGTGTGGATGGGTAGTGAGCTAGGGTGCCCGGGGCTCCTCTAATGCGCTGTAACTCGCAAGTGTAGCCAATCCCTTATTTCTTTAAATTGCGGAGGATGTGACTGTGGGAGGCAGTGTGGCAATGCGTTTCTTGATCCAATCTACTAGTTTTAGGGTGTATCCATGTTACGAAGAAGGTGTGTTAATATGTAGTAACTCAGGTAAAATCTTAGTGAAGGCAAGGCCCTATGTAGTTCTCACACATTAGTAGGTCAAGGTAAACACTAGGGAGCGGGATCCTTACTATTATACATTACTAGTGGGTATGTCTAGTGTATAAGCACTACACTGGCGCAGCTGCGGCACTGCAGCTCTGTGGCTGTAGTGTAGACACTTGATACAGCCATGGAAGCGTTTTTCCCATCGCTATAGTAAATCCACCCCATGGAGGTGGTAGCTACGTTGATGGAATAACTTTTCAGTCACCTAGCAGTGTATACACCAGGACTTAGATCAGCTTAATATGTCTTAGCAATGTAGCTAGTTGTACCTAAGTTTTAGGTGTAGACCAGGCCAGTGTTAAGAAGCTAATACTACAAGTGTCTTGTCTTTACTAGTATTTTTCCTCATGTTCGTTATCTTGTGCTATCTTTTTTTAAAAGGTAAGAATACAGCTTGTTTCCAGGTGAAGACAAAGGCATTAGTCTTTGGGCTAGTAGGACTAGGCTAATCTTTTCAAGCCCTGACAATACAACAAAATAGCCACAATAACCAAGTCTTGGGGAAAGCACAGGACAAGTTAACTCCCACAATCTTGGTAATATTCACTTTTGTCTCATTTGACTGACAAATTAGCCTATTAAATATGATGTCCTATAGCAAAAGGAATGGCCAGTTGATGCATTGGTTGATTTGAATGTATAAAATTTAGTTGGCTTTTAGAACTTTGGGAATTTTCTTAAAGTAACAACTGTTCTTTTTAAAATGCAACTAAACAAATGATCTCTATAAAAGAAAGACAGGAAAAGCCTTAAGTGTTGACCTATACTTAAATGACAGCAACATGTTATATATAAAAGCTGGGTGGACTGGAAAGAAACAAAATTGATTTGCTTAATAAGTTTAAGTTGAATGGCATAAATATTTCTTCACGCAGTTGATATTTTCCCAGTGGATGTCAAGAAATCGACAAAAGAATGCAGCTTAAATTTGGGCCAAGGTTTAAATGTTGTAGGGAAAAAAGCTTTATAACAGCCCCAAACCAATAAATATTCAATGGACAAAAAACACATTAAGTTAAGATTGGTTGGTAGTATGTCGTCCCCATGCAGAACATTGAATTGAGCTAAATTCAAACATCTGAAAACTAGGAAATGCAGAGCTAAGGTTCGCCATGCAACTTTAGCTATGCCCCATTAACACACATTCCTTTACTCTTTAGCAACTGTGAGGTTGGCAAAGGAGCTGAGGAGCTTGTACAACCCATTCACTCTCACCTACAGGATTCAATCTAATGCTATTAAAAGACAGAAAGTTGTAGGGAGATTGCATACGCATACCTTCCTGCTGTTCCCTTGGAGCTGGCAGTAACCAGTGGCAATTTATTTGCATATACTCTAGGTGCAGTCAGTATGTTAGGGCATGTCTTCACTGGCAACGTTAAAGCGCTGCCGCGGCAGCGCTTTAACGTGGCTTGTGTAGTCGCGGCATAGCGCTGGGAGAGAGCTCTCCCTGTGCTCTAAAAAACTCACCTCCACAAGAGGAATAGCTACCAGCACTGGGTACACTGTCTACACTGGCACTTTACAGCGCTGCAACTTTCTCGCTCAGGGGTGTGAAAAAACACCCCCATGAGCGCTGCAAGTTTCAGTGCTGTAAAGTGCCAGTGTAGACAAGTCCTTAGGTCACCTAAGTTAAGTGGTGGAGGCAGTAGTTGGGTCTTCTTGGTAAAGGTGTGTTTGGAGTATGTAGGGGGTTGGTGGTGCACTGTCACAGGTAGGGAGTGATTACACCCCCCTCCCCTGACTAAATAGCCACCTATTACTCTCAAATTGCAGCAACCTCCAGCCACTCTGTTCAAAACTCCTTTTTTCTTAGGTGGGGTCTTGGGGTTAATTTAACCTTAGATATGTTAAAGAAGGGTGAGTTCACAACCATCAACAGGTCTGTGATTCATCCAGTTGGTAGTACCTCTCAGTTTAACAATACAAAGCAGCAGAAGGAAATTGGGTTTTTTGGGAGGGGCCTCTGTAACTTGAAAACCCCTAAATCAAATGACCTCAAATTTGCATTAGTTAGGCTGCCCTGTGCCTCCATGAGGCACACCAAATTTCAAAGCAATCTGAGTAACTATTTGGATTGTAGCACACTTACAAGAATCGAGATTAAAGCATATAAATTGGCAGGAATGGAAACCCTCTAGCTGTTTTTCTGTGCAGTGTAAAAAACCCCCCAAAAAACAAAAAAACATTTTCCTAAATAGTCTCAAATTTGTTCCCCTGAAGACTTAGTGGGTGCCATGCACTACCTTGGGTAAAACTTGACAGTTTGAGACCATTCTGACCCAGATCACATAAATAGTTTGCTCTTTAGCTCTGGGCAAAAACAAAAATCCTGCCTAGAAGCTTTTTTAAAAATGGCTGGGGGAGGGAGGCATATATCTCCAGAACCCATAGATCTCAACTGACTCCAAATTTGGATCACTACGCCTACCCTGCACCCTCCTGAGGCATACCAAATTTAAAAGAAATCAGTTTATGTACATTGATCTGAGAAAATTGAAAAGGTCCACCTTATACCAATGTCATGATGGAACTTAACTAAGTGAAGCTCCTGTGTCACTGTAAAGCTTTCTTGACACCTTAAGATTCCATTGAAAACACCTTTTGAAATCCCCATCATGGAAGCACTGAAAGAGAAACTGACACTGCTGAATTTTCACTTTACATGCTGAGAGAAGTATACAAAGTAAAGAGTATAAGTAATGACAAGGAAGTAGTTTTTAAGAAAAACCTTGTTCACTTCTAGTAACCTAAGTTGTTATAAACAAACTGCTTTACGTTGTTACTAACATATGATTCAGTTATCGGTGCCCCTCTACCTCAGTTACTTGGTTTATTCTTTGTGTATGATTTTTCCCTAGGTACTGTGTGACAGCTACATGATAGTAATTAGTTCTTTAATAAGAGAGACTTTTTGAAGTGTTTAATAAAAACAAAACTGTTCTTTCCTTTTACTAGTTACCAATTGGACCAAGATGACTGATGTAAATGTATCCAACTCCTTAAATGGTTTGAGTTTGATGGGAATTCTGGACACCAAAGTGGGCAACAGTATCCAGAATCTTCAAAACTTGAATTCAAGGGCCCCGAGAGTGCCCTCTTTGCCTGAGTATGGACCTAGCCAGCATTCTAGTGCTTTAGAAGATAGCCGTAGCCTTAAATCTGTAGATTCTGGTATTCCAACTCTAGAAATAGGGAATCCGGAGCCTGTTCACTGCAGTGTTTTAAATGTGAAGAGAAAACAGTCTGAGTCTGAAATCATGCCCGAGAGAACTTTTCAGAATGCATGCATGCTGCTGTCTTATGTGCCTCCACTTTCTTTGAATGCTGAACATGAACACAGTGTACGAAAGTCCTCAACTTTTCCAAGAACTGGATACGACACAGTGAAACTATACAGTCCAACTTCCAAAGCTCTGAACCGAAGTGATGATATCTCTGTCTGTAGTGTGTCTAGTCTCAGCACAGAACTGTCAACAACTTTATCCGTTAGCAATGAGGACATTTTGGACTTCATGGTCACAAGCAGCTCAAGTGCAATAGTGACCCTGGAGACTGATGAAGCGCAGTTTTCAGATGTTACATTGAATTCCACTAAGGAGACCAATGATCAAAGCCAGCAGGCGTGTTGTCAAGAAGCAGATGTGGACAGTAAATTGAAAATATTGGGACCCTTCACTAGCTTCTTTGCCAGGTAATGGGATTTTGATACTTAAGAAAAAAGTTACAGCATTCTGACTATGTATTGGGGGCTAGGAGGTGCTTAAGGGGTTTTATGGTAAAGAGTTACACCTTCAGCTAACAATTCTAGTTCCTCTGGGTATGAAGATTACTGCCATCTTTCTGCTCTGCCTGAGTAGGCCAGAGCTGCGCATGGCTGAAACATTGCAGTGGGTAAGGTTCTATGCTCTGTGGTTGGGATCCACAGAAGCTTGAACTCTGCACATGAGGTGAATGAAGGTGGAACTCTCTTCTTTGCAGCTGTGTTTAAAGGGGGGAAGCAAGGTTCTGGGGGAAAGGGCTCTGAACTGGACCCCAGGAGATTTGGATTTTCTTCCTGGCTTTGCCATTGACTTACTGTATGACCTTGGGTAAGTCACTAAACATATGCCTTGGTTTCCCTGTCGGCCAAATTAAGAGGATACTTGCCCACTGTTGTAAAGCACTTGGAGGTCTAGGAATAGAAAATGTTCTAGCGGTGCTAAGTATTTTAATAATATTAAATGTAAACACATTCCACTTAAAGTCGAAATATTTGTCAAACATTTTATTTTGTTTGACTTAAGGTCATCAGTTCACTGATAAGGTGACAAATGACTAAGGATATGATTTAGTCATGGATTCCATGACTTTAATGAACCTCCATGACTTCTTCAGCTTCAGCCTTCCCTCCCTCCCCCCCACGCAGGGCTCAGACTTCAGTCCCCCCAGTGGTCAGCCCCCACGTCCCTGGTTATTTTAGTAAAAGTCGTGGGCTTTTGTGAATTTTTGTTTATTGCCTATGACCTGTCCATGACTTTTATTAAAAATAACCACGACAAAATCTTAACCTTATGACCAGTGGTATTTAGACTGCTCATCTTTGCTATCAAGATTAGGAAACAATACTGTTGACCACCTCATTTGCTTGTGTCTTCATAATGGGAAAATGTCAAGACCAGAGGTAGAATGTGGAACTTGAGCACTTATGGTAATTATTGAAATGGCAACATCTGGGGCAGCACTGAAGCAGTTACATTTTTGAAAGGCTGCCCTGGCTTCCTACATTAAAAATAATGTATTTAAACTGATATTTCTTATCAAGCAAGCAGAGCTAGTACACAAACATCATGTGTACCACCCTGAATAATTCTTTTGTGTTGAGGTACGTTAGCTAAGATAATTTTTGGAGCAAGTTGTCTAGTACGGTGTCGAATTCAAATCAGTTATTGATTGGAAGTTATTTCTGTGTTCTGCAGCTTTGGCTATAAAAAGCCTGTTTTGCCTATCTGATTATTTCAATGAACCACTTACTCTTCTTTATTTAAACTTCTCTATTTGCCAAAAGAAAAGACTAATGAAACACTGACAGAACAATCATTTCTGTTACTTCTCTGAAAGAGTGTCTTAATGGGGGGGAAAAGAAACAAAAGCTGTTGATTTAGAACTATTAAACTGACTCTAAATCACTTAGAGAACAATGTCTTAACAATAAAATAATTTTGAAGTTCCAGTATATTTGAGTACTCCACTATGGGTATGTTTACACTGGAAACTTCAAAGCGGTGTTGTGGGAACGCTTTGAAGTGCGAGTGTGGTTGCACGCGACCTCTCCCAGCGCTTCTGGTAATCCGCCTCCACGAGGGGATTTACGCCAAGCGCTGGGAGCATGGTCCCAGTGCTCAGAGCCTGTCTACACTAGCGCTTTAAAGTGCTCAGACTTGCTGTGCTCGGGGATGATTTTTCACACTCCTGAGCCAGCAAGTTAGAGTGCTATTAAATTTTAAATAGTTTGCTTTAATAGTTAAATCTGTATTTAATTTACATTTTATTTAAATTTTTAAATCTTTTTAAAAGCACATTTTTATCCACCCTGGTTGAAAGCAAAACTGACACCTTTGGTATTCCCTAAAAGGGAAATATTTTTCAACAAAGTACCATATCGTGTCTAACAGGTAACTTCTGGCACTGAGTGATACAACCAGGAGTGCATATGAGACTCAGTTCAGCATAGAAGCTAAGTAATCCATTTGTCTACTGCTCTTACTCCTTCCCTTAACTGGGGGTAGCTTTCATGTGGCTCAGACAAGTAGAAACCTTTTGAACTTGTGTCTGCTTCACCTGAAAGAGCCCTGAAAACCTTATTTACTAGTTGGATCATAGATGTTGTTCAGGATTGGAACTTGCTGTCACTTGCCTCATTAGAAATTGTCCATATGGCCTTGCGTCTTTCACACAGCATTCCTGTGTGCACATATAACCTATTTGTCCACTTCCTAGATATCTCAACCGTATTTCCCAAGCACTTAATGTTGTAAGTCATGCTTTTGTAGGCACTTAGACACCCAGTTCCTGTCTTTATTTTTCTTTTTGTGTAACTATATCTAATGAACCTGCAGAGTTTTTAAACCTTGGTGGAACTACGTCAATGAGGCATTCCTTTATATGTGGGCTTGGAAAAATCAACCTAACAGCAAGAGATCTTGTACTAGTGTAAGAATGGCACCCTGGTGCTAACTTTCCTCTGTTCCTCACAGTGCAGAAACACATGCTACCTTGGAGACCACTAATATTGAGGCATCTGTTAGAGGTTCTAGTAAGTGCTTGCCTTGGAAAGATTCTGCTCCACAGCTTCAGTTCTTTGTTTCCTTTGAGATTTATCCTGTTCTCTGAGAAATAAGAGAGAACTGTTGAAGACTCCATTTTATTCAGTTAATTTGCTGGGAGTCGGGAGGGAGTATCATGTATTTCTTGTACAGGGCCTCAACTTGCAGGTCAGGCTTCTGTATCAGATATGGACTGACTACAGAGCTTCCCTCTCAAAGAGAGATACCATAGATGTGTCTTCCATAAGATCCTTTTATGTACTGCCAGGTATGGGTGAAGTTTATTTAAATAAGTACCTGTAAGTGGCGCACAGTAGTGCTACCTACTGTCTGAACAGCATAATACAGTTGAGCATTCCATTACAGGGAGAGTGAGAATTTGTACCTCTGGCTGTTAAGTCCTGGGTGAAATTTATTTATTTCTGTAGATATCACTCCCCTCTTCACCAATCTGAATTTTCAAGTAATTGCATTTTAAATTTGCAACTATTGTCCTGTGGAAGGACTCATTGGTCCACACCAGATAAAGCACAGGTGCAGTAGTTAACAATGGCCAGAAGTCTAGGGGCCCTAAATCCATATGGTAGCACAACTTCAGTATCGTTGCAGCGATTCTAGTGTTTTAAAAAAAAAAAAAACCACTAGAATGCCTTCAGTATGGAATTACTTCTTTTTCTGAAGCTGTCATTTGAACTCAACCTTGATGGGGACCTGTAGTAGTAAAAGTTTGGTTAGTGATGTGTAAGGCTACAATTTTGTCATGGATATTTTTAGTAAAAGTCAGGGACTGGTCACAGGCAAAAAACAAAAAATCACCGAAGCCGTGACTGGTCCCTGACTTTTACTAGAAACATCCCTGACAAAATGGGGAGGGAGGAGGGTCTGGCACCCTGCCCTTCCCCCCCGCCCCCACTCACCTCTAGCAGCTGGGAGCTGCAGAAACCCCATTGCCCAGTGGCTGGGAGTGGTCCCCCTGCAGGGCTGGGAGCTGCTGGGATGTGTGCCCCTGCTGCTCGCGGTGGCAGGGGAGATATGGGGGGCCCCTGCTAGCGGTGGAGGCTGGGGAGCTGCAGGGGGCTCCAGCGTCTGGGAGATGCAGGTTCCCCGGCTGCTGCTAAGCAGCTCCAGGGTCCCTCTGCTGCTGCTGCCACTGGCAACTGTGAACTGCGGTGGGGACCTGGCTGCTCGCAGCAGCTGAGCTGCTGCAGGGGGGACCCCTGCCAGCAGCGGCAGTGGCTGAGCAGCTCAGGGGTCACTGCCAGCGGGGGCAACTGGTCAGTCAGCAGAGGCTGAGCCGCTGTGGGCCCCCCGCTGCCAGCAGCAGCTGGTCAGCTGTGGGGCCCCCAATGTCACGGAGGTCGCTGGAAGTCACGGAATCTGTCTCTTCCAGCGACCTCCGTGATATAATCTTAGGGCACATCACTAAGGCTATCAGCAGCTTGTCAATCCCTAGCCCCTTGAAAGGAGTTTGAAAAGTGAAGGGACTCCATGTTCACTCAGGGAGCAGAGTGAAGAAAGCTCTTTGCACTTCCCTCCTGACTTGTGTTCCCACTCCACTCCTCAAACCTCTGAGGGTATGTCTACACTGGAGACTTCAAAGTGCTGCCGCGGGAACACTCCTGCAGCAGCGCTTTGAAGTGCGAGTGTGGTCGCGCATGAGCGCTGGGAGAGAGCTCTCCCAGCGCTCCTGGTAATCCACCTCCACGAGGAGATTAGCGCCGAGCCCTGGGAGCACGTGCTCGGAGCCTGTCTATGCTAGCACTTTAAAGCACTCAGACTTGCTGTGCTCAGGGGGGTGATTTTTCACACCCCTGAGCCAGCAAGTTAGAGCGCTATAAAATTTAAGTGTGGATAAGCCCTGAATGTGAAGATGATTGCTCCCTCAAATAGCTTCTGTTGCTCCCTGCCTTCATGACAAGGTGACCCAAACTCAGAAACAGAAGCTGCTCTCTTACTGGTAGCCACCCTATTGAAGAGTGTGTGTGCGTGCGTGTGTAAAATTTCTCCTAGAGGAAGCCATAAGTGTGATGTCATTGGACTTGTTCATGAGAAAGGGTTGAGCTGCTTGTGAATACAGCTGAGAAACTGATAGGGGAGAAAGTGCTGACAAAAGCACAAAGTAAATAAACTTCTTGGCAGCTTTCTCTTGGGGATCTTAGTTATTGTGCTTGAAGTAGGCATCTCCTTCCCCACCCACCAAAAAAAAACCCTTTCAGACAAAAGTGAGGTTTTTAAAGTTGACTGAATAAAGCAAATTGCCCTGAAAAAGGAACACAGATAAAGAAATGATCAGATTGGTGTCCTGTAGATACTCCCCATACAGAAGAGGGGAAATAATGGCTCTTCTCTCTTCCTCCCTATGCCATGGAGGATGGGAGGAAGCTATAAATTAATTGTATGTTTAGCCTCTGATTCAGCAATACTGCACATGAAAATGTGCTTAACTCTAAGTGTACTCATGTGCTTAACTGGTTTTCTGAGTCAGAGCCTTTATGAGCATTGCCATCCGGGCCCAGCTTTCTGTGTGCTATCTGCGTCAGTGAGGCTTTTCACATAAATCTTTGGCCACACATTTATTGTCTGTTGGAGCGTGCCCTGCTGGGAACTGATCTGTGGAGTTCGTCTTCTTTTTCTCTGCATTCACTCCTGTAGAAGGAGCTGTGCCCTCAGTAGTGTGAGCCAATACATTCTTCCAAGGGTGTGTGATACTTATTTTTTTTTAAATCCACGTATTCAAGGACACCAGATAAGGAACAGCAATCTTTATAAAGTCATTGGGAGAGAGCAGGCACCACAAGGCTTTTCCTTGCTGCCAGGGTGTCTTTTATCTTTTCCATCTTCCTCTCCCCCTCCCACAAAAAAGCATCTTTCAGTAAGTTCTCTGGGAAGATGGATCTGGCTCAAACCTGGATACCATACATGTAATCCAAGTCTAGTCAACACATTTATGACTGTGGCCTGTTACTACTTTACTTGGGTCATTGTCTTTATAATCCTAGAGAAAGGAGAGAGAGCATACTTCTCCTTTTATTATTCCCAGTGCAAAATATCTGGTTATGGCCACTGAAAAAGAATTGCTCTAATTTGCAATCAAGGAGGAATGTAGATGGGTCTGTTGATACAGGGCTTGGGGATAATTAGTGAAAACCCTTTTTAAAGCTGTCTCTTGCTGTTTTGAAACAATGAAAAGAGAATATCCTGTAATCTCTTTGTTGTACTGACAATTGGAAAGGTGGCATGGTTTTAAGAGTATAAAGGCCTTATTTTTCCCTGATAATATTATGGAAATATGGTAGTATGATCATGCATTTCTTTTGAGAGGTTAACTTGCACCTGTGCCTGCCATTAGAGGGAAACTGGAAAATCAGAGATCTTTCTCTTATCTGTCCCCTTTGGAGGTGGTTACTCCCCCCCCCCCCCCCCCAACCCCCGCTCCTGTCCCATGTACACATGTTCCTCTCCCATTTTGAGAAATGCTGGTAATGCAATTGCTCCACTATTTTAATAGAATTCTGATAACCATGGGGCTCGAAGATTCAAGAGGTCTTGGTGTGAGCTCTTGGAGACGAGCTATCTCACTAGTCTACCTCTGATCTTTTATCCATTTTCAGGCTTGTGACCTAAGTTCCCTGTAAGATGTGCAGCAGTGCAGTAGCCTATTAAGTGCCGCGTAGGTGCTCCAGGAACTCTCCTGGCCGGGACCTGCTGCGGCTGGGGGAGTGGTGCCCCTCCCCCCCTCCCATCCTAGCCCAGCTCCCAACCTGCCGCAGCTGGGGCATCCCTCCCCTGGCCCGAGCCCAGCACCTGTCACGGCCAGGGGAGGGGTGCCTATCCTGCGGCCCCAGCCCCGGAGTTGCTGTGGCGGGGAGAGGCGCCTCCCCCCCAGCCCAGGTGCTGCTGCTGCAGGGAGAGAGAACTGGGGGGAGTCCTCTCCCCGCCGTAGCCCCGAGGCAGCCTGTACCCCCAAACCCTTCATCCCTGGCCCCACCCCAGAGCCCTCTCCTTCCCCCCCACACCCAACCCTCTGCCCTAGCCCTGAGCCCCTTATCCCCAGCCCCACCCCAGAGCCCGCACCCCCCAACCCCCACCCTCTGCCTCAGCCCTGAGCCCCTTCCCACACTCTGAACCCCTTTGCCCCACCCCCACCACATGAATTTTGTTATGTTCACCAATATGGAGGTGATGTGTCACACATCACTTCCATATTGGTGCACATAACAAAATTCATTCTGCACATGTATGTGAAAAATTAGAGGGAACGCTGGCGGAAGTTTGGAACGTTAATGCATTTGTCTGTGTTAAAAACACTGAGATTCTGGAGGCTGGCTTGAGGACTCTCCTATAAGTCTGAGGTTCAGGCTGAAATCCTAGTCCGTGTCTTTTTGATAAGGAATGTTTATGGACTCTGACTCCTACTCAAAAGAGTAACACACCTAGCTGTTTTGTGTAGCATTAAAAAAAAAAAAAATAAGCTTTACGGATGTTACCTAGCCCCTAGGCTGACCAGATAGCAAGTGTGAAAAATCTGGACGGGGGTAGAGGGTAATAGGTAATATATTAAAAAAAGCCCCAAATATCAAGACTGTCCCTATAAAATCGGGAAATCTGGTCACCCTGCTAGCCCCAGACCTCCTCCAAGTACGTAACATGACATAGGGTGAAACTTTATACTGGTTACTTCAAAACCTTTGTGACCGTGCACGGGTTATAATTAGTGAATTCCTAGCTCTTCGTATATGTGATTTCTCTGAAACGGAAGCTGGTGGGGAAACCTAATATTCACTTTTTCTCTTCGGAAACATTAAAACAAATCAAACCAGCAGCCATCAGATAGATAGCGGGGGACGGGGAATTCAGGCTTTCCTGCACCCAGTACATTCTTAGGTCTTTTTTGTTATTGGCACACTGTTGTGACAGAGTAAAAATAATAAATTTTATTAAAATGCTTTAGAACTAAATTGTTGATAAAAGCATACAAAAATCACTAAACAAATGGCCTTTATCTCCTTTAATCTTTCCCTTACTCATTATTTATATTTTCAGTAGTACCTGGAGGCCGCAATCAGGACTGGTACCCCCTGGTACTAAGGACAGTGTAAATGTAACAGAAAACAGTCCCTGCTCTACAGTATTTATAAGCTAGTTTGAGACAAGACACAAGTGGGTGAAGGAGAAGAGGGAGGAAGCAGGAGGATAATGGCTGTAAGATTTTTGCAATTAGACAGTTTAACAGTATGCACAGCTGGAATGTTCAAACCGTATTTTTCCTGTGCCTGTTCTATCTTTAAATGAATAGATATAATTTTATTATAGAGGGCTGCTGGAACATCGTGGGAGGGGTAAGAAGATGAATAGAGGAAGGAAGGGTGAAGTCATGGAGGAGGATAGGAGCAGGAGGCAATGTGAGGGAGAATAAGTAAAATAAAAAAAAAAAAAAAAAAAAAAAAATCCACAAAAAGTCAATTAATTGCAGCTGGAGGGCTCCAAAGGTTGAAATTCTGAATTCCAGAAATCAAATGTTTAATGACAATGAAGCAAAGGTGGGCACAGCTGCTCTGCTGGACTCCAGGACTCCCTAACCTTATCTGCTGTTTGTTTGTGGGGGGCATCTGCTGAGACCTGTTGACCCTGTAGCAGGGGAGAGACTAAAATTGACAATATTTAAAATAGAGTAATGGACTGGGGAACTTGATATCAGGATCAATATTTCATCTTAGGCCTACCCATTTTAGAACTTTTCTTGAGCAAACTAGTGATCTGTATGCTTGTGTTAAGGTCTGGATTACTGCAAGCTGATTCAAACAAGAATAAAAGGGCAATGCTCTTCCATAGTTGTCCCTTTCCTCCCCCAGTGTTTCTTATCACAGAACCAAAAACAAAAAGACTTGAATAACAAAATCATGTTTGCTATTTTCAGCAAGTCTTTTTTTCTTGCAAGGTTGCATTGGAATGATCATGTATCAATACTTACTTTTGATAAAGATTGCTGAAAGTGGGTGAAGTTCGTTTGCAATATTAATAATGTGCTTATTGTTAAATTGCTAGGCAAAAGTATGACCTTTGTCATGTGGCCTCTTCTCGACTAGATGTTGAAGTGAAACGATCAATTAACTTTAGTTCATGCCCCTCCTATGTAGATTTTAGACAACTGTTGTACTATCTAATTTGAATTGTAGTGTTTTATTTCTTTTTCAACTTCTTACTAAAACTCATTTGAGAGGCTCCTTCGGGAGGGGTAGGGAGAAAGGTGCTCCATCTTAAATCCTTCTGCTGGCAAGAAACTTTTAATTAGTTTCCAGCGTAAATAAATTGAACAGGATGGTTGAAATGCCTCTAGTTCCTTGTTGTTGTTTTTTACTCTTTCTGGTACATGAAATTGTCCACTCTTTGAGTTCTGTTTCTGAGATTCTTAAATATTTTCTTTCAGGAAAAGTTAAATACAATGTGGTGAGTGAGTTATTTAGTACAATAATCATTAACATCAGGTCACAGGAAAGCAAACATAATTTTTATTTTTATTTTTTATGAGGGGGGGATATTGACAAAAGGCATCACACATGAACAGGAAGTCAGTATATGTTAGCTGCAAATATATGAAGTGGATGTTGCATCAGAACCACATATAATGGTTGCCAATTTTAGTTGGACGTATTCCTGGAGGTTTCTTCACATGACATAATCTTTAATCTTGGCAACCCTACAGATAATGCATTTGCAGCATCAGATTTTAATATATTTTTCCCCCTCCACCTCCCCCCATGTGTCCCTTGTCAGCCTGGCTTTTTTTATTCGTTTGCAATACCTCTATTCTCAATATATGGAGGTGTGTGTGCTAGACTCGTCACTTTCTAATTAAACGTTTCTATATTAATACTTTAAAACTCATTTCTTGGTGGTTTCTAAAGATTTAGTTTTCTACCATGTCCAGTATGCAGACTTTTATAGAGGATCATATCTTTGTGTGGAGTGCTGTGGGAAAACACTGGAATATATAGTTTCTATTTCCTTGTTTAGCAGCAAGCAAAATTTTTGGGACTGATTAGCTGCTGATTGTCAGCATCCTCAGCATTTACTATGGCTAGCAAAACCAGCTATGTAGCCTGGGTTTTTGAGTAAAATGTTTAAGGATTTATTCGGGAAGAATCATAAAGCTAATGCATTTGGATGTGTTTTTAGTGTGTTGCCTATAACTTGTGAGAATGAGACACGTAACTCAGCTTCATTTATTTTTAGCTCCAAGGTCAGTTGGTATGACACAAGGAATAAGGGACTGATTACTTTCAAGGTGTCCTTTTATTATCAAACTTCTTAAAGTCCTCTAATGGAAATGTTCCTGACCTCTAGGCTTCTCACCGCATTTGTAAAATAGACTACCCTTGTAAATAGAAAGTGCTTTGTGGTAGGGGCAGATACTATTTGTGTAAGAAAAAGGAATCTAATATGTCAGAAACTAAATTTCCTACTTTTATTGTTGCATCCATGTGTCCTTTACTACTCGTCTGTACAATGAACTTAAACTTTGGATTGTCCTTTATGGGACCATTTATTGAATTTGATAAATTAGAGTTTTTGAGTGGCAAGTCATTATAATAAACAAAGGATTCTTTCTCAAGGGTAATGTTAAGTGGTCAGGATGTGGGAATGTCTTCTGCTGTGTACCAAATGGAGTTGCTAAATCATTTTCTAAATTGAAGTTGAGTATGTGCCTGTTGTTATATCTGGTTGAGCTCCCCCTGTTGTGATGGGATCCAAATGCTGAATCCTACGTGCTCTTAACTTGCTGGAGCCATGAAGAGTTTTAGGCACTGTCCCTGGCTTTGGACCTGTAGGCATGCGCACCAGGCGTGGACCTCATGTCTGACACCCTGGTTGCAGTGGGGACCCTGTACCCTGGAACTAGTGCCACCTCCTCAGCAGCTTTTGAATATTCCCCACTGAATCCTACCAAAGGTGTGAGCCTTCCAGTTTACAGTTTACCTATTTGTGGGCATGCAATAGTGAAAGCAAACTGACACGTGGATGGACTTTTACCCAGGATTCTGAAATGCTATTTTCCTTTCCTTTGTTACCCAGGGTTCTTTCAACCCAAAGCTCTTGGTAACTTTTACTCTGTGCAAGGTGGTGTCAGGAAATAGATCGGAGAGACATGGCCGTCCGACCGATAGATGGCTGTCACAAACAGGACAACACAAGAGTGCTTTCACTTAAAGCTAAACTTTACTTAGTCTCAAGCACTTACACATGTCCGCAACAGGTTAGTAAAACACCCCAAAGCTGAGTGTGGCTCTCGAGTGACACAGCGGCAGGCTTCCGGTGGCCAAATCTTCAGTCTGCCAGTGGGGACCGCAAGATGTATTCAGAGGGAGAGTCCAAAAGAGTCCAACTACCTCCAACTTTCCCCCCCTTATTTATACATTAGTAATAGAATGACATGTCCCTTAAAGAAACCTTGTTAAGTAAGAAGTTTCAATGGTCAAGCAAGAGGTTCCTTCTGATTATTGATTAACCAGGTGTGGGTCTTTCCAGCATTTGCAACCTTGAGGCCCCAATAGACATTCCTGGGGCACATCCTGCTCTTCTAAAATGCATGTATCAGCAACTTCAACACAATTCTTATCAGGAAGGATGTGGGGTCAAGCTGCCCTTTCTGTGGCACCCAAAACCCTTTCCCCTCCTGCCTTGGTTAAGCTAAGCCTGCTGACTAGGCTGCTTTTAGCAATAAGCCATAGTGGTTTCAGGCACTTTACTGGTTTGCCAAAATCTCCCCGTACAGCTTAGGTAGCAAGAGAAATACAAATGTATACAAAACAGTACACGCACACCTATATGCATTTCCCTGCCCCTGGGTTCCTCACTACTCTGGAACATTCTTTAGGCTTCTGTAGAGTCCTCTGGCGTGTTTGGGATCCTTGTCTTGCAGCTTGTAGCTTCTTTTGAGAATCAGGGAGCCTTTCTAGATCAGCTAACTCTCTACTCACAGCTGGCCCCCCAACTGAGTTGAATTCCCTGGCTACAAAAGCATGCCCATCTCTTCCTCTTTCCTGCCCAAAGCTTCCCATGTCTCCTTGAATCTTCCCTCAAGCTTGTTCCTTGGGCTTCAGCTAACCTATTGTCCCAAGATGCTTCTGAGAGGTTACCTAGGGTACAATCTGGACTGATGGACAGCTGTGTCCCCCCCATTTTTCCAACCTGGTGTACTTTTTACCTAGCTTCGCTGTGAGAGTAACCACTCTTGGTCTGCTCACACACAGCCTCCAGCATGTAAATCACTCCCAGCTATACTGTATGAGTATACAGTATACATTACAGGACAACACCAGCAAACTCGCAGTCCCAGACTTTCCCCCAGAAGTGTGCGTCTTGTACTGGACAATAAAAGCTCATATTAAGTCGTCATTTATTAATAAAAAAATATATGCACAAATCTTGTTATGCTAAATGAAGTTTCCCAAACATTTTAAGCCAAACACACTGGTTTAGATAAAATAACAAAGCAAATTTATTAACTACAGAAAGATTACGTGACTATGAGTAATGAGGCATATAAGTCAGAATTGGTTACAAAGAAATTAAAAGTAAAACACAACTAACACCTGATTTAACAAGCTGAGTGAATACCACCAGATATTCCAGTACTCTTAGTGGCTGAACCTCCTTCAGTCAGGATCTCTCCCCTCCGCACAGTCCAATGCTGATTCCTTTGTTCTTCAGGTGCGTGAGTAGAGAGCAAGGGTGAGATGATTTGGGGCATCTGCTTCTTATAGCCATTTCTCTTGCACAAGAATCTTCTCCAGCTGATGTTAAGGAGACAAAGTCTGAGTGGCTGGGAACCTTATGCTGCTGCTTTGTCAAAATGTAGGTTTTTGCCCACTATCTCTTTCCTTCCGAAGAGTGTCCATTTGATCTTGTTGTCACCTGGCTGAGGTGTTGGCTAGCTTTTTGTCTCTGGGGAACTTATTTGTAACTGCCCTTCAGAACATGTTGGAACATGTCTTGATAATATCATGGGATCTTATATCTTTACATACAATGTTGCCACACATATTTTATCAGGAAGTAATCAGCAAATCATGAGCTTTCAAATGATACTTTCTATAGTATGCTTTGTACAAAATTTAACATAGTCTTTTAAACGGGGTGAACATAGGGGTGCAGACTGTCTCAGCTTCCAGCTAAATAAGTGACCCGTTAAAGGTCTCAGAACTCACCATTTTGTATGTGGTCTAGGAGATACGTGCTACAGTCCTGTCAGCAAACTGTGGATTCCATATCCCTGCAGAGGATGATGCAGCAAGTTCATAACATCAACCAGATTCACAAGTTGTACTCAGAAAATTGTCTAAATCGTCAGATTCTCCATCATGGCTCACTGGAAGTGAACTACACCTCTTCCCCTATATAACGCGACCCAATATAACACGAATTTGGATATAATGCGGTAAAGCAGCGCTCCGGGAGGGCGGGGCTGCGTGCTCCGGCAGATCAAAGCAAGTTTGATATAACGCAGTTTCACCTATAACGCGGTAAGATTTTTTTTTTTTGGCTCCCGAGGATAGCGTTATGTCGGGGTAGAGGTGTACTTTAAAAGTAGGCACATGTGAGGCCTAAGTAGAATTCGAGTGGGAAAACCTAACGTCTTTGGTAAAATCTGAGACATTATAACCACTATTCCTATGTGATTTCTGGTATCTCCTTTTCTCAGACCATTATAGGATACATATTTCATAATTATTTTAAAGTATTTAAAAGATAGGAGAAATATAGGTAGAATAAGCATTTCCATTAGTTAGAGGCGTTTGAGACCTTTTTTTTTTTTTCCTGTAGCTCAATATGAATAGTGTAGAAGGCATTGAACATTAAATGTGCAGAGGAAACTATGAGAGTTCAACACCTACACACAATGGCTTGGTCTACACTTGCAAGTTTTTTCGCTAAAAGGCAGCTTTTGGCAATGAAACAGCAGAGGCGTACACACTGCAAAATCACTTTTTGGATGAAACTCCTCGGTTGCAGCGTTGTAATAAAACCACCTCCACGAGAGTGATAAGGCTTTTTGTGCAAAGGTTTTATCACCAAAGTGCCAGTGTAAACACCTTGCTTGCTTTTATCAGTGTAATTGGCCCATGGAGGTGTCCCGCAATGCCTGCAGTGACCGCTCTGCTCCTTGTTTTGAACTCAGCAGCCCTGCAGGCATGCACCTCTCCCCTTTCAAAGCTCCATTCTGACAGCCAGGGTGCTGTGCTGCTCTGGGTACACACAGAGTAAATCATTAACGTGGAATGCTCCTGCTGTCTCCCACACTACAAACACGCAGGTGAACACGCAGGCAGGGGCGGGTGTGTGTGTGAGAGAGAGGCTGTGCTGTGCAGAGCCAGGGAGGGTGGTGGGTATTGATGTCAGGGGTTTCCCCCTCCCCCTGCCTCAGGACTGGTTGCTTTGGGCAGCTGTCTGAACTTGAGAGACAGCATGCCGACACACACACTCTCTCCCCCTCCATCCCATCCATACACGCTCCCTATCTCACGCTCCCTCACACACTTCAGTTGAAAAACGGCTGGCAATCTAGTAGGATGCATGATGTTGATGCTGTACCAGCCCCATGAGGCATTGCAAATCCTTCCCAAAGCACCCTGCAGCCAGTTGCATGGTGGGATAGCTACCACAGTTCGCCGCTGTCTGTCATTGCAAGAGCTGCTAGTGTGGATGCGCTCCAGCGACACAAGGAGCTAGTGTGGACATACAACATAGGTTTTAATTAAAGCGCTTTAATAAAGGTGGTATAACTTTTGGCAAAAAACTTGGCAGTGTAGACATAGCCATTGTGAAGTACACTCTTTCAATCTGTGGGTGGCGATATCAAGGAGCTTGCGGCAATTTTTTGTAGCTTGGGTGATTACCCTGGTTCAGACTGTGGTGGCTAATAGCTCAACTAAGTTTAAAAAACAAAACAAAACAAAAACACCCCAGCTATCTGCACAGTTCCTGTCACATGACTGGTATATTTCTGACCATCTATAATCAAAATACCACCTAATCTCAGTCTGACTCCTTTATCAGTAATTTCCACTGTGGAGTATTACAGTGTGCAGAAATTAAACAGCAACATTACTTTGACCTTCAAGAGTCCTACTTAATTTCTACCCTGTTCTGTGTTCCCTTAGTGGCTCTGATTCTGCAAAAACACATTATGCATGGTGCAAATAGACTAAATAATTGGATATTAAGTGAGAACTTTCATAATAAATCAATGAACTTTTAAACCATTCTTTAATTACCATAGTACATTATTTTTAGCTCCCTTATATTTTCAGTTTGATAATATCAAAATTGAGGTGGAAAAATACAGTTGGAGTTTTTCTGCTCTAAGTGATGTAATAAAGGCTAAGACAAAAATGGTCTGGAGAGAAAGTAAAGGGGATAGTTGCATTACAACTCTGCAATAAGAATGCAGTGGATAATTGAAGGTCTGTTAGACTTAATAGAGTAAAAGTCTAAAATTTAGGTTATATGGGTCTGGAGCAGGATACTTTTGAGTGCTACTGAATATATCCTGAGATTGGTGGCATAGCAGGTGTTAGAAAAAATATTAATCTCTATCTGGATGTTGATTATACTATTTCCCCCCCTGCTTAATATGGATATAACTTGTTAAATCTTGTAATCTAGGCCATTATGAGAGAAGTATTGCCTCAAAAATTGTCAAGGACTGTCATAATTTAGGGCTGGTCTTCACTACGGGGAGATTGACACTGCTGCAATCTATGCAGCAGGGATCAATTTAGCAGGTCTAGTTATTCATGTAACTGGAGTAGCATAACATAAGTCGATTTACCCCTCTTTCCCCCCCCCCCTCCCCCATGAGGACAAGCCCTAACTCTGTAACCTCTCCAGCAGTGATTCTGGAAGGAGGGAAGAGCCTGATGTGCTGTGTGTCAAGCATCTCAATTCTGGGCCTATTCACCCAATGGAGTTTTTTGTATGTGTCTCCTCAGAGCTCACTTTCCCTGCAAACTTCTTTGAGACCAACAAGCAAAATAGTTCAGCCTGTTTTGTGTGGCTGCCCTCTCTCAGCTCACTGCCGGTGAGGCTGGCTAAGGGTACAGAGACGCCTTAGAGACTCATGACATCAACTCTGGATTAGTTAGAGAATCCAGCATTTTGGCTGGGAGAAATTGATGTGTGTATCAAGCTTGTAGGAGTAAATATAAAACTTTTCTATTTCTGTAAAGCAATTAAGTATACTTTTGGGTGCTATATGAATTAATGTGGTGAAGGGATACAAGGGCAAACAAGATAAAAAATATGATAGAAAAGTGGTGGGTTATCTCCTTCATTGGAAGCTTAATTGAAATTCCCCATCCCCACATGCCCATCCACATTCATCCGTGAGTAGGTTAGGGGTGACTGAGTGCAAGATTCCCATTAAGACAAAAATAAACTTCTTTGCTGTTACAAATGAACATTGGGTGATGTCCAATAAGAAATTATGGTAGCCTGTATGTGAGAGTCAAGTCAATCATTGTTGCCAGTTAGCAGTTTTATATTGAAGGCTGTGTAATTATCTATGTTGATTGCTAAAAGAACCTATAGATTGACAGTGTACATTTAAAGTCAAGTACTTCTACCAGAAAAAGTATGACGTTCTTATCCCAGCATTGTATTGAGCCGTTCTTTCCTACAATGAGTAAGTTCAGTGTTTTTCCCCTTTGTGGCATACACCCACAACTAGCATTGCATGCTCCATGATATCTCTCTCAGTGCACGTGCCCTGCTTTGCTAGACTAAATGTCTCAAACTTGTCTCCCTCACCAACAAGTTGGTTCAGTAGAAGATATTACCTCACCCACCTTGTCTCGCTAGCATCTTGGGACCAGCGAAACTGCAATTCTGCTTGATGCTCTTTTTAATTTTCAGTGCTTAAGATTTTAAAATGCCCACTGAAGGTACATATGATGCTTCCTAGGGATACCCAGGGTTGTGAGGCACCTCATTACCACCTGCCTTAGCGTGAGGATGCTTTGTCTGTTGTGGGTCAGTTCCCCAACACCACCAATCTCTGGCAACACAAGCACTACCTTCAAGGCTTCTGCAGGCCCCGCTCTCTCTTTACAGGTTAAGGATAGGCACACTCCAAACGTTTGTCCTGGAGCATCTAGACCCGATTCACTAGATATTTTCAAAATTCCCAGATCTTCTGTTCCCTAAGGAACAATACACCACAGTTTACCAGCTACAATATAGAACACAGCTCCGATTAAAACACAACACTTCTTTATAGAGAAAGCCATTATAAGTTTATTTAACAAAGAACAGATGCGAATGATAGCAAGCAGAAATATTGGAAATAAAAGGTTACATATAAAATCATAAGATGAGCCTAAACTTAACTAATAAGACACTCTCATAAGAGCAAAAGCTCAGCCAAAATCCTTCCAGCATACTGCAGCAAGGCATTTGACTGTAATCTTCCATTCATGAAGCACACTGTCAGCTAACTTCCTTGGTAAAAGTTATCAGGATATGTGTCTGCAACCCCGGATAGATCAAAACAGTCCTTTGATCTTTATTCATAAACTGGGCACCTTCCTACTCTGTATTCTTTCCTGTAGATTTTTGTGGTCTCTTGTTAATTTTTTTAACTTGATCAACGGGTGGTTTAGTATGTAAACAGGTATCCACATAAGAACGGCCATACTGGGTCAGACTGAAGGTCCATCTAGCCCAGTATCCTGTCTTCCGACAGTGGCCAGTGCCAGGTGCTTCAGAGCAGGTAATCAAGTGATCCATGCCCTTGTGAAGTATAGAATACTCAATTTGTGTATAACCAGTCAGATAAGCGTTTCCTGCCTGTCTGAAAGAAACATGTTTGTCACCTTCTAGTGACCTGCTTTAACTTGCAGACCTTAATAATGTAATTTCTAATATAGGTACATAACTCTTTCGATATTCTCCTTACATACATTTCACAATGTTTATGATGACGAGGTGTTTTTTTTTTTTACTGGCTCTCAATTTAGACTTGATATGCTGCCCTCTAGTGAAGTATTATGTATATAACTAACCCAGGGGATCCCTGTAAAACACATGGCACCCTCTGTGACCTCTGCCAGTTGGCGTCAGGAGGTTCTAGGGTCACAGTGTGATTTCCATGTTGGTGACATTTCCAAAAGAAGCCGAAGCACAATTCCTCCCTTAGGTGCTGGAACTACAGGTGCATGGGGTGCTGCCACACCCCCGGCTTGAAGTGGTTTCCATTACATACAGGGTTTACAGTGGCTTTCAGCACCCCCACCATAAAAATTATTCCAGCACCCCGATCCCTCCTAGCCCATGACTAATTCCTGTTTTAATGTTTAATGGTTTCTGAAGACCGTGTCCCCAGTAAGAATGTACAACTTGATGAAAAGTATGTGGAAGTTTGAAAGCAGGGGGTTAACAAGTATCACTTTATGTATGTTTATAATCTATATGTACACTTTGATTTAGCTGCCAAATTAGCAAATTTCATTTTTTTATAAGGTTTTATTTCTAAGAATTACATATGGATACAATACTGTACACGTGGCCAGAAGGGAGACTAATTTGAGTTTGTATACAGCAGATTTCAAAAGGTGTGTCTACCTGCCTGACTTTCTGCTTTTCCCCACCCTCTGATGAATACACAGTGTGTGAGTCCTTCCTTTTTCCTGTTGATACAGTGACAATTACTGAGAGGTAGAGTTCCTTGACTCTGACAGCATTCTGTGAAGGTAGAACATTAAACCTTTAGCTGTGTGGATTTGACTGTGAAAGGATTCGGAGACGTATCAAGGACTCTTGCAGCTGACTTTCAAATCTGGATTAAATTAGCAACAGAAATCATGGCAGCACCTTCTATACTCCTCTTAGTGGACAGGTTTGTATACAAGATTTTTGTTTTGTTTTGTTTTTTAATTGGAAAGTGACTGTATTCGCTTAAGGTAGCAGTTCAACTTCAGTAATATATTATAATTTTTAAACTCTGTAAATAAGAGTGTGAAAATAACTGAATAGACAATACAAGCTAATGGAATAGCTATATAAACTATCCAACTAAGAGTGGGAGCTGAGGTTTGCTGTTGGGGATTCCCTGGCCTTTTGGGAAGATTGAAAGCAGCAGACAATGCTCTTTTGTATGTGGTGTGAGTTTAAAAAACTCTGAACTTGAAAAGGCTTTGAGAGAGTGCCAGTGGAATTGATTTGATTTTTTTTTCAAGTTTTCTTGATATTGAATGATACTAGAAGGCTTCCTGATAGCAGTGGGAGGGCACAATATTGCATGTGTCTTGGTATTGCCAGGTGTATATGAACCTTTTTTCAGTTTGCACTATAAAATAATTTGAGTGCTATTATTTGGGGGAAGGGATAGCTCAGTGGTTTGAGCATTGGCCTGCTAAACCCACGGTTGTGAGTTCAATCCTTGAGGGGGCCACTTAGGGATCTGGGGCAAAAATCAGTACTTGGTCCTGCTAGTGAAGGCAGGGGGCTGGACTCCATGACCTTTTGGGGTCCCTTCCAGTTCTATGAGATAGGTATATCTCCATATATTATTATTATTATTATTATTATTTTATTTATTAAACACATCTTAAATGAATGCTGAATGGTTCTTAAATTTTAGCATAAAACATTATTCCTGATGAATTGCATTATCTTTTAACATAGTGAAGACACTAAAGATATCTAATGTAGCTATCCTTTAATACCATTTCCCTCCCTCCTTGTTTTTCCATAATGTATTGCTAAATCTAAATTGAACACTGCTTTCAGAAAGTACTAGCAGCTAAACCAGATGTGTTGCACAAGTAAAAGATCAGTCATCTTAAAGCTCACTCTTGAGTGGGAACTTATGTTCTCTCCAGGTTGAGAATTTTTCTTCTCACAAATTGAAAATACTTCAGCAATAACCAGGCAAAACATGTTTTATGTGCCACACTTCATTTTGCAAGGGAATCTGCAGAAAGACTCATTTTCCATTTTCAGTGTGATGTCATCTTTGTCCATACTCTTAGAACTCTTTTATAAACTGCTGCTGCAGTTTAGTGTTGATATGTTTCACATTTTTAGTAGGAGTGCAAATTAAACCCATGACACTCTTAATTCCTCCATACTAATGATACAATGGACATGATGCATCAGGTCAGATATTCCTGTGACACAACCTGATGTACTGTAATGGCTGTGAAGGATACATTAGAGTAGATTGAGATAATACTTGGCATATGAATTTTCTGATGCCTCAAGCCCCCCCCCCCCTTTTCTTTTCTTTTTTAAATGTAAGGTATCCAAACAATTTTTTGTGACTTAAAACTACTGTGAAATGTGAGGTTAGAAAACTTGATTTTTAAAATAAAAGTCTAGAGTCTGCCAAAAAAAAGTGTGTGTGTGAAAGACTGTAAGAACATAGTACAGTTATTTTTGTTTAATCTGTAGCTCTTTACTAGCCATGACTGACCCCCTTTCACTGATTATCCTTTGGACTGAACCTTTTCATGCATGAACTTGGCTCAGACTTGAGGCTGCTCAATTTAGTTTTCTAAAAACTCTAATCAGAGTTGCTCAAATCAGGAAAGCTTGTTTCCCCTCTAACAATTAATGTTTGGGGGTTTTTGTGCTCTGGTAACTCAAACTTAAAGCAAAGCTTTTGATTATGAATTATTGAGTTGTACAACAGAGGAAGAAGTAATGGTTCCTTTTTCAGAGACTTGCAGAGCTCTGCCTGTGCTGGGAGAGTCGAATGGAGACTTTAGTTTTACAACAGTATAGTGTCAGGTATAGGTCAAATGGTTGGATCTAGCACTGGAAATGGGAGAAAATCACATTCCCTAATCATGTTGGTTCCTTGGACTCTGCAGGATTTGGGAACAATGGTAAAATAGTTTGGTCTTGTCCATATAGCAAGAACAGAACAGTATTTTAAGTGCTGGGACCTAGTGTTGCAACCAAATGCCACGTTGCAGCAATTTTTCTAGCGTAGGTGGCACTAGAATTAAACATAACACAAAGCTTGATGATCAGATGACCATTCCAGATGAAAAGTATTGCAACTTTTTTCTTTTACACTTTTTGTCTTGATGTGTAGTTAGGACCTAAGTGTGGTTTAACCATGTCACAGCCTTGGATAGACCAAGGCTTTAGGATATTACAGGATCACAGTTACAGGAAGGTTAGGTTCTGACTAATATTACAAAATAATCTAATTTGGGCCAGTTTGTGCTGGCTTAGGAATCTGATACTTTTTTTGGAGACTGCCATCCAGAATGTACACTTTCATTGTGAGGAAAAGTTGCTTGCTCTTCATGGCTGTGAAGCCCTAGCCATACGTGAACAGAGGATAAACCAATGCCATGTTGTCTGCCGACATCTAGAAACAATAGCTCTGAGCAAAGTTTAACTACCTTTGTTCGTTGCAATGCATGTTGACTCTGAATCTTAATGACTTAAATGTCAGCAATTATTTTACTGCTGATTAAATGAGCGGTGGTCATATGAAGGGCTGTACAACCTGCTGAATGTGGAATCTTGTTTTGGAATCTCAACATAGAACTTAAAATGCGAGGGCTTAGAATGTGGGAGAAGTTTGATAAAATACTACTTTTTTAATCTCCCCCTATTCTACCCAAGACAAGATGGAGCCATGTCTTCACTATGTCAAATGACAGCTGCACTGAGCAAACTTGTCTCTCTCTCCAACAGAAGTTGGTCCAATAAAAGATATTACCTTGTCTCTCTAACTGCATTGTAGTCAGAGGAGTGGGCGCACTGGGAGTAGGGGGCACCAAACAGGATTTGAAGGCCAACAAAGTACCAGTATTTGGATGTGACAGAAACAGAAAAGAAATCCAAATAATTTGCTTAATTTAGGGTGCTGGTTGTATCTGTTTTTTTTTTTTTTGTTGTTTCAGCTGCCTTTCCAGTTAATTAATTGAGCATAGGTCCTTGACACAGCACAGGCAGAGGAAGATATGGCCACTGCCCCAAGACCTTATAGTGGAAGTCATACAGACAAAATTTCTATTAACTGATTCAGTTAGGTTTCAGAGGGGTAGCCGTGTTAGTCTGTATCAGCAAAAATGAGAAGTCCTTGTGGCACCTTAGAGACTAACAAATTTATTTGGGCATAAGCTTTCAAGGGCTACAACCCACTTCATCAGATGCATGGAATGAAAAATGTAGTAAGCAGGTATAAATATACAGCACATGAAAAGATGGAAGCTGCCTTACTAAGTGGGGGGTCAGTGCTAACCAGGCCAATTCAATTAGCGTGGATGTGGCCTATTCCCAACATTTTCACACGCTGTATATTTATACCTGTGTACTGTATTTTTCCCTCCACGCATCTGATGAAGTGGGTTTTAGCCCACGAAAGCTTATGCCCAGATAAATTTGTTAGTCTCTAAGGTGCCACAAGGACTCCTTGTTGTTTTTGCAGATTCAGTTAGATTAATTTGGCATGATTATTGCACAGTGTACAAGATGAATTGTCTGGTCAGGTACTGATGCGTTTCTCTCTCCCCCCCCCCCCCCCACCCCCGCCCCGACTTTCACAGTTAAGTTTTAGCTTGGGGAGAGGAGTGCTGGTTTCTTTCCCAACTGACCCCCTATTTTTCTGCCCCCACCAAAAAAATGCAAACCCTAAATGCCTTGTGTAAAGTTCTAGTGCTATAGGAGGTACACAGCTAGGTGCAGTTAGTGTTTCAAACAGTATATGTGCAGGTGGATGTCTGACAAAATATTGATTGGTGTAAAGAAGAGGTCACCAATTAGCCCAATACGCAAAGTTCATAAACCAAATCAGCTACTTTCTCACAACAATTTACACAACAGACCTTGTATCAGTGTTAATGTTTAGTTAATTCATAGTGCTGAATATGATTTCTTTGCCTGTGGCTAGTACTAAATCATTTTCAGCCCCTAGCCATGTGACCCGTGCTGACCTTGTACTTAGACATGGTTAAATTTCATAGTGTGGACCAGAGCTGGCTTGTTTCTCCAAAAACATGGTGGTGATAATAACAATACCCAGTTCTCATATATCACTTTTTATCTGTAGACTTCAAAGTGCTTTACAAGGGAGTTTAGTATCATTATCCCAGTTTACAGATGGGGAAACTGAGGCATGGGGAGGTAACTGACTTGTCCACAGTTACTCCATGGAATAGAACCCAGGTCTCCTGATTCTCAGTCCAGTGCCATGTCCACTGGGCCATGCTGCCCCCCAGGTAGACCTCACTGTGAGAGTTGAAGAACACAGTTTTTGGACATAAATTGCACCTGTAATTTGTATTGCACAATTACATATATGAACTACAGTGACAGGTTAATGAGAAATGCCTGGGTAGAATTGTTCCTTACACTTGAAGGATCTCATGAGAACTAAGTAATCAGCGTATAACAAACTTTGTGTTACAAAAGATGGTTCAGTCTATGAAATAGAATAGCAAATGCTGCAGGATAAATAAAATCCACAACAAAAACAAACCCTGAAAGAGAACTGTCCTCTTACTTCTAGACTTGAAAATCACAATAACATGGAGACTAGACTTACTGTTTTTTATACCTTGTAATTCCTGTTTGCCTGCTTCTGTGTATACTTAAAGAAAAATGCTGCTTCTCTATGTAGCTCCCTTTAGTTGTAATGTTAATTTATTTTTGGTGGACTAGAGGTGAGTTGTAAAAGACTCTATTAATACTTTTGTGTAAATTGAAATAGGAAGAACATGTGATTGCTAGGTTGGATTCAAGAGAAATGTGTGAATTTGGCCTTTCTGTGTACACTTCAATTCTTTGTGCAAATACCTAGCAGAGAGTAGAACGAATACCTTATTTGTACATTTACTGTACTAGCTTATCTTCTCTTTGCTCTCAGGATAAGAATAGACTTTAGTTTTAAATCTCACTGGGAGGGAGAAATTATCATGTAGGCATAGCAAGTACTAGTACCCTCCCGTAGGGGATGACGGGGGAAGAGGGGAAGGGGGGAAAAAATCACATGACCATCATCTTTATGAAAAGGATTCCACATCCCTGGAAGCATTTCATTTACAAAGAAGTGAATTTGAGCTTGGATATACTTACAACGGAATGTACCTCAACTCAGGTACACTCACGTCTAGGTTTCATAGTATATTAGATTCTTGTAATTTGTGGACGTGGCCATAAAGGATGCCTGTCAGTGGTGTGTGTGTGTTTTTTAAAATATATGGAGATATCCTATTTCCTAGAACTGGATGGGACCTTGAAAGGTCATTGAGTCCAGCCCCCTGCCTTCACTAGCAGGACCAAGTACTGATTTTGCCCCAGATCCCTAAGTGGCCCCCTCAAGGATTGAACTCACAACCGTGGGTTTAGCAGGCCAATGCTCAAACCACTGAGCTATCCCGCCTCCCTGTGTCAATGATGGTTGCTTTTTGTAATATAATATACCTGTCCAATGACAAACGGGCAGACGGTACAAAGGTTGGAGTTGAAAAACAGTTATTTGTTCATCATCCAGTCTGCCTTCTTGAGGCAATGCAGCTTTGTTCCCTACAGTACGAATTCTAGTGTTCATTCTAGTCTAGTTCTACAAGTAACGAGTGATATTCTGTTTTTGGCGACTATGCAAGACTTTCACAACCTAATACAACTTGATATCAGGGACACTTCATGATGTATAGCCTAAATGTTTTATTAGCTTCATTTCACATACTCTTATACCTCTTGTTTACTATTTTAAATTCTTCTAATTCCACAGCATTTATACTCTTAAGATATTTGTAGATTCTGTCCCCAGTTTTCTCTTAACCATGCTATATATATATTCAGCTCTTTTTGATCATTCTGTCTGTCATGAGCTCATTAATATCTAAGACTTTGTTTTGGAATTGGCTGAGGGAATGAAGATAGTTTGTGGTTAAAAATTCTAGCCCAGGGCTGGATTTACATCTAGGGTACCCCAGGCACAGGGCTTCCCTGCCAGCTGCAGCAGCCGGGAGCTGGGGCCACAGAGCCCCCCGCCTGCCTGTGGCAGTTAAGAGCTCCAAGCCACCGCGGGCGGTGGTGGTGCCCCACCACTTTTAACTTTTAGGCGCCCCACGGCCCACAGACACCCCCCCCCCACTGCCCAGCACCCCAAGACAGACCTCTCCCACTGTCCTGCGCCCCCCACCCTCTCACTGCCTAGAGCCCCCCACAAACCTCCTCAGAAACCCACTCTTCCAAGCCCTGCCCCCCAGCTGCATTCCCCGGCCCCGTTGGGAGGTGACTCTGTCCACCAGGCTGAGCGAGGAGTGCTCAACCCTGCCAGGACCTGGGAGTGGCAACATTTGGATTTTTAGTTGTCCCTAGAATATCGGCACCCATAGGTACTGTGCCTAATGGGAAATCCGGCCCTGCCCATGACTCCAGATCTAATGATGGCTCTAAAGAAAATCTTTGCTCTACCAGAAGTTTTGGCTATACTTGTTTGTACAGAGTGTTTCCTATGGTAGCAGGTTTGGTTTGCCATTCTATTTTCATCACACGATTCTTCATTAGAATAATAGAAGATTAGGGTTGCAAGAGACCTCAGGAGGTCATCTAGCCCAACCCCCTGCTCAAAGCAGGACCAACCCCAACTAAATCATCCCAGCCAGAGTCAAGTCAGGCCTTAAAAACCTCTTAAAGAGATTCCACCACCTCCCTAGGGTAACCCATTCCAGTGCTTCACCACTCTCCTAGTGAAATAATTTTTCCTAATATCCAACCTAGACCTCCCCCACTGCAACTTGAGACCATTGCTCTATTGTTCTGTTATCTTCCACCACTGAGAACAACCTAGCTCCATCCTCCTTGGAACCCCCCTCACTCTTTTTTTTTTTTTTCTTTTCTGCAGACTAAATAAGCCCAGTTCTCTCAGCCTCTCCTCATAAGTCATGTGCCCCAGCCCCCTAATCATTTTTGTTGCCCTCCGTTGGACTCTCTCCAATTTGTCCACATCCGTTCTGTAGTGGGGGGCCCAAAACTGGACGCAATGCTCCAGATGTGACCTAACCAGTGCTAAGTAGAGGGGAATACACTACAGACCCACTTAACACGCGGTAGCGCCATGCCTCCCAGTGCTAGCTATTTAACACACGAGACTCGTTAACACGCGGTACAGGAACTTGCTATGTAGCGCTACAGATTTGCTCACTAACTCACTGACCTAGAAATCGACAGGAAGTGCGGAGCGGAAACATGTTGTACGTCTTTACCGCCGACGGGGGGGGGGGGGAAAGGGGCGGCAGCACTTTAACGTTGCTGCCCCTTCCCCCCACCCTCCACCCCATGAGCGGCCCTGCTGGTAGGGACCCTACCAGCAGGGCCACCGATGGGGGAGACGAAGCAAGGTTAAAGCGCTGCTGCAGCAAAGGACCCTGCAGCACTTTAAGGTCCCTGCCCCTTTGCCCCCCTCGGCCGCCGACGGGGGGGGAGGGGAGCAGCTGCCCTGGGGCCGGCGATTTAAAAGGGCCCAGGGCTCCAGACGCTGCTACCGCAGCAGCGGCGTCCGGAGCCCCGGGCCCTTTAAATCACCATGGGAACCCCGGGCAATGCAGACCAGGCGGCCTGGAAGGGCTGGCTGGATGATGCTGACCCCTAGCCCTGCCCCTTCCACCCGAGACCCCGCCCCTTCCGGGGGCCAGAGCTGCCCCCGCCCCATACTGGTAAGTGTCCTGAGTTACTTTCATGGCTGTGTAGTAATAATAATGTTTTTATTAGATTACACATTTGAATTTATAATCTTGCAAAGCGCCGTTAACAGATAGGCCTGCAGTATTTGGGACGCTGTGAGTACGTATGTAATCCTAGATAAGTGTGTGTGTGTATATATTTATTTATTTCAGCATGGCCTTCTTAACCCACGGTCCGTTAACACGCAATCGTGACTGCTTGACTCCCGACATCCGCGCGTAAACGGGTCTGTATCGTAATCACTTCCCTTGATCTTCTGGCAATACTTCTACTAATGCAGCCCAAAATGCCGTTAGCCTTCTTGGCAACAAGAGCACACTGTTGACTCATATCCAGCTTCTCGTCCACTGTAATCCCCAGGTCCTTTTCTGCAGAACTGCCGCTTAGCTAGTCGGTCCCCAGCCTGTAGTAGTGCATGGGATTCTTCTGTCCTAAGTGCAGGACTCTGCACTTGTCATTGTAGAACTTCATCAGATTTCTTTTGGCCCAATCCTCCTCCAGTTTGTCTAGGTCACTCTGGATGCTATCCCTACTGTCCAGCATATCTCCCTCTCCCCTCAGTTTAGTGTCATCTGCAAATTTGCTGAGGGTGCAATCCATCCCATCATCCAGATAATTAATGATCAAAACCAGCCCCAGAACCGACCCCTCAGGCACTCTGTTTGATACCAGCTGCCAATTCGACATTGAGCTGTTGATCACCACCTGTTGAGCCTGACTATCTAGCCAGCTTTCTATCCACCTTATAGTCCATTCATCCAATCCATACTTCTTTAACTTGCTGTCAAGAATACTATGGGAGACTGTATCAAAAGCTTTGCTAAAGTCAGGGTATATCACATCCACCACTTCTCCATATCCACAGAGCCAGTTATCTCATCATAGAAGGCAATCAGGTTGGTCAAGCATGACTTGCCCTTGGTGAATCCATGTTGACTGTTCCTGATCACCTTCCTCTCCTCCAAGTGCTTCAAAATGGATTCCTTGAAGACCTGCTCCATGATTTTTCCAGGGACTGAGGTGAGGCTGACGGGTCTGTAGTTCCCCGGATTCTCCTTCTTCCCTTTTTTAAATATGGGCACTATATTTGCCTTTTTCCAGTCGTCTGGGACTTCCCCCGATCGCCACGAATTTTAAAAGATAATGGCCAATGGCTCTGCAATTACATTAACCAACTCCCTCAGCAACCTCAGATGCATTGCATCCGGCTCCATGGACTTGTGCATGTCCAGCTTTTCTAAATAATCCTTAACCTATTCTTTCACTACTGAGGGCTGCTTATCTCCTCCCCATAGTGTGCTGCCCAGTGCAGCAGTCTGGGAGCTGACCTTGTCTGTGAAGACAGAGGCAAAAAAAGCTTTGAGTACTTCAGCTTTTTTCACATCACTGTCACTAGGTTGCTTCCCCCATTCAGTAACGGTCCCACACTTTCCCTGACCGCCTTCTTATTGCTAACATACGTGTAGAAACCCTTCTTGTTACCCTTCACATCCCTTGCTAGCTGCAACTCCAATTGTTCTTTGGCCTGCCTGATTACACCCCTGCATGCTTGAGCAATATTTTTATACTCCTCCCTAGTCATCTGTCCAAGTTTCCACTTCTTGTAAACTTCCTTTTTGTGTTTAAGCTCACCGAAGATTTCTCCGTTAAGCCAAGCTGATCACCTGCCACATTTGCTATTCTTTCTGCACATCAGGATGGTTTGTTCCTGTGCCCTCAATAAGGCTTCCTTAAAATACAGCCAGCTCTCCTGGACTCCTTTCCGCCTCATATTAGCTTCCCAGGGGATCCTGTCCATCAGTTCCCTGAGGGAGTCAAAGTCTGCTTTTCTGAAGTCCAGGGTCCGTATTCTGCTGCTCTCCTTTCTTCCTTTTGTCAGGATCCTGACATTTGGTATTTCCTTTGTCCCTTTCTTGCATTTCCACAACAGTAATCTTCTTAAAAATAATGATCCTCATATATTCACCATCTCTTGAACAAATATTAAGTGTTGTATGAAATTCTCTCTTCCAAAGTCCATATCTCCACAATTAAACTCCACCATTATATTACTTGCTCAGGTAGAACTGATGTTTTTTAAATTGTTTGTAGGCAGTGTGGTGTATTTGGTGTAAATAAAAATCAAACTCCGTGAAATCATCTTCCTAAGTAGGAGCCCTAATGGTTCATACAATAATCCTTTATTTAACTCACCAGGGTATTCAGACTTCTTAATATGGTTCTATAATTGCCTTGTAAATTCTACCTAGTCATTATTGTTGCAAGTCAGGTGGTGGTGGTGTGCATGCCTGTAGCTCAGTATTATTGGAACTGGGAGTGATATTTCTGTAAATAATAGCAGTGACAAAGATATGGATGATAATTGATATCTATTGATAGAGATGGTAATATCAGAACACTTAAAAGGGAGGGTTGATCGTTGAGGGATGATGAGACTAAGCCCTGTTGCTGATGACATGGCTACCAATGTTGCTGTTTTACTGTCTGGTGCAATACAACCTGCTGTCTTGGTGATGACTCCACAACAAGCTGAGGTTTGAGGGATTTGAGCTGGCTTGGCAGACCGGATTGTGGATGAATGGGTGTGTAGACAGGGCGTGGGGGGTGGGGAGGGTGAATTGGGGAGTAACACTTTCTCCCCTCGCATGATTTATTGTAAAATGTCTTTTTACATTCTGAAAGTAAACAGGTAGTGGAAGATGAGAAACTGGGCACTAGGTTTCTCCCTTTTCTTAGCCAGTTTCCATAACCTCTCACCAAAACATTCCCCTTTCCCTCATTGTCTCATATTTTCAATATGGAAAAAATGGCCAGCTTGTGTGCCTAGGAGGTGTGTCCCCACCACTTACTTTGAACACCAGCTGCCTCTGACTAATAGTGATTTCCATACTCCTTAATACACTTCTTGATCTTATCTGTATCTTAATCTGATAACCAAAGAGGACCTTCAAGTTAAGTATACTCTTGAGGGTATCGAGGCATGTAATCCATTCTTGTAAATAAGATTTTTGTGTTTGAGGTAGGTATTCCTAAACCAGTAAAAATAGCTCAATTACAATACAGACCCACACACATTGTGATGACATTATTAGGCCTTCCACCAAATTAATCAGTTATGGAATGTGTGGGTCAGTGTTGCCTATAATGGATTCATATGTGCTCAGCAGAAACAAGCAATGGGAAAGTTTGCCAGTTTTTGATGGCAGGTTAATATAAAACATTGTAAGCTACTGAGAACTGTTTACTTAGCTGTGAACATGTACTGGTCTAAATTGTATAGCCTTTGCTAAAGGAATAGTTTGTGATATGTATTAGTACATATATAAATAAACTGGTTAATTTGAGATATTTAGCAGACATCAGAATTAGTACATTTCATATCTGCTATTGGCCTCTTCAAGGAGAGATTTAATGTGTGTGTGGTTTTTTTTGTTTGTTTGTTTTTTTAATTGAAGCAGGCCAAATAGGGCATAGACTTTTATACAGTTGCATACAATGTAACAGTTTCCATAATTGCAATAATATCTTATGAGAATAAAGCACTTGGAGATGTTGAGCTGGTTAGGTTACTAAAAGAGCTTATCAGTCATAAATTAAATAGAAGGAGTGCCTTAAACACTGCAGTACTCTAGAATACATTCCATTGCAACCAGCAGGCAAACCGAGTGAACCAGCTGCAGGGAAGAATGAACATTTTCCCCATAAATGTAAATTTAAAATCCTGGTTTTGTAACACTTGTATGCAGGGCACAGGAGACTTTTGTATTTGAGTTTCTCCTCATTTGTGTATGGGTTTTTGTTTCAAGGCATCTGGAGTAATTGACTCTGTTTCATGCCCTTTTTGCCAAATGCATGAACTGTTTATCAGATTTCCTCTGAGACTACGGTTGTCGCTATACTAGGATATTTTTGCTTCAAGTGCCACTTGCTACCACCAATTCAGGTCCACCAGTGGTAACTATGTTGGAAGCGTGAGTGAAAGAAGGGACCAGCTGATACTGTAAATACAGCATCATCTAATCCTGTTCGGAGAAGGTCTACACAAAACCGCTTACAAAGGCTGATGGCCAGTAATTCTGCCATTGTTAGTTACCACCAGGTGATCTGAACTTGTGATAGCAACAGTGGGAAAATTTCATCCAACACATGTAGATGAAACTAAAGGAGGGAACTTCAGATATTGTCTATAATAAATCTTGATAATGTCACTTCCATATGGAAGGCCTTATATACACAAGTACAGTTTCCCTGGACTTTCCCATGCTTACTGCTATCAGTGCAGTCCCAATGGTGCCTGATGTACTGGTAGCTGCTGATGTTTTGTGTAAACTTGCTGTAAGCAGGGTTAAATGACATGTTACTTGAAAGCCTGTCATTCCTCCTTGAGACTTATGTATACTAGCGCTTCTGCTCTCACTTGGCCCTTTGGAGCTGCAACAGTGGGACATTTGAGAGAGAAATAGTCTAGTGCAGACACGGTCTATACATTATTTTGTCAATAATGGAAGATATTTTTAGGAACTTGATTAGGTAAGAATTTCTAGTAGGTAAGACATAAAGTTGGAGATAACTTTCAGTACTTAGCTTGTTTGGGGTGCTACACAAAGAAGGGAATCCCTGCCCTGAAGTCATGTACCCTCTGCAGGTACAACTGGTACTACACAGGACAGTGCAGTACAAACAGCTTGAATAAAAAAAGTGTGCAAATTAACTACCTTCCTGGTCAATGTTAAATTCCTTTTAATCCTTATGAATCTTTTCTTTGTGTAGGAATTTGTTTACTAGAAAACAAAACACAAGACTGGAGAAACAAAATGATTTGGGCTGGAAGTTATTTGGAAAAGTACCTCTGAGAGACAATTCACAAAAAGATCCAAAGAGAATACAGAAGGTATTTGCTTATCCTTTATTTTTGGGGTTTCCTTTGCTTTAGGGTTACTGTTGTACATTGAGGCTGGTTAAGTTGTGTGATTTACGTCCATGTCTCTGAAGCATATTTAGCCCTTCAAACAAACAAAATTACAAATAGAATTTTGAGTGGTGGGCTGGAACAAACAACCTACCTCCCACTCTCAGAATGTTCTTACTTTGAATTATATATATTTTTTAAATCCAGTTAGCTAGTCTGAGTGCCATTTTAAAAATAGTAATAAGTTTAGCACCTTGTCTCAATACAGTTTAACATCTTTATTATCATGCTGGTAGGGTTGGACACTTAGGCCTTGCCTAAACTAGGACCTGGTCTACCCTAGGAAATTAAATTGGTATAACTGTCACTCAAGGGTGTGAAAAATACACACCGATAAGTGACGCAGTTAAACCGACCTAACCCCCGTGTAGACAGCGCTAGGTTGAAGGGAGAATTCTCCCATTATCTTAGCTACTACCTCTCAGGGAGGTGGATTACCTGTGCTGTAGTGTTTTAAAGTGTGCATTTGATTTAAAGGTGTCATAGATGAAATTAGCCAACTCAATATAATTAACAACTTCAAAGGGTTTGTCTGTGTTAGACTTTTTAATCTCAAATTTAGATGTGTCCAGCCTGCAAGATTACTACAATAATTTAGCAGCCTAACCTGAAAAGGGCTGCCTGAAACGTTCTGGATAGATAAACTGTGTAACTATAGTTATAACATGAAGAAGCTGGGGGATAGGGAAGAGTGGTACTTATTTGGTACACACAGATTTTTGTACTGGTAACCATCAGGAGTATGACACCTTTTCTAACTGATATACCAGTATAATCCCTGTGTGGGTGCAGTTATACCAAAATAAAGATACCTTATGCTGGGATATTTTATTGGTCTCTTTGTATAGGAATAAGATATATTGGTATAAGCACACTTACATTAGTGTAAATGCGCCCATGCTAGCGGGGCTTTGTAGTGCTTTAACTGTGCTGGTATAATTAAAGCTTGACAACTTTTTTGTGTATACAAGTCCTCGGTTGTCATGTGAAACATCTTTGCAACTAGAATAGCTAGAAATTTGACTCTTAATGAAGTGTTAAATTATTCAGAAATTGGCTTAAACTCTTCCACCCCAGTTACTGGAAGGAGCTTCGCACTTATATTTGGGAAGAGGATTTTTTCAAGTTCTGCCCTGAAGTATTCCTTTCCCTGAAAACTTCTAAAATTACTGAAGCGGTGCTTTTCAAATGACCATCTGTGCGTCTGACTCTTGATGGGAACACTTACCACCATTGATTCCTGGAGTTTTATTAGGCCCTATGGTAGAGTATGACTGTTCCCTGTAATTTCAGTTGTTTGCTGTTCTGTACTTTGTCTCTTCAATAGGAACAGAACTTACCAGTACCCTTAACTATTCAGTATTCTGTTAAATACTGTACCTGTTAAATCTTATAGTGGGATTCCTTAGAAAAGGGTAAACAGTCATTTACAATGATATGCAGTATCTTTCTCAAAAGGCTTTAATCACACTCACTCACACTAGCCAGTTGAGTTTCTGGCTGAACTGGAAGTGTTTAAACAGTCTTCCCTAATTGCTCTCAAATACAAATAGAAATGTTTTCAGAAAGTTATCTGTTAAGTTTCGTTTGCCTCTTTCCTGAAACTAATTTTCAAAATGTGGAAATTCTGAAACTTTAGATACCATAGTTAAGACTTGAAAGGGCAGAAGAATAGCTGACTCTGTTCAAACTGTGGAAAGGCTGTGTCAAAGCTCCCCTGAGTCAATGGCTCATCGGGCTGAGGTGGCTAATGCACATCAGTTTCATAGCCAGTGATACAGAAGGGAGTAAAGTGGCCAGCATCATATCGGACCTAAGGCAGCCTTTGACTGACCTAATCCAATGAATCAGGTACCCATTTTACAGCTGGGCGAACTGGAAGTAGCCTTTCAGTGAGAGATTAAGCAAGTCTCGATCTTCAGGATTGTAGTCGAGCTCTTTAGCCAATCAGCCACCACACTTCCTAGAGAGAGAAGTTGGGGCCATGAGAAATAGCATAGCTGCTCTGCTGGTAGAAAGGAATGAATGATTTTAATTTCAGTCATTTGTATGTTGTGATGTAAGGCTATGTCTACACTTGCCATTTAAAGCACAAAGTGTCCCTTTTTTGCGCCAAAACTGTGGGAGCGTCTACACTTGTTAATGACTTTGCGGTGAAACTCAGAAGTTTCACCGCAAAAAGAAAACCACCTTCACGAGAGGCATACAGTTCTTTCCGCTGTTCTTTTTGCGCTGTTGTGAAAGTGAAGACCTGTTCTACCCGTGTAAACACCTTTTGGCCTCCGGAGGATATCCCACAGTTCCAAAGTGACCACTTTGGCTAGCATCTCTGCTTCTCTGACTCCAGGTAAATGGACGCCCCTCCCCCGTAAACCCCGGGAAGCTTGAAACTCCCTTTCCCTTTCCCTTTGCTTGTAGATATGGCGGGGAAAGCAGCCAGACAGCAGGGGTTTTTAAAAAAAAAAATGCCACGAAAGAAACAAGGAAGTAATGGGCCTGCTGGGACATGAAGCAGTGCATCATGGGGCACTGAGCAGGGACCCAGAATGCCTGCTCACCCCCCCCCCTTCCTACAAGACCTATTGAGAGAGCTGCACTGTGGGATAACTGTCCTATAGCGCTGCTCTCATCTGGGATGGAAGTGCTGTTAGTGTAAACACTCTCTGATGCCTGAGGAATTAACTGAGTACACAAACCAGCGCTTTTCCTTCACCGGTCCCCTATCACCTGTGATACTTACAGCGCAAAAACTCTGCAAGTGTAGACATACCCTAAGTCTGTCCTATGAAGATTTAATCTAGAATAATTGTTTACTAGGATAGATGTTTCAGCATATACGGTAAGAGCTTTGTGAATGCTAATAATGCAGGGTCTCATTCGGTCTTTAATATATTTTATCAGTTGTAAACTGTTCTATTTTACCCAAAAAACTACTTTAAAAAACTTTATTACAGTTGCAAAATCAAGCACTCAGAAGTTACACTTAATTCACCCATTTTTTTTCTGCATGTATATATTATCAGAGTCTTTAATTACATGATCACATACTATTTTTAATGTAGTTTTTGTGTGCAGATTTTTAGGTTTTTAAAAAAACAAACTGAAAAACAGAAATTTGTCATTGACACCTACATCAGCAGGGCTGGATCCTCCCCCCAGTTCTAGTCAGTTTCTCTTTCCCACCCCCTTCTGTCCTAGTCTGGGATAGGAGCTTGGTTAATCTACTCCTTTCCCTTTCCCCCAGTCTGGCTCTTCCCCCCCCCCCCCCCCCTTGCATTGAAGTCAGGCGGCTTCCTCCTTCATGCTGCTTGGGCATCAGCAGTGGGATCAGTGAGCGCGCTGGAGAGACAGGCTCGCCTGTGTGTGTGTGTGTGTGTGTGTATGTATGTATGTATGTATATATATAATGACATTGCAAAACAATGTACTTCTCATTACCTTGCTCTCGGAAACAGCTGAACCATTTTGGCTAAAACTTTCCAAAAATGTTCAGCCTAAGGCCAGGTCTACACTAACCCCCCCACTTCGGACTAAGGTACGCAAATTCAGCTACGTTAATAACGTAGCTGAATTCGAAGTACCTTAGTCCGAAGTTACCGCGGTCCAGACGCGGCAGGAAGGCTCCCCCGTCGATGCTGCGTACTCCGCTCGCCGAGCTGGAGTACCAGCGTCGAAGGCGAGCACTTCCGGGATCGATCCGGGGCACTTCCGGGATCGATCCGGGGCACTTCCGGGATCGATCCGGGATCGATTTATCGCGTCTTAACCAGACGCGATAAATCGAACTCAGAAAGCCGATTGCTTACATCCGGACCCGGATGTAAGTGAAGACGTACCCTAAGGCAGTACCTGAAATGGAAAATTTTAGCCTAATTGGTTAAAGTTTGGAAGAGTTATAAACAACAGAAAGCAGGGTATTACAATGGGAAGTGCCAGGCAACTTTATTAATAGTTTGTGCTATTAAATCTTCCTAAAATGAAAAGTATGCAGTATTGTTGTAGCTGTGTTGATCCCAGGGTATTAGAGAGACAAGATGGGTGAGGTAATATCTTTTACTGGACCTGAAGAAGAGCTCTATGTAATCTTGAAAGCTTGTGTCTCTCACCAACAGAAGTTGGTCAAATAAAAAACCATTTCCTCACCCACCTTGTCTCTCTAAAATTAGAAGTCACGATCATGTTTTTTGAATGCTGTCTGTTCAGGGAAAATGTCTGTTCTATTGTTTCAGAGGAAAGGAAAGTATTAAACTACCTTTTATTGGTCTTGAATAAAGAAGTTGTTACATAAGGTTTGTTTCCAAGAATGTCTGTGCAAAATCTGGGTGCAGATCGGGCCCAGAAAGAGAGAACTTAAAGTCTAGGCCTGTAACATTAGAGCGTAATATGTGGCATATTCCTACTTGAGGGGTCAAGAGGTATTTACTTAAATTTCTGATTGACTATCACTGCAAAAATTTTAATTCCGGAATTCCTGTACCTGACTACTAGTAGTATATCAGTAAAAGGTAAATTCTGAAATCTGACCAAAGAGACTGGTATTACATTCCAACCTGAAGGTCTCCAAACCCTAGTTCTGGGAGACTACTTGAGGGATCAGGTTTGAGACCATGGGTTTTTCATTGGGAGCCCAAGACAAGAATCCTATGGTGTTTGACCTCCAGAGCACATGACAAAAACAACCCAGCAGGTGCACCATAGGGAGGGAAGCTATCTCTGAGATACCTGTATCCCAGACCACTTGGGGCTGCATAGCCTAATATTAGTCTCTAGATTCACTATTTGTACAAAGCCCAGAAACACTAGTGCACATAACTGATTGTTTTCTCCACCCTTTAGATTATAGAAAGGGTAGAAGAAGAGAGTAAAAGGCTCTGCATGCCACAGCTATAATCTTGGCATCTAGAATCAGCAATAGATCTAATAGTCCAGTGACTGCCATTGCTACCTGTTATTCAGATTGTTCTCCATTTTATGGTGTCACTTCCAGCTTGAGATTGAATCAAGTTAGTTTTCTCCTAATTGTCACCATGTCTTCCAGGTACTGAGAGCACAGCAAACTAAAGGAGATGTGTCTTTGAATGTCACCCATCAACTGGTGACATTGCAGACCAGAAGGATATTCTGTCTCCTCTCCTTCATGCATTAAATGGGAGTGGTGATGAGAGAGATCCCTGTAGAATCCCACAGGAGAGCAAGCAAAGTACTTTGTTACCTTTCGTAATTTGAGTGAAATAAGACCATTGAAGGGCCTTCCTATCCTCTTACACAAAGTCCTGCTAACACCTCTCAGTTCATGGAACCTCAAGCCCCTGATAGAGCTAACAATCAGATGGACACATTACCTTAGTTATGAGGAGAAAATAATTACCCATGACTTATGGAAATTTCTGTAACAAATCTGTGTTTAAAGCCACACTTGCAGATGAATGAGGTCAAAATGCATATGTAACTGCTCTGGTCCCACTACCTCTTAACTTTTCCAACAGTGGAAAGCTAGAGACTGGTTGGATATTGACACGGTAATTAAAACGGAGACAGCTTTTTGAGCAGGGGCCTTTCTACTGCCTGTTTAAAGTTGGCTTGCATCCTGCTTGCTTGTAGGGAAGCATTAACTATCTGCACCAGTGATCCCCACAATCTGCCAGTTGTGATGGCTTTAATGATGCAAAACAGCTACTTGCCTGCTTGGAGTGGGTGGGACTGAGTCCACAAACTTACTTCATGTAGGCTCCTGAGCAGCAGTCCTGTCAATCAATCCTGACGTGAGTTGCCTGAGTTAATTCTACTTGGCATCCTACAGAAGAGACGCTCTGTATTCCATTATCCGTCCCCTAAGCTATCCATTCTCCTCAGTTTTGCTCAATGCTGATTCTTCCTCCGTCCACAAACTGTCATGTCTGTGAGTAAATTGTTTAGATTTTAGAACTTTCCTTGTATTTATAAAAGCCCAACAGGATAGCCTGACATTAGGGAATAATAAGATGTGCAGTACTCTATCTCCACACCTCCCAAATCTTGGGAAATCCAATCTGATTGGATTTTCCTGCCAGGATTCTCTTTAGCATTGTGAGCAGGTCAAAATGGCTGATACATCGAATATTTGGTCAAGTCAGCTGCTCTTGCTTTGGCCCAGACATCAATCCTTTCTGGGAATACTGTGCCAGGACAGCTAAGTGGAGCCCTGTGACTAGACATGTATTTTGATTAGACTCGTAGGGTGAAGTCACTGGCTTATTCATGATTCACTCTTTTGGTTCTTCTACCAGATAGGTACAAGACAAGTTTTTTTGTTTGTTTTTTGCCTCCCCCCCACCTCCCTCTGAACTAGACGTAACCATTAGAATTTGCAAGACCAGTTCAGTTTTGAAGGGGGCAACCAGATCTTTTAAAAATCTTCAGAGTTTTCATTGACCCTAATTTATTAAGTACTTACTATTTTTTTTTCTTCCATCAGTCTCATTTGGGACTGAAAGAAATCTGCAAGAATTATGTGACAGATATGGCAAGCTTATATATCACTGTGGACCAGGGATAGTATATAGCTCCTGGGGAGCATGGTCACCCCCTCATGGAAGTAAGAACAGTGGAAGCAAATTCACTCAGGCTGTAACACCTGCAGAGAAAAGGGTCATATATACACCTCTACCCCGATATAACGCAGTCCTCGGGAGCCAAAAATCCCTACCACGTTGTAGGTGAAACCCCGTTATATCAGGGTAACGGCGGCAGGGCTCCGACGGTGATTTAAAGAGCCCCGGGCTCCGGCCGCTGCGGGGAGCCCGGGCCCTTTAAATCGCCGGCCGAGCCCTGCTGCCGCAGCCCCAGGGTTACCACGCTATATGCGAACCGGTGTTATATCGGGGTAGAGGTGTACTAGTTCAAACTGTATTCTCCAGAGTCAACAGATAAAAGACTGTTGGATAAATAGTCTGAGTTTAAATGGACTCTGAGCCTTCTTTCTGATCACACAAACAAACAGGGCCTTCTGTCCAGTGGGGCTCCCAATCCTTCCTGGGACGGATTGGAAGGACTTTGACCTGCTGAGGCCCCATAGGACTGGTTTTTCTCTGTAATACTTTCATCTTAAGAATAAATGTTCGCTTAGAAAGAGCTGTGTGGTAACTCATAACTGTGGGCAATTAGAACTGTTCATAGCCTATGAGGAAAAAGCAGAGTGCAGAGAGGCCTGTTTAGGCAGCCTGGCTTGCTGGGGAACTCTCAGAGTAGGTGGTGAACTGTGCAGCCTGGAAAAACTCTGGTCAGGAGGGAGAGAGATGGGGGTCTCCGCCCAACAGAGGTGGCAGCTGTGGAGCCGGAAGCCTAAAAGCGAGTGCCCATGGATGGGAAATACAGGCACTGTTTCCCTGAACTGTGAAAGTATAATTTTAGGAGAGGTTTCAGTATAAAACTGGGGGATGTTTGTTTGGTTTTTTTTGGGGGGGGGGGGAATAGGGTGAGGGAAACAAATCTTTGAACTGTGAAAAATTGAGAGAGCTTTCTTAGGGTCCCAACCTCTCTTCCCTGTGATTTTTTTGTTTTTGTTTTATTATCCTAATCAGTCAGCATGAAAAACCAATTACAATTAATGATTTTGACATCTGATAGAGCCAGTTCATTAGCTGATAAGCATATATACCTGCTATAGCTGAGTGTTCACACAGGGATTTTGCACTGTCTTAAAAATGAAATTAGATAAACAGTTGAATAAAACTGATTGTAATTTTGTGTAGACAAGCTGTCAGTGCATGTAAAAGACACACCTGTTTGATCAGTTTTGAATACTAATTACCTTCAAAAGGCCTGTTAGGTCAAACCGGCTAAACAAGTTGTTTGTGTTACCTATGTGTCAAAAGTTGTAAAACAGCCAAACTAGATAACTGAGTGAGTGGAGAGTCATTTAAAGACAATGGGTAAAATCCTGGTTCCAATGAAGATAATTGCAAAACTCCCATTAAAATGGGGCCAGGATTTCACCCAAGGACTCCCTGAATATAAACCCTGTAGGGTGGGAGAGAACAGAATTGTACGTGTCTTATGTTCATAAAGAGAGACAAGGTGAGTGAGGGCCTTTTATTGGACCAACTTCTTTTGGTGAAGGAGACAAGCTTTTGAGCTTACACAGAGAGCTTTTTTTCAGGGTCTGTTCATAAACCCATTTGAAGTGGTCCTGTGTTAATTGTATCTGCATAATCTTGTACATTCTTAAAGCCATTTCCTTATCAGGAAGTGATATGTTGTAAGGGTGTGACCGCATGAATCAGCTGGTTTGTTTTATATTCTCAGTTTGTAGAGAGTCGGCTGTAACTAGCAAGGTCCTAGGCAATAAGTTATTACTCCGAGGAGAGTGATGTATATTGAAAGAAGAGAGATTTTAGCCATGCCCTGAGAGGTAATTTAAATTCCTTCCTATAATTCTTCTGTAACTAGCCCCTAAATAAACCAAAGGATTTTTTTAAGTATGAGCTCCCTCCTTCACAATAAAAAGTATCTTCCTTAATCCTTCTGCCATAAGTCACTTTAGGGTTGAAACCAAGAATGGAAGTTGGTCTAAAGGAAAACTTTTTAGAAGGCCTTATGAGTGAGTTGGGAACCCAGCATATGTCTGTAAGTGTAGGGTTTGTGGTACCATATTATAATATGGAGTGAACAAACACCTCTTAAATATGCAGAGATTTGGGTCCCTTACATTCAGTGTAAATTATCCCCCCCAGCATACACATCAGTCGTCTTTCTGGATTTTGAGCACGAGCATGACAATAGGAGGTTTCATAGAGAGAGTAGAAATACTGGCAAGTGTCTTCAACCACTCGGGTTCACATAATACCCAGGGTGGAACTTATCTAGTGCAGAAGATTCTTGCAGGTTTCTGTTAACACTTAAACCCTAAAAGAAGGAGCAAAGGAGCCCCAATACTGGGAAGAACTGCCTATGTAATTAGATTGCAAAATACTCTTTTACTAAAGAGTTAAAGGCAAATTACAAAGGGTTTGTAAAGTTACAAATGGGCTTATATGATTCCAATACCAAGAAGTGTATGGCTGATTATTCATGTATAGATAGTTGTGTTAACAGAATCTCCCTTAGCTCCTGAGAAATCTGAGCTTTCTAGGTTTCTGTCTGTATGTGAAAGTACCATTAACAAAGGGAATGAAAAATACAATATTAGAAAGGAATGAAAACTTTGTTATTGGTGCTTGTGTTGTCACTTGCTCTCTGTCCAAAAAAACAATGCTGTAGTTCAGATTCTTTTGGGCCTTTTCTACACTCAGCAGCTGTACTGCTTTAACTGTACTATTATAGCTAAAGTGGTACAGCCCCCATAGGATGGATACAATTACAGTCATAAAGATGCTTATTCCCATACCATAAGGCCTACATTTTTATTTTCTTGTAACCAATTCTTACTTTTATGCCCCATAATTTGTAATCACTTAAAATCTGTCTTTCTGTATTTAATAAACTTGTTTTATTTTTATATCTAAACCAGTGTGTTTGGATTGAAGTGTTTGGGTAACTCCATTTGAGATAACAGGATTTGTGCATATCATTTTTTATTAATGAACTGACGGACTTTATATGAGCTTGTATTGTCCAGGAGGGTGCTGGGCAGTACAGGATGCACATTTCTGGGGAAGGTCTGGGATTGGGAGTTTGCTGGTGTGGCCCTGCACTGTAATTCGCGAGAAGAACATAAGAATGGCCATACTGGGTCAGACCAAGGGTCCATCCAGCCTAGCATCCTGTCTGCCGACAGTGGCCAATGCCAGGTGCCCCAGAGGTAGTGAACCTAATAGGCAATGATCAAGTGATCTCTCTCCTGCCATCCATCTCCACCCTCTGACAAACAGAGGCTAGGGACACCATTCCTTACCCATCCTGGCTAATAGCCATTAGTGGACTTAACCTCCATGAATTTATCTAGTTCTCTTTTAAACCCTGTTACAGTCCTCGCCTTCACAACCTCCTCAGGCAAGGAGTTCCACAGGTTGACTGCGTGCTGTCTGAAGAAGAACTTCCTTTTATTTATTTTTAACCTGCTGTCCATTAATTTCATTTGGTGGCCCCTAGTTCTTAAATTATGGGAACAAGTAAATAACTTTTCCTTATTCACTTTCTCCACACCACTCATGATTTTATATACCTCTGTTATATCCCCCCCTTAGTCTCCTCTTTTCCAAGCTGAAAAGTCCTAGCCTCTTTAATCTCTCTCATATGGGACCCGTTCCAAACCCCTAATCATTTTAGTTGCCCTTCTCTGAACTTTTTCTAATGCCAGTATACCTTTTTTGAGATGAGGAGACCACATCCGTACGCAGTATTCAAGATGTGGGCGTACCATGGATTTATATAAGGGCAGAAGCTGGCTAAAGAACTCACAGTATATAGCTGGGAGTGATTTACATGATGGAGGTACTCAGTACGTGATGGACGCTGTGTAAGTGCAGACCAGGAGCGGTAATTCTCACAGCGAAGCCAGGTAAAAGGCACCCTAGGCTGGAGAATTGAGGGGACATAGCTGTCCATCTGTCCAGATTGTATCCTGGGTAATGTCACACTTGCATCTAAGAGCTTTAAAAGGACTAGCTCAGGAGCTCGCTGGACCTTTAATGTTGATTTTTCAATAGGTCTTGGAAGTTCCGGAAGTTGGGAAGAAAAGCTAATGTTGTGCCAAGTTTTAAAGAGGGTAAATGGGGTGACCTAGGTCATTACAGGCCTGTCAGCATGATGTTGATCCTGGGCAAGATAATAAAGTGGCTGATAAGGGACTAAATTAATAAAAGAATTAAAGGTAGGTAATGTAATTAATACAAGTCAATGAAGGTTTATGGAAAATAGATCCTGTCAAACTTTGTTTTTTGATGAAATTATAAATTTGGTTGATAAAGGTAATAGTGTTGATGTAATGTACTTAGACTTCTGTAAGGCGTTTGACTTGGTGCTGCATGACACTTTGATTAATTGTATATTCTAATTTTTTTAATGTGACACTGGCTAATAGGTCTCAAAATGCAACTGTAAATGGGCAATTATCAAGCAGGTCTGTTTTCAATGGGGAGTTCTTGGCCCTATGCTATTTAATATCTTTATCAGCAACCTGGAAGAAAACATAAAATCATCACTGATAAAAATTTGCAGGTGATGCAAAAATTTGGGGGAGTGGTAACTAATGAAAAGGACAGGTCACTGATTCAGCGCAGTTTAGATCGGTTGCTAAACTGGGCACAAACAAACAATATATACTTGAATATGGCTAAATGTAAGTGTATACATCTGGGAACAAAGAATGTAGGTCTTAGAAGTTGGGGGACTTTTTCCTGGGAAGAAGTGACTCTGAAAAAGTTTTGGGGTTGGTGGTTAATAACTAGCTGAACATAAGCATCCAGTGTAATGCTCTGGCCAAAAGAGCAAATTTAATCCTGGGATGCATAAACAGGGGAAGCTTGAGTAGGAGTAGAGAGGTTATTTTACCTAGGTATTTGGTACTGGTGTGACTGCTTCTGGAGTTCTGTGTCTACAGTTCAAGAAGAATGTTGATAAATTGGAGAGGGTTCAGAGAAGAGCCATGAGAAAGATTAAAGGATTAGAAAACATGCCTTATAACAGTGGTTCTCAACCTTTCCAGATTACTGTACCTCTTTCAGGAGTGTGAAGCCTGAGCCTCACCACCCAGGGATCAAGCCCGATCCCAACTGCCTGGGGCTGAAGCGTGTAACTTAGTTTCATGGGGCCCCCTGTGACGTGCAGCCCCATGCAGTTGCCCTTCTTACCACCCCCTAACACTGACCCTGCACTTGCAGGACTAGTTTTGGGGTGGTTGCGACACCCCAAGTTGAAAAACATTGATCTAGATGAGTTGCTGTACCCCTCAGAACACCTCTGTGTACCCCCATCAGTACATGTACCCCTGGTTATGAACCACTTCCTTATAGTGATAGGCTCAAAGAGCTCAATCTATTTAGTTTAACAAAGAGAAGATAAGGGGTGACTTGAGTAGTCTGCAAATGTCTACATGGGGAACAAAGATTTCAATCTACCAAAGAAGGATGTAATAGCAGTTGCTGGAAGTTGAAGCTAGACAAATTCAGACTGGAAATAAGGCGTAAAAAGATGAGTAATGTTCCACTGGAACCATTTACCAAGAGTCATGGTGGATTCTCCACTGACAATTTTAAAAACAAGATTGTATATTTTTATAAAAAATATGCTCTAGGAAGTATTGTTGGGAAGTTCTGTGGTGTGTGCTATCCAGGAGGTACTCCTGACAGAATTCTGCGCCGATGCAGAGGTACAGAATTCATATGGACCACATTTCTGTGCCCCCCCACGCAGAAAAACACAAAAGAAATCTGTGGGGGGATGCGTGTCTCTGCCCAGGCAGCACATCTGTTCCAGTGTGCCTGGACCAGCTTCAGAGATGAAAATCACTGCGGGGGGAGGCTCGGGGCAGGACTAGCCAACAGGTCAGAGAGAGACTGTCCCTTTCTCTTGATACTGCGACTCCAGGGGCGTGGAGGAGGGTAGGTCTCTCTGTTATGCAGGAGGAAGGCTCTGTCCCCAAGGCAGAAGTGTAGCAGCCTGCCTACCTAGTAAAATGTAACTTCTTGAGAATTGAAAAAACACTTAATTAAATATCAGTATTATGTTACTGAAAATTGTTTTTAAGTTAAAGCAAATAGCTTTTGTAAAAAACCCACATTTTGCTAACGTTGCTGGTTAATTGATCTCATTCTCTGAGGCAGAAATGTAGCAACCTGTATGCATAGTAACATTGTTAATTATTCTGTTAACTGTTCCCATTCTCAGTCAATTCCCCCAGGAGCATAAAAACCTGTAGAAGTTTTAAGGCCCCTACATTGACAGAGTGATGTAAAGCCTTATGAATGACAGTAAGGGAATCAGCTAGGAAGATCTATGCGCTTTCTCACTTTTTTCCTGTGCCAAAGTGGCACAGTGGGGTTAGATTTTTTACTTGCCCATTTAAAAAAAAAAAAAAAAGACTTTTGAGGGCAAATAAACATTTACCACGCAGTCAATAAAATGTCAGGACAATCCGAACCAAGCACTTCCCAAAGTACCTAGCTAGGTTCAGGACAATGATTAGCAAAACTGTATGACTTTGATGTGTATGTATGACGTTTGAAAGTCTGAGCCATTTAAAATGACATTCTACTTCCCTCCCCCCCGTTTGGTGTTCTGTAAAGTAATTTAAATGAAAATCCAGGATTATAACTAGAATGCAGGGTATTAGTTACCAAGTATTTGTAATTTAACTTTCATGTGTTTAGGACATGCTGAATAGTTATTGTGACTTTTTTCTGTATTGTAGTTTAAATAACTTACCAAAACAATTGAAACTGGTGTGATTATATTGCATTATTTTGACAAATAAAATTTGCAGAATCTTTAGGCACAGAATCCCCCCAAGTGTAACAGGAGGTAAGAGGAGATGATCAGTGGTCCCTTTTGGCCTTAGAATCTATGAAGCTATGATATACTATGTAAATGTTGGGAAATACTAAGTGCAGTTTGTTCTTTGAGATAAAGTTCAGAATCTCCTGTGGAGTTTTTACTTAATCTGTGTTGAAAGTACATTTTACTGTCATAAAGTTCTTCTAATACAGGGGCGGGCAAACTTTTTGGCCTGAGGGCCACATCGGGGTTCCGAAATTGTATGGAGGGCCGGTTAGGGGAGGCTGTGCCTCCCCAAACAGCCAGGCGTGGCCCAGCCTCTGCCCCCTATCCGACCCCCCACCCTGCTTCTTGCCCCCTGACGGCCCCCCCCCCCCCGGGACTCCTGCCCCATCCTGTTCCCTGACGGCCCCCCTGGGATCCCTGCCCCATCCACGCCCTCCTGCTCCCTGTCCCCTGACCGCCCCCGGATCCTCCACCCCTGATTGCCCCCCGCTGCCCCATCCAACCCCTCCTCTCATTCCTGACTGCTCCCTTCTCCCCCCGGACCCTTGCCCCATCCAACCACCCCTTCTCCCTGACCGCACCTGGAACTCCTGCCCCTGACTGCTCACGAGTGCTCCCCGGGACCCCTGACCCCATTCAACCCCCCCATTCCCCACCCTTTGACCGCCCCGACCCCTATCCACACTCCCGCCCCCTGACCACCACCCCGAACTCCCCTGCCCTCTATCCAACCTCCCCGCTCCCTGCCCCCTTACCGCACAGCCTGGAGCACTGGTGGCTGGCGGCACTACAACCGCGCCTCCCAGAGCACCAGGGCAGGCATCCGTGTCGCCCGGCTGGAGCCAGCCATGCCACCGCGCGGCACAGAGCACCGGGTCAGGCCGGCTCTACAGCTGCACTGCCCGGCAAGAGTTAGCAGCCCTGCCACCCAGAGCATTGCACCAGCGATGGGGCGAGCTGAGGCTGTGGGGGAGGGGGGAACAGTGTGGGAGGGCCGGGGGCTAGCCTCCCCAGCCAGGAGCTCAGGGGCTGGGCAGGATGGTCCCGTGGGCCGGATGTGGCCCGTGGGCCGTAGTTTGCCCATCTCTGTTCTAGTAGGTCAGCTGATAAGTCTACTTCAGTTGCCTCCAGTTCTTTACATGCCTTTCCCAGAGAGTCATCATTCAGTTTAGGAAATACATGTTAGAAGCCACAGTTGTTTTGTGAAACCATTTTGAAAGTTTTTTGTTTTCGTTCCAGTGCAGAACAAAAATATGCTGTGAAATGGCAATGTAATCTTCCAGAGAGCTCTAGTTATCAGCCTTGAATTTTATTTAGGCTAGGAAATAGTTCTTAAGTCAAATAGAAAGAGCCCTTGTTGTTCTAAGTATACTCTGTCATTAATCTTGCCGTGATGGTTGATGCTTTGTGTAGTGCTGAGCCTTGTTGCTCTTTGGTTTGGTATGTTGATTAGCTGGCCACTTCTTGCTAGTTAGTGTTCCTTATCAACTTAAATAGTTTGCATCCTATTGTTTTCCTTTTATCATTTTCAGTAACTTCTATTAGCTCTTCAGTTAATTAGCCGTAACAGTGGTCTTGTTTATAAGTAGAATCTGTGACAGCTAATAGGATGAAGTCTATCTAGTTTTTCAATAATATCAACGTTATTTGCAGTTCTGAGAATAGCTTTTGGTTTTGCTCCTATATGTCTTGTTTGAAAACAAAACAAAATTGAAAGGTCAGACTTTAAATTGTCGTCTTGAATAGAAGACCTACATGCTTTCTCTCTTTTATTTTTGATCCCGTTTTATAGTAGACACTTGAAATGATGTTCTTTCTGATCACTCTACCCCAGGGGTTGGCAACCTTTCAGAAGTGGTGTGCCGAGTCTTCATTTATTCACTCTAATTTAAGGTTTTGCGTGCCAGTCATACATTTTAATGTTTTTAGAAGGTCTCTTTCTATAAGTCTATAATATATAACTAAACTATTGTTGTATGTGAAGTAAATAAGGTTTCTAAAATGTTTAAGAAGCTTCATTTAAAATTAAATTAAAATGCAGAGTCCCCCGGACCGGTGGCCAGGACCCGGGCAGTGTGAGTGCCACTGAAAATCAGCTCGTGTGCCTTCGGCACGCGTGCTATAGGTTGCCTACCCCTGCTCTATCCTTACAACATACATTAAAAGAAAGTTAATACTTATTTGTATTACCATAGTGCCAAGGAGCCCTAGTCATGGACCAGGACTCCATTATGCTAGTTGCTATACAAATATAGAACAAAAAGGCTGTTTCCTGCCCCAAACAGCTTACAAACTCAAGTATAAGACAAGAAATATCAGATGGATGCGCTGAGATTAGATAGGGGGTGCACAGTGAGACAATATTATGATTGTAAAGTCAAACATTCAAAATTTAGGAAATGCCAAGTTTACAATTGCCTCTACAACCTTAATTCTGCTTCCTTGTGCAGCCGTCCTGTATTCTGAATAAGGAAGGTGTATTGTGGAAAAAGTAGCATGGGATTGTGTAACTAAAGACTATATTGTTGTGTATTTGGATGGGCAACCTCAATGTTTTATAGTGCTAAGCAATCTAAAAGTAGTGTTACCAGCTGCTCCTTATTAATGTGCAGATAAGTGTTTAAACCAACACGCGACTTATTTTTGACTCCATAGCAGTATCTTTCAATTTCATCAGGTTTCCATCTCTGCCAAATGAACTCTTTGAAAGGTGCATTACTGATGAAAGAGTTTCTTGGTTGATGACGGTTCTGTTGAGTTGAAAACTCCTGTATATTTCAACCTCAAAAAGAGCTGCGTTATAGTCTGCTCTCAGTAGATGAAACCACAAAGGTTTACCACAGGAAGACTATTGCCCACATGCTTTTCTCATCATGATTTTAGCTTTCAGTTTGGTCCTGTATGCTTATGCCATTCATACCTGATGTAAAGTTTGAACTCTGGATATCCAGGTATCACATTGAAAGCTTTTCTATTTCAAATGCTCTGTTGCTTCAGATACTTTCTTGAATTCCTAATCAGCATTTCTGAATCATTGTTTAAAATTTATCCATTTATTGTGCGTGAGTTGCACAAGATTTATTTTCCAAGATAGTGACCACATGACACTCAGATGTTATGGTGATGGGGCCCATCTATGTACATAGATGATTAAATCATCAATGTCATCATTACTATGTTTAGAATCTATCAAACTAAGACCAGCTAATACATTCTTAAACATCACTGGGGCAGTGGCGGATTAGCCAGTGGGCCAACTGGTGGGCCCCAGAAAAATGGGCATGCCCCCAACCTGCTCCGCCTGCCCTGCGCTCCTGCCGGGGAGTGGGGTTGGAGCATGGGGGCTTCTGCCCACCCGGCGCTCCTACCGGGGAGCAGGGGAAGCCCCTGTGCCCCGACCCCATCTCCCCATCAGGAGCAGGAGGTGCGGTGGGGGGATGACTGCAGGCAGAAGGGGTGGGGAGGGGCCCCCACTTGCTCTGGCTCAGGGCCCCACAAAACCCTAATCCACCTTTGCATTATCTATTCTGTGGTAAACTGTGTTTAAAGACATGTTAATTAACTCATGTTAGCTAACATGCTTTGAAACACCATTTTTCCAGTTTAGAGACAGCACTCTGTCTAGAGTAGAGTAGTTCTCCTGTCATTAGGTGACCTCTCCTGCCTTCTAATCAGTCCTGTTCTATCTACCTGTTTTTCCTGGGGGTCTAGTAGGATAATGACACCAAGGAAGGGAAGTTTAAGAGGGGAAGGATTGTCTGAAACTGTTTTATATTTCTTTATTTAAATCTTTAATTTAAATACTATACAGACAATTTAAAAAAGATCTGTGTTGAAGCTTCAAAGCTACTTTTCCTTTTGATTATGGACTGAGAGCAGTGTTCCCACTAACTTTTCCCACTCATGTGCGGAATGAATTTTGTTATGTGCCTCAATATGGAGGTGATGTGTGACATGTGGTGGGGGTGCGGCCGAGAGGTTGGGAGGGTGAGGACTGTGGCTAGGGGCGTGGGCTCTGGCTGGGGCCAGGGATGAGGGGCTCAGGGCTAAGGCAGAGGGTTGGGGTGCAGGGGGTGAAGGCTCCGGCTAGGGGTGTGAGCTCTGGCTGGGGCCAGGGATCGGGGCTCAGGGCTAGGGCAGAGGGTTGGGGTGCAGGGGGTGAAGGCTCCGGCTAGGGGTGTGAGCTCTGGCTGGGGCTCAGGGCTGGGGCAGAGGGTTGGGGTGCAGGGGGTGAAGGCTCCGGCTAGGGGTGTGAGCTCTGGGGTGGGGCCGGGGATGAGAGGCTCAGGGCTGGGGCAGAGGGTTGGGGTGCGGGGGGAGAGGGCTCCGGCTAGGGGTGTGAGCTCTGGCTGGGGCCAGGGATGCGGGGCTCAGGGCTAGGGCAGAGGGTTGGGGTGCAGGGGGTGAAGGCTCCGGCTAGGGGTTTGAGCTCTGGCTGGGGCTCAGGGCTGGGGCAGAGGGTTGGGGTGCAGGGGGTGAGGGCTCCGGCTAGGGGTGCGGGCTCTGGGGTGGGGCCGGGGATGAGGGGCTCAGGGCTGGGGCAGAGGGTTGGGGTGCAGGGGGTGAAGGCTCCGGCTAGGGGTGTGAGCTCTGGGGTGGGGCCGGGGATGAGAGGCTCAGGGCTGGGGCAGAGGGTTGGGGTGCGGGGGGAGAGGGCTCCGGCTAGGGGTGCGGGCTCTGGGGTGGGGCCGGGGATGAGAGGCTCAGGGCTGGGGCAGAGGGTTGGGGTGCGGGGGGGTGAGGGTTCTAGCTGGAGTCGTGGACTCGGGTGAGGTTGGGGATGAGGGGTTTGGGGTGCAGGATGCCCCGCGGCAGCTCCGCGACTGCGGGAGAGCATCTCTCCCCACGGCGGCAGCTCCAGGGCCGCAGGATAGGCACCTCTCCCCAACTGCGGCAGGTCTGGGCCAGGGGAGGGGCATTTCTCCCAGTGGCAGCCCTGAGCACTTGCGCAGCATTTAATAGGCTGCTGCGTGGCCGCGCAGCTTAGAGGGAACTTAGACTGAGAGATCCCAATTTTCTGATCTTCCAAGTAGACATCAAGTAAAAGTAGAGGACAAGATGTGATGTTCCTGACACTTTCAAAGTTTAAAAAAAGGCAGAAAAATCCAAAAATATTTCATGCTGCATTTATACCAGGTGAAGAAATAAAAAAGCATGACTCTCTTTTTATTTTATAGACCACCTTTTAATTCAGATGTTTGCAGTGTTGTAGCCATGTTTGTCCCAGGATACAAGTCTGAGAGACACAAGGTAGGTGAGGTCATATCTTTTATTGGACCATCTTCTGGTGGTAGAAGGGACAAGCTTTTGAGCTACACGGCGCTCTGACACTCAGGTCACCTTCTCCAAACCTGTGTAGCTCGAAAGCTTGTCCCTTCCACCAACAGAAGTTGGTCCAATAAAATGTATTACTTCGCCTACCTTATTTTTTTTCTTTGCATGCATAGGCATGGAATGGAAAGTAGTACATATATTTAGGGACAAGTTGACCAAGTTACACTTGTTATGGAAACCATAAAGCTAAATTTCCTGACTTCAGTGTGATTGATCTTACAATTTTAATGTCAAATTAATGGAATGGGGGATTTTTGGTAGAAGTGTTCCATTCCTTGGTTATTTGGAGTTCATTTTTAAAAACTAGTTGCCATTTATATCTTGAGCCTGGATTCAGTGCTAGCCTAGGATGCCTGTGAAACAAATTCTGGTGAATAGTTTCTGCTACATTCACTCTCTAGAGAATAAACAATAACAAAAATCTGAAAGATGAAAAGCTTTGTGTTGTGTATTGCTAGCATTTAATGGAAGCCCAATTACACCCTACCCATAGCTGCAATTCAATAATTGCACATTGGCTTTAGGTGTACATTGATTAAGAGATTTGAGGTACAGGATAGAAAGTGCTGAATGAATTTGAACATTGTCCTTTTTGCTTTCTAAAAATATACTGAATTTGCAGTTCATTACCAAATGCAGCAACATTGTTAAATTTTTCTTAACTCTTAAATATTTTCTGCTTTCTTGTTCAGTTAGAGATTGTACTATCAGATGGCTTCAGTGCATTGATGTAATGAGATGCTGCCTGTAGAATAAAGATCTGCTCTTGTCCTCTCTTGTGTGCATTTTGTAAATTAAGGCATGACAGGAGGAAAAGGAGAGAACTGATTGGATGTGTTACATCTGCAGACGATTAACATGACTGCTGCAGCTTGCTTCCTCAGTGCTGGAGCATTCAACTGCAGACAGCTTTGATTGTGGAAGAGAAAGAAAGCAAGAGGGAGGAACATATGATAGCCTTTTAAATTTTAATGGTATCTGATCTCCTTGATGCATGCATGTTCAGTGTTTTTTCTGTGGAGTCAAGACAATGAAGGTCTTGAATTTTATATTATTGAATCAGCAAGGCCTTAAATGATGTAAGGTGAAATGGGGTTCCAGTGTAACTGTCTGTGAAGAACTGCGGCTTTCATGGTGAGTGAATGTATCAGACATGATGCTCGGAATGTATGCAACATCTTAGGCAGTATATTAAAATAGTACATTATTTGCAGCACCACCACAGAGAATGGTAAGCTGTTACTGTGCTGATGGCTAGTAAAAACAAAATAGGCTAGAGAGTAGCTTTCAAATGTATAGTTAAAAATGTAAACCTTAAGATAACCTTTTGTAGGTATTAAAATCCTTTTTAAAAGTATGTAAAATCAACTTCTCAAAAGGAGAATATTTTCTCTTTGTGCAGAGCAAGGTTGTTTAGCCTTGAAATAGGTTGAAGTACTATATCTTCATGAAGGTGGTGATTAAGGAGAGTATACCACTGCTAAATGAAAAATAAATCAGGCTGTTTTGCTCCTTTAGCAAGATAAAAACAGATGTTGGGTACATTTAGTCTTTAACTCAGTAGCTTTCGAAATAAACACACAATATAAATAATTTCCAGACCCCTTATGCATCATGCTTCAAAATCATTTATTGGTAATGAGGTGTAAAGCAAGCAAAATGTGTGCATGTTATTGTTTAACTATTTTTGTCATTTCACTTAAAATTTTAAAGTAGACCTGCTGTCACGGCATATACCTTAAAAGTTGTATTTGGAGAGTTAAGTCTCAAATGGTTGTTTTCATCCTATATGAATTGCACATGTATATCTATTACTATATTGGTTTAATACCCCTTAATCTGTATATATTTATAAACAAGCAAGAGTAATGAAACTTATTTTAAGAGCTGTTCAGCAATTCAAGAGGTGTTTGCTAGCTACAGTATGTCTGCATGTACAGATCTTGCTACACTCTCAATCAGCAAATATTCTTAATGTGAATTTGCGTAGAGTTCAGAATCTACTTCATAGCTGTATCTTCAGAGTATGCTATGCCAGAGACTGCATCCTCTGTTCATTAACGTGAGGATTATTTAAACGCTGTTGTCTTCTGATATTTTAATAACATAACAAAAATATTTTGAAATGAGTTGTGAATATTGACTGTCAAATATTGTCATTTTTACTCCTTTTTGGATATTGCTTGAAAGGGTAAAAATACTACTGACAATTCATACAGCTTGTTTTATAAAATGTGCCACTCCCATTTTAGAAGCATGCTGATGATGATACAAGTTCACTGGTCTCTTTTACACTGTAGTGTTCAGTAAAACATCCAAAGACATTTGCTAAAATATAGAGGAGGAGGATTTGGGCTTTAGAGGGGGTGGAATAATAGTATCTCTTAATGAGCCAGTATCTTAAATAGCCACAACAAAGTAGCCTCTAAAATTTGTTTGTATTTCAATATAATATTTATATAGTAACTCTGTGGGTGGGTGGTGGAAAAAGATGTTGGGCTGGAAAAAAATGGGTCTTGTGTGAATGAAGTATTTTCAAAATCGGTTCTTCTATATAGAAAACAAAATCCCCACTCCAGAACACTGTGTAAAGTCCCTTAAACCTCCCAGAAGCAGCTCTGTTTTTCAGTCACTCTTCAACTGAATGCAAACTCTTTCTAAAACATGTCTTTTCACAAATTCCATAAAGCAGGTCACTTAATTCTCATTCCTTTTTAAAATTGTGTTGATTTTTTTTTTTAGTCTGTCTTCTGTGTATGCTTTAGGAAGAGCAATATATAATGAGTTCCATACATCATCTTCAATTTCTTTTTAACTTAATTTAATGTGCTTTCTATTAGTAATAATCCAAACAATTAAAATGTTGTTGTAAATTTAGGAACAAGGATCAGTTGGCCATTGGAAGCAGTAATACGTGTTAATGTTTGATTAAGTTAATTTTCAAAAACAACTAATTTTGTTATATAAGTATAAAATGCAGGCTTGTAATTGATAGAGAGAAATTGGGAGAGGGAGTGGAGTTTAGCTGTAACAGCTTCATTCAACTGAGTAAAACTGATGTACTCCAGATTTATGATGGTGTAACTGAGGACATGTTTTGGCATTGTGCCTTTTAATGCATTTCTATCTCCGTTATGATCAGTAGTTTTCCAGGGGGTTGTTAAAATTTTAAGAATAGCAACTTTATTTTATCTTTGAGTTTCCAAGTATGTAATCTGTTAGTGTCCCCACCCTTGGCACATTTCTTTGTACTTCTTCTCTACTCTCTGGATATAGTTTTGCATAGAGAAGAGCTTAGTCAGTACAAACTAAATAGCCAATACATAAATACTGTTCATGATAGTTTAAATTAGTCTGGTGGCTGCTACTCTTTGGAAGTCAAACTAATACAACAGTGGTATTTAACATATTGGAAATTGACCTCATGATAGCACCATGATTTTCCAGATGGATCATAAAGTGCTTTCTTTTCATTCATATTGCTGTGGAAACATGAAACTCGTTGTTTGGAGAGAGAGAGTACAAATACCTCTGTATCCACTGCAGTTGATGGAAACCCTCAACCTTTGGGGGCAGAAACCACCTTTGGGGGCAGAAACCACCTTTGAGAAGGGAATTAGGAATAAAGTTTCCATATACACAGGTTAAGGAATAACTGCTTATTGCAGAGTATCTTGCATCCTCCTCTGAAGCATGTGGTATTGGTAATCTTAGACTATGGGTCTAACCTAGTATGGCAATTTGTGTTCCTAAATCAGGAAAATTGGGGATTCCTCTAACTTTGGCCTAACAGCTCCACAGTCCTGCAGTGTCCTGTCTTCTCTATCGGTGGTTTCCAAATGCTTCTTTTCTCCCCCCACTTCTCATATTACTTTAAAATCTCAGATACTAGGTCCAGATTACATGTAATAATTATATAACTTTTTTTTTCTATGATTTAGCATGGCAGAAGCATGAAGGAATAAGGGATTGGGAGTTTGGGAGAAGACCTTTGGCCTTCCCTCTTGGTGCAAATATTAATGGTTATACACACAGCTGAGGCAGAGTGTTAAAAATGTTTGTTTCTGGTGTGTTGCAGCTGTCTGCTGTGGCAGACCATTAGCAGAGATGTAGCAATTTTCTATTAATATGGTCTGTAGTGTGTAGATGGAGTTAAAACAGACCGTCACATTATTCTGCATCTGTTTCAGCAGTGAAAGCAAAGATGCTGCACTTTTTAAAAAAGTACTTTTCATGCCTTTCAGTAAATTAGGAACCTACTTTGGAAATCCTGAATGACCAAGCCTGCTTCAGTTGTACTAGGGCCTTTTAAAAATACTTCCTTAGTGGTTTTCTATATAGTTTACATGGTGGTTTAAAATAAATAAATCAGCCTCTCAGTATTCTTTGGAAGAAGTTTTCATCAATGAGAATGTAGAAGAGTCTCATGGATGAAACCTTGTTCATGGATGCACCCACAAATTACTTGTTTATAGCACTCAGATTTTGCAGATAGTGTTGCATTTGTGAGGTGGCAGACTATATGGTAAGAATTAACACATTAAGTATTTGTAATTTTGACTTTTTTCCCTCATAGACCAAATATGAACACTTTAAAATTAGCTTTATTTGTAGAATACCATCATTGGTGATATGCCTAACTCACTGGTTCACGTGCCATAGTAGGGTGGAACATGGGTTGGTTTATCAGAATAAGGATCCATTAAAACTACATTAAAAAAAATATTAAAGGTAGTTTGAGTTTTAGACATGGCACTATGCTGGGTCTTAAAGTTTAGAACCTTTGGCCTAATGTAAACAATATTTCAAGATGAAATAAGCAATAAATAGGTTTTCTATTTAGCCACAATTAAAGTATTTCTTCTTCATTCCGCTTGGATATATTTACAAATGGTTTGAGTAGGAGAAATAGTTTATAGCAAGATATAAAGACAAAGTGTTTATTGCTTTAAAGAATTTTGGTTTGGAAGTCTGCAGTCATGAAATAGTTATTTTTCTGCACTTCATCAATAGATCAAATCTTAAAGATGAGTGTAAAATGTTTAGCATATTCAAAAACAACAAGGAGTCTGGTGGCACCTTAAAGACTAACAGATTTATTTGGGCATAAGCTTTCGTGGGTAAAAACCTCACTTCTTCGGAGCATCCGAAGAAGTGAGGTTTTTACCCACGAAAGCTTATGCCCAAATAAATCTGTTAGTCTTTAAGGTGCCACCAGACTCCTTGTTTTTGTAGATACAGACTAACACGGCTACCCCCTGATACTTAGCATATTCAAGTATCACTCTTAGCAACAGCTCATAGACAGTCTTCAACTTGAGTTTTTAAAATATTACTTGTAGAAGTAAATTTAGACTAATTTTTTTAAAATGAAGGAAATTAGACCATTACTCAATACAATTTTAAGTGTTGTCTTCACTTTGGGGGATTACTATTGACTTTGATTCAAGACATTTTTTTAAATGATAATTGGAGTTTGATTATGAATTGTACAGAAAGGTTTCATACGTTTTCCTGAAAGTGTTCTCATCTTGCATGTTTCTGTAGCTGTTGCGATACAGTGCACGGCTTTGATATTCTCCATCAGTGTAACCAATTATATTCTTTTTGTGCAGGAATATGAAGAAAAAACTGGACGAGCTCACAAGCCACTCTCTCCTAAACAGAATGTGAGGAAAAATCTTGACTTTGAACCCCTCTCCACCACAGCGCTTATTCTAGAAGACAGGCCAGCGTAAGTTCTGCATAGTACCATAGTAGAGGCCTCTTAAACTTAAGATGGAAAAACCTTTCTCACTGTGCATATTTTATGACTATAAATTATTTAAGCAGATGAGTTTTTTTTTTTTGTTTTTTGTTTTTTTTTTTAAACCCCAAACTTCCAAACTACTGAATAAATGAGTGGCATATTTCTAAGGCATATTAATAAAATCTTCTGTAAGTTTCAATCTTTTTGTATAAAAAAAATGAACTAATTACTGTCTAACACTGGTGGTAGTGGTGGTAAAAGAAATTTTTAATTAGCTTACAAACATGAATGGCTAAGTAGTTCATCTTTAAGGTAACCCAAGAATAAAAAATTAACAAGCACTTGCTGAAGAATCTGAGGGTAGCAAGGGTAATGTGTCCCTGGCACAGCAGATGTCCAATCCTCATAAATAATGAAGCAGTGTACCAGAGAATGCTCTGTGGTGGGTTCAGTGTCACAGTATGAAGGATGTCAGGCACTTGATACATTGGCTTATCCTCTTATTTTACGCAGAAGTATTCTTATACAACCAAACCCATATCTGACTTCTTGGAAAGAACTGTATTGTGGTTTGTCTCTTACTTCTACATATGCTTTTTTGGAGAATTTATGCTGAATGTCTGGCTTTACTGCATGCAGAAACAGATAAAAAAAAACTAAATCACCATGGCAGGCTGAATTTTAAATAGTCTATTTAAAGTAGTTGTGTGTGCAGTTTAAAGATAAGAGTAAATGAAAACAAAACCTGATGTAGAATAATATATTACATATTTTTCACAAGTGCATTTCCACTATTTAATGACAGTGAAAATAGCTCATATCAAATTGTCTACCAATATATCGTGTTAGTTACTTAGGGTACGTCTATACTACCCGCCGGATCAGTGGGTAGTGTTCGATGTATCGGGGATTGATTTATTGCGTCTCGTCTGGACGCGATAAATCGATCCCTGAATCGACGCCCATACTCCACCTAGGCAGGAGGAGTAAGCGTAGTTGACGGGGGAACCACGGCAGTCGACTCGCCGCCGTGAGGACGGCCAGGTAAGTCGAACTAAGATACTTCGACTTCAGCTATGCGAATAGCGTTGCTGAAGTTGCGTATCTTAGTTTGAACCCCCCCGCTAGTGTAGCCCAGGCCTTAGCTTATAAAGCTGTCTGGCTGTGGTGGTGCTAAAGCACGTAGTATTTTTCTTGCACATACAGAACAGTGGTCAAGTCTTTTATTAAGTGCTAGGTATATGTGTTCAATCATAAAATATGTTATATGTTAACATGGCGACTCCTATATAGTGTTGGGGCAGGACTGTTCATTCAATGAAAACAAACTGATACTCATCCCTTCAGATGCCTGATATAGAGCTATCAACCTAGACAGGGCTTCCAGATCCACTCTGCTGGCCGTTGCATTCTCACCATCAGCAATTGTGGCCCAGGGACCAATGATACCCATTATGGGGCCTGCCTCCATACCCCAACAGCCCAGCCCATCATCCTTTTTGGGCCTCTGGGCTCCATACTTCTGGGCACCTGACTATGAGGACCCTATTTTCCACACCAAGCAGTGGTTATCACCAGATGGAGAACTGCAGTCCCCACAGGAGCAGTGGATGGAGGATTGGCCATAACTGCTGGTGCTACCAGAGCCACCAGTATCACTCTCTTCATCCTGTCCCAATGAGGCAGTATTATCAGCCTTTCCCTCACCCCCAGATAATTTTAAACAGTACCAGGCCCTTCTTGGGAGAATCACAGACTCTCCAGATTTCACTGAAAGAGGTCTAGGATGCAGCCCACATGCTCCTGGACATCCTCTAGGCTATGGTTCCTTCTAAAGTGGCACCCCCAATTAATGAGGCCATCATGGAACCTGCCAGAGTGAACTGGCACATTGCTGCCACCTGTGCCCAGATGCCAAAGAGGGGTGAGAAATGCCTCTGTATTCTCCCTAAGGGAGCGGAATTCCTGTTTTCAGACCCTAATCCCAATTCCCTGGTGGTCCAGGTTGTTATAGAAAGAACTCAACTACACCAGTCCAAATCCACTACAGCCAAAGGACTTGACCTCTTTGGAAGGAAGATGTTTTTTTTCAGCTAGCTTAGCATTCTGAATGGCGAATTACCATGCTTTTGTTGTTCAAGTGTGACTTTTTGAATTACAACAAGCTGTTAGCGTTAGAGAACAAACACCCTCAGGATTGCAGGCTTCAGTTCTGGTTATCCTGGTTAACCAGTTAGAGTCTTCCCTCCAGGCATCCCTTGACACAGTGTCACTCCAATGACTACCTCAGTAGTCATGAGACGGACTTTGTGCCTGTAGACCTTGGGGTTCCCCTGAGGGATCCAAATCACCATGGAGGAATTTCCCTTTGAGGATTGCCACTCTGAGCTATCTACCACTCTCTGGATGTTTATACTTTGCCACCCCTGAAGCAAATACTTCAGGCCTCTTTTCTCTCTCAACATCGACCACTGCCTTCATCCTTCCTTCAACAGAGGACGTATGAACCCCCCAAGAAATTAGAGGATGCAGCGAGATAGGCACCCTGCATCACCATCCTTCACTTTGCCACCTCTTCAAAAGTCATTTTTGATGTCCCAGCTGAGGTTCGACAACCAGTCTCCACAATGCCTGCTACCACACCCTGCAGTGACTGCCCGGCCCATTTTCTTCCGATGTGGTGCACTATTACAGTGGACAAATGGGTCCTGGATGTTGTATCAAATGGCTAGATCGCTTCTCTCCCAGTTCTCTGACCCATCTCTCTTCAAGGACCTCTCCCATAAGAGAATTCTCAAACAGGAGGTTGACTTCCTCCTTCAATTGGGAACAATAGAGCCAATACCACTCCCTCATGTAGGAAAGAACTTTTTCTCAAGGAACTTTAAGTTGGCCTTTAATACCCTCCCTCTACTCATGTGACTGGTTTATGGCCCTTGATTTGAAAGATGCATATTTTCATTTGGATATTCCCCCTGCTATCAGAAGTTTTCTGCTCTTCACAGTGGGCCAAGAGCACTTTCAATGCAAGGTGCTCCTCTTCAGCTTCTTGATGGCCCCAAGGGTGTTTATGAAAGTTCTTGCAGTGGTGGCCGCATCTCTTTGTAGACAAGGAAGACTGATATTTCCTGGGTGATTGGCTGCTCATGGATCAGTCATGCCAATAGGTACAAGCAACAACCATCACTGCACTCCCAACTATTTCATTCATTAGAACTCCAAGTAAATTTAGACAAGTTCATGTTGACACACACACAAAACATAGTATTAATTGGGGTGGAATTCAGTCACAGGAAGGGCCTATTTACCTCACAACCGATTCCTCCCCATGAGGGATCTCATCAACCAGCTTCGCCTTAGCCTTCACTCTTCAGCCCAATCCTGCCTCATCCTTTTAGGCCATATGGCTCTGTGTACCTGTGTCACTCCATTTGCATGACTGCAACTAAAGTGCCTTCAAATCTGGTTATGGACAACCTATCCCCCAAATACCATGTAGTATGTGGGGGGGGGCCTCTTTCTTCTTGCAGCACTTACAAAGACACTCATAATGGATGCCTTCCTGCTAGGATGCAGAGCACATCTTGATGACCAGACAGCCCAAGGCTCCTGGTCCCCTCAGGAATCCAGACTACATATCAACCTGTTCAAGTTTTGAGCAGTTTCGGAATGGCTTGCAGGCTTCGTACCCATCATTCAGTCCATACACATTTGGACAACCACCTATCTATTATATAAACAAGAAGGGAAGAGCAAGATTCCCTCCCCCCCCCCCCCGTCCTCCTCCTCCCCCCAAAAAGGTAGTCCACCTCTGGAATTTGTGCATCAGGCACAGAATCATACTCTCAGAAGTACACATCCCAGGGGTGATGAATTCCCTGGCAGACAGCCTCAGCAGGCATTTACACATGGACCAGGTATGGGAACGCCACCGATCAACAGCACAGCACATCTTCCAACAATGGTGGCAGGGTGGTGATGGGGGTGGTCATGTTTTCGATATCTCAACACAGCATAACAAAGTGCTTGGCTTACTACTTCCCCAGGCATCTACGGCCTCAGCTCCAGAGGGGATGCCTTCCTGGTGCAGTGGTGAGAACCACTGGTATATGATTTTTTTTGCCATAACTCTACTTCCTTGGTAATCAAGTGGCGGGCTACTCAGGCTTTAATCATCCTCCTAATACAAAGTTACTGAAGGGTGTCATAAGGACATTCCCCCCCTCCAACTCTGAAATCAGTCCTTGTCTGAATCTGAACCTCGTCTTCTCTGTTCTCATGAGGCCACCGTTCAAACTTTTAACCTTCTATTCCTCCCTTGTACCTTTCTTTGAAAGTTGCCTTGTTGACAGCAGTTGCCTTTGCTAGAAGGGTTGGGGAGCTTGAGGGTCCTTGTGGTCGACCTGCCTTGTGAAAAACTGTATATAAGGACAAGATTTCTTTGAAGCTACATCCAGAGTTCATACCTGAAGTGGCCTTCTGAGTTCCACCCTAACCAGACTGTTCACCTTCTAGTGTTTTACACTAAGCTTCACCACAGCATGGAGAAGACAAGACTCCATTCCTTGGACATGCATAGGGCTCCAGCCTTCTACCTGCACAGAACAGCACCCGTTCAAAAGTCCCCAAGGGTGTTTGTGGCTATTGCTGAAAGAATGAAGGGGAAAGTATTTTTCTCCCCAAAAACTCTCTAAAAGGATTTTCTCCTGCATCATCCTTTGCTATGATCATATGAAAGCCCCTTCTCCTCAAACCATCAGGGCCCATTCTATGAGCACCCCAGTGGCTTCAGTAGCCTCCATACAGGTAATCACCCTTTCAGAAATATACAGAGCAGCTACTTGGGGATCCATATGCACCTTCACCAGGAATTATGCTCTGGTCCAAGCTTTGTCTGTGGACATCTCCTTTGGTTCAGTGATCCTCCTCATTATGGTACTGTTACCTGGGGTTCCCTAAACCCAGAACACTTGGTAATTTTACTCTCTGCAAGGCAGTGTTAGGAAATAAATCAATGGAGACCCAGCACTTCCGTCTGCTAGATGGTTGGCATAAATCGCACAAAGTCAAGTGCTTTCACTTAAAGCCTTTATTTTATTAGTCTCCTGCACTCTCACAGGAATGCCTTCACTCAAAGCTGCTGCTTTATTTAGTCTCAAGCACATACAAAAACAATACGTTATAGAGCACCCCCAAACAATAGTTACCCATGGTTTGGAGGGGTCTTGACTGGTCAAATGACAAGGTTCAAGTAGTCAGCTATCTGCCTGTCACTGGGGATTCCAAGACACATTCAGATAGTCAAATCCAAATTCCTCAGACCTGTCTACTCCCTTTGTTAGTAACTGCTACAATCACATCAACATGTCAATCAAAGAAAAACAATCAAGCAAGCATTTTTAAGCCATTAGTTATACAGATGTGGTTTTGCAGAGTCTGCAGTCTCATGAGTCCAGACACACACAAACCAGAAGTCAAATATAGAGAGACTTTCTGGTTTTCACAGATGCTTACCCCAGCGTATCAGGAAGGGCGCAGAGTTAGGCTCACTCCTTGTGATTGCTGCCCCCTCCCTCCTTAACTTTGCCTTAGTTAAGCTAAGTTCCTACAAAGGCCTTACTGGTGTTTTTGGCAATAAGCAAAATAATTGATATTTCAGTACTGGCAGTGGCCTAGGCATTCTGTTGTGTTGCCGTTGTCTCCCCTGACAGTACTGCATACTTCCTTGCTTCCTCTTCCTCAAAGAGCACAGCCTGGGGGTCATCTGTATTCCCCTTCCAAGGCCTACTTCAGGGAGTGGGGAAGTTGAAGAAGAAAAACCTCTTAAATGTAAACTTGCTGTTAATGTTTTCTTTGGATCCCTCTACTTTTAACACCCTCAGAAGGCACAAACCTTAATCATGGCACATGTTGTATGGCTAATACCTGAGGCATAGGTTAAGTGAGAAGATTCTCCCCCCCCAAAGAAATTTAAATGGGATTATTTGGCAATTCAGTGAACCCTGTGTACTTTCTCTCTCTTCCCTGTTTTCCCTTTCAACCATTATGCAACTTAAAGAGCTACAGCATCACCTGTAAGAAAGCAAGGCATTAAGAAGACAGGAAGTGACTTATGTAGAATAACCTATTACCTTTGTAGTTTCATATACATGGTTAAAGATACATGGTTGCACGAAAACTCATCTTACCCATTCCTATAACAACCTTGACTCTTAGCCACAAGACACATATTATGAATGCTTTTAGTTTATATACATCACAAATATAATAATTATGGAATTAATTACTTAGATGTTCAAACATACCTATGTTGATGTGTATGTTGAGAGTAGATAGCTGTCTTCTGAGCAAGAGTTGTTAAAGGACTGTGTAAGGTGAATTAGAGACCAGATGAATGAGGTAATATTGTCACATGTCCGTATTAACTAAATGTATAAACTGTAAAGGATAATAGAATACATACAAACTTATTAGTCACTTCCTGTCTTAATACTTGGATAATGCTGTAGTATATTTTGTATAATGGTTATGTTAATTACTTCAGCAGCATTAACTCTAAGTTAATAAAGATCTTTGTATGACAATGTGCTTTTGTGCAGTGAGAATATAATCCAGGCTTTTAGTAATTGAACTAACACCAAATTGTTGGCCTAGGGTTCAGTGATTAGCTAGTAGTGGTGGGGAACAGGGGACCCTTGCAACTGGAGGAGTGAGGAAAGGAGTTAGGGACAGAGTTTTGAAATAGGGAGGAAGGTCTCTGAGAGCAGAGGGAGAGAGTTAGTTAGAATTGGGAGATGTGACTGCACAGGTAAAGGAGGGGGTGTGGGTGGAGTCTGTGTACTGAGGATCTGTGACAGGAAGAAAGAAGGTGGATAGAATGAAAATTTTGCATCCTTGACAAGTAGCTGTAGAAAATACTCTGATTCAGTATAGCAGCCTTAAACACATAAACTGGATAAGCATTAGTATATTCTATTGGCTTATGAAAATTATTCAGTGTGTTCATTGAAAAAAGTGCTCAAATTACAAAACAAAAGGAAATTACTCAGCATTTTTTCTGTGTAGAATGATTGTATGCTGTCAGTGTTCTTTCCTTATCTTTTGTTGTCATTTGTGGAAAAATCTCCCCAAAAAACTGACAAGTCGCAGTATTATGCTTCCGCCTTACTTTGCCCAGAGATTTTAAAGTTATGCATGCCAAACTAAAATATTACATTTTTTTTAAATCAAGGAACCTCCCTGCAAAACCAGCAGAAGAAGCACAGAAACATAGACAACAGTACGAAGAAATGGTGGTGCAAGCAAAAAAAAGAGGTGATGGATTTACTCTTACATCAGGAAATGTAAAGGGATGTTAAATCTAAAAATATACTTGCCTCAATATCTGCCCTTTTAATATGACAAACCGATTCAGTGCTGCCCCTTATAGAAAATACAATCCAGGAAAACGGGCAAAGGTAGTTTTAAATGATCCTTTCGCTACTCAGGTTCTAGGTCAGTTTGTGGGCTGATGGAGCATGACATAAATTAAAGTAGCTTATAGGCTGCTCTAATTTACAGTGGCCTTAACTGGGCTGCCTGTGGCCTGTTCCTCAGTACAGCATCTCCAAATGGCTGTGGAGATTACCATTAGGCCAGTGGCTGCAAGGGGAGAAGTATACAGCCTCTGCTGAGCTGGGGGAATTATCCACCAGCCAGTTGTGGTGCTTTTGCAGCCCCTCAGTCTAGAGGAATCCAGACACTTTTCCCCAAATGGTCTATCAAAAAAGAAGCTAAAATTCTCCAGAGAAGAGCTAAAGTTGTGTGACAGTTACTAATTCCATGATTCCACAAACCCACTGAAAAATCATTGGCCATTGTATTTAATTGCTTTCTAATACTGAACTATATTGAAATGCATCCCTCAGGTGGGATATTTTAAATGGGATCTTATTGGATGAGTGCAGGGTTCTTTGTCAGTACATGTCAGAAAAAACATCCCATAGCTTAAATACTCTGAGGGGAATCTTTACAAAAACACTGCACTTTTTTGATTTTGTATTGTAATCTCTGTCCTCTTCACTGACATGGGTATATGTGCCCCAGGCTCTGCTAGTGGTTTTCCTTATCTGCAGTTGTTTGGTAGTGGAAATACCTCAGCCTCTCCCCTGCTGTGCTGTGAACTCGAGGTGGAGCTGGCACTGTGAATAGTGGATTCGCTCTGCCATGCAGACTCCAGGTCTGACTGCCCACCACCATTTCCCAATGCAGGGAAGAAAACAGAGTATGGTAACAATGGACAGCCTGCGACTGGGTCTTCTGAGTATTTGTTCATGTCCAAGACCTTGGAGATAATGTCCAGCCTGCTGGACAGCATGCCTAGGGCCACATGTAGTGATGTGAACCAAGTATCTGCTTGGTGCCTGCTCTTAATCCTCTACTGAAAGTATTTACTGTAGGGGTTTTGAGTGTCTTTTGCCTAGCAGTAAACGTAATCTTCCCTTTGTTCGTGCAGCACCATATCACTGTATCCATTTCTCAGGCACCAATCCCAGGGAGTGCTGCCTCTCTCCTCTCTCTGCTTGTACTGTAGGCAGTTTTTGCCCCTTGAGCACAAGTATGCCATCCAGGCTATGCTTATTGGACAAGCACTCCTACACTGTGTATAGGGCCAAAGAAATGTTCATCTCCAGCTAAAGATTGAGGCTCACCTTCATTTCTCTCTACAGCCATTCCAACTCCATTTCTTCTCTGCAGCCCTGATAACTATATTACTTCTGAAAATTGTAGTGTGTCTAGGATGTTCTTTGGAATTGCTTGAGCAGGTGAATGTGATTTCAGGCATATACAGGTTGAATTTTTATGGCCATGAAGCATTAATGGCTCTTAGCTTTTTTAAATATTACCTTTTGTATTACCTGTATTGACTTTGTCATTTTCTTTTTTTCAGAGCTTAAAGAAGCCCAGAGGAAAAAGAAACAACTGGAAGAACGATGTAGACTGGAAGAAAGCATTGGCAATGCAGTTTTAATTTGGAACAATGAAATCTTACCCAACTGGGAAACAATGTAAGACACAGTATGTTTTATATTGTGCTTAACGATAACTTCCTATATCCTGAGAAGTTAAGGGATTAGTCAAGATCACTTTATTTCAACAGTGCTAGAAGCTAGTGTGTGTAGCAGTCAAAGGTGACTTGCAAAGGGAATTGGTCTGTTTAAGGAAGGTATTCAGGTGGTGCTGCCAAAGATGATGGGGATTTTGTTAATTCCGTTTCCTTATTACCTTTAATAGAGTTTAAGAAATTAGACAATTAGACTGAACATAACTGTGTATAACGTACTATTACATAGAGCCATGTAGCCATCCGTTTCCTGACTACAGTTGTAGATAGCCGTATAATTTATACTAGCTTGAGCATATTAATTTATGGTCTCCCTTGCATATAGAATAAAACCCATGTTTCAGAGACATGCTTCATCACAATGACCACTTCTCTCTTACTGCTGTTAATTAAAAGTAGTGAGTTTCTGAATCTTGCTTTAGTTTTTGGTGTGGGAATTTTAATTCCTGTCCATTTCTTCTAACCTTTTCAGCATGTCGTATACAGCAGTGATGTTCAAAAATAATCTAAGGTCAGGGAGTGGTTGGTGACTGGGACCTCTGTTAGAAAGCTACTAGAAAACATAACACTTATAGCCATCCATTTGTCAGGACTTGGTTCTCCATGACTGCTTGGGCTTTTGATGGTGTACTCCCAGATGTGTCTGTAGATAAGCACAGGTATGATGTTACTAAGCCTCTTAATTTACAGTGGGATACACCATGTATGCCAAACCAAGTGGCGGCGGGGGGGGGAAATACGGAAAACAATAGTAAAAAAATTAAAATAAAACCCCCAAACCCCTCTTTTCAGAACTAACACTTTTTAAAAGACACAGTGCAGGCAGTTAGCATGCCTAAAAACATCAATGTCTTGCCTACCATAACAGCTACATTCAGCTGTTCACGTTTTTTAAGGGTTTTATTTGTTTCATTTCTCCTTATTTGACTTTGACTGAATGGAACTTTTACTCCTGGGGGAATTGTGTGGCAAAAAAATTAAAAATTCTGTACACAATGTTTTAAAATTCTACAAAATTCTGCATATTTTATTTGGCATGATTATATTGTGTTATTTTGACAGTTTCCATTATTTTGGTAATTTATTTCAAAGTATCTGCCAGCAAGTATATCTGTAACAATACAGAGGACAAAAAAGATTCAGGACATGTTTTTTGACAAATAGATTCCTTATTAGGCATATTAATACAGAATTTTGAATAAGAATTCATTTAAAATACAATGCAGAAACATATTTCCTGCATCCTCAGAAGCAGTGCAAAGGCTTGGGGGACTCCAGGGTATTGGAGGAGCTGAGGGAGAGGGAAGTAGTTGCTGGGAAGGAGCCTGGGAGTGAACCTGGAGGCTTGCTGGGTTTGGATGGGAGAAGTATGGAACAGGATAGAGGGGAAGGGGAAGGGAGGGATTGTTAGGGAGTTGGGGAGCCTTCCCCATGCAGACCCTGGTTGACCCCTAGCCTCTCCCAATCAGTCAGGCACATCTTTCTCTGTCCCATGTGTCCCTGCACCCCATGCCCATTCATCCCTTGCCCAGTCTGTCCCCTCCATTAGTATTTCTGAATCGCCGTCTGTGACCACCCCCAGCAAGCCCATGTGCCCCATTCTCTTTCTCTCTCATTCCCCGTCCCCCTCCTTCGCCCTCCGCATCCCATGCCTTCTAACCTGGACCAGTGGGCAGGGCACTGTGAGAAACGCTGCTGGCTGCTACTGCCAGTGAGCCAGCTGCTCTCTGTTCTGGTGTCATAGTAGCCCTTGGTGGGCAAAAGGCGTAACTGCAGCACCTCTCCAGCAGAATGTATTTTCTGCAGAGGAAAAAAAAATCTGCGGGGGACATGAATTCTGAATGTGCACAATGATACAGAATTCCCCCACAAGTAAACTATGCATGATCGTACCATAAGTTAGCAAATAAAAGATTAAAAACATCCTGGGCAGCTGTGTATTGAAATGTGTCAGGTACTTGATGATGAAGGAATTTCTAGAGAACTGAAAGAAGAAATTAAAAACCAGTTAAAAATTTAAATCTCTGTTTTAATAGTTGAAAGAGTCCTAATTTTACTTGTCTCTAAAACTCTTGTTTTCGACTGACATTTGTAAAAGAAAGCAGTCAATCCCACAAACAAGGGCTTTGAAAGCTTACCATTTCTAGTTTTTACCAAAGCATAACATAGACTTTTGGTTAGTGCCTTTCTTGTCAATTTACTGATCCTTCGAAATGTGAAAAAAGGAATATTGTGATCAAAATAAATCCACTTGGTTCAGTGGTTAATACAGCAGTCTGCTTTTAAGTGGATATGTTTCCATGGTTTTGCCTCCCCCTTAAACACACTTGCCCCTGGTGGTCGAATGCTTCCCCAATCTTCCTTACAGCAGCCTTAGGATTATTGGCCATCAATTTAATATGGTTTAGAACTGTTTCATTTAAATGTTTTTGACTCTTGCTATCTCCATTTCCAAATTTGCTACTTCACGTGTTGCAGCCATGTACAGTGCTTTTTGCCCCTGGAGAGTCCACGCAGCTTAACAGTTGGGAAATTTTCATCTCATGGGCAGGGTTTTGAATGGGGGAGAAGATAATCTTTTATCACTGGAATGGAAAAATATTTTATACTGCAGACCTGGGTTTGTCCAGTTCATGCAATGGAAAATCAGGGACGATGACTTCTCCTAATCCTCCCTCCACCCTCCCCGCTTGTGCACTTTGTCTCTGTCTCTCTCACATTGGCCCATACAGAGTGGCAGATTTCTAGCAGTCTTGGTTGCAGGGTTCCAGTCAAAAGCCTTCAGTCTGAGGAAGAAGGTAATGTTAAAACAAAGTTCAAAGTTTAGATAGTACAAAAGCATGAATGAATGCTGCACAATCCCTGTTTGATTTCTCAGGGGGCCCATGGCAGGCTGACATACACCTGGGCCTGAATCCTCCAATGCAGTTACAACACCTTCTCCTACCTATAGTTCAGTATAACACATTTTATTTTAAACAGGTGCTGCTCCCGTAAAGTTCGAGAATTGTGGTGGCAAGGTATTCCTCCAAGCGTGAGAGGCAAAGTCTGGAGCTTGGCAATCGGCAATGAGTTAAATATCACCCATGGTGAGACTGACATGTATTCTGTCTGCATTTTGAGACACTGATCAATAAATAAATCAATCAATCAAATAAATCACGCTTTAGCAGAGAGACTTCCATTTAGTTAGAATGTGTCGGAACTTGGGGGAACGATGAAGTCATGGTCAGTTGTACTTTGCTTTCATTTAAGGATACCATGTGTTTTGCTCCACAGTGCATACAGTCTTTCTTATTCCGCATGGGGTGTTTAATTTTGGGGGTGTTGTAGGGATTTTTTTTTTATTCCACTGCTCAGTTTGAGTCATAGTCCTGGAATATTATTGCTGCACATTGCTTTGATAAATAAAGATGTTCAGAGTTAACAACCCCATTTCAGAGTCAACAGAAAATAAGGTATTTCATATAATTACTGTTAATTATGTAGTGCCTGTGGGTGTGCACATACTGGTTTTATTCTGAAGTGAGACACTTGGTTTGTGAGTGAAGGAGAGACTAACTTGGAAACAAAACCTGGTGTGGAATTAGTCCTCTTTCCCGCATGTTCATTAGTGATGATATCAGTAATACATTAGTCTGTTTCCTTGATTTTGTACTATGTTATTTTTTCAGTCTTTTTTTTTTTTTTTAACCATTCCAAAATGGTGACAAAAGGGGAAATGTTGCGGATTTGCCTATACTCTTGTGGTTTCCTTCTACTGCATATGCCTTTTCTGTGGCTGTTTAGTGTACCTCAGAAATTGCTATAGGATGGAATTGGAAGAGTTTGTGAGCTAATTGTCATAGTTCTGGGTGGAATTTTGAGTGGCAGAAGTATGTTACCCAAACACATGCGAAGAAATATTTATATAATCAGTTCCACCCAGAGGATTACATCTGCTCACTGCATCAAAATTATACCCCGATGAAACAAAGCTTCCAGCACCCTAACTTACCTAAAATTCAATTAGTTTTTTATTTTACAGATACTTACTTTATTTCTTATTACTGGGGGGGGTTAGGGGTTGTTAGCATGCTGACATGTAATCTGTAATTGAAGATGGATTTTAAAAAGTACTTGTTTTTCAGAACTCTATGATATTTGCTTGGCTCGTGCCAAAGAGAGGTGGCGATCACTTAGCACAGGAGGCTCTGAAGGAGAATGTGAAGGTATGTTTTATTTGGCAAAATATTATTCCATATTGTGTGATAACTTTCTTTTCATTACCAAATGAAGAGGTGGTGGTTTTAAAATCATTCCTAAATGTTAAACTAAAATAATACAGTTTAAAAAGCTGGAAAAATATCAGCATAGTAGGTGTGGGATATGTGGTTGGTAAAGGGGTATTAAAAACACTTCTGCAGGAGGGTAAAAATGTTTTTAAATGAAGTGTTAATCTCTTGCATGCTGTAGTTGACTTCATTATTTTCCTCTTTAAAGTATCTTTAAATTCAGCTGTCTATAATTTAAAAAAAAAAAAAAAAAAAAATTGTTTCGCAAAACCTTCCTTTACCAATAGCTTAAAGATTTGTGGATGAGTGGTTTATATAAATATTTTAGATTTGCTGTTTGTGTTGTAATACCTTAAGATGTGTTGCTTTCTCTTTCTCTAGTTCGGGGATCTAAATTCTTTGAAACTTTAGTAATAGCAAATTGCTTTCTTAATAGCTCAGTGTAACATTAGTTCCCATGAGAGAGCTTCAAGCCTGTTGTCACAGACTCAGCATGTTGAGATTTTCCAGTTGGTTGGGTGTGGAGAGAAGAGATTAGGGGGGGGGGAAATCTGGGTGCTTGAAATAAAATACTTTAATCTGCTAGGATGACCACCTCTCTAAGGAGACATGTTGAGCAGAACCATGAGTGCATTATACAAGGGCATTTCACAACAAAGTGAAAATGTTTCTTATGGGAGTCTCCACGCTCCGTTCTACTAAAATATCTTATTTAGAATACAGGGATGGTATCTAATATAGTTTTTTAGCTTCTTTGACTATTCATTGTCCAGAGTTTATATCAACATGTGGTTAGTGTAAGTGTTGGGTAGCAGCAACTTGTATCTTGCCTTCACTGCAAAAACCCAAGCAGGTAGAGTTGATGATGATACTCAGTAGGACAGACAAAACATGAATAGATAGTAATGTTTGGACACTGGGGGTGGGGGGGAGGGACGAGTTCATGTTGTAGGTGCATGTTTTCTTTGCTTAAAATTCATTTAAAAAGTTGCTGGGGGAATATTACAATTCTGCATCATCTGTAAATGTAAACGCAATGGCAAATTAAATGTACAAAATACCAAATTTACTCGGTGTGTGTGACATGGGATCACTTTTTTTCCACATGTTTTTTGCAGAAAATTTACTTAGGTGCCTTCCAAAAAACCTTTAGCAAGAAGTTAGAGGTGTGGGGCAGAAGTTGTCAGCCCCTATATTTCAGTTACCCTTATGCAAAAACAATCTTTTTCAGAGAGGTTATTTGCTCTGCAGGCCCTCGGCATCCTAGGGTATGGTACACAGGTTTGTGTATGCTCCCTGACTTGGCAGTAGTACTGTTACACAACCGTTAACGTCTTCTCTCTGATATCACTGCATTCAGACTTATTCAGGAATAACCTGCACTAAGGGACTGCTTCAAGCCAGAGTGTATATATATATATGTATGTGTGTGTGTATTAAAAGGTGTTAAACACTGGAATTTTATTTTGATTTCTGCAGATGCTGGATTTTCTGCAGCAGACAGGGAAGCAAGTCTGGAATTAATAAAACTGGATATTTCTAGAACATTTCCCAATCTCTGTATTTTCCAGCAAGTAAGCGATTTAATTTTTAAGCACACAATATTTTTCAATGTACACTTAAGTAGTAAAAACAAATTTTTGAAAAGTTTACACTGAAATAGGTTTATTTTATGTTCTAAATGTTTGTAGAAGAAGTCTTCTTTAGTGCAAACTTGCATGTTGGTATTTAAATGTATGAGTAGTTTATGGTAAAATTTAATGCCTGGTGTTCCTGAATGACAAGTATAAAGGATTTCAGCAGAGCCTAAGACTGCTCAGTGTAATGTATGGCAACTTGTAAGACTTCTCAGGACTTGAAATTAACATAGTTTTTATGGGAATCCTCCTTAATATGTTGCGACTGTTCTTGCTATCCTTTTCTTCATGGCTCAACCCTACTGCTAGTCTAATAGATAGAGCTAAACCAACTTGATTAGTGTTCACCTTTCTTGATACTAATATGTAACAATTCATAAAGTTGTAGTGAATTTCTAATGCTTGTGTCCTTTTGCACTTTGGTCGTTAACCTGCTGGATGAACTGTATGCATTTGGAATAAATAGGCGTGGGAAGATGTTCCTTAGTGACATTACAGTGATGCATTCCATATAAAAGTTGAAAGAGTTTAAAAAAATTTTCAAAGCAGTCTAGGGCAGGGGTTCTCAAACTTCATTGCCCCGTGACCCCCTTCTGACAACAAAAATTACGACATGACCCCAAGACGGAGGACTGAAGCCTGAGCTGCGCCTGTCTGAGCCCCACTGCTCCGGGCGGGGGGACAAAACCCGAGCCCCACCACCCTGGGCAGGGAGGCCTGTAACCTGAGCCCCACCACCCAGGGCTGAAGCTGAAGCCTGAGCCCAGGGTGGTGGAGCTCAGGCTTCTGCCCCTAGCAGTGGGGCTCAGACTTCAGCTTTGGCCCTGGGTCCCAGCCAGTCTAAGGCCAGCCCTGGCGACCCCATTAAAATGGGGTCACGACCCACTTTAAGGTCCCAACCCACAGTTTGAGAACCACTGGGAATTTGGAAACCTCTTTTATTAAAATTTAATGGAATATGTGTCTAAGGATATGTCTACACAGCAAAGAAAAACCCAAGGCTGGCCCATGCCAGCCAACTCAAGCTCACGGGGCTTGGGCTGCAGGGCTGTTTCATTGTTGTGTAGACTTCTGGGCTCCAGCTGGAGCCCAGGCACTAGGACCTTGTGAGCCCAGAAGGCTACACAGGAATGAAGCAGCCCCAAAGCCTGAGCCCAAGTCAGCTGGCACGGGCCAGCTGTGGATTTTTCTTTGCTGTGTAGACATTCCCTAAATCCTCTACACAGCTTAGGAGTTTCTCACAGATTGTGAATATTTACAGAAGTTGTATGATTAATTTTTTTATTTTTCATTATAGGGTGGTCCTTACCATGACACATTGCACAGTATTTTAGGCGCCTATACGTGTTACAGACCTGATGTTGGCTATGTAAGTGAAGTTATATGTTGCAATTATGTGGGAGTGTTTCTGTTCACTTGCTAGACTGTTCTAAAATGATTTTGTGAGGATTTTTGGTTTTGCTGTACATCTTGGTTATTTTGTGGTATATTTTATACAAAATGTTGTATCAAGGGATATGTGCACTGTTATGTTTTGCTGTTACATTGTTAGATTTGAACGTTTTTTAATGAAGTAGAGATAAGACTTCCACAAAATCTAGGGCGCACATATGTGCTGAATGAAAATTGAAATACAAGCCATCTGGTTAAGTCACTCGTCTGAACCACATACTGTGTTTCACTGCACTCTTATTGAGGTGACAGCTTGTTAAAATGTTCTCTTCTTCAAGATGGCCTCTGTGTTCACACTTCTGGGATGTGTGCCCTGGCACTGCAAAGCTTCTGGAACATTCTGTAAAGCAGTGCCCATTGGGGCTGCGTAAGCTCCCTCACACCACTGAACAGTCAGAGTGCAGGTTATAAAAGGACTGTGTGGCTCTAACTGCTTCATTCAATTCTTTTTCCATGGCCAGGTGTGGACATACATTCAGTATTGCTCTGGTTCAGTTATTTTTGGGAGGGTGTGAGTGGAGGAGGTGGTAATACCCCAAACCAGAATTTCCTTTTCCTCTTTTTCCATTTTTCAATAATTGTTTCTGTGACTTTTGGCTGATCTGGTTCCTGAGGAACTGGAGAAGGGCAGATATCATATATATATATATAGATAGATAGATAGGGTGTAGTTCATGGTCCTCTGTTTCTGGAGGCCAGTATGTACACCCACTGTTCTAAACATCTGCAGCATCACAACTCAGGCCTACTTAGATTGGCAGCAGAGGGTCCAAGATTTCCTCATGGAGGAGGCCTGGTCCCTGGATCCAGCATCAGATCATTTTTGGCTTCATTGTCAGAGAAATCAGGATAAGAAATCTGTTGGACAGATCAGAAACCAGAGGTCCCTAAAAGGGATGGAAATGGGTGGTTGGTAGGCAGCATAACGCTCAAATACATGGTGCCTTAGTCCATGCCAACTGGAGTGTAAATTCTAAAGGCGGTGGACCCTGCTGGCGCGCTAAAAGTTCCCTAGTGCACATTAACATAGTACTGTCAGAAACAGGACTACATGAATGCGCATTTGGGAACTTTTAGCATGTGCCAGCAGGATCCACATAGGCTAGTTAGTGCACAACATGCTGGTGTGCATTAGAATTTACAGCCCAGCTGGTGTGGACAAAGTCAGTGTGTAGACAAGCTCATAGAGTGGATTGGTTTTATATATGTTAGCCAAATCACCTCTAGCAACTAGCAGTGAATAGAAATTACACTCCATGCTGCAAAGAAATGAATGAAAGAATCCACAAAGGGAAGAGAGGAAGGGAGGGAAATAGATGTTAAACTGGCTCTGGACTCTCAGGTAACATGCCATGTCTGAGGTCTTGCAAACAGGGAAAACATACGAATAGTCAATGATAAAGCAGATATATGAAGTGCTTCCCATTTTCCTACTTCATTTGTTGAAGAGGCTGCCCTTTCTGGTACTAAAGGTGGTAGAAACCAGTGGACTTAAGATGATGACTGTGGCACTGGTAGGAGGCTGAAGTGTAGGTCCTCGTCCTCTGGTCATGTTTTAGGAAGCCCAAACGCTGGCGGTGGTCTTGGTATTCTTCTCTTTCTCTAGTGTTTCATCCATCTTCAGGTAGAAGAGATTCTTTCCTTCAAATCTTCCACAGAGGTGTGTGTATCTGATAAAAGGCCAAACAATTGGAGCCAAAGTTTATAGTTTCAGAAATATCTGATGCTGCGATCAGAACTGCAGCAAATGTCCATGCAATAGTAGTCAACTAAGTGGTTGAGGCACATTAGCTGGGGTGAGTCTTAGTACCTGAAGGTCTTACTAAGGACTCACTTAAGGCTCACTCTCCCAGATCTAAAGTAGTATCGATGGCATGCCTCTACTATTTCCGTCAGAGATTTATAGGGCTGCTATTTGTAGTTCTATTTATGCCTTTATTCAGTACTTCTGTCTCTCAACATAGTGTTTAACTCTGATATTTCAGGAGAGCAGTCCTTGTTTAATGTGAACGCCACAACCCAGCTTCCTGCAAGTGGGACCATGCACAGGCCACCTCAGAAGGAGAAGTAACTGGTTCTTTGAGAGCCTTGCTTCTGCATATTCACACTTCTGTCATCCTTTCCTTTTCCTGAGGGCTCTTTGGTTTACTGAAAAAAAACCTGAGATGGTTGTAAAAAGAACAGGAGTACTTGTGGCACCTTAGTGACTAACAAATTTATTTGAGCATAAGCTTTCGTGGGCTACAGCCCACTTCATCAGATGCATAGAATGGAACATATAGTAAGAAGATATATACATACAGAGAACATGGAAAGGTGGAAGTTGCCATACCAACTCTAAGAGGCTAATTAATTAAGATGAGCTATTATCAGCAGGAGAAAAAAACCTTTTCTAGTGGTGATCAAGATGGCCCATTTCAGACAGTGAGTTGGTATGGCAACTTCCACCTTTTCATGTTTTCTGTATGTATATATATCGCCTCACTATATGTTCCATTCTATGCATCTGATAAAGTGGGCTGTAGCCCACGAAAACTTATGCTCAAATTTGTTAGTCTCTAAGGTGCCACAAGTACTCCTGTTGTTTTTGCGGATACAGACTAACATGGCTGCTACTCTGAAACCTGAGATGGTTGTGGAATTGTTAGGACCTCTGCTGTGAAAATTTGATGTCCTGAGAGAGGATGCTTGTGTGGCCCCAATAAGCACATCCTTCTGGAAGGTTTACAAAACTCAGTGGTGTCAAGTATCAGGGGGTAGCCGTGTTAGTCTATATCTACAAAAACAACAAGGAGTCTGGTGGCACCTTAAAGCCTAACAGATTTATTTGGGCATAAGCTTTCGTGGGTAAAAGTGAGGTTTTTACCCACGAAAGCTTATGCCCAAATAAATCTTAGTCTTTAAGGTGCCACCAGAAAACTCAGTGGTGCATCACACAAGTATGACTGTGAAGAGACAACATTCTTGTAGAAATAGGTTACTCACCAGTAACTGTATCTTCTTTCTTTAGGTTCAGGGCATGTCATTCATAGCTGCAGTGTTGATCTTGAATTTGGATACTGCAGATGCCTTCATTGCTTTTTCTAACCTTCTGAATAAACCCTGTCAGATGGCATTTTTTCGAGTGGACCATGGCCTTGTAAGTACACAGGAAACGCTAATCCCTTTATGTTTATACTGAAGATCTGTTCAGGTACAAGACAGAACTTCAGCAAGGGTTCATAGTCTGTTTTTCAAAGTTCTAACAAACCTCTATTTTTAAAGCAACAGTTAAAAAATAAAACTTACTGAAAGGGGAAAACTGAATGAAATAGCTGCCCAGTACTGTGTGATGCTCCGAGATTATGAGCATGATTATTCTAAGTGCACCAATTTAGTGCATGCATTGTAAATGGGAGCCCAAATCAGATTAACAGCCTTACAAAAATGGATTGGAAGGCACTTTTTGTCCCAAACTAATAGGTTGCTAAAAATAAACTGTTGATGCTTTACAATTTGAATCAGGTTCCCCATTTCTCTCTCTCATATTTTGCTGTGTCAGCTCGGATTTGAAATGTAGCTAAGGGGATTAGGCAACCAAATCCTTACTTCCTTAGGCTCCTTTGAAATTCCCAGCTGGCATGTATAACATACTACATGGGGAAAATACCACAATTTCCAAATTTAATTCCAGTTGTTGTAGCTCTAACAGATCTGCTTAAGTTGCCTCATGAGTTTTTTGAAAATCGCTTTATTTGACAAAGAAATATGACGTTCTGTACGTCTTCCCTGTTTTTCCTTTTAAAACTAGAAGTATATGCATAAAAATAAGATATTGGTTTCTTAAAAGTTCAAGTGGGGAAAAAAAGGAGCAGTAACAGAGTGATCACTGTGGGAGTAACTGTCAGCATTTCCTCCCTAGCCCTTGTATAGTAGGAGACTGATACATGTGACTGCTCTGTTGCAATTCCTGAAACTCATCAGCAGTAGAAGCCTTTAATGTGGCATGTTGCAACTCAATTCACATTGGCAGCAGCAAGATCAATCTTGTTCTGACTCCAGTTTGCTGCACCCAGCAATAGAGAGGGAGCACTGCTGTTGCTCATGTACACAAATACATTACCCATGAGGCTGGCAGCAGAGCGATACTTGCTAGAACAACTTTTTTTTCCAGTGGAAAGTTAGTGCCTTGGTAGCCCACTGGACTATTGCCCTACAAATCAGTTTTAGCCCCTATTGACTAAATGGGAAGTGAAGTAAACAAATACTTTTAGGAAAGTGGTGGTGAGAGCTTGTGGAAATAACACTACAGTATTCCCCAATTGCCTATCCTAGATTAAAGTCCTAGGGAAAATCTTGCTACCCTTATGTAGTAATAAGGAAAAAGTAACAGACTTGATAGGATGATTGAGGATGTTTTCTGATGGTTAGTAAGGGGAGCTTGAGATGGGACATCTTTCCAGATTCAGTGCAGATCCACTGTGCCTGTTCAATGATCTGTGGAACAGATATGATAATCTGACACTAAACTTCTCTTACGGTAAATGAGATTTATTGATCCAAGAGGTAAATTCAATACATTTTGATTGCCACAATGGGAAATTGACATATGTACTATTCATGCATTCTTCACATTTTCTAAACTATCTGGAAATGTTCGATTTATGGCCATAGCACTATTAGTACTACTAGTAGTTCTTGTAATTTCATTATTTTTTTGTAGCTTGTTGAGTAATTGTTTTATTGAATTCATGTTACTTCATGAGTCTATAGTTACATATTCATTTCAGGGCTTCACTTTATTCCACTTATAAATAAAAATTATACATCCCTGCTCTTGTGGTGGTCACAATATTTGAAACATGACATATATTTAAGAAAATGGTAGAATACACTGTTACATACAATCTTGAGTAAAAATACCTACCAATTAATCCGTCAGGATCAAGATAAAATACCCTTCAGCTATTATTTCAATTCTAGTAAGGCTGTCTGTCTAATGAAAGCAATACAGCACCACGTTTTTCAGACCATTGTAAGAGTGTTACATAAAATAGTGTCTGGAATGCTGTGCAAGTGAAAGGCTTTAGTATGCACTGGCATTAACATCTAAATGTTAAGTTAGTTTAGAAGCTAGGACTGGACGTTGCATTACCTACCTATATTTAGATTTTTTTTAAAATTACATTATAGAGAAATAGAGTTCACAGCCAGCTGCAGGAATTCTGTACTGTTACTAATGCATAATTGGACAGTTTTTCCTCCAGTTACACAATTCCCTGTACTCTAGTTCTGATTTTCATGTTCACCATACAGCTTTTTCTCAATGACACATTGAATGCAGGGATTTTGCAGAATTATTGTATAATTATTTCTGTGCCATGTAATCGCTCTTTGATTGGTTGCTCTAAGTTCTTGTGCTCCTTGGCTCAGTTTTCCAGCTGTTTGCTTAACACTCCAGTCAGCTGAAACAGAAAAGCTCCAGAATGTACATGGAAAAGAAGAAAAATGGGTCTGTCAAATGGTTAAAGGGGACTTTAAAAAAAAAAAAAAAAAATGCACTCGCTTCCATTCTTCCTTCCATCCACTTCACTTTCCCTTGTGTCATACGAGCAGACCTCTTGTTTCCACCACAACTGTTGTATTTGTGTTGGGAGAATCTGTCTTTTCCTCCCATTTTAGGGAGGAAATATTGTAAATACATATTGTAACCAAAAATCTATTAATGGGGAGAGAGGGGGAGAACCTTGCTGAGCCAGTGGGATTGAGAGAAGGCATGATGGGGGAGGAGCAAGAAAAGAGCAAATCTTTTGTTTTTAACTCATTAATAGTTTACCTCTCCACCTGTGTGACAAATCCTATTGTGTTTTTTGTATTATATTTGGCTGTTGAATCATAAATTTCACAATCAATTTCTGTCCTTCTATTAAAGGTCTAGTAGGGCATTGGACTGGGAGTCAAACCTGATTTCTGTTTCCATCTTTGTTACTGATTTGCAGAGTGACCTTCAGCCTTCTCTGTTTCCCCTCCTGTAAAATGCATATGATGTTTACCCTCCTTCGTAAATCACTTGGAATACTATGAGTGAAAATTGTCTGTAAGAGTATAACCTGTCATTATTAACTCTCTAATAAGGGTTAATAAACTTCTTAGCTTCCAACCTCACTTTATTGGCTGTAAACTCTTTGGACTGGAATTCATTCAGTCTAATATTATTACTGTATTAACAGAAAGCACTCTTAAGTTATCATCATCATCATAATTTTTCCATTACATTTAAGTGCAATAGCCAGTAAATTTGCTTATTTCACCTGCTGGTGTTTTCCTTTCCAAAAGGAAACTGGCCTAGATCCAAAAGAATCATTTCTTCCATTGAACAGCTTTAGGAGGATATACGGAATGGAACTCAAACATACATGCACATGCCAGCACTTAGACAAATGTTTACACAAAGGACTTATGTACTTTACAGTGTATAATTCATATTGTTGGGGTTTTGTGCCTGTTTCAAGAAGCAGTCCTGAAATTAAGATCCTTAAAACTTCAATAGAAAAAAAAAAAGTTAACTAATATCTAATGATTTTTCTTTTGTTTTTCCCAGATGTTGACCTATTTTGCAGCATTTGAGGTATTCTTTGAGGAAAATCTGCCAAAGTTGTTTGCTCACTTCAAAAAAAATAACTTGACTCCTGACATCTATCTTATTGATTGGTAAGACTGTCCGAGTACTGTATAATTATCAATGTGTACATATTAGTTTTTAGCGTCATATACATGTTTATATAATAGATAACAAAGAGCTTACAAAATTTGTAGGGGTTCAGTCAGCATTTCTATTTAAGTACTTTCTTTCAGCAAATAACTTTGTTTCAAAACTGTCTACTGTTAAAATGTAGTTTTTATGTTAAAATTGAAACAAACTCCTATCCAGGCTATAAGTAGAAACTTATTTCTATAAGCAGTTTGTGACGTTCATCTAACCTTTTTATCATACTCATGGCTGAGTTGTGTCCATGCATCAGCTTGCTTCACAAATCAGCTGTGTGTCAACAGAATTTGCACCTCCCTATCTACCACACATTTGAATCTGCATTCTGGGAAAATCTGGTAGCTATCCCATACTGCATGAGTAGGCGATAAAGTGCCTGGGAGACATGCATATAGAACAGCACATGGGGAGCCGCAGCATGGGATTTTCTGCACAGAGCTGGAAGGAAGGAGAACCAGAAAAACAGGTTGCACAGGCATGGCTATACAGTTTTTGGCCACACAACAGTATATCAGTGGTTATGGGAAGACAAATGTGTTGTCTTAGGCCTCTATCTAGTTGGATGAATTATGGTTAGTTTTCAGAGTTATTAACACAGTATTAACTGTGGTGTGTGTTGACACAAATCATGTTTATAGTCAACTGTGCCACTAGTTGGTACAGACCAGTTAAAAGTTGAAGTGTACATAATGAAGTGTACACAGGAACATAATGTTTTGGTTAGGTTAGGAGAGAACAAAAGAGTATCTGTTGGTTTCTGGCAATTGAAAGTGTTCTGAAATGTGAAATTGCCTTCAGTTAGTCCTTAATCTGAGTTAGTGCCTTTTGACTAGAAATGGAACCACAAATCTGAACCCCTTCAAATTTCAGGGTGAGGAGAGTAGTTGGATATGAGGCTGCTGCTGGTGTTTTGGTAGTATGTTGGCTTCAGAACTCCAAGGGGACTGTTTGCAAGTTTAGGTTTGGATACAGCTGAAATTTCATTAACGGCTGATCAAGCAAGATTTCAACCATTCGTCCTGATAGAAATCTCAGGATCAGAATACAATATTTTAATGTTAAATTTGGCGCAGGTTAAAAGTGGTTAATCAGTGTGTGCTATCACAACTTCTCACATTTAATGTATCCTCTACATAAGCTCTTTTAATATAAGTGGAGGCACCTTATTGTAAAGGGGTTTCTCCTTCCTAAACTACCTGTGCAGCCCCAGAGTTTTGGGGTTTGGCACACCAGCTGCAGTAAATCCATACATGCATCAATTCAGGAGACTTCCTCAGATTATAAGTACTGCTAAGTAACCTAGATAGGTTTGTATTGTCAGTTTTTTGTGCTGTGACTAGGTTAGATAAACTCACTGTTTGAGACCGAAAAACCACATTAGCATTCAAATGTGGTCAGATTACATCCAGAAATCTCTGTCAATGGTTAAACCTGTTTTACATTTCAGCCTTAACCATACATTCCTTTCAGTTGGTTTGTTGTGACAGTTAACGTTTTTTTAATATTCTACTTGGTTGGAAAATGCCTTGGCGTTTAGTGGCTCAGACTGTCTAAAATGGGAAATGAATTTGGGTGCCTCCATTTTGGTGTGGTCAACTGGAGACTCCTAGAAAGGATCTGATTTTCAGAAAGTGTTGAGTTCCTGTCCTCTGAAAATCAAGCACTTTGAGGTGTTTAATTTTAAATATCCCAAAACTGAGGCACCTAAAATAAAAATACCTCTTATATAGCGCTTTTGATCAGTAGATCTCATAACACTTCAGGCTTGCATGTATGTATTCTCACCACATCCATGTGTGGTACATAAGAACGGCCGTACCGGGTCAGACCAAAGGTCCATCTAGCCTAGTATCCTGTCTACCAACAGTGGCCAATGCCAGGTGCCCCAGAGGGAGTGGATCTAACAGGCAATGATGAAGTGATCTCTCTCCTGCCATCCATCTTCATCCTCTGACAAACAGAGGCTAGGGACACTATTCCTTACCCATCCTAGCTAATAGCCATTAATGGACTTAACCACCATGAATTTATCCAGTTCTCTTTTAAACGCTGTCATAGTCCTAGCCTTCACAACCTCCTCAGGTAAGGAGTTCCACAAGTGGTAGGGAAGTATTATTCCCATTTTACAGATCCATCAATCACTTTTGAAAACCTTGAACACAAAACTACACAAATAACATGAATATAATATAGAGTCTGTATTGAAATCTAGGTTGGATATGTTAATGATCTTCAAGTGCTATTTATCTGTTAATGCTCCAACATTGTGCTTATACAGTATTCATCGAACAAATCTTAAAGTCAATCCCTGTCCCAAGGTGCTTGCAGTCTGAGACCAATACGTAGCACAAGACATACCAGGAGATCCAAAGGAGAGTGCAAATGTAGGGTATTCTGATTTTGCCCACTTCTTTAATGTAAAATTGGAATGGAAAAGCTGTGGTGTAGTTTTTGTGTGTGTGTGTGTGTGTGTGTAGGGGGGAGACAAACTTTTGAGAGGGATTGCAGCAATGGAAGAATGAGGACATGTTGAGTTGGGGCTGGGATGCTGTTTCATGCACCGGGATGGCATGAAAGAAGGCATGAAAGTGGGAGTAGGAGGGGTGTCAGGGTAGATAGAGCGGAAGAAGTTACAGTATTCAAGGCACAAGAGTTTATCTTCCAGTAAGTTTCAGAATTGATCTTTAGGGCCTCCTGGAGTAAGTATCTTAGTCGATCTCAACTGCTGGGTTAAGTCATGTGGAGGGAAGTGGACTTTAAAATATCCAGGATCCACACTATAAAGCAGGGGTTCTCAAACTGGGGGGTTGGGACCCCTCAGGGGGGTCTCAAGGTTATCACATGGGGGGCGAGGGGGTTACAAGCTGTCAGCCTCCACCCCAAACCCCGCTTTGCCTCCAGCATTTATAATGGTGTTACATTAAAAACACTTTTTTATATATTTATAAGAGGGGTCACACTCAGAGGCGTGGTATGTGAAAGGGGTCACCAATACAAAAGTCTGAGAACCCCTGCTATGAAGGGTTTTATAAATCTTAGCTAACATCTAGAATTTCACTTGAAAAAGAATTGGAAGCCAGTGCAGTCTCCAAAGTCAAGTGTGATATGCTTCTTGTGAGAAATCTAGTTAAGCAAGAAGACAGCCATATTTTTGTATTAGCTGAAGTTTCCAGGTAGCCTGAAGGTTAACTCCAAGTAGAGCACACAGATGTCTTTGGTAACCGTTGATCCAAACTGGATCGTAGTATATGTGCAAGAGATAATGTGACACAAAAGAAAACTGGAAAGGTCTGCATCTAACAGGAGTAAACCCAAGTGGGAGAGAAGAGAGCACTTTCTACTGATATATGGGCATCTAAAAACAGATGAGGATTCACAAAGTCTTATATCCACCTTTTGATTGTCCTGTAGATTATGAATATTTAAACATACTTTATTAATAAAAGGATTTCTACAATAATTTGTGCATAAATCATGCATTTTATATAAAGTTTGCAAGAGCACAACGCTGCTCATGAGCAGCAGAAACTGAACGAGGATTGGCTGTTTAAATCGTAGTTTAAAGCAAAATCTGTAAAAAGACTGATACTAATTCCTCTTAATACTTAAAATATTTTCATAAATGTCACACTTGTAACTTCATTTCAATTGAAAGTCTACTAGAGATAGGATTTTATGGAATGAAATGTAAAGATAGCCCCTTTAGTAGAGGGAATAAAGAGGAAAATTTACAAGAGTAAAATCAAGTTAATCTTATTCCTCCATATTTAATTTTTCCCCTGAGTGATGTCCAAGGGACTAGAAAAGGCATTAAAGTTTGCAGCTGTTTTAGCTCCCCCTAGTGTCAACTAGTTATACTTGTCAGTTTCAGTAGACAGGAAATCAAAAATTGAAATGACTTGAATTTCAAAAAATATTTTTTCCCCAAATTTTTTAAAAAGCAGCTTTCCAAGAGCTCCAAGGATTTATACGGATATTTTATATATATAAAAATCTAAAGATAAAGATACTACATTTTATGACATAATCATACCGCCATGATGAATATGGGGTGTAGTGTCACACTTTCTTCTTAAGAGTGGACTTAAACCTGCCTTGCCACGGCCTGTCATTCACTGTGGTTATAGGTATGGAGTTTGGGCCCAGATGGAAGTAGAAGCCCTCAAAATCTTTCACCAGGATGAAATAGCGTTTCTCTGTGTGCTTTACAGTATGTGGTACCAAACACGACATGCTCTTGAGGACCTTTCTCAGGCTCTAGAAGTGCATCATTGATAGGCATGGCTGCTGTCCCAGGAACAGACAGCTGCAGGATATCCACTAACTTATGGGTATTCTCCTGCAAGAACTCCGCCTAAATGCCCAGTGAAGCAGCCATGTGCCGCAAAATGTCCTTATAGCCCTTGAAATCCTTTAGCATTGGAAAACAGGAAGAACTAGGCACTGCTGTATTGTCTGGTACGAAGAAGGGGTGGTTAACTTTGCCAAGTCTGGCTCCCATTCCTGGACTAGCGGAGCTGGAAGAGGCAGCTCCATGGGCTCTGCACAGGAAAGGCTCACTGGTGCCTCACTGGTCCACAGTTCCCATCACCGATCTGCCCAGCAATCTCGCCTTAGAGTGCAACCTCTGTGACTGAGCAGCATCCCATGGATTCCGTGGAGGTCACTGGTAAGGATAGGCTGTGGGTGGCCAATAGGTGCCCCTGCCCGACTGCAAGATAAGTGCTGGTGCCTGTAGTACTCTGTAAATGGTCCCCGATGTGGAGCGGACGATGGATAGCAGGAGGAGGAAGACCCCGACCTTGATGTTGAGGAGCCTCGGGTTTCTGGGATAAAGGTGGGGCCAGTCCTGAAGGAGTAAGTAATCAGTCTAACTCATCTGTCGCCCAGAACAAGGCAGGGACTGGTGCCAATGATGGAAGTGGTACCACTGGCACCAAGTGACCGAGGCAGTGTCAACCTCCAAGTAATCAGCGGTACTGGAGCAGCTGATGGTGCCAAAGTGTAGGGCGGTGAAAGCTGCCAAGGTAACATCTGCAGTGCTAACGAGTTTCCTGGCACCGAGGTCCCTTGCATCAAGCCTGGTACCTGCCCTTGTTCCACGGACTGTGGAAGGGGAACATCAGGGTGCGGTGCTGACAGACCCAAGGGATTCAGTGGCCCATCCAGCCAGCGATGCTAGCCTGGCAAAGTCCTGGGCCAAAGGAAGTCAGGATGGAAAGGTAGAGGACGTCTGTAGCCACCTGGTATGCCACCAACATGGAAACGGTGTCAGCATCGCCCTCATTGGTACAGGACTCAACGGAGGCCCTGGTGCCAGAACCAGAGTTGATGGTACAGGGTCTGTAACCTCCCTACTTGGTACCAGTGAGCAGTTATAGGCACCACCCCCCATGCTAGCACTAACCACGTGCTGATCCACGCTCTTCCTGGGGGAGGCGAAAGAGTCAATCAGTCTTATGTATCAGGGGGTAGCCGTGTTAGTCTGTATCTACAAAAACAACAAGGAGACTGGTGGCACCTTAAAGACTAACAGATTTATTTGGGCATAAGCTTTCGTGGGTAAAAACCTCACTTCTTTGGATGCATAGAGTGAAAGTTACAGATGCAGGCATTATATACTGACACATGGAGAGCAGGGAGTTACTTCGCAAGTGGAGAACCAGTGTTGACAGGGCCAGTTCAATCAGGGTGGATGTAGTCCACTCCCAATAATAGATGAGGAGGTGTCAATTCCAGGAGAGGAAAAGCTGCTTCTGTAATGAGCCAGCCACTCCCAGTCCCTATTCAAGCCCAGATTAATGGTGTTGAATTTGCAAATGAATTTTAGTTCTGCTGTTTCTCTTTGAAGTCTGTTTCTGAAGTTTTTTTGTTCAATGATAGTGACTTTTAAATCTGTAATAGAATGACCAGGGAGATTGAAGTGTTCACTTACTGGCTTATGTATGTTACCATTCCTGATGTCCGATTTGTGTCCATTTATTCTTTTGCGTAGAGACTGTCCGGTTTGGCCAATGTACATGGCAGAGGGGCATTGCTGGCACATGATGGCATATATAACATTAGTGGATGTGCAGGTGAATGAGCCCTTGATGGTGTGGCTGATGTGGTTGGGTCCTCTGATGGTGTCGCCAGAGTAGATATGGGGACAGAGTAGGCAACGAGGTTTGCTACAGGGATTGGTTCCTGGGTTGGTGTTTCTGTGGTGTGGTGTGTAGTTGCTGGTGAATATTTGCTTCAGGTTGGGGGGTTGTCTGTAAGCGAGGACTGGACTGCCTCCCAAGGTCTGTGAGAGTGAGGGATCATTTTCCAGGATAGGTTGTAGATCGTGGATAATGCGCTGGAGAGGTTTTAGCTGGGGGCTGTATGTGATGGCAATCAGTCTTATGCAACCTTTTCCCCTGTGCACTCAATGGGGAATGGCTCCTCCGTCTCTTCAGAGAGGCTCCTGCTCCAGAATGCGAAGCAGCAGCACTTTCTGAACCTGAGGGCAACCTCCAATCTATAGGAACACTAACTGTGATGATTCAGAATGCTAGAAAATGTACTTGCAGTATGGCTGTAGCCACACTCTCAGTGCAGAGGTATAGTTAGAAGCTGGAATTAGTAATGATACAATATGAATTACTTGTTTAGTTATCTATAGTCTAATATTGTACAGTGGGATGCCAGTGACTCTACGCTGAAATTTGGTCACTACTATGATGCTACTAGTGTTAATCAAAACAGATTTGTCTTCCAGAACAAAGAGGAGTGAACGAAGGAGTTGGAGTATCACTCCACTCCACTTCACTTCATACTGTAATAAAGTCAATATTTTGGGCAATTCAGGGGACCTGTGGGCCCTTGGAGGCTAGTGAGAATGTGGTTTCAGTAACCAAGAGGAGGTTCTCTCTTAGGCTGTTGTTTCTGTAGCCTTTCTCTGGCACATTCATCTACTCACACAGTTTGAACTACCCCATCTTTTGCCTGTGATTGACACATTTGCCTCTTGCTTCATCCATTCCCCACTGAGTATCTTGCCATCTTGTTAAATTCAGGGTAGCCTGAACTGACCTTTCTTCCAAAATTCTCCCCACTCCCTTTTTCTGTCACTGTTGAATACAATAATTCTCCTGGTCAGTCAGGCCTGGACTCAGGGGAGTGTGTGTGGGGGTGGGGGTGTAAATCTTCAATTCCTCTTTCTCCCTTCAGCACACACCCTTGCTGTGTCCAAATCTTGCAGATTCTTCTTACACAATGTTAGTAAGATTCAATCTTAGCTGTGGCCACACCGCTAAAGCTGTTGTTGAAACCCTCATCTCCCATCATGATTACTAGAACGGTTTCCTCTCTGGCCACCTCAACACGCATTTTGCCCCCTCCAGGCCCTATTCAAGATACAGTCTCTAAAGTAATCTTCCTGGCCCTATGTCTGTCTTTTTTTTTTTTAATCCTACCAGCTGCTTCTGCTTCCCCTTCTCTGTTCCATTAAATTCAAGCTTCCCGTGATCACCCTCAAGATTAAACACTGTTCCCCTACCTTCTTATCTCATTACCAGAACTTTCCCACCCTTGTGTTCCACCAGCTATGTCAGTCCTGTTGCTCAATTTGTCTGTTTCTCCTGCGACCATTGCCACACCTTCTTCATCATCTTCCTCCGAGCTGGATATCAAAGCTCCACTACTCTCTCCTTACACAAATCCTACCTGAAGATCTACTTCTTCCATGGCAGCTGGAACAAACTAAATAAGCCACCTATTTCACTTGTATATCCTGAGAGAACTACTCATCTATATGGAGGGGAGCAGGATCAAATGTTGGGAGATGCATGGCATAAGATCCCTGGAATTTAAACTGGAAATTAGCATGGGAAAAGACAAAAGGAGTTTGGGCGGGGGAGTGCAGTGGGGAAACTTAATATATAAGACATGCCTAATGTCATTCAAGCTGTTCTGTATATTACATACCTTTCCCCCCCCATTCTTTCTCTTTACGGATTTTATGCCCATTAGGGAAAAGAACTAGGTCTTCCTATAGGTATGTACATCACCTAGCACATTTTGAATAGCTTTGCAATCTAAATTATACTTTCTGTGAAACAGTGTATATATTTATACCAAATATAAATGAACTTTCCAGTATCTGATCACTAACAAACTGTTGTTCAGCTGTTATTTAAGACTTGTGTACCTCTGTGCTGCTGCTTAAATTTTTTTCTTACATCCTAACCCTAAAGATTTTCCTCTGTTTTCAGGATATTCACATTGTACAGCAAGTCTTTGCCACTAGACCTTGCATGTCGTGTCTGGGATGTGTTCTGCCGGGATGGAGAGGAGTTCCTATTCCGTACAGCCTTGGGAATATTAAGACTTTTTGAAGATATTTTGACCAAAATGGACTTTATTCACATAGCCCAGTTCCTAACAAAGTTACCAGAGGACTTGCCTTCAGAAGAATTCTTCACATCTATTGCTGCGATTCAGATGCAAAGTAGAAACAAAAAGTGGGCTCAGGTAAAGAGAACTTATTTGTTTGTCTCCTTTGTATAACAAATGAAGGAGCATTTGGCAATGCCTGAGAAAATGCATAACAGTGCAGCGGAGTATATTTATGGTTTGGTAGGCTTGTAGATCACTTTATAATGCTGGCAGGTGAACGTTTAGTGAAAAGGCTGGTTGTCCTGAACGTTTCCCCTCTGGGAATCAGGAGTTGGATCAATCCTCGTTACGCTAAAATTCTGGTGGATCCAAGCTTGAATAGTGGCAGCGTGCAGGATTTTTCTCCTATTAATTGCAAAGGAGGCTAAAAAAACCTCAGACATAGAAGTTCAGTATTACAACTTCATATTTAAAAAAAAAAATTGGTTTGGTTTGTGGGAAAAGATGAGACAACTGAATCCTGTATGAATTTTTTTTCTCCACTCCATCAGTACTCTGTTGCCAAACTGTTGTAATTAACAGGGAGCCTAGAAATCCAGTTGCCCCAGAAAACCTGGAATTTGCATTTTTTACAGAGAATCTTTAGTTTTTATGTTTTGTGAAAAAATAAAAACATCTTTACTATTAACTAAATTTTACTGAAAGTATCAATGTCACTTATTCAATGCATGCAACCTCCCTCTCTTGTGGTTGATTTTTGAATGTGCTTTAAACTAAGCATACTTCAATAAACTGCTTCGGCATATAGAGGTTATTCAACAGCATATAGGGGTTTGTGTTTTAACGCATCTTAAATTCCACTTCAGCCTCTAGATGTGAGTAATTAAATTCTGAAAAGATGCTGAAAACTTTTGTCACCCTTAAAGACCATGTCATTGAGATTGGCAAGGACAAATTTCACGCTGATGGTAATAGGCTGTTCTGTACTGTATGCAGCAGGGCTGTAGATTACATTCAAAGGCAGACAATTGTAGAACATATGGAAAGCGCTAAACATAAACTGAATGAAAAGAAATGAAAACAAAGCTTAAATCAGTAGGGCCATCGACAACAATAAAGAAACAAGGCACTGTGATTGGATTATTCTGTTAATTTTATTTTATCATAATGATTGGCACTGACAGGCTTCAAACGTGCTTAAAATTGTAAATATATCAATAAAACCGGTTCAACTGATACGTATATATATGGTGGGTAGGGAAACTAAAGTTCAGCGTTTCATTTTAATCGCAGGAAAACACATATTTGTATGTATGTTTGATTTTTATCAGATAATTTCGTTGTTTTATCACTGAAAACTAGGATCCCCAGTCATAACCTCAGCCAAATAGTGGTCAAATATGGCAAAGCAAATTTGGCTTTCTGCCCATACTTCTGCAGAGAAAGAAGCTGCTTACTGGTAGCTGCATTTCTTTGTGCGCTGAAGTATGAAAATGTAGAGACCACCTTGGCTGAGCCCTAGGGTAGACCACAAACAGTTGTGTCCTGCAACAAATGTTTGGCCTGGTCCCCACTAAGCCCCCACTTCGGACTAAGGTACGCAAATTCAGCTACGTTAATAACGTAGCTGAATTCGAAGTACCTTAGTCCGAACTTACCGCGGGTCCAGACGCGGCAGGCAGGCTCCCCCGTCGATGCCACATACTCCTCTCGCCGAGCTGGAGTACCGGCGTCGACGGCGAGCACTTCCGGGATCGATCCGGGATCGATTTATCGCGTCTAAACCAGACGCGATAAATCGATCCCAGAACATCGATTGCCTGCTGCCGGACCCTCCGGTAAGTGTAGACGTACCCTTTGTTTCGAGTGTCCAGGCTACAAGCTATACATGTGTTCACTTCAGTGCCTTGACCAAGACAAGCAAATCAGTGCAGTGCCATTTGAGATCTTCCTTTGAAACCCAGTAACTCAGTCCTCTTCTTTGATAGTTACTGCAACCACTGTCATCACCTAACATAACATTTATTCACTACAGTCTCAGGCAGTTAAGATTCATTTGGTATTATGTTTTTTCTCAGGCAATTTCTGGTGGCAGAAGGAGATGTTCTCCTATAAGCGTGGCAGAGTAGAGAACCCAACCTCTAGGCTTCGTGGTGTATGGTTTTGGTTTTTTCTCCTCACCTTAGATTTTGTACCTTGTCAAATGGGATGGAAAAGTGACACAGTGCCCACATGGCAGAATGCCCCAAAGTCTTGTCATGTTAGCTGTGTTTCAGACCTCCCATTTAGTGTAGAGGTTCTTTCAAAGTTTGAAACTTTTTTGAAAACCATGCAATAGCTTGTTGGTGCACTGTAACCAAACATGTGTTAAAGTATATTTTTAACTTAATTGTGTGTTTTTTCTTCCTCTCAACTCCCTTTTTGAAATGTCTAGGTACTGGTTGCACTGCAGAAAGACAACCGGGAAGTGGAAAGAGGAAGCCCTTCACTCAAACACTGAAACTATGGTTGCCTCAAATGGACATTCAAGGGAAAAGAATCTGAAGTGGCAAATGTATGTCAGGATGAACTCCATACGTAGAGCTGCAAATAAGTGTGTTGTTTTGAGTTTTGTTTAGCACTGGAATTGGCCTTAAAGAAAAAAATGTAAAAGAAAAACTTTTTAAGTAACAAAACCAAGGCTTAGCCTTAAGAAGCGTACTAGAATGAGTGTTTGCTGTGGACAGCATTATACATTCTGCACTTTTAACGAAGGCAATGAAACCAGGCAATTTTAAGCTTGCCTTTTTTTAATTTCAGTATAAGTATTTTTAAATACTGGTAATTGGTAACAGTGTGAGTTGCTTTGAAAGCTACTCCCCAGTTTGATTCTTAACCAGAATATACATGCATAAGAGTAGGTGGATTTGGAGAACCTGTTCAGTAACTGGTGCTGGAGTTTATAGTTAAGTGAGGTAAGGATCACTTTCTTAGAAATGTCCCCTATTTTTAAAAGCTATAGGCCTCATTTACCAAAGAGACTGTTAAAGTAAAATAGAACTACATTCCATCCCATTAACTGAAAACAAAGACCAAACAAAAACACCATGGTAAGTAGAAAATACACTTAAAAACTAGGGAGGGAGGAGTCAGACTAGCAGTACAGCAACAGAGTCCGTTTTCAACCTGCATTGCAACAGTGTTTCCCAATATAGATGCATTGGGAAAGTGCCACATTAATCCCACTGGATACTAAACTCTCCAAGGGATGATCTGTAGTATTACTATAGCATTATTTCCCATTGGCTCACTCCCATGCCCCTATTGAACAGAAGTAAGATGCTAGTAAATGGTAATTAGCAAGTGAGGTTTGCTGGGGAAAGTGTCAAGAAATGGTAATTCCCTAAAGGGATGAGTAAAATTCATCCATTGATCTAGTTCTTTTTGAGGATAATGGTGTTTTTAAGACCAGCCTGTACCACATGGTACTGCGCTTGAGCAAGTTACGCAGATGGCAAACTGCAGTTGCATATTTCCATTATACAGCTAAAATTTTCTCTGCCTTCATCAACTGAATGTTTGATTGTAAATCATAAGTGTCCATGATTTACATTGTACACTATACAAAAAACTGCGTGGGATAAATTGCTTTATAAATCATATGAATTTCAACACTGAAAAGGGAAAATAACTGAAGCAATATGCATTTGATAGCTGTAAATGGGAATTTCTGAATCCTCTTTAGCTTTGGATCTTATGTTCACAATCACCCTTCAGTCTGTCTTTATGCTGGCTGCTCTAATGTTGTCTGAAACACAAGTATAGATGAGAGAGAACCTGAACTAACACAACTGAAATAAAAGTGGAAGTATACTTGCACACACTATTGAATTCCAAGCACATACAGCATATAATGTAAAATGTCTATAGGATACATGCAAAATACTATCCATTAGTGAAGTAATATATTTTCCTTAAGTGGCATTTTGACCATAATCTTTAAAAAGACTCAAATGCAACAATGATTTTTCTAAATAAGTGCTTCAGGATTCTGTCACTTCAAAGAGAATGTAATACAAATGCAGCTTGTAAGTCTGTTACCTCTTTGGCCTCTCTTCCCCTTCCGCACTTTGTATACCTACCATAATTAGCTACTTAGCTTATTTCTGGTGCTGGCCATTAATTTCTTCAGTAACTGGCAGCATAGTAAAAATTCTAGTGAAGGTAAATGTCCAGGCATCAGAATGGCATTTCCTTTCTTTCATCAGAAATTGCTTAGCTTTGGTCCTTTCATGACTGGTATTGACATTGTAGATGCTATGAAGTGCAATAGAAAGTTGGAAAGTCGGTACCTTTTGATCTACATTATCTTTTTAATATCACAGATATGCCTTTTTTGTGAAGGTGTATAGAGGCCTAACATCCAGAACATTTGCACTATACATTTACATACTATACATTACGTATTTATGTAGACCAACTTTATCCTCGGTATACATCCAGTTAGATGGTACTGTAGCTGGCTTTGAAACTGTAACTTAGTCTTCATTACAACTTAATTTGTAGGTCCTTTTAAACCAAGTGTCAGAACACGGTTCACCTACCTTATTGGAATACAATGTTTGCCACTGGATATTTAGCAGCCATCCCCAGTCGGTCTCATTTTGCTCCCCATCTAATCGGATGTTTAATGTTAACACTGAAAATGGGCTTGGTTGTGGAAAAAGGCCTGCTGCAGCACTTGTGCACTGTTTGTTACTTGCAGATGTAATTATTTTGTTCTGTGATTGATTTTTTTGTTTTGTGTTTTCTTAGATGTATATATTTTCTAATTGATTTATTTGTGTACATAAAGGTATGTTCTTTAAGTAATGAAGAAAAGCAATGCAATAAGGAGCTTTGCACAGTTTGTTTTAAAATAAAACCCTGTATTTGGGAAAACTTTTCACCTGCCTAAAGATGCAGTTTAAACTTTTCAGTATACTTGATTTGAAAATACGCTTGAATTTTGATAATGCTGTTGAGATGTATAATGGAATAGGATTACTTGCCACTATAGCTTTTTAATTTTCTGACAGCATACCAAATATCTTAATTAGCTATTAAGGAAGGTTTTCATAATTAAATTCAGGGATTGCATACCAGATTTTGCCATCTTGATTTTATTGTTCAGGGATACGTGTAACATGATGCATTGAGATTTCCCTATTCTCCATCAAAACAGAGAGCTGTTCTTTTTTCCTCCCAACGGGTTTAAAAAAATGAAAATGCTGCAATAATTTAGAAGTCTGCAACTTTCACTTTACATGCAGCAAATAAGAGAAACTAGGAAGACTGCAACCTGGTTTGGGATTTTGTGCAACCTGCACTTTACAGTAAAACAAAATATTTTGCATCTTCAATCAGTAATAGTCAAAATGTATCATTTAGTAAAGAATTTCATTTTGAAAGGTACTTTATAATGGCTTCTATTTTTGAATGTTTTAAATACTAGAACAATATGTAAAGAACTATTGACACTCTCTGTATATGTTTGTTTTTATGTACAATTATCAATTTTTGTTTAGGTAAGTGTATCAAATGAACTTTTTTGAACTGTAAATATGGTTTTATTAAAGTCATGTAAAGTTACCTAGATCACACTGTGTCAATTACAGTGTAATCCAGGCCAAAGTTCCTGAGTTTATATACCAATACCCAACCTGTTGATAAGGAATCAACTCCTCTTCCTGACTCCATTCAATGAATGAACCAGAAACCCAACTTTGCATATGCTACAATTTCATAGTGTATTCTTTTTTTTAAAACTGTTTGTGTTCCCTTCCCTGTTCTGACTGCTATAATCCAGTCTGCTTGAAAATATTTGGAATTGCTTCCTTTTTTTTCAGCTAGCACATACTGGTACATAAGGTTTACAAAGAAAGGGATTTTCAGGTTTAACAGTTCTTGTATGGTGCCATATTGTACTTTCCCATAGGAAGGGAACAAAGGGTCCATGGATCTCCTGAGTCTCATGTTACAGTCAGGGGTCAGCACCACCATTTAGCACGACGGACACTTGACAAAATTACCAGACTTAGTGACAGACATTGGCGGGGGGTGGGAAGGGGCTCTGGGCTGAGGCAGGAGGTTGGAGTGTGGGAGGGGGTGTATGGGCTCTGCGCTGGGGGTGCAGGTTCCAGGGTGGGGCCAGAAATGAGGGGTTCAGAGGATGGGAGTGGGCTCTGGGCTAGAGCAGGAGATTGGGGGGGATGAGAGCTCCAGCTGGGGGTGCAGGCTCTGGGGTGGGGCAGGGGATGAGGGGTTTGTAGGGCAGGAGTGGGATCAGGGCTGGGGCAGAGGGTTGGGTTGTGGGAGGGGGTCAGTGGTGCACACTCCAGGAAGCTCTTCCCTCAAGCAGCTCCCAGTCCCCTCTCCAGCTCCAACACGGAGGCACGGCCAGGTGGCTCTGCGTGCTACCCTCTCCACAGGCACTGCCCCCGAAGCTCCCAGTGGCCATGGTTCCTGGCCAATGGGCTGGGAGCTGCAAAGTCAGTGCTTGCGGGTGGGGCGGGGGGAGGGACATGGAGGCAGCGTGCCTGCAGAGGCGCCTGGCTGCGCCTCCGCCAGCAACAGCATGGGGGGGAGACGCTTGTGGGGAGCTGCCTGAGGTGAGCACCCCCACGGACCTCAAAATTTTTACCATGGACACTTGTGTCCATGTACAGACACATTGCCGACCCCTGGTTACAGTTTCAAATTCTAATCATTTTCCTCAGGAGGAAGGGCTTTGGAAGACCAGAGTGGTAATTGTTTGTTCCCACAACATTGGGACACAATGAGAAAACAAAATCCCAAGGAAGTTGCATAAGATTAAGTGAATGTTTGTTTTTTAACTGCTGCATAGTGCATTTGCTCCCTACATTCTTCCCCTATCTGAGTCAAACCTCCATCCTGAGGAGCTTCTTTTCCATGCTTACTAGCCTCTCCTCCCCCAGGCCATATGTACCTGAAAGTGAAAGGAATGTTAGCCCTTGCTGCTTAATAGTCTTAAAAGAAAATGGCTTATATGACCCTTTCTTTTACTTGAGGCTTAAGACCAAAGGAACAAACTGTAAGAAGACTCATTGGGACTGTCAGAGGAAAGGATACTGAGCTTGATGGACCTTTGGTCTAACCCAGTATGGCCGTTCTTATGGTTTTATGACTATTTAAAGGAAATCCAACTACACTGGTAGGGCTTTGGAACATACACCAAAAAGTAGGAATAATAGATACTGCTCCTTTGGAGTAGTAAGTACAACGGAAGATGGCATTTATGAAGCTTGTTTTATGGTGAGAGAGAACTGTAACTTGATCATCAAACTGAGGCTCAAGTAGATAGCGTGTAATTCTGTTACAGGGAGTCTATTATTCATATGACCGTATATCTTTACCAAAACAATTGAGTAGGAAACCAAATAGATGCTCTACTGCACAACAGGACATCTCTAACTTAAAATTTTAGCTGGAGAAGAGCTTACCTATTAGCCTGAGTAACGGGGCTTAACCTGAAAGAAACAGGGTTTTATAAATAAATTATTTCCCTTTTTCACTTAAGATGTTGGCCACTATATTTATTGGAATATGTCTCCATGTGCTGGCTAGTGTCTAGAAGAGATTAAATTGGGTAGTGGTGTTTTGCCCCAATTAGTCAACCTATTTTGTAGTCTCTCATCACTACTGGAGATTTAGTAGAGCACCAAAAACCAATTGACATAAAAATGGGGTGTTTAGTACAGTTGAATTGTTTTGCTGTGACTTTTAAACCATTTTGCAAAAAAAAAATTAAAAAATCACCAATCAAACTAATTAGAGAGATGGAAAAACATATACTGTGGCATCTAATCTGTTCCAAGCCTGTGCAGGATTGTTTTCAGACTATCATCTTTCCAGGACAGTAGACCAAGCTTTTATGCTCTCAGTAATAAAATGACCAGCTTTCCATTATGATCACAATTCCTCCCTCCCAACTGACAATTTTTTAGTGTGGTATCAATTCTTTTTCCCAGTGTTGAGGTGATTCAGAAAGGCTACTTCAGAGATCACTTAGAAAAAAATAGTTGTAAACATTTTTAGAAACTTAATGCTTTTTAATCTACTCTTTTATATATCTTAGCTAAGAAAACTCAGAATAAGTTTGTTTGCTGATTCTAGCCAAGATCTAGTGCACTGGACTTACTGAGAAGGCAAGAATATTTGTTGTTCATTTTGTAATTAGAACCTCATGATGCTGTCATTTCTCAGATGTATGTTGAACATGTGCAGACCTTGAGACTGATATGTCTAATGATGCTTATTGCATCAACTTGTGCAGTTTAGGATCTGTACTAAGTCCACAGATGAACCACCATGACTTATTGGGGTTAGGAGAGATTTGGATCTCTATGGAAAGTATGTCTAAGGCAGAGGTGGGCAAACTATGGCCCACAAGCCACATCCGGCCTGTGGGACCCTCCTGCCCGGCCCCTGAGCTCCCAGTCTGGGAGGCTAGCCCCTGGCCCCTTCCCCACTGTCCCCTCTCCCCTACAGCCTCAGCTCACTGTGCCGCCGGTGCAATGCTCTGGGCAGCGGGGCTGCGAGCTCTTGCCGGGCCGCGCAGCTGCAGAGCCACGGCCTGACCCAGCGCTCTGTGCTACGTGGTGGCGTGGCTTGGTCCAGCTAAGCAGCACGGCTGCCTATCCTGGTGCTGTGGGCAGCACGGCTGTTGCATTGCCAGCCACTGGTGCTCCAGGCAGTGCGGTAAGGGGGCAGAGAGCGGGGGGGGGGATGTTGGATCGAGGGCAGGGGAGTTTGGGGTGGTGGTCGGGGGTGTGGATAGGGGTCGGGGCAGTCAGAGGACAGGAAATGGGGGTTGAATGGGGGTAGGGGTCCCAGGGGGGCAGTCAGGAAGGAGAAGGGGGGTTGGATTGGGTAGGGTTCCTGGGGGGCCGACAGGGAACAGGGGGGGTTGGATGGGGCAGGAGTCCCGGTGGGGGCCTGTCGGGGTGAGAAGCAGGGGGGTCGAATAGGCTGAGGGGGCCGGGTCACGCCTGGCTGTTTGGGAGGCACAGCCTCCCCTAACCGGCCCTCCATACAATTTCAGAAAACTGATGTGGCCCTCAGGCCAAAAAGTTTGCCCGCCCCCTGGTCTAAGGTATCTATTGCCTTAGTATGTAAATACCAGTGTTAAAACTACTACGTGTCATCTTGCTCTTTAAGTACTGAAGTTATAACCCCCTGCCACTGTTCTGACCCACATCATTTCACTGTTGTAGAGACATTTCTTCTAGCTTTAGAAACCAGAAAAAGGTCAGTCACTAGCCACTCATTACTTACTAGACCAGTGCATGCTACGAGTGGGCTGAGAGAGCCCTCTCCAGCTCTGCCCTCTGCAAGCATTTTTCATCCACCAGTGGCCAATAAGTTAACTCCCTCGCAGCAATGATTTAAGGATTCATTAGCATCCATAGTTCTGCAGCTCTTTCATTCTGTGAACATCTTCATAAGAGAACTTTTCATGGATCTCCCTTTCAACTCTCTGCTGCTTGGCTGTCAAAATGTTTAATTCTGTGGACCAATAAGGAAAACCCTGCAGATCACTGGTGCTTCACCAACCGTAGCTTGAGGATAATTAGGTTAGTTAACACCTGTACACTGTATTCTGCATATAAATACAAGACAATTGCTATGTATTAATACTAAAGCTCCTGATAAATTGTATTATTTACAATCTATATATATCACTTTAATTTTTGTAAAACTCTCTGAAGATATAATCCTCAAAACATGTCTGAGACACAGGTTGGTAAGTACACCTACTTTAGAGTTCGGGGGAACAGACTGCCAAGGCCACACAGTGAGTTAGTGGCAGAACCAGGACTGGAATCTGAGGGTATTTGACTTGCAGTTTTTTGCTTACACCAGAGGGTGATGCTGCCAGCGATTAGAATAGTGCCAGTGTGTGTGTGTGTTTTAAATGCATACTTAAAATATCAATATGATAGAGTAAATAGCCAAATATGCTTGGTTTCTTCATGAACCATTGAAAAAGGCAGAACTTCATGGCAGTCTCCTGATGGAATGTATAACATTAAAACTTTGGAAACAAAGTTTTCATTAGATGTGAAATTGAGACTATTTCACCCTTTTACTATATTCCAAGCCTGTAAATGAAAAACAATTTCAGAGACAAATAAACCAATTTAAGTGCTCAATTTTTGTTTTTCTGTCTTTTAACCTCACTTTCTCCAAAATCCTCATCCTGGTAGAAAGGATTTTGCTTCCTTGATTTTTTTCTTTACGGCTTTGCAAGTAAGGGTGAGTCCAGCATGGTGACGTTTCAGCATCTCCAGCCGCTGACTTAGTACTTCAGCAGCATCCACCTTGTTCTCAAAGTCCTGCAGCAGTGCCTCACTTCCGAGAAGCCCACACTTCTGTCGCAACTTCAAGTTGTGTACCCGTAAACTATCCCTAGCCTGTTTGGTTTTGGTCAGAATCTCTCTTTTCTGGGCCACCAGTGTCTCAGTCTCCATCAGCTGGGCCCTTTGGTCTTGATTCTGAGCTTCTACAAACTGGAGTTTTTCTTTGAGCTGGGTCAGGACTTGCACTGTATTAGTGATCTTGTTCCGGAGCTTGAGAAGCTCTTCATTGCGCTCCTCAATTTTCTCATTGTAGGTCTGGTTCTCTATCTTCAGCTGCTCAAAGTCTATCAGGTGCAGTCCTTCTGCCAGCTCCTCTTGAGCTTTCAGGCTTGCTTCAAGCTTTTCAATCTTATGCTGCAGCTTGATGTTTTCCAGGCGGACCTAGAATGGTAGAAATGAGAGACCAGGAAAGATTTATTAGCGTTTCTAATCCACCTCTCTATCAGGATAGGCCTTCTTTGTGCTTTGTCAAGTCTAAGTATAAATGACATAATCCCTGAAGCATCTTCCACTGATTTTTAGCAGGGGCTAGATACCAAGTAGGATTTTCAAAAGTGGCTCCTTCATTTGTAGGTGCCTAACTGCTTTTACAAATCTGGCCCAAAGTTGAAGATATCTACATTAAAAGGGTAGGTACTCTAATGTGATGCTAGCTGTGGTCCCACATCCCATAGGGTTCATGGACGCTGCTCTGGAAGCACAAGTCCCATGTTAGGGGTGGCCTCACCTCACTCATCTCGTTCTCTTTACGCTGCTCCTTGGCTTGGATGTGCTCCACCTCCTTAATGGCAGCTTCCTTCCCCCCCAGCTGGCGCCCCAGGGTGAAGAGGGTCACTTCCTTCTTGCAGGCCTGGAAGGCGAGCCAGTCGGCGTTCACCTGGTCCAGCTTCTCCGTGCAGCGCTGCTCCAGGTCGTCTAGCTGGAGCTGGTACCATGCCCGCTGCTGGGCCAGCTGGCTCCTCAGCTCCTCCAGCATGGCCAGGTAGCGGGTGTAGCGCTGCTCCTTGTCGGAGACCAGCTCCTCCAGCTCCGCGCGGGGCGGCTCCTCGCCCTTCTTGCGGAAGAGCTCGTACAGCTTGAACTGCAGGTGCCCGTTGTACTGGCGCGTGCGCTCGCGCTCGGCCAGCAGGAGCCGGTACTGCTCGGTCAGCTCCGCGCGCCGCCGCTGCTCCGCCGCCGCCGCCTCCTCCTCCCCTTCCTCTTCCTCCTCCTCCTCCTCGTCGGTGGGGCTGCCCAGCTCCAGCAGGGGCAGGCTGGGCCGCCCCTCCCCCCAGCTCTCCTGGGGGCTTAGCACTTCCCCCACCTGCAGCGGGGGCGGCTCCTCGGCCTCGCCCTCCGTGAAGCTAGCGCTGGTGGGCGCCTCTGGGGCGGCTCCCGCCTCTGCCTCGGGGCTTCCCTCAGCGGCCGGGGAAGGAGGCTCCGTGCCCGCCCTGTGTTCAGGCTCTGCCGCCCCCTCCTCCGCGGCAGCCTCTTCCCCCGACGGCTTCTCAAGGGGGCTCTCGCCCCCGGCCTCCTCCGGCCTCTCCTCTCCGGCCGCCTGCTCCTCCGCGACGGGCCCCGGGCCCTCTGCCTCCACAGGGGACTCCCCGGGGTGCACCGGGGCCTCGGCCTCCGCCTCCTCCTCCATCCCCTCAGCTGGGCCCTCTACCGGGCCGGTCCACGGCTTGATTCGGGCGCGTCGGTCTCAGCCCCACTCGCTTCGTTGTTTACCTGTCTTCTCCGTTGTCAAGGCAACAAGGCTGGACTCGTTCAGCCAATGGGAGGAGTAGCCTCCTCCCTGCGGAGACACTGTGCCGACGCCCCAAACTGTTGGTCGACCACTCAGTGAAGGGGCTGCCTAGGCTCGCTTACCTGATTGGTTGTAGTGGAGGCGGACGGAACCAGAGCCTCGAATTCTATTGGTCCTTGGGTTTTCGCCACGCCTCATCGCCCTCACCCTATTGGTTCAATTACGAGGGGCGTGTCAGATTGTTTGGCTCTATTGGGCTCCCACTACGGGTCCCCGCCCCTTGGGCGCGTTGCCATTGGCCGTCCCTGGGTGTGGGCGGTGCCGCGCGTGCGTAGTGCGGCGCGGCGGGCGGGGTAAGATGGCGGAACTGGGGAAGAAGTACTGCGTGTACTGTCTGGCTGAGGTGAGCTCGCTCCGTTTCCGTTGCACCGAGTGCGCCGACATCGAGCTCTGCCCAGACTGCTTTTCGGCAGGCGCCGAGATCGGGCCGCACCGCCGATGGCACGGCTACCAGCTGGTGGACGGCGGCCGCTTCACCCTCTGGGGGGCCGAGGCCGAGGGCGGCTGGAGCAGCCGGGAGGAGCAGCTGCTGCTGGACGCGATCGAGCAGTTCGGCTTCGGCAACTGGGTAAGCGAGCGGCCGCCGGGCAGCGCAGGGGGACGCGGAGCTCAGAGCCCCTTTCCCTGCCCGGCCTGGCAGCCTCAGGGCCGAGCATTGCGCTGGCCCGTCATGCCGTGGGCTTGTCAGGGAGCCGGTCTCTGAGTCGGTGCGTCAGGGGGAGGTTAACGCTGCTTCGGGACCTGGGACCGCTCCTCAGTGGGGCTCCTCCGACTGTGATGTGCCGTTTCTATCGTCCCCCGCTCCGCGAAGCGGGCCCACAGCTCCCCAGGGGGCTGATCCAGCCGTACCCCCCGCCCCCTGCCCATTTCCCCCCTGCCCATCCACCTCCTGTACAGCGTGTCAGCTGTACGGCGTCTAGGTGCTGGCAGCTAGCCCCCCCTCCCCAGCTGCTCCTTTCCGCTCAGGCGCGCTCCATGGTCTGGGTAAAATTCACAAGTCTTTAAAATAGAAACTCTGTCCTCTTGTTGCTCGTTATACCTGCGGTCACTGAAACCTGACCACTTTCCACACCATCAGACTTGCTAGTGCTGTTTATGCTGCTGCTGGACAAACTTCACTTCTCTGTGGTGTATCTAGTCAGTCACTTTCTGGGTCCCATGCATAGGTGTTGAATTGAGTCTCTGGCTAGTGATGGCCCATACAACAACTTTCTGGTCATGACCAGACCAACAGTCTTGGTCCAACTTAAGGTTTCCACTTAAGGGAGTGTCCGGGGGAATGTTCAATTTCTGGTTATTACATCTGTGAAGAAAACCTGCACAAAATGATGCTGAGCTGTCTTACTGAGTCTGCAGGAGCCAAAATGGTAACATGGAGATGGCAACTTCTTCCTTCTTCTCAAGAAGATAACATTGAAATGTTATGACACTTTTGAAGTTAGCATTAACTGTTGATCATGTTGACACAAACATCTGTTTATTTTAGGATAGTATGCAGGGTATGAATAACATCATTTTTGAAATATTCTTGTCCCCTGTGGCATTGTATATAGTACTTGAGATACAAACACTGCAGGTGAGTGTCTAAAGTCAAAGGCTCTATTAAATAGCTAAATTAAGAATACTTTCTTAATAAAAAGCTTTTGTGAAACCTTGGGGCTTTATTTTTGTTTTTAATCTAAAACTGACCCATCAACAACATGGTTTTCAGAAAGGGTCAATCAAGTTTTATGTCTGACACCCTGCCTCCCCCCCCCTCCCCACCCCCACCCCCGTACCTGTGTCATAGTCCATAGGTGTGTGTGTAGAAATAGTAACCAAAGAACCCCACAGATTGCACAATAACTTAGTATGTGCAGGGGGGATTCTAGTAAAGGAAGTGCTTCCCCAAAGACTTACAACAGAATCTGTCATCTAAAAAAGAACAGTAAAGATTTCCCTTTTTACACAATTTCCCATCCCAGTTTCATTGCAGATTTGACTCTGTTTACTCCTTTGTTCCCTATTCTCATCACACCTGTCTTCATTGTATTTATGTTTTTCACTCCATTATGTCACAACTCTCAGGTCTCACACACTCATCCTTTTTAATCTACACTAACAAAATTTTCTTTGTTTTGGTACAATATAGGAAGCTGACTCAATCACCATTTATGTTGATAATTGCTTGAAACAGGGCTTTTCTTCAGAAAGACAGCAAGATACCTCAACTCATCCAAGCTCGTACTGTTTAGTGCCCTACTCCACATCCCATTTTTTTCATAAATATGAGGGCAAGTCTTTTTTTTCTTTTTGAAATTCTTACTGCTTAATAAAACCTAATCTCATTAAATACACTTCTTATTATGATGGCTGTGGCCTTTTGTTACCTAACAAACTATTCTTGCAGAGATGTGCAAGCACTAATCTTTCTCACCTGTGTACTGTGTATTTAAAAAAAAAAAAAGGGGGGGGGGGGAATGGGAAATATGATCCAAATATTGAACTTCCACTTCCAAATGAGCAAAATTAGATATGAAGGCATCAGTTTTGACTACATGGCTAAGGCTGCATTAAGAATTACATTTAAAGAACTAAATATCTCTATTTCATAGTTTAATTATTGAATTAAATAATCATTAAAATATTGGCACAATAAATATTCATAGAACTGAATTTTGCTTCTAAATTTTCTTAGAAAAATTGCTACCAACTTCTGCAGGACAAAATACTTTTTAAAATTTTGTTTAGAGTTTTCCCTCTTCTTCCTCCATGTTTCTCTAGTTAAACAACCACATACACACATGACTAGGGTACTAGACTTAGGCCTCTCATTTGTTTAAATGTATACAGTTTCAGTGTTGCAATCTTTTTCCCCTTCTGTAAAATGTTGGAGTGAAGAGGGTATGAAACTCTGTTGGGAGGGAGGACCTGAATCATGGAAACAACTTTTATGAGTTGAATGATTGCCACTTATTTTTCCTACACTATGTGCCAAGCAAGCTGTTGAATAAATAGGATTGTTTGATCCTCTTATATTCTGCAAAGAAATGTGTTAACTTTTGTTCCCCAGAGAATTTTGACATATGATTCAACCAGTGGAATTACTCTACTTTTTGCTAGATTTCAGGGACGCTACAATACTGTCAAGGTGCACTTGATATTGAGACATGAAAGGCCTATATTTGGCAGTGGCCCTGAGGATGTCACTTCCAGATGGTGCTCATGTAGATCCTGGTGGTGTCTTGAGATTCACTGAGAAACTGATGTAGCTTGCTATGTTAATACTCATTAGTAGCATCTGTCTTAGAGCTTAGTCACTGAGGTGCTGTTCGCATCTGTATACCTTCTAGAAATCTAGCTAGATCGAGGAAACATCTTGGTGGAATAAAGAGATATTATAGGTGGGGTGGACTTTATACTGGACCAGAAGAAGACTCTGTGAATGCACAGTAGAATGGTTAACCTAAATATTGCTAGAAAAACAAAGATATTTCAGGTTGATGTGTGGGGAAAACATGAGAGGTTATCCCTAATAATTGGGTGTATTTTTAGAACTGAGCTAATAAGTCAAGCCATCACTAATTTCCTTAATTTTCTCCTTCTAGGAGGATATGGCTGCTCATGTTGGAGCATCCCGAACTCCCCAGGAAGTGATGGAACACTATGTAAGCATGTATATCCATGGCAACCTTGGAAAAGCCTGCATCCCTGACACTATACCTAACAGAGTGACAGATCACACTTGTCCTAGTGGTGGCCCACTTTCTCCTAGCCTGACCACACCCCTCCCTCCTTTGGACATATCAGTGGCGGAACAGCAGCAGTTGGGATATATGCCACTTCGAGATGACTATGAGATTGAGTATGACCAGGATGCTGAGACTCTGATCAGTGGTCTTTCAGTGAACTATGATGATGATGATGTGGAAATAGAATTAAAAAGAGCTCACGTTGATATGTATGTAAGAAAACTTAAGGAGAGGCAACGGAGGAAAAACATTGCACGAGATTATAATCTGGTACCTGCCTTTCTTGGGAAGGATAAAAAGGACAAGGAAAAAACTCCAAAACGGAAGATCACAAAAGAAGAAAAGGAGTTGAGGTTAAAACTGAGGCCTCTCTATCAATTCATGTCTTGTAAGGAGTTTGAAGACTTCTTTGAAAACATGCACAAGGAGAGGGTACTTCGAGCAAAGATTCGAGAACTGCAGCGGTACCGTCGAAATGGAATCACCAAAATGGAAGAGTCAGCAGAATATGAGGCAGCTAGACATAAACGGGAGAAGAGGAAGGAGAATAAAAATATAGCCAATTCCAAGAGAGGAAAGGAAGATGGTAAGGATGGGGAATTTGCTGCAATTGAAAATCTGCCTGGCTTTGAACTCTTATCAGACAGAGAAAAGGTGCTCTGTAGCTCTCTAAATCTGAGTCCGGCACGTTATGTGACTGTGAAAACTATAATTATTAAAGACCATCTCCAAAAAAGACAGGGTATTCCCTCAAAAAGTCGCCTTCCCAGTTATTTGGACAAGGTACTAAAGAAAAGGATTTTAAACTTCCTAACAGAAAGTGGTTGGATATCTAGGGATGCTTCATGAAACTCGTCTGATTTGAAAGCTGAGTCAATGTGAATAAATGGTTCATCGTGGGCCAAATGACTCTGTTACTTTCTCTGCCTCCCCAAAGCTAGGATTTTTCCCTGTAAAACATGAGTATTTACAATCCTCTGTCCAAAAGGATGCTCTTACATTGGATCATGGAAAATACCAAACTGTAACTTCTTGTGTGATCTTAAAGTTAAGTACTTTAAGATAAAGGATTTGCCGCTAAATATTCATTGCAGAATGAGGTGGATCAGATTTCATCTCTTTTGGAACATTATTGGAACGGATATGTTCTTACTTTGATATATTCAAATCCAGTAGCCCAAGGCTAGTTGTTATACTCTCTGCTGTTGGACAAAAGGGTTATTAGTGCAACACTTGCTTGTTTTGGGGTGGGAGATGGAAGCATTCATTTGGTGGAGCCTGTCTTGTATCACTCTCTCTTCATGGTGCTGGTAGCCAAATGAAACTTACAAAAATTCTGAGCTTTGAAGTACAGAACACTTGAAGTGAGCATTTTTGTGAATAGTGCTTAGCTTCCAGCACTCTTTACTCAGTAACAAGGACCTGTATTGTGGTAGAGTGATGTGAGCACATATAGAAAATGCAAGAGGAGGTGAGCCAACAGGATGGGACAGGGACATGGAATATGGTGGATAAGTTGCTTCCAGTCACTTCCCTCATGGAGCAGATTCTTAAAAACTTATTTTCACACTGAATTGCCACTTAGGCAGATTACTCCAGGGTCTGTGCTGGCATAGATCCTGTAGGAAACTCCTGTTGCAGACCGATAATTCAGTAGTCACAGAGTTCCCTGCCCCTACTCTGGGCATGGGGGGGCTTAACTGGTCCAGCGAAATGTAATGTTCTTCTGAATCTGGTCAGTTGTTAATGTACATTTTCATCTAATACTGATGTACAAACCACTGACGTAAAAACATGGGAGCTACTTCAGACTTGCAGCTAAAGTCCCCTGCTCATTAAAAAATATGAAACTAAATCAAGCCATTACATGTTACCCATTGCACATATTTTGCTTAAAATATGTTGAGACAAATTTATTGCAAATGGCAGCAAAAATCTTAATTTGCTACTTGGTCTACTTCAGTACAAATAATGTGATATTTCACTGAAAATGTGACATACCAACCTCGTAGGTAGCTTTGGGGGAAAAGGTGTGGGTGGTGGGGGTTTTTTTTTGTTTTTTTTTTTTTAATTATTGTTAAAGGGCTACAGTCCAAGTTTAGTGCTTGCAACAAGCACAAGTTTCTCTCCCTAACTCGAGCATACAAAAAGAAGTATCTGATCCATAAAACATTAATCCTATGTATCAGATTTTTAATTGAAGCAGGGAAAGAATCTGAAGAACTAAAGCAGAATTTTTATTGTTACAAGTACCTTACCTGAATGTATCAAATAAAAAAAAATTGGTTACAGTTGATATTCTTGTAAAATGCAGGGAACTATGTGCTATATAGGGTTTTCTGGATTTTATGTTTTTTAATTCCTTGTTCCCTGTGTTCTTGCTGGCTTTCCTTCCTTAGAGCATCCCTGTTTGGAAAGGTCTCTTAACAGTAAGCTAACTTGATATGTTTGGAATGCAGGCACTCTGAAAAATTGGGACTTGAAGATTTATTAAGATAACTAGAAAAAAAAAATTGAGCATTCAGAATGTCGTAACACTTGTTTTGATATTTTATGCAGTGGACAGAGAAGTAATCACCAAACCGTGTAATATTCTTTCAAGCTGCAGAGTGAATTCTACACATGGAATTCTGAGTGTTCTTAATTGTCAATGTATCCAGCATTACCAAAACAATGTTAACAGTGAGTCCTAATAAGAGAAGAATATTAGTACAAAAGCCAGCATTTCCAAGGGAATCTATAGTGCCTTTTTCTTTTGAGCTTGGTATTTTAAGTCTCTTCAGAAAGGCAAGGACTACGTCCCCAGCTGTGTAAGGCTTTGTTTGTCATAACTGTAAATGGCTTGTTGTAAGATGCTTAAGACAAAACTGTCAGTCCCACATTTTTGTTTGCAGTATAAATGACTGCAATGTGCTCAACAGCTATGAGAACCACCTCCACTTGTCGTGTGTATCCTTTTGTGCATGCACAAGTTCAGATACTACAAAATGTGATAAGTTTCCATGCCCTACTTACATGGAAAGGGGAAAGATGTTCTCAAGCTGTCTCTGTTTTCAAGCCTGGTACTGGATTAGGTGGTTGGTTCTTCTTTTCAATTTGTAAACCCTGTTATCTGGGTGCCATACCATCACCATACATTCAGTATTCTGGAACCTCACCTGCATAAATAACTTTCATTTAGTAGTTTTTTAAATCTACATCACTTTTATACTTCTAAGGTGCTCTGGCACAACTCTTAGTGGGTTTAATTGAAGCAATATTCTGAAGCCCATGTGATGGATAACTAAAAGAATCAGACTTCTAGGCACTCGTATGATTCAACTAAACATTGTATAAATCAGTTCTTCTGCATTTACACTTTGTAGTTTCTGAATTCCTCAGCCCTTCCAAAAATGTTACTTTGGTGCTAGACATAACTTATTGAAGATCTGAATGAATGTAAAATAAAGTATTTTTAATGTATGAAAACCATGGATATCAATACTTATTTCAATCCTGGAAGCAGATTCAATGATGCAAGAGTGTTTATTAGCTTTGACTGCTAATCTGTTGGAAAGGGCTTCCCTAGAAGCAAGGTCTCCTTGTCAACTATCCTTTTATTTAAAGATGACTTGGGCTAGAGCAGGGGTGGCCAACCTGTGGCTCCGGAGCCACATGCAGCTCTTCAGAAGTTATGTGGCTTCTTGACTCCGGGGATGGAGCTACAGGTGCCAACTTTCCAATGTGCTGGGGGGTGCTCACTGTTCAACCCTGGCTCTGCCACAGGCCCTGCCCCACTCCACTCCCTTCCTGCCCCCTCCCTTGCAGTGCCCTCGCTTCTCTCCCCCACTCCGAGCCTCCTGCATGCCACGAAACAGCTGATCAGGAGGTGCGGGGAGGGAGGGAGAGGCACTGATGGGTGGAGCTGCCGGTGGGTGGGAGGCCCTGGGAGTGGGGTGGGGAAGCTGATGGGGGGGCTGCTGATGTATTACTGTGGCTCTTTGGCAATGTATATTGGTAAATTCTGGCTCCTTCTCAGGCTGGCCACCCCTGTGCTAGAGGATACTGCTCTTCAGCGTTTTCCTATGGAATTGATCTCTTAGCCTAAGCCTTCCTTCTGTTATGAGTGAACTCTTTACATGTGCCATGCAATTATCCTAATCCAGTAACTGACTGAAACTGTACTGCTTTTCTGTGGCAGAGGGTAATATTTCATAATAGCTCTCCAAACCGTACCGGTGTATATACATATATATATCCTTTCTTGTGCTGAATTAATCCCAACTTGCATGTTGCTAATTCATGAGGAACTGTTTTTAAACATACATGCTATTTTTGACTTTCAGTGGATGCCTCAAATAGCTTATCTGTCCTAAGAGTTAAAATGAGCTTAAACTGTGACAGTTGAGCTTGTGTTTAGAGTACTGACCCTGTACTACAAACACAGTGATACTCTCCACTTTAAGTATGCTACTGTATCCTAGCCCTAACGCTATACATCTATTGTGATCAACCAAGTTCCAATGAGGCCTTACCCAACCAGCTTTTTTTGTAACTATGAAACATTCACCCTCCCTTTACAAATGTGTGCTAATCAATTTTGATTTTAGCACTTCTTGCTGCTGGAGGGCTTGTACCGGTATGCTGGAATTAGGGAAACCCTCCCCAGTATTCTGTAGCTGTTCAAGGTGCTAGAATGGTTCTAGTGGACTTGCATGAATCAGGGTGCAGGAACGGCCTTGGGCTTCAGTTAAACCGAAGCACTTTACCATTTTTCTTCTGTAGGGCTGGTGTAGCAGTAGTGTGTGCCACTCAATCTCTTTTTAATACAGTTCTTGCAAGATGCTTTTGCATGTACCCCAATTACTCTTAAACTATGGTAACCTAATACTGCAAAGAAGGAAGATAGCAGCTTCCTGTTAAGTGTATTCAGGTCAGTAGGCTTTGGTTTTATTTAAAAAAACCCAGTGCATTCATTTGAAGTGTGCTCTGGTGTAGGTGTGCTATACCCACACCATGTGCTGCAGTCATGTAAAATCTAACTAATGGGGGCATTGTGCATATACAGATTTCTTCCCATTGTATATCTATAACTGGGTTGTTTTTACATTAATAGTGTCTTTTTCATTACTGTTAGTGATGGAGCCTCTATTTTAAGGAAAGGCAGTTAGACTCCTGCAAGTAGAAGTGCTTGCACAGGTGGGAGGGGGAGAGAGGGGGAAAAAGCAGGAGAATCAAAGGGAGCAGTTTGTAACTGCATCATTCCAAATAGCTAAAGCAGGCAAATAATTCCTCTTGCCCAGGAGAAGGCCAGTGTGAAATTGCAGTAATCGTACAGGAGTACACTCTATTCAAGTACCTTTTTCTGTTTTATGCCATGGACTGAGCACTCAGTGCTGGTGCCTCAAAAAGAGCCAGTGGCAGGTTTGTGTTACTGGTCCAATGTTGACTTCGGGCTGCTTCTCCTGTCTCCTTCCTCAACCCCATATGCTATACTTCCTGCTACTCATCTTACTCTTCCCCCTGCCCCTTTCTTTCATGCTAGATTGCGGAGAGGAAGGGAAAGAGGTTGTAGGCGAGCCTATTTCCCCCAGCTGCTCCTGCATGCACTGGTTCTTGGTATATAGCTGGTCACGCAGTCTCTGTTGCATGGACTCTCAAACAGGGGAAAGGAGACAATAGGCACAGACACACTAAAATAAAAGGGCCCAATACTGCCTCAATTAAAACAAAACCAGTTTCCTGCTTATGGATTTGTGCTTAGGTCTGTATCTAGCTGTTTTGAGCCCTTTAGGTGGGCTATATGCACAATGTATGAATCAGTTCACCTTGTCCTTTTTGTTGCTATTAGTGCAGGAGCCTAGCATCTACTGTAGCAAGCTCCAGCCTGTTCCCAAGTGGGAAAAGCTACAACTGAAACAATTAGTGTCACATTAATTGCTCTCTCCTTTTGAAGGGAGGGAATTTTCAGCTCTTTCAACAGCAAACTTGTTTCACCAAAAACTGCAGCTTAAGTTGCTATATTTGTAACTAGAGTAACATTGCCCAAGCCACTGCTCTGTAATCAGGTGGAAAGCAGTAAAAAGCTGCCCATGCATATATGTAAGTAGATCTCAAGAATGTGTGTCACTTTTACTGTGCCCCCTTGATAGCTCATCGCAGAGACAATTTTGATGTTATAAATATAGTGCTCTGCAGTCTAGGTCAGTTAATCCAAAACAATCCATACTGCAGCAATCCCCCTTCTTCGTGCTAGTGTCACGTTATGTCCAAACAGTTGCTTAACAGAAGCACGAGACTGTAACCAGCATCAAACACCTCCCAGACCTCATAGAGACACAACTGAGGCACTCAAACCCCAAAGGAGAGACAGTCATGACTGTGTGTGTGCTGAAGGTGTCAAATTGTGATGACCTACCGTTAGCACAATGAGAGATTTCTCACAGACATGGGCAGAGCTTGTTTGGGGATGCAACATAAAGCCCTACCACTTTTTCTTCCCTTCCCCCTGCAACACCTGCTGTAAAAGTCACAAAACCAAATACCAGTATGGTGACATCTATCCATTGATACAAAGTATATCAGAGCACAAAGTACTTTACTTTGCTAATTGTTTTCTTATTCAGGTGTTATAAAACTTATGGCACCAGCATGGTTTAAATTAATGCAGCCAGATTGGGGTTTTTTGCCATTACTGCATTCTCCACCATGTTATTAATTAAGTTGTAGAATAACTTCAAGGATGAAGACACCATGGGCTAATGTACAAATACCTGATGATTTATTCATTAGTTGGTATGAAATCAGCAGCTGTTGACCAAGACAACGGTGATAACATCTCTCTCTGTAGAGAGATGAAAGACTCCCTCCCTCTCTCTCTCTCTCTCTCTCTCTATATATATAATCTCAAAGAAGTGTTTGTTTTGCTTTCTAATTTGCCAGGTTAGAAACTAAATAAATATCCAGACTTTTTTGCCTGAACGGAGACCAATTTAAAGGGAACAAACTAGGCCCTCTGCTAGTACAAATCAGCTGGCATGGTGCTATCAAATAATTCACTGGGGTGCATCAGGAGGTTTAAAAACCAGTCATTCTCTCCCTCCTCCCACTGCTACACAGAGAGGGTTCAGCGAATACATGTATACAGGCACCCCAGTAACTAGAGATAAGAATTTCTCACAGCTGACTCCCAGGTTTAAGGTAACACACACCTATACCACAAATCATCACCCAAAAATGTGGGGGTGGAATTTTTAAGAGTGCTCAGCTTTAACCTAACTGCTCCCACTGAAGTCACAGAGTTTTACCCATGACTCCAGTGGCAACAGTTAGGCCCATGTTGAGTGCATTTGAAAATCACACCCCCAATGGGTGGGATGTAAACATGGGAAGAGGTAGAGGGAGGATGTTTTACAACATGGGTACTTTTTGGCTAAGGGGGAAGGGATAGGCCTGGTTATAGCCAATCATAGCTGAGGGTAACATAGGAACAGGATTACAGTAAATGCCCAGCCTAACCATTACTCTGTTCATAAAGTGATGCTGCTTCCCAGCTAGTGTAGTCAAGGCTAAAATATAAACCAATAAACAGGAAAATAACTCTTATTAAGGAATGTAAATGAAGTAGAGTTCACTTGTGTTGTTTGATCCAGTTACTTTTAACCATGATCACCAGGTCTTTATACCTCCACATGAATTATAAAAGGTAACAGATGCCAAAACCACTTTTATATACTTAACTTTTCTGGTGGTTGCTATTTTGACCTTCAATATAGTTGCAAATAAAATTTGCATAGCAAACTGATTATATTCAAAAATCCAGAGATTGGACAGTTTTTTCTTCTATAACTACTTCAATGCCATACAAATATTAAATGGTTTCCTTAAGAAGAGATTATGAAGCATATGAATAAAAGCAATGAAGCCAATCCCCTCCCCCCTGTATTTTATTTACAACCTCTTAAACCCAGATCAGGAATCACACAGGTGTTGAAACTTTTGCTGTTCAAAGAAAGGCCCTATTCCAGGAAATAGACATGTCATAGAAACAGCAATCCAGCAAGTGAGCAAGCAGCTGATGAGCCTGTCTGCTTTGTGAAAGCTGGTGTGGGCATTTGCAGACAGCTAATTACATGTACCTCTTCACAGTGATACTAGGAAATGCAACACAAAAGAACACACAACGTCAAAGGGTTCTTCATTCTAAATAGTGATCCAACTGTTACCATGCAGTTTCCTGTGGATATATTTTGTATCTTTCAACTTAACATACCTTCAGTAGCCAGGATTATTACAGATAAAATGTTATCCAAAATACAGATGGTTTAATGGCTCTTGTCAGCTCTGCTTAAGTGCAAAATACAATACAAAAAATGCACTCTGGAGGTCCATCAGATTATTTATGGTCCATTAAGAAATACAATTTCAGCATTTGCTTCAGTTTCACTGGTTAATTTAAGCCTTCCACAGAGTGTGGGAATGGAAAAAAAAGCACATTGGAAGAGGAAAACTAGTCAGCCATCTAATAGTTGTATGGCATTTTTAATTCTTATAAATTGGGCCACTAAGATTCTTTCACAACTCCCACCAAGGCAGGCCTCAAGGTACGCCCATGCAGCTTATAGCCAACCTTGGATACTAATGCAATAGAACCAGGCTCCTTCCCTTCCACGGGAGAATGGAACAAAGCTTCATGTTCATAGGGATCAAACCTGGCTCCAACAGGATTCAGTTTGAGCAGGCCGTGCTTTTTGAACACTTTTTGAATCTGTACTTCTGTCATGACAAGACCATCATACAGGTTCTTCAGATGAGGGTTTTCATCCTTGAGTTCCTCTTTTGGAACACTCTCAGTTGCTTTTTCCAAAATGTCAGCAACTTCTAATAAGTCCTTGCAGAAGCTCTGAATCCCTATAACGAGATGGACAACCATAAATCACAAGCAACATCAAATTCATTCTTCTTAAGGGGATATAGTTAAATTTACATTTTAAAAAACCCTAGTATTGTTACAGTTATCTGAGATCAGGGGAAAGTTAATATCCCTCACCCACGCCCCCCATTTTAGTCTGTGCATTTATGCAGTTTGTGCAGTGTCAGCATCCCTTGTTTGTGTAGATTCTGTCATACAGCAGTAGGAGAGAGAGTTTTTAAAACCGGAAAATGCAATTATAAAACCAAAAAGTCACAGGTGGACTAATAGGCAGATGTAGTAAATAAAACTACTTGACTCATTTTTAAAATTATGAGTAGATTTCAAATTGATACTAAATCAATTTCACTTATGCGCTTTTTTTCCCAAACACATCTTATCAAGGGAGTTATATTTCTGAGTTCCTGCAGGCCACCAACCTAACAACAATATAAAAATACAGAATACAGAAGTGGATTGTTTAATTCTGGAGTAGGGAAAGTATATGACTCCCTCAGCAAGTAGTCCAATTATTATTAAATTAGCCAAGAGACACAAACACAATCACCACCCTCAAGTTAAGTAATTCACTTTTTTCCTCTCCCATCCTGGGATTTTTCTGGTGTCACTCCTATTTTGTCCGATCTCTCACATTGTGTCCCACATCTGCATTTTCACTTGAGCTGCTAAAGCTGCTCATAATAGCACTGAATGGGAAAAAAGGGAGAGGAAGCAGGCCCTTATTCAACCAGTAGCCTAACTGATGTGAACAGGGACAGAGCTGAAGATCTTATTCAGCAGAACTCCTCCCCCTGTTTCCCCCATGTGCCATTTAAAGAGGTGGGTTCTGAAGCCACACCTTCTGCCCAAAACTCCATTGGCTAGTTTCCACAGGGGATTTTAGCTGAGTCCCATAAAGCTCTCCCAGTTCATCCGACTTTTTAATGTAGTAACTCCAAGAAGAGCTATAGCACAATGGTTGTGTCCCCTGAAGCTGCTTGCTGGCTAGCTACAGTCATGATCAGTCCTTCCCTGCTGTAGGACTGTCTCCAGAAAAGTGGTCAAGGAGAGTGGAGGAGATTTTTCAGGAGCAGTGATGTATTTCCACATAAAGGTGAGCCAATGAGATGCTGCATTATGGACAAAATCAAGTTGAGAATATCAAAGCCTAGATTATAACCAGGGTAACTGATGTAGCCAGGACACCAGGATTAGGTGTGAATAAGTTCTAGCAGAGAACTGGGTGAGACTGGCCTATGTGGCTGCCACTTAATGCATTTAGATATTCCCTCCTCCATCGACAAGGCTTTTTTGGGGTACTACCAAGGGGCAAAGTTACGTACATCAGCTAAAATTGAAGTTAGGGTGCTGAGCTAACAGTATCCATGCAAGAATTCTATAGGGACCCTGGCTGCTCAGGGAAACTTTCCAAGTAAGTTTCAAATCCACTTGATTCCTTCCTCTATGCAGGCCTAGAACCTGTGCAAAACAATGCAGACTTTACCAGCAAGGCCATGCAGTCACTTTAATATCTGCATAGTTTGATACGGGTATCTTTAGACACCGATAATGGATATGGGATTGTCAAATGCTAAGCAAAGGATTTTAAACCTAACAACTAACCAAAACTTCAAGTATAGCTACCTTAAACACTGAAAGTCCCAAATTAAGCTTACAGATAAAATGGCCACACCACAGAGTATGCAAATAGTTCACGGTCCAGAGCAGAGTGAAAACTTATTAACTTTCAGAGAATCATAGAAATGTAGGGCTGGAAGGGACCTCGAGAAGTCATCAAGTCCAGCCTGCACTGAGGCAGGACCAACTAAACCTAGACCATCCCTTACAGGTGTTTGTACAACTGGTTCTTAAAAATCTTCATTCCACAACCTCCCTTGGAAGCTTATTCCAGAGCTTAACTCTACGCTGAGTTAGAAAATGTTTCCCCAATATCTAACCTAAATCTCCCCTTCCTGAAAATTAAGGCCATTCTTGTCCTATTCCTCAGTGAATATGGAGAACATTTGATCACCATCCTCTTTATAACAGCCTTTAACGTATTTAGAGACTGCTATCAGGTCCTCCCTCAGTGTTCTTTTCTGGAGACTAAACATGCCCAGTTTTTTTTTAAACTCTTCCTCATAGGTCAGGTTTCCTAAATCTTTGATCACTTTTGTTGCTCTCCTTTGGACTCTCTCCAATTTATCCACATCTTTCCTAAAGTGTGATGCCCAGAATTGGACACAGTACTCCAGCTGAGGCTTCACCAGTGCAAAGCAGAGTGGGACAACTACCTCCCATGTTTTACATACAACACTCCTGTTAGTACACCCCAGAATATTAGCCTTTTTCACAACTGCATCACATTGTTGACTCCTATTCAATTTGTGATCCACTATAATGCCCATCTACCCAGTTGTTTCCCATTTTGTAGTTGTGCATTTGATTTTTCCTTCCTAAGTGCAGTACTTTGCACTTCTCTTTACTGAATTTCATTTTGTTAAACTCAGACCAATTCTCCAATTTGTCAATGTCAATTTGAATTCTAATCCTGTCCTCTAAAATGCTTGGAACCCCTCCCAACTTGGTGTCATCCTAAATTTTATAAGAACACACTCCACTCTTTTATCAAGTCATTAGTGAAAACTATTGAGTAATACCAGACCCAGGACTAACTCCTGCAGGATCCCACTAGATGCGCCATCCCAGTTTGATAGCAAACCACGAATAACTACCTTTCAAGTACAGTCTTTCAACCACTTATGCGCCCCCCTTACGGTAATTTCATCTAGACTGCATTTCTCTAGTTTGCTTTGTCCTTCTGCTGCTTACAAGATATCCAAGGTGGTCTCAGATTTGAAATTGACAAGCTTCTTCCAGTAAGAGTTTGCAGTTTACAAGTACTTGCACTTTGTGCTGTTGTGGGTATCTGAATAAATCTCAGCATAGAGCTTCTGTTCCCTCAATGAAATAATTAGCCAAGTGTGAATGGACAATTTTACAATCATGTAAACAATCTGAAATTTTTCTTTCACTCAAGATTTACTTGAATCTTTTGTACTGCTGTAGCATCGAGGGGCCCCAATCATGGATCAGAACCCCACTGTGCTAGGCACCATACTAGTATGAATGCTTGTGAGGAGTGAATTTCAAATTAAAGTATTCAAATGTTCATGGAAACTGTACAAGAGTCCTGAATGATGTTGAACTGAAGTCTGCTTCTTTTTAATCTTTATTTAATTGGCTATCCTGTTTTTAGGCTTTAACTGTGGAGTTAAACGAATGTTAACATGTAACCGTTCATATTGCTACATTTTGTCAACTGTAGGTTAGGAAAGAAGATGAAACAGTTATGGATTCACACTATACAGGCTCAGATCCACAAAGGAAACTAAATCCCAGATTTAGGCACCACTGCAATTTACAAAACCTCCGCCTGGCTGCCTCCTATCTCTGTAGGTACCTAAACTCAACACCTACATTTATTCTGTAAGTGTCTTTGAAATGCCTAAGTTTCTATCTCTGAGTATGCACACTGCTGCCTCAGGCAAGAGCCCAGACGCTTACCCTCATGCCTAAGCCCTAACGCGATCTTCAAACCAGGGGAAGATAGGTAGGGCAATGGCTATCTCGCCCATGAGGCCCGATCTGGTGGGCGTGTGCTAAACTTGCCTTACTCAACACAAAATTGTTGGGGGCAGGCCATGGCAGCAGAGGGACCTTTAGCTCAGTGGTTAGAGCATTTACCTAGAAAGCAGGAGATCTCAATTCAACTGTCCCTTCTGCCTGAGGAAAAGAGATTTGAACAGGGGTTTCCTACCTCACAAGTCAATAATGCCCTGGTCACAGGACTATGGAATATTCTGATGTAGGGGTCTCAATCTCTCATCTTGAAGCCACTCGATTTTGTATATTTGCAGTGGCCAGATAAAGTAAGAATACAACTACAGTCCAGTGGTTAGGCACTCTCCTGAGTGGTGGGAAATGCCTATTCAAATCCTCTCTCCTCTTCAGGTGGGGGGGGAGGGGGGGGAATAACCAGCTCTATCACATCCAAGGTGAGTTCCCTAACCACTGTGCTAAAGGTTATATGGTAGGCATCCTGTAGCCAGTATGTATGGAGTTAGGTGGGTATTGTCACTGTTCTGGCAAGAAACAACAGTTTTTTCCACACCCCGACCAACATAGTTCTACCACTACAAGCTTTAAGTGTAGACCAGGCCTAAGTCCCTTTGTGGATCTGGGTCACAGTGCTATCTTTTGCTACTACAATATTTACAATACCATTTCCATTTTGCACATTTGTTTTCAGAGGATAAAAAGAGCTATTAAAATATGCTTTAGTCAGAACTGTCAAACATGACATAAAAAGACACTTAGCACAATTAGCATTCCTTGAAGTTGGTGGCAGTTGCATGTGCTCAGCCCTCTGAAAATCTAGCTATTTACTTAAGTTAACGTTAAGCATTCATGAGTTTTGGCATTCCGACTTACCCGAAAAATCTACTTAAATTTCAACAGGCTTTCAAAAAAGTAATAAGAAAGCAAGTAGTTGAATACTTCTGGTTTCAAATCCCTTGCACTCAAATTTAAGATTGGATTTGGGGGTGGAGGGGTGGGGTGTTAGACCTGGGAAGAGGAAGAGAATTCAGGCTACAAGTTGCACTGAGACTTCACCAGTCCTATATGTATTGGGTTTGGCTCCCTCACTTTCTACAATGAAAGCTCACAAGCAGTTAAATTCATAATATGGACTATGTTGCCCCTAGGTGTTAAACAGCTAAAACTTTCCTAGTAAAAGCAGCAACACTTCAGTGCAGTATGGTAAATACTTTCCTTGTGAAACTGGTATAATAATGCCACATGTAATAAATCCAACAAATGCAGATCCAAACATGAAGATTATACATCATTTCAGTGTACAAGGGCCATTATGACTCATACTTATAAGTTTCTGGAAAATTTTGCAGACACCAAGCAATCCAGAGTTTTTTGAGGAATCCAGGTACATCTAAATCTAACGCTTCTAAAACTCACGCAGTTTTACACCCATCCAGTGAAATCGTAATGACACTGAAGCATCTCAAATCACTTTAAATTTAAATCAGGACACTAACATTTCAGGCTCTCAGCAACACGTTATAACAAGGATATGCCAATATATCTGGGAGTTCCAAATGGTGGAGCTGTGGGTGAGTGGCAGTGTCCGCTCTGAATTTCCAAGTTTAATTTTTCAAGTTAGTATTACAGCACCTTACAATACAGCTCATGCACACAAGTAATGTCTCCACCCACCATACAACTTTGCCTCTTCTACCAATTTCTGGCTTCTTTGCCTCAAGTTTTCTGTATCTGCCAGGGCTCGCTTGTACTTGTCCTGAGGAAGAAGATAAAGCATATTACAGAAAAGATCCCATTACAGCCTGTATATTGCGTGCCAATAATTCAAACCAAGGCTCTTATTCTATTAATTTCATTACAAAGCAGCAGTTTAACAAGCTAGACTCTGGTTTATTATGTTATTAAAAGTTACATCTAAATTCCAAACAATATTTGTACTTAGCACTTCAAATGAGTATACAAAGACTAATCCTCATGTCCTTGTGATGTAGGCATGTATTAGCCTCATTTTGCAGGTGGAAAAACAGGGGAGGGTTCAGTACTTCTGTGTTCACTCTCTTGCCCACAAGTGGTTTTTTGTTTTTTAGGGGACTTGGGGCAGGGAGAAGATACACGGAGGTGGCACAGGAAGAAAAGATGTGCTTCCAGGTTGTCAGGCCCAGATCCACCAAGGTATTTTAGGCTCCTAACGTCCATCAAAATCTATGGAAGTTAGGAACCTAAATACCTTTGTGGATCTGGGCGTCAGTGTGGGGGTGGGTTTTTTTAATTCTTAACTAGAGCTGTGAAGTACTGGAATGTCAAAAAGTTTGCCTCTCCTAAACCCTTATACATTCCAGACCAGACTTAGTACATCACATGGGATACCTCTGCACTGACTCAGTATGCCACAAGCATGGCATGATGTTGTCTTTTTATTTTTGTGTCAATCCATTTGTTATCAGCAGAGCAAAATAGTCTTACTTAGCCACTGGTTGGTGAACTGTCCTCACATCCTCCCAGACCGCCTATTCTCACCTATTAAACATTCTGAACCCCACACTACAAGGGAATAGGACACTTCTGTACCTCTGCTTCCTGGCACCTCTGCTCTCTACCAACTGAGGAAGGAACGCTACAATCTAGCCCATGAATGCAAATTTATCACATGCCGGAGTCACCATATACTAGTTCTTTCATCATAGTAGCCAACATCTTCAGATTGCAGGGGCTACATGTTTGCTCAGCTTTACCTTCCAAAACCTGTCTGCTCATTCTTCCTTAACTAAGGGAGAGACAAGGTGGGTGAGGTAATATCTTTTATTGAACCAACTTCTGTTGGTGAGAAAGAGATAAGCCTTTGAGTGCACTTTCAGGAAGAAAGAATGAGCATGCAGACCCAGAAGGCTGAAAATACAGGAAAGGGCTTCAGGTCTTAGGTTATAAATAAAAATTAATTTGGTCTCAGTTCAGTCATAAAGACATTATGCAGTTTGGCACCTCTGGAAGTGCCTGTTAGAGATGCCAAGAAGCAAAACAGTAGGTTTTGCCACTGCAGGCTGGGGAAAAAGTGGATTGGCAGAATTTGGAGAACTCTGCAGAGTGTATTCATATATTATGCCTTGCTCATGCCACTGCTATTGTTACCAATATAACCACTAAACTCAGATTTAGTTCAGTAGCTGGATAAAAAGGCTAACTCCTCCAGGATTACTAAAAGAGAAAGAGAGGCTAAGGAGAAAATATGTGAGTAAAGATAAAGTAGCTTATGTTCCCAGGCCTCAGTGATGAGTATTATCACCCACATTTTTCTAGATTGAAAAATAAGGCCCAGAGAGCCTATTAGCAGTCTGTTCCCAGCAAAATGACTATGTACTACTTAAAGGGAAAAGTCCAATTAGAATATTACATTCATGAAATAATTGCTACATAGTCTTATCTAGCTTGTGTACAGTGCACTTGGAACTTCACACTTTTCCTAAAATGTGTGCATGCTGGCTGACCAAAAGACCCTTACAGTCATTTCTTTTAGTTGCTCTTCCAATTTGGCTTTTTCTTCAATGAATATCTTCTCAGCAGACCTTGGTTCAGCCTTCGGTTTATTCTGGCTCTGACTCTGGTCATCTTCCAAGTTCTGTCCAGTGCTTTTCTGTTGTGTTGCTATGCAAAGCAACCGTGGAGAAGTCCTAAAGCAAACATAGTCAGAGCAATAGTCAGCTGCTCATCCTAGGAAAGATTAGTGGTTTTTGGACATACTGAACACTTGATTTGCCTTTATCACATACAGAAGAAACCTCCATCCTAAAGTCAGAAAAATGATTTATGAAGAAACTAAGGCTACAGTCCTGCAAGCCATGTGCATATGCTAAACTGTGAGTAGTCCCACAGTGCATAAGATTTGCAAGACCTTAGTCTGTAGTTCCTTGCTAACTGTAACTCCATATGTGATATGGAATGGTGTCCACAAGAATCTCTGCAGTCTTGACAGCCCAAAACTAGAAAAACTCTACAAGTTGGCCTAATCACTGTTCCCATCTACCTGCGCCCCCGCTCCTATTCAAACTATCTTGGGGAAAAATATCTTGGAAGCATGCACAGAAAGCTTGAAATTACACCCTTACCATAACAGAGGTAGTATTTTCCTTCCCCGTTTAAAGAGAGGTGACTACTCACTAGCTTTTTTGCCCCAGATTCTGCAATTATGAGGCCTGGCATGTTTTTAAATAAAAGCTTATTTGATAACACATTTAGGAACACTGGTTAGAACTAAATCAGGCCTGAAAGGTGTGCTGAAGCCTCAAGTCCTTAGTCACATCAATTTACTGTTCTCTAGTGTTCAAGCATGATGGAAGTCTTTTATTCATTAGCTGGATTCAGGTGTGCCTGTACAGCTGCAGGTGTCATTCCATAGCAAGACAGCCACCACTAGCAGGCAATACAGGCAAACACATTTTAATTATTTCAAATAAAGATTTATTAAGTTTACTAGGGAAAGTTTCAGATGGTTGAGGGAAAATGAGGCCACTTCCTTTTCATTGGGTATATAATTTGGAAACAAATCCACAACAATTTAATTTCCTAATGTCCTGATTAATTTACATTTAACGCTGAAGTCTCATGATGCAATAATCTGCAACACTTCAGTCACTAAGTTTCCTCTAAAACAAAGGAATTGGAATAACTACCTGCTGGTGAAGAAAAATCCAGAAAACTCTCTCATTTGTAAATGGCTAGTCCAAAAATTCAAGTATTGTGAGTAACTCGGAATCAGCAAAAGAATTCTATTACACTACTGATTCTTTGGCATCAGCAGAAATGGAGGTCTTTGCGTAATCATCTGTATCTGACATTTCTTAGTGGTTCATTTAATTTAAAATATCTATTCTTTAGGACAGTAGTTATCAAACTTATTTGACCGTGACCCCCTTCTTTGTGTCTCTAGTAGTTTGCACCCTCCCACCCCACCCGTACATATACTGATAAAAAAATCAATATGCAACTCTCACTAAATATTAAAAACAGTCAGGCATTGATTCAAACAGAGCCATTTCAGTATATAGTAATGTAAATTTTAAGTAAGATGCTGCTTACAGACATCACACTGCTGTTACTAGTGTGATGGGTATGCCTGTTTTTTGGAGCAGAGCAATTCTTTGAATTTCACAAATGAGCCAACAATCCATTGTAATAAGAGCAAAAGCAAAACTGCATTGTGGTCAATGCTGCAAATGGATTAACGACTTGGCATAATGCTATGAATCTTAACAGAAATCCATCAAAATGCACAGCGCCATCTGAGGACCTGATATGTCTGGATGAATCAGCTTTGCTAGCTATTCATTGCTGTGGGTAAAGTGTGCACAGTAATTTTTTTTTTTGTCCTAAAAGCTTGTCATGCCCCTTGCCCTCGAATACATTCTGCGTGCCGCTGGCCCCCACCCCCCAGTTTGAGAATCTCTGCTTTAGAATGATTTTGTGCCCATTTTTCCATGAGTGAGAGGTGCATGTGTTGGGGCAGCAAGTGCAGAAAGATGGCGGCACATGAGGACATCCTCTTTCCCTCACGTATCTTTGCCTCTGTTCCTACAAGTGACTCTAGGCCTTTATTCACAAAGCCCCATATGCTTAGAACACTTCCCTCTTACATCTTGCATCAACAACTTAAAACCTATAAGCCTACACACAGGTAGGCACTGCCATATTTATTTAGATGCCTTAATAAATACAGATGCAGCTGATTAACTTGAGTGAGTTTGAAAGTTGCCTGAGAGTCTCTTCACTCCAACCTGTGATCTCTTTTAAGAAATAAAGCACTTTTATCCTAGACACCCATTGCTGAATGACAGTAACTACTGGCTCCCTCCCCCTTGCCTTGTCTATCTGATCATTAAATCCTTCAACAGAAATGCATCCAAACTGCATGAGCTGTGAAACATGACATTTTGGGGGAAAATATGACATGAAACATGACATGCAGTAATGACATGACACGACAGCATAGCACCAGATTGAGTGTGGCTACTGCTAATTTGCTTTCACAGGGGATTTCTCCCTGCTGTTACACTACTCTCATAAGTTTGGCAACAGCAAGGATTTTCTATTGCAGCATTTAAAATGCCACTGAGTTGGAGATTAGGCATTTTATTACACACAATCCTGCAGCCTCTATGGTGGGAGTGAAAAGTGCAGCCACCAGAACTACACAGTTCTGTGCAGCTCCCTGTGGGGTGCTTCTCACCCGTGAGCCACTGATTTCCCTCACATGGGCTGCCTCCCTCCCAACAAACAGGTTAAGCTTAAACCTTCTCCCCCACTCTTGGGGGTGGGGGTGTGGGGGAGGATGAGACCATGACAAGGACATTTTTCTCTTGATGGCAAGGAGATGTGCCACACAGAGCTGCACAACTCCATCCCCTAAAGCAAACTGCCAACCTTGTCTCCCCTTGAGTGAATGAGTGACTCCCTAGCTCGGTAGGGCCCTGCCTTTACCCCTTTTTCTGCTGCTCTCCAGGGTAGATGTGTGGGACAAGGTGCAAGAATCTTCACTCCCCCACCCAGGCCGGGAGAGAGTCACCAATGTTCATTCCCCAGGTGGGGGGAAGGAGGAGGCCGAGCCCAGGCGAGGGGCAGGTGGTGATCGAGGGCAGAGACCCTGCTGTGGGCGGGGCTTCCCTAGGGCCTCGCCTATAAAACACAGGCCCCAGGACAGGCTAACCCGGAGGAGACCCAGGCATGCGGGCCGGCCAACAGGCGCTGGGCTCCCCGAGCGGGACGGGGGGAGCCGCCTACCCGCCACCACCCCAGGCGAACTCAGCAGCCGTTCGGGGGAGGGGGAGGGTCAGGGTCTGCGCTGCCCGTGCCGCCCCGCCGGCCCCTCTGCGCGCTCCCGGGACCGGAGCGCAGGGCTCGTTCCGCCCCGGCGCCCCGCCCCCGGGCCGCAGCCCCCCAGCGGTGGGGGAGAGACGGGCCCGCGCCGCCCTTACCGCAGCGGGCAGCTCAGCAGCGGGTAGCGCCGCGGTCTCAACAGCAGCCGCACGCACCGAGCCGCCGCCATGACTTCTCCGAGCTGAGTGCGTGCTGCTCGCTCTCCGCCGAACGCCCGGGGTCACGGCCAAGCCACGGCCCAATCAGCGGGAGGGGCACCCTTCTGGGGCCGAGAGTGACAGGACCAAGCTCCAATCAGCCGGGCCGGCCTCCCCTTGGGGGTGGGGCCTGCCCCCTCCCTGGCTCATAGCACACTTGGGTGAGAAGAAGTTGAAAGGTCGCAGACGACTCCGTTGCCTTCGCTCAGGGGCGAGGCCACGGGTGAGGGCTGGGCGTGGCCAATTGGGGGGAGGGGGAGACAGTGAGCGCTCTAGGCTGCTCTTGCCCGTCAGCTCTTCCCGCACTGGTGGGCTCAGGCCCTGCGGGGCTCTCTGGGGAAGGGGACTAGGGCCCCCCTGCTGCCCTGGCCTAAGCCAGTGCCTTGCCCCCCCTCCCCCATCCAGGGCTGCCTGTGGCTGTGGTGCCCATTTCAGATGGGGGAGGGGGCACCTTTAACTCTGATTCTTGGGGCTACTTAGGCACTTAAACTCCGTGTTTTGGCAGGTAACTTAGCAATTAGCTGACAGGAGCCCTGTATCTAATGCCTTTATAAAGAAAACTAAATAAATATTAGACCCACTCAGTTCTAGTAGCATGTTCTGACATCTTGTGGCAAGTCACTTAAGGGACACTGGTTAGATTTAAAATTTTCATGTGGAGTCTTACTTCGTTACTAACTCTGTGGGGAGAGAGAGAGAGAGAGAGAGACCCTGTCAGGACTCCTGGGTTCTATCTCCGCTCTGGGAGGGGAGCTGAGTCTAGCAGGAGGCAGATACATCTGGATTTTATATAAGAACATCAGAATGGTTATGGCCATACTGGGTAAGACCAAAGGTCCATCTAGCCCAGTATCCTGTCTTCCAACAGTGGCCAATGCCAGGTGCTTCAGAGGGAATGAACAGAACGGGCGATCATGAAGTTGCCCTGTTGCCCACTCCCAGCTTCTGGCAAACAGTGGCAAGAGACATGCAGAACATGGTGTTAGCCATTGCTGGACCTATCCTCCATGAACTTATCTAGTTCTTATTGGAACCCTGTTATAGTTTTGGCCTTCACAACATCCACAGGTTGACTGTGAAGAAATACTTCTTGTTTTTGTTTGTTTTAAATCTGCTGCCTGTTGATTTCATTGGGTGACCCCTAGTTCTTGTATTATGTGAACAAGTAAATAACGTTTCCTTATTCAATTTTTCCACACCATTCATGATTTTATAGACCTTTATCATATCCCCCTTAGTCATCTCTTTTCCAAGATGAAAAGTCTCAGTCTTTTTAAGCTCTCCTCATACAGAAGGTGTTCTATACCCCTAATCATTTCGGTTGCCCTTCTCTGTACCTTTTCCAAATCCAATATATCTTTTTTGAGATGGGCTGACCAAATCTGCACTATTCAATATGTTGGTGTACCATGGATTTACATAGAGGCAATAAGGTATTTTCTGTCTTATTATTTATCCCTTTCCTAATGATTCCCAATATTCTGTTAGCTTTTTTGATTGCCACTGAACATTGAGCAGATATTTTCAAAACTATCCACAATGACTCCAAGATCTTAGTCTCGTTAGAGGCGTGTGTGTATGCATCTCTTCCTACTGTATTTTCCACCGCATGCATCTGATGAAGTGGGTTTTAGCCCATGAAAGCTTATGCCCAAATAAATTTGTTAGTCTCTAAGGTGTCACAAGTACTCCTCGTTCTTTTTGCTGATAGAGACTAACACGGCTACCACTCTGAAACCTTCTGCCATTGTGTTGCCCAGTCACCCAGTTTTGTGAGATCCCTTTGTAACTCTTCAGTCTGCTTTGGACTTAATTATCTTGCGTAATTTTGTATCATCTGCAAATTTTGCCACTTCACTGTTTACCCCTTTTTCCAGATTATTTATGAATATGTTGAATAGGACTGGTCCCAGTACAGACCCCTGGGGGACAACTATTTACCTCTCTCCATTCTCACCATTTATTCCTACTCTTTGGGCTTGTCTACACTGGCACTTTACAGTGCTGCAACTTTCTCACTCAGGGTGTGAAAAAACACCCCCCCTAAGCGCAGCAAGTTTCAGCGCTGTAAAGCACCAGTGTAGGCAGTGCACCAGCGCTGGGAGCTAAGCCCCTCATGGAGGTGGTGTGGGGTTTTTTTTGTTTTTTGTTTTTTTAGAGCGCTGGAAGAGCTCTCTCCCAGTGCTCTGCCGCAACTACACAAGCCACATTAAAGCACTGCTGCGGCAGCACTTTAACGTTGCCAGTGTAGACTAGCCCTTTGTTTCCTATCTTTTAACTAGAATGCCTAGCAATGCTTTCAGGATCATCTAAGGATCCTTAATTTACTTTAATGACAAGCCTTTTGTTATTGTGTAAACTCACTGCCCCAAATGCTGTGCTGCTTCCAGCTTCTGAACTCATCACATCACACTCAAGCTGTTGCCGTTAAGAGCTCCCCTACCCCCCTAAATGGTGCCCCGTCTGTGGTGCTGGGAGCTCCTGTGGTTCTCTCTGTCCCTAGGGTCACACTAGCTTAAAAAGCCAAGTAGGGTAGGGACAGACTAACTGAGGCCTTGTCTACGCTAGCCGTGATGCATAGGGTAGCATAGCTACATGCTGCAGTGAAAGGCTCTGGCAGCAGGGAACTGTTGGAGCCTTTCCCCGTGGCCGACGCCTTTATCTGAGGCAGGGAAAGGTTCAGGCAGTGGGATTCTACCAGGGATGGAAGTAACTTAAGGAACTTGCAGGTATGTAGGGCGGCCAGGGGCCTGAGCAAGGCGGGGGGCGGTGCTCAATGGGCAGGACCTTGGGTGGAAGGGGCGGGGCTGGGGCCAGACTCCCCCAGCCAGCCCTTCAGCGCGGCCCGGTGGCGATTTAAAGGGCCCAGCTGCCGCTGCTGGAACCCCGGGCCCTTTAAACCACTGCTGGAGCCCCACGGTAGCGGCGGCCGGGAGCCCTGGGGCTCTGGCAGCAATTTAAAAGGCCTGGGGCTCCAGCCGCTGCCAGGGAAAGCTGCCCCTTGCCAGTATGGTCGTCTGTGTACCAGCTCTTACCAGAACGACATACTGGCTTACTTTTACCTCTGGATTCTACACTGTTAAAAATAGCAGTGTAGTTGTGGGAGGTGCTGCTTGGGTGTGTACAGAGCTGTGTAGGGTACATACCCTAAGGTTCTAGCAGGTCTTTACCCACCTCACGGTCTATGCTGCTACCTATACCAGTGCTAAGTGGGTGTGTAGTGTATGTACTCTACAAGCTACCATAAATATAGACATAGCCTAATATGCAATAGTGACGTATCTAGGTAGGGTATGCCCTTTTTTCTGGTGCTGCTGTACCTCATTTGGGTTACCTAGCTTTAGGAAAGATATTGTGTAGCATGAATGTATAGATACAGAGATGGGCACTGAAGACCAGACCTTATCTGTTTGGAGCTAGACTTAGCATTGGTTAGGATGGTGGCCACTTAAGACTAATTTGATCACTTAGGCCTGGTCTACACTGGAGGAGGGAAGTGTCGATGTAAGATACGCAACTTCAGCTACGGGAATACCGTAGCTGAAGTCGAGGTATCTTATTCCGACTTACCTCCCATCCTCATGGCGCGGGATCGACAGCCGCGGCTCCCCCGTCGACTCCGCTACCATCGCTCGCTCCGGTGGAGTTCCGGAGTTGACGGGGAGCGCATTTGGGGATCGATATATCGCATCTCGTCGAGTCGCGATATATCAATCCCCGATAAATTGATCGCTACCCGCCGATACAGCGGGTAGTCTGCACGTACCCCAAGACTACTAACTTATACAAACTCATCCATCTTTGTTTCTCTCTCTCTCCCATCCTTGTCTGTCTGTTTGTTTTAGTTTATCGTAAATTTGGGTTGGGACCTCTGAGGCAGGGACTCTTTGTTCTCCTGACCCCTGATTGGGACTGCTGTGATATAAATGTACCACCCTTACAAAGTATGGGATAAAGAGACACATTGTGTAAGTGTGGGTTACCTAAATAACAATACAGTGACAAAAGTTAGTGGGGTAGTCAGAATTAGAACATTTGTATTTGGAAGCTGGTCAGTCTCTTCCCTTTATTTTGTTCTGAAAAACAAGAACAAGGGACAGTCAAGTAAAGTCATGGCCCAGTCTAGACAAGATATGAAAACCTTAATGTTTCTGAGAAACAGCTGCCAACACGTTAGGAATTAATGTCCTCCTCTGCCCCATGTATAGCATTGCATAGTTGGTTAAGTGTTAAGTACAATCCCGTGGCTGTGAAATTGACTGCAGAATACACCCTAGATGCACAATTGTCATCTAGAGCGGGGGGGGGGGGGGGCAAACTACAGTCCGGGGGCCGCACCTGGCCCTCCAGATGTTTTAATCCGTCCCTCGAGCTCCCGCTGGGAAGCAGGGTCTGGGGCTTGCCCCACTCTGCGCAGCTCCCGGAAGCAGCGGCATGTCCCCCCTCCGGTTCTTATGCGTAGGGGCAGCCAAGGGGCTCCGCATGCTGCCCCTGCCCAAGCGCTACCCCCACAGCTCCCATTGGCCAGGAACCGTGGCCAATGGGAGCTGCAGGGGTGGTGCCTGCGGACAGGGCAGCGCGCAGAGCCACCTGGCTGCACCTCCGTGTAGGAGCCAGAGTAGGGACATGCCGCTGTTTCTGGGAGCTGCTTGAGGTAAGTGCTGCCTGGAACCTGCACCCCTAACCCCCTTCCATGCCCCAGCCTCCAGCCCTGATCCCTCTCCTGCCCTCCGAACCCCTTGGTCCCAGCCTGGAGCACCCTCCTGCACCCTGAACTCCCCATTTCTGGCCCCACCCCAGAGCCCTCACCCCCTCCTGCACCCCAACCCCCAATTTTGTGAGCATTCATGGCCCGCCACACAATTTCCATACCCAGATGTGGCCCTCAGGCCAAAAAATTTGTGCACCCCTGGTCTAGAGTCTATGCTTTTATTTAAGAACATTAAAGTTTCTTTCCCAATTGTTCCAAAGATGACTTTCCAAACGTGAACAGCATAAACATGTACGGTATTTGCCTGAGTCTATGGGCAGCCTGAAAAATATTCTAAGAAGTGTGAACTGCCCTTGTTCATTTCAATGAGGTATCAAGTGGTGTCATGGTTGATAATTATCTCACTGTTATAATTTGAGCAGAAACATCAAGCTGATGTGTTTATCTCAAACCAGTTCCCATGCCTTCACTGGTGTTATATCATACTGTTGCTGCCTGACAACTTCTTCCTTCATTTATGGACTGTCCATACAAAATCTGAAGCACACTGAAAACTTGGGGGCAGTAAAAAAAAAAAGTACAGTAAACTGAATTTATTATCCAATTAAACGCAAGAAATACTGTTCTCATAGCTTTCAGTACCGTAAAAAGAACCTTCCCTAAAAATTCATCTGAAGCTGCTGCAGCATTTCCAGTCTCGAATACCAGAGTGCTGCAGAATCTAGTGACTTTAGTGCACAACTTTTAGGTCAAGCTTGCTGTAGAGCTCACGGGCTTGAGCACAGGTTTCTTTTGGGTAGTATTGCCTTCCTCTGAAGCATCACTGCTTGACTGCTGCAGGAAGCAGCATATATAACTTACAAGACAAATGGCCTTGTGATATATGACAAATCCTATGTTCTGAGAACAATGAGTGTAGCAGATGCATCTTTATTAGCACTGGCCACTAGTTATGTGGAAGTGGGGTTTCTTTTAGCATATGATGCTTTGGAAGATAGTTGGCCATCCCAGTAAATGATCTGATAGTAGTGGCAACAAACATTGTAATTTTCACTTCCAACATCAGAATTAGCAATGTGTCTTGGGGGAGTTTGTCATTACTAGCATGAAAAAACAATGACTTTTGTGTTGTGACATTGTTGCTTTCAAAGATACTGTTGCATTTCAATTTTTGTCCTTACCAAGACTTAAGAAAAACATTGTAGATTCTGACACAATGCTTATAATATTGTAGCAGGATTGAGGGCAGGGAGTGAATGAGTGGAGAAGGCTCATGAAGGGAGATGCATGCAGAAGGGTAGGAAGAAAGTGAACAGGGAGTAGGGACTCAATGTCTGACATATTAATGTTTCATGGGGAGGTTACTGGTCTCTTTTTAAAAACTCAGACAGTCTGTCCTTTTCATTCTTTGTGCCTGTCACCTTCCCCTGACGCCTTCTGCATGGGTCTTCCTGTTTAGCCCTCTGGTCCTGATGCTATACTATTCTCATCACTGAAAGCTGCAATTGCTCTGATTGTAACAAAAGAAGCTAACAGGATTGAGCTAAACTATTGCTGAGCAGCCTCTGGTGGCAGATGTGACTAGTGATCAAGAAATAAATATTAGACTAAATATTTCCGATGTGAATTAGGTTCTGTTCTGCCCTTAGAATGCACTAATCCAACTGGTAGTTCAGAAGCTTTCGGCAAGTAAACAAGCTTAAGGGAAATCAAGATTTGGAAATGACCCTTGTGAAAGTGAGTTTGTTGGGATTTTCATTACTTCCACAGCTGTGAAGAAAAGCCTACAACTAGAATATCACAGATGTTGGTGGGTCAAGACTGAGGCACATGTGCAAAGCAAAGCTTGCAAGATTACACACTGCCTGTTTGCATTATGACTGTTGTTGGCCAAGGCTAATGTTCCAGTTACACGAACATTATTATTTGTATTAAGGGAGCACTTAGAGAGCTCAGCTGAGTTTGGAGCCCCATTATGCTAGCTACCCATAGGAAGAAAGTTCCGCCTCCAAAAGGCTTAATTTCAACTTAAAATATGGTGAGAATGTGTTCACTCTCTCTTCTTACTTAAAATACTGCAGCTTGTATTGTTTCGGTTATAGTGCCACCTAGTGAGTTTATTTTATTTGTGCAGATAAGAGTGTCCAATATACATTTGCTGAATGTTCTGTGTAGCGGCATTTGAATAGCCTGTACACCTGTGTTATTGACTAGTTCTCACAATATCAAGCTGGGCAGTCTTTTGCCCAACACATAAATGACATATGTGCATAATGCGTAACACTGTGTAGCCATGCCTTCTGTTAGTTGCTGTCCTAAATCCCAAGTGTTGAGAGATAATAAACAGATTCATGCAGTATTTTGCCCCAGAGGTGGATGAAGCTACAGATCATTTGTATGGACTAATGGTCTGAATATGGGATACAGAGCCAGGAATCCCAGAGTACAAATCCCAGCTCTGCTAATGACTCCCTCTGTGGCCCATGACAGTCACTTAAACTCTCTACCTTAGTTTCTATTCGAGCTGGGCGGGAAACAGTTTTCCTGACCTGTGAATATTTTCCACTCTCAAATCATGACCAGAAGTTGAAATCTCGAAAATATTTGTGAACTGAAAAGCCAATTCCTCTTTTTTTTTTCTATTGAAATGTTTCATCTCAAGAACTTTGACACATTTCATTTATATTTCAACCTTTTTTCTTTAGCATTATTTCAGTCTAAGCTTAAATTTCAAAACAAAAGTTGTTTCAAACAGGAAAACTAGAATTTGTCATTTAGAAAATGACCAAACAAAATGTTTTGACAATGTCAAAACTTTCGCAACAATTTTTCAGGTTGGGAAATTTGTCAAACCCAGCACCTGTTTCAGTTTTGACAAATTGATGAAAAAATTCATTGAAAATTCCCAACTGGTTCCAGTCTCTGTATCTCTGATGTGGGACCTTCACAATGGAGCTGTGAAGGCTAATGTTTTTATAGTATTCTGAAGATATAAAGTGTCAGATAAGTGGGAAGTCTCTCTTATTTATTTGTAGGAAAAGGGTTTGGGGTCCTTCAGGATGAAAAGTGCTATATAAATGTAATGTTTGTTCTTAAATAATCTCTGCTTTAGTGTGAAGCAAAATTTAAAATTGTTTTTATTTCAGTGAAGAGACACGGTAATAGTTCTTTCTCTTAATGCTAAGATTCAGTCCACTGATATTCAATAGGCAAACAGAATCCTATTACATGCTGTTACAAATGTGAACCATAACTGTGTTAACTATGCCTTAAGGGTAAAAGAGAGCAAAGGTGACTTTCATATATTATCTCTCCTCTGATCAGGTATTTGTATATAATTTTAATCAATTCAAATATTGAATTGAGGGGGAAAAGCCAAAAGTGAAATACAAAAATATCTTTGAAACCTGAGCACTAGAATATTTGCAAACCAGTTATACAGAGATATAAACTGAACTTCATTTTAAAAAAGTTATCCCATCTGCAAGAGCATTACTGAACAAGTTACCAAAAAATGAAGACAAATTGTTACTCCCACCTGTGCCCTTTAGAAAAGCTCTTAGACAAGACCACTTACCCATAATATACTGCAGTGTGTCCCAGGGAGCATTCCAGTTGGGGAAAAAAATCATTAAGAGAACCATCTTTGAACAATATAATAAAAAGTTATGCCCCCTAAAAGGACTATCAGGATCAAGAGTCACATACACCATTGATCCACTGCAGATGAAAGGCAGTAAATGAACCTATAACCCGGTGCTTGAATTGGAAAAAATTTTAACCACCTGCAATAAGAAGTGGGAGTGAAGGCTAGTTAGACCCCCTAAATTTGAACATTGCTAAGGTGATGAATCTGACCATTCAAAATTTATAATTTTTAGTGCAAACGGAGAATTTTATACCTCCCAAGAAACAAAGTAAAATATTTCCCTTCTACTCTCTACGTATGACAGAGAATATATGGAATAATTTACTATCTTTGGATTATAAAAGATGGCACTTTGCTCCAAATTCCCATAGTTTTTGTTAAAGAGGCAATGCTCTAACAGTCTTGTTTCTTTGTCTCTGATCACATTTTCCCCTATCTCTGAATTTCTACATTGGCTTTCCGTGTTCTGTATGGTCAAGCTGCTTCTCCTTGCCTTTAGAACTCCCTTTCTGAACCTAGCTGGTCCTAACACTGCCCAAGTTTGCATCCTTACTTGCCTCTCCTCTGCCTTCATCTCACCTCCATGCTTTCTATCACATTGCCCCCTTTGCCTGAAATAGCTTCTCCAGCAAGCTTCCTCCATCTTCACTTTCAAGAAACTATGCTAATGCCACCTTTTCTATGAATCGTTAAGGCTCTAAGAGGGACTCCCACGCTGTGCATGTTTTTGTTTGTAATGTCCGTCTCCATCAGTGGCTTTAGAATGTGAGCCCTTCTGGCCAGGAACCCCTTTACCTGTTTGGCACTAAACTTGCTTTATACAGCACTATGTATATTTGTGGAGATACATATTGCTAATAAGGTCAGCTAGTATGTACCTGCCTTTGCTGTGGGGGTGGAACTCCCTCGTCTCTTGACATTTGACTCAGTTCATCTCTCCCTACTCTAAACAAAACCAAACCCCAAAAAATCAAAAATTTACCATTGCAAAAGGGTTATTTATTTTTGTCTGACAGTGCTGCCATCATATTTATTAGACCCCTCAGTTGGCTTGCTTTGTTTGAGGTTTTAAGCATCTGTTTTAAAATTATGTTTCTACTGTGTTTTTAATCAGGTGTTTATTGTGTTGTATGACTCCTTGAGTGCTTTGGCTGGCGAACGCTTAATAAATAAAATTGTCATGTTACAGCTATAAAAATATTCTCTCCTTGTGAATGGGGCTTGTAAATTTGAAAGAGCTCAGAAAGATGGGAAGACTAGCTGCCGGCATAAGGTTAACCTTGAAATTATTTTAAGGATCATAGAATGAATAAATGAAAATGCATCCTTAAATGGATTCTGTTGATTGCAATTGCAGTTATGACCTGTTAAGAAGTGTCACCACGTCCTGCCAAGTCTACTCATGTACCAGTGCCACCTTCTCTTTGCTATGCAGGGAAAGAATTGTTTTAGGCTGTCAGCTCTTTCTTTTCAATAAGAATTAGTAACTATAGCAGCTCAACACTATATGCTTTGTAGGAGGTCTCGCCTATGCATAAGATATACATGTGATGGGTTTGAGGCCTTGAAGTCTTGAACTCACTTTGCAAATCATAAGCTAGCTTCCTGCAGTGGGACTAGAGTGGAAAGTGGTTTGATATGGATTTTTCCACACCTCCCACTCTCACCTTCCCCCTCTACTACAAAAAAGCTTGGTCTGCCTGCAAGTAAGATTGGCCGCACTAGGTAGGAAAGAACAAGCCTCCATTAGGCAGACGGTCACAGAGTGATTGGACTTTGCATGGCAAGCTGGGGTTTGGCTGCCTGGGACAGATTTTCGAGGCTGTATAGCTACTTGCAATTAGGCTTACCAATATTTCTTTAAGAAAACTCTTGTTGGGTCCTTAAAGTTAATTGCCAGCAGACACCATAATTCCCCAAAGGGTGGAGATATAAGATCAGCAAGTATAGGAGTGAGGGAGATGCTGAGATATTGAGGAGACCCAATCTGTGTCTCCTTATGGGGTGACTGCCATTCATTTTGAGCTTTAGGTGCTTGACTATTTAATAATAATAAAAAAAAAGTAAACCCTGGCTGAAAGAAACTTCACTGTTCACTGAGAACTAAGCAGGTTGTGCAGATTCTGTTTTTTTTCCATAGTGCATTCAAGTGCTGTAATGTTTGATCTATCACTCCAACATAATGGATCTAATTCTCCCTTGGTGTCAGTTTTTAAGGCTCAGATTTTCTCATGGATATTTTTAGTAAAATCACAGAGGGGTCACGGGCAATAAACAAAAATTCACACAAGCCCGTGACCCCTCCAGGGCTTTTACTAAAAATATCCCTGACAAAATGGGGAGGAGGAGGGTCCAGTACCCACAGCGGCGGGGGACTCTGGGGTCCCCCCACTGCCCATGGGCACTGAGAGCTGCAGGGCTGCCTACTGACAGCTCTAGCCTTGGGGCAGAAAATATCACGGAGGTCTCTGGAAGTCACGGATTCCATGACCTCCATAACATAATCGTAGCCACACCAATCTTATACTAATGCAACTCCAAAGGCTTCAGCTGAGTCACTCCTGATTTACATCAGTGTGAGTGAAGAATCTGGCTCAATAAGTAAAATCCCTGCAGAGAAATCAAAAGTAATAGCAAAGAGTGACTTAAATGTGGGACTGCATGCAGGGGTGCTGACAGCCATTGAACCAAACTGTAAACCCTGTATTTAATGGAAACCACTTCAAGCCAGGGAGTGCGGCAGCACCTTCAGCACCCCTAGTTCCAGCACCTATGACCATGTGACTCCAGCAGGACTCCCTCTTTCTTAGCAGAGGGAAATGGCTCACTTAGCCATAAGGAGACCCACTCTGCATCATGCAGGCTGAGTCTGGAGCATGCAGTTTTTTCTCTCATATTATCAACTGGCTCACCCTCGCATCTGCCACTCTCCTGACCAGCAATTAATTCTGTCCTCCAGTTGCCCATCAGTTCTGTCCCCACCCAAGGCCCCCGCAATTCAGCCCCCATCATCATGACCCCATCTGCTCAGAACCCCCCATCAATACAGTCCTCTCACCCCATCAGCCCTCACCCTCCTCACTGCAGCCCCCAGGCCATAGTTCAGCCCTCCCAACCTCACCCCTGCTCTTCCTAGGGTTCTTTACCCTCCCACTTCCCAGGCTGACAGCGGGAGCCCTGGGTGGCTGTGGTTGACAGCAGGAGCGCTGACAGGGGCTGGCTGACAGCAGAAGACTCTTCTTGTGGCAGCCGTGGCTCCTGCTCTCAGCCCACCCCACGAGGAGGAATTCCTGCTCTCATCCCCGTGTGGCTGTGGCTCCTACTATCAGGCCTGGGGTGGACTGACAGTGGGAACCACGGCTGGAAAAAAAAATCCTCATATTTGAGAGTTCTATCATGAGCCAGGCTTAATTTTACTTAGAAATGACGTCTCTCACAATTAATTCACAAGAGTTGGCATGTCTGTACTATGCCCTGCCTTTGGAGAAGAGCAGTGAAGGTAGTCCTCCAATCCTGCCTAGAAAGCTGCATGGAAGCAGCCAATCAGAGCCCAGCAGGCTCAGATAAAAGGAGCTGCAGCGGGGTGAAGCAGGCTGTTCTGCTCTGGCCAAGGGAGCTCAATGGGCTGCATTTACTGGCCCTAGGAGGGTGAGGACCTGAGAACTGTAATCCTAAGGTAATGGCTGAACATAAATGGATCAAGTGGGAAGAAGCCCAGGGGAAAGAGCAGCAACCAATCAAAGGAGCCGGTACCTGGCTACTGTTTATAGGGTCCCTGGGTTGAAACCTGGAGTAGTGGGTGGGCCTGGGTTCCCTCACTGGCAAAGTGGCCTAAGCCCCACGAAGGGGACAAGGCTCTGTGGGGAAGCCAGAGTGAAGGATGGGATATAAAGGGCCTGTAGATGGGGATGAAGACGCAATTTGTTGAATTCTTTGCTACCCTAGAAGGGGTTCATTCATATTAACTGTGTGACTTGGCCAGAGGGCTGCCTAGTGAGGTCAACAACCTATAGGAGGCACCAGGAGCAGGAAAAGGCTGTAGTAAAGTAGAACCTCAGAGTTACGAACATCTTGGGAATGGAGATTGTTCATAATTCTGAAATTTTCATAACTGAACAAAATGTTTACAACTGAACCTTGACTTAATACAACTTTACTATGCAGAAGAAAAATGCTGCTCTCCCTTTATTTTTTTTAGTACTTTAACACAGTCCTGTATTTGCTTTTTTGTTTCTTTGTTTCTGCTGCTGCCTGATTGTGTAGTTCCAGTTCCAAATGAGGTGTGGTTGACTGGTCAGTTTGTAACTCTGGTGCTCATAACTCTGAGGTTCTACTGTACCTGATGCAGCAGCAGGAAGTGCTCAAGAGGTGTGTCCCCTGCCACAGCTGTATTCTCCAGTTTTTGCTTGGATTTTTCTGAGAATTTTTGATTGCATCTAAACTAGGGGCTCAGACACTCTGTTGCTTCTGCAGGTTGAATGCATTGCACACAGCAGGGGCTGCTTGCATTCCTCAGTTCTCCCCCACAAACTGTGTGTGCCACCCTCCCATTGATCTCAGCAGCTCCTGCAACTTTACCTGCTATCCCCTCCCTCATGCCAGGGGTTCTGTGTGTCCCCTATTTTCCTTGGGACTGCTCCTGTCTTTGTCTACCTGTGTTTCAGAACCCCTTTCTTATTTATAATGTGTTAAATTATTTCTTTTCTCTGTGTGGGAGAAAAGTCATTCAGAGTGTTAACCTTTTAAACTGTATTGCGATAATGGACAGAGCTAGAATGGGGGGGTTGTTACAGTGGAAGGAGATAGTGGTTGCCATCAAGAGGGTCTTTGATCTATCACCAATTAGGAACCTAGTTAAAGTTTGTGCATGTGCTAATCAGACAGATGCCAGAGGTTCTGCATGTCCCCAATTTTTCCCCTTTTGGTTTCTGATTTTCACCAAAGATGATAGGGTTCTGCCCATCAGTGCCTAGAACACGTCCTGAAATCTCAGAATTGATTGGATGTAGTATTCCAGTTATATTGGATCCAAACAGACAAAGAAACAAGCAGAAAAATGTCATCACATTGAATATAAGCCCTCTTTTAGTTAAGCCAACAATACTACTTTAGTAACCTCTGTTTATGATGATAGCAGAGTTTTTCTATTTCCCCCCCCACAAGAGTCAGAATTCTGCAAAGTGTCAGTTCTGATTAAGATTTCCCCCCTGCAAACCTTAGGTAGTTGGGGCTTCTCTCAACCCCACTCTGGGTTCAAGGAGGCTTGTGGTCCGCCCCCACACAAGCCCTAAGAAACTCTTCATAAGGCTTTGAGGCAGCTAATAAGTTTCCTAACAGATATATGGAATCCCCCAACCCATAGCTCTTAAAAGGCATTTTGGGAAACCCCACCATAAGCCTTAAGAAGGTCATTGTGGCCCCCCAGCCCCCTCTCTAGGAAGTGGGAGACTCATAGCTCTCCTCCTTGAGACTTGTGATTGTGAGGTGGGTTCTCAGGCCTCACTCTCTGGGAGCCTTAAGTGCTCTGGAAGAGCCACTGAATCACCTGCAGGTCTTAGGGGCTCATTTGTCGTGGATGAGTCAACCACTAAACAAGGCTCAATAGGATCACTGGGGTAAAACTTTCATATTTGCCCAAGCAAACGACTTTCAATGGGATATGGCACTTATGAAAATATCACCTGTAATCCTTCTGAGGAGCTTATTTTAGCTCATTGGGATCTGCTGAGCTAGTAAGCCTCCTAAGGATGGGGTAGTTGTGAGGGTGTTCTGATGAGCCTTTTCATATGCACAGTGATGGCCCCAATGAGCTTCTTTAACTATTCAGGAGAGGTGGAATGCCCAGCTAGCCTCTCCATTTGCCCTCACTTCTGCTACCTCCCTTACTGCCTCCTATAATAGCAAACCAGCAGAGTGGGGAGTTAAGTCTGCTTGTCTCCACTGCTCTGCTGCCTCCCTTGCCTGTCTTTAAGTTGAGAGGTCTGAGGAGTAACACAGAGGGCCCATGAATTGGTGGGAAGGGGTCTGAAATAAATGAATTTCACGACTTTGAGCAGAAGTTCAATTTGCCAGCCCTTCTTCCATATCACCTACCAGGCCCCCTTTCTCCAACAGGACCTGGGGCATACTAAACACACCATTTGTTGCTGATGTTTCTTGGATACCATGTTGTTGATGCACATTATAAATAGTATGTTGACATCAGGTTAACTCAACACTTTTATTTTTGCAATGTACTGCACATGTGCCTTGATTTCTGGACAGATGCATATAACAGGCTGAACTAAAGAAAATCATAAAATATATTTTATGGAATATAAAGCATGTAGCACTAATGAGAGCTTTGCAAAGACTGCTGTTATCACTGTGTTCTATCTTATTTCTCTTTTCAGCCATGTCAAGTTTTATGTTTTTGTTCCAACTCATTAATTTATCAGGGCTCATGCTGACTTATGTGACATAAACAAAAATGTTCACCAGGTGCCCTGACCATACTGGAGATGAAAAGCACCATGTTTGATCATAAATGCTAATTTGTGCCACTCTGAAGTGGCAGCCAACACACACAGCAGATTGGAAGGGTCTTCAACTCTTTTTCTAAAGATTTGCAGTGAAAGCAGCATGCTGAATATATTATTTATATATTCTCACTTCTTGTATTTTTGTGTTCTGTAAATGTCTTTAAAAATCAATAAGAACAAATTGCAAATCACAGAATACACTGGATTCAAAGACTGTATTTTCTTATTCTTATATTTATTCGTACTGGCAAAGGACTCATTGCAGATAAACATCCAATATAAAACCATAATTCGTGGTGTTTTGGCATCTGTCTTCCCAAGCTAAAGAGGAGCAGAAGGTATAAAAGTGATAGGCTTTTACTAATGAGAGAAATATTTTTATCCTTTGGCATGTAGAGGAAAAAATATCCAGACCATACCCTAAAACTGCAGAGGGAGAGCATTCAGTATGTCTACACTACGAAATTAGGTCAATTTTATAGAAGTCGATTTTTAGAAATCGATTTTATACAGTTGATTGTGTATGTCCCCACTAAGCACATTAAGTCGGCTGAGTGTGTCCTCACTACCGTGGCTAGCATCGACTCATGGAGCGATGCACTGTGGGAAGCTATCCCACAGTTCCCGCAGTCTCCGCTGCCCATTGGAATTCTGGGCTAAGCTCCCAATGCCTGATTGGGCAAAAACATTGTCGCGGGTTGTCAAGGCTCCTTCCCCACTCTGAACTTTAGGGTACAGATGTGGGGGCCTACATGAAAACTTCTAAGCTTAACTACCAGCTTAGATCTGGTCCGCTGCCACCACTCCCAATGTGCTAATTCCCTTCCCTGGGTAGCCTTGAGAGACTCTTCACCAATTCCCTGGTGAATACAGATCCAAACCCCTTGGATCTTAAAACAAGGAGAAATTAACCATCCCCCCTCCTTTCTCCCACCAACTCCTGGTGGATCAAGATCCAACCCCCTTGGATCTAAAAACAAGGAAAAATCAATCAGGTTCTTAAAAAGAAGGCTTTTAATTAAAGAAAAAGGTAAAAATCATCTCTGTAAAATCAGGATGGAAAATTGATTTACAGGGTAATCAAACTTAAAGAGCCCAGAGGAATTCCCGTCTAGCCTTAGGTTCAAAGTTACAGCAAACAGAGGTAAACACCCTCTGGTAAAAGGTACATTTACAAGTTGAGAAAACATAGATAAAACTAACACGCCTTGCCTGGCTGTTTACTTACAAGTTTGAAATATGAGAGACTTGTTCAGAAAGATTTGGAGAGCCTGGATTGATGTCTGGTCCCTCTTAGTCCCAAGAGCGAACAACACCCAAAACAAAGAGCACAAACAAAAGCCTTCCTCCCCCCACCAAGATTTGAAAGTATCTTGTCCCCTTATTGGTCCTTTGGGTCAGGTGTCAGCCAGGTTACCTGAGCTTCTTAACCCTTTACAGGTAAAAGGATTTTGGAGTCTCTGGCCAGGAGGGATTTTATAGTATTGTAGACAGGAGGGCTGTTACCCTTCCCTTTATAGTTATGACACGGGTGGTTTTGAGTACATGTCATCAGTCTCCCCTTCCTCCCTCCCTCCGTGAAAGCAACTGCAGACAATCATTTCATGCCTTTTTTCCTGGGTTACCCGTGCAGACGCCATAGCACTGCAAGCATGGAGCCCTCTCAGCTCACCGCTGCTGTTGTAAGCATTGTAAACGCCTCGTGCATTATACTGCAGTATGTGTAGAACCTGCCTAAGAGAGGGCAGCACGAGGACGATTGTGAGGAGGACATGGACACAGATGTTTCCGAAAGCACGGGATGTGGCAATTGGGACATCATGGCGGCAGTGGGGCTGGTTGATACAGTGGAATGCCGATTCTGGGCCTGGCAAACAAGCACAGACTGGTAGGATTGCATAGTGTTGCAGGTATGGGATGATTCCCAGTGGCTGCAAAACTTTTGCATGCGTAAGACCACTTTCCTGGAACTCTGAGAGTTGCTTTCCCCTGCCCTGAAGCATAGGAATACCAAGATGAGAGCTGCCCTGACAGTTGAGTAGTGATAGCCCTGTGATGCTTGCAACATCTGATTCCCGACTGATCGGTAGCAATGGGGAGTGGGCAAATCTACTGTGGGGACTGCTGTGATTCAAGTAGCCAATGCAATCACTGACGTTCTGCTATCAAGGGTAGTGACTCTGGGAAATGTGCAGGTCATAGTGGATGGCTTTGCTGCAATGGGTTTCCTTAACAGTGGTGGGGCAATAGACGGAACACATATCCCTATCTTGGCACCAGACCACCTTGCCAACCAGTACATAAACCACAAGGGGTACTTCTCAATGGTGCTGCAAGCACTGGTGGATCACAAGGGATGTTTCACCAACATCAACGTGGGATGGCCAGGAAAGGTGCATGACACTCGCATCTTAGGAACTCCGGGCTGTTTGAGCAGCTGCAAGAAGGGACTTACTTCCCAGAACAGAAAATTACTGTTGGGGATGTTGAAATGCCAATAGTTATCCTTGGAGACCCAACCTACCCCTTGCTCCAATGGCTCATGAAGCCATACACAGGCAGTCTGGACAGTAGTAAGAAGCAGTTCAACTATAGGCTGAGCAAGTGCAGAATGGTGGTAGAATGTGCCTTTGGATGTTTAAAAGCTCACTGGTGCTGTTTGCTGACTAGGTTAGACCTCAGCGCAACCAATATTCCCATTGTTATTACTGCTTGCTGTGTGCTCCATAATATCTGTGAGAGTCAGGGGGAGACGTTTATGGCGGGGTGAGAGGTTGAGGCAAATTGCCTGGCTGCCAATTTTGAACAGCCAGACACCAGGGCGATTAGAAGAGCACAGGTAGGTGTGCTGTGCATCAGAGAGTCTTTGAAAACCAGTTTCACGACTGACCAGGCTAGGGTGTGACAGTTGTGTGTGTTTCTCCTTGATGCAAACCTGCCCCCTTTGTTGATTTTTAACTCCCTGTAAGCCAACCACCCTCCCCCCTTCAATCATAGCTGGCAAAGGAAATAAAGTCACTATTGTTTTGAAACCACGCATTCTTACTTTATTAATAATAAAAAAAAAAGGAGATAACTGATAAGGTATCCCAGGTGGGGTGGGGGGGGGAGGGAAGGACAAGGCCACATTGCTTATTGTAGCCACACTACAAATCAAAACTGTTTGAATGACAGCCTTCTGTTGCTTGGGCCATCCTCTGGAGTGCAGTGGCTGGGTGCCCGGAGCCTCCCCCCCCGCCCATTCTTGGGCGTCTGGGTGAGGAGGATATGGAACTTGGGGAAGAGGGCAGGCAGTTGTACAGTGGATGCAGTGGCGATCTGTGCTCTTGTTGGCTTTCCTGCAGCTCCACCAGATGCCTGAGCATGTCCATTTGCTCCCCCATTAGCCTCAGCATTGCATCCTGCCTCCTCTCATTGCGTTCACTTCATAGGCGCCAACTTGCGCCGGTGGGTGCCCCCGCCCCTGGCCCCGCCCCATTCCAACCCCATCCCAAAGTCCCTGGCCTAACTCCGCCCCCTCCCTGCCCCTATTGGATCCCTCCCCCAAATCCCCGCCCCAGCCCTGCCTCTTCCCCCAGCGTGCCGCGTTCCCCCTCCCTCCCTGCCCCGCAAATCAGCTGTTTTGTGGCGCAAGCACTGGGAGGGAGGGGGGAGAAGCAGGACATGGCGGCGCACTCCCGGAGGCGGAGGTAAGCTGGAGCAGGGGGGGCGGGGCGGGGAGCTGCCAGTTGGTGCTGAGCACCCACCAATTGTTTTCCGTGGGTGCTCCACCCACGGAGCACACACGTAGTCGGCACATATGGCTCACTTAATGCTTTCCTGGACTCTGGCAGTGAATGCCTCCTTGCATTCAGCTGTGCCCTATCAGTGCAGGACGACTGCATGAGCTCAGAAAACATGTCATCCTGAGTGCGGTTTTTTTTCCGCCTTCTAATCTGCAATAACCTCAGGGACAGAGATGATAGGGGGAGCATAGAAACATTTGCACCTGCGGGGGGATAAAAAGGGAGAGTAAAATTTATTATACATTTCTGAGAACAAAAGGGAGACGCTTTCACAGTGAATCATAGAATGTCAGGGTTGGAAGGGACCCCAGGTGGTCAAGTCACAGCAGACAGCACATGTGCTTTAGGTACAAGGTTGCATTTTGCCTTTTATATTGAGTGCCTGCCGGTATGGTGACACATCACACACGGCTGGGCAACAGAACTCAGTTTCCAGGCAGCCAGGGTAAGCCAAAGGGTACGCAGGTTTGGCTTCTAGCATCCTCTTAAACATGTGGGAATGTTTTCAAACTGCAGTGCCCTCCTTTCCCATAGCAAGCAATGCCGGTTGGGTTTGCCATTTAAAGGGAGGGGCTGCAGTTTTCGGGTGGATGTGCAGCACACACCTCCCCCCACCCCTCCGCGTGGCTATTTGGGATGAGCCCTTCACCCCTCCCCCCACTGCGTGGCTATTCTCAGGGATGATCTCTTTTAGTCAAGCGCAAACAGCCCAGCATGAACGGGGTCCTTTTACTGTTCCCTTACAAAAATTCCCCTATTTCAACCAGGTGACCATGAATGATATCACTCTCCTGAGGCTAACACAGAAAGATATAGACCGAATGTTGCTTGAATGTGACCAAAACCCAAGACCATTCGCTGCCATGCTTTGTGCTGCAATGATTCCAGACTACTTGCTACTGGCTTGGCGTGGTAAAGTGTCCTACCATGGAGGACGAAATAAAGCAGCCCTCTTCAGAAACACTCTGAAAGCCTTTGCAGAAGATCTCCAGGAGAGCTTCATGGATATGTTCCTGGAGGATTCCCACTCCATCCCCAGACATGTTAACAGACTTTTCCAGTAACTGTACTGGCCGCAAATGCATCCCAAGTCTTCAGGGCAAATCAAACATTAAACACTATTGCTTTTTAAACCCTGTACTGTAGTTACAAATGTGCGCTCACCAGAAGTGCCTTCTCTGGCTTCAGGGTTGGGGATCCAGCCTTGGGAGGGTATTGGCTCCAGGGTGATAAAAAGGTCCTGACTGCCAGGGAGAATGGATTCACCACTTGCCTGCTGCGCATTCTCCTCCTCCTCCTCTTCGTCATCCACAAAATCCTCCTCCAGGTTGCGTGAGACTCCCCCCTTGCAGCTGTCCACAGACAGTGGTGGGGTAGTGGTAGGGTCCCCCCCTAGACTGCCATGCAGCTGATCATAGAAGCGGCATGTATGGGGCTCTGACCCAGACCAACTGTTTGCCTCCTTTGTCTTTTGGTAGGCTTGCCTGAGCTCCTTGACTTTCACGCGGCACTGCTGTGTGTCCCTGTTGTAGCCTCTGCCAAAATCACACTGGGCATGATGGACATATATATTAGCATTTTTTCTTTTTGATCGGAGTTCTGCCTGCACAGATTCTTCTCCCCATACAGCAATCAGATCCAGTGTCTCCCGTTCGCTCCATGCTGGAGCTCGTTACGCTGACCAAACAGGAAATGAAATTCAAAAGTTCCCAGGGCTTTTCCCGTGTACCTGGCTAGTGCATCAGAGTTGAAAGCGCTGTCCAGATAGGTCACATTGGAGCACTCTGGGATAGCTCCTGGAGGCCAACAACGTTGATTTGCATCCACACTACCCCAAATTCGACCCAGCTACTCCCCTCGCTGGGGAGGAGTGCAGAAGTCGATTTTAAGAGCCCTTTAGGCCGAAGGAATGGGGTTGCTTGTGTAGACGCATTCATTATAAAATGGACCTAACACAGCTAAATTCGACCTAACCCTATAGTGTAGACCAGGGCTAAGTCTAGGCAATGGAGACAGGGTTCAACTAATCATTCTGTGGTAGTGAAGCTCCCTTCATTGTTACAATTCAGGGTCAAATTCATCCAGTAACTCCTTCATCCAAATTCATCCTTCATTCAGTGTAACTCCTCTAAAGCCATTAGAATTACACCAGCCGTGAAGCTGGCCTGCTGTCTCTCATTGTCTCTGGCTTAGTTGCTGTTTCAGAGGGACTGAATTCTAATGCAGAATTTCCTCTCTCCATTTACATACATTCACACACCATATAAATTATAGGGAAGAATTGTCCTTTTAATAATTCAGTACTTTTAAAATAGAGCAAGGTTGTGTGGTATGTTACTACATAAATATGTCTGCATACTCGTCTGGAAGTAGATACCTGTTTGTGCTTGTGAAATTAAAGGGAGTATAAGCAGAGGAAACATAATGATCTTTCACTACAAGCCAATGACAGGTAGCAGCAGTGCCAGCTTCCCTGGTTTGAACTGAATTAACTAATAAGTAGGAATGGCTAGTGAAGAAATGTTGGTGGCTAGCAAAATCACTTTATTTATTTTGTGTACCTGGACATTTACCAATGGGAAACAGGAGAGACCCTCCCTACCACTCCTTTCCCCCCTCAGCACTTGAAAGGTTAGCAAACCCTCAATCAATATCTCCTTATCAACATTCATTCTCCCAGGGTGATCCTTCTTGGAGATAATGGATGGGGGTGAATTAATTAAGTGGATGGGAGCAGGCGCTCTCTCTCTCATCCACTTAGAGCAGCTAAACTAGAGAATTTACAGCTGCGCTGCTGTAAGCTCTCTAGTGTAGCCATAGTGTTAGATATTGCAACTTTCAGCTGGGTGAGATGATGTTTGAGTGTAACTATTGCTTCAGGGGACAGTTGATATTCCATACCCTAAACCTTCATCTTTCAGAGAGACTATTCCAAAATACTCCACAATATGAAATTATAGATATAGAACAATGGCAGTCCTCAGCAGTAGAATTGTGGAAACTAATTGGGATTAGCTCCTGTGTGACGGTCAGGTTTTGGTAGACCAAACAGGTTCATATCCCTGTATTAGCATCTTTTCTTGCCCTTAGCCAAGAATAACCAATAGTTCAAAAGGGAATAGGCTGGCATGATCTTTCCTAAAGTTTCTATTTTCAGTATATGTTTTAATAAGTCAAAAAGAAAGAGGGAGGAGACGGAAATAGGTTTTGTAGTGGAATTAGGTCCAACCTGAAATCCCACATCCAGTTCAAAATCTGATTCCTAGCTGATCATATTTCATGGTCAGCCCTTATCTCTCTAAGGAGCCATAGCAAACCCATGCTTCCCAACATGAAATACAAATCCCCTGTTTATAGACAAGCACAACATTGGGTGTGAAAATCTGGTTTTATTAAAGCGGATCCTATTTTTCATTAATTGAAAATATCAAATGTCCAAAAATTTACATGCTCTATTACTGTCTGATTTTTATTTTTATTTCTTTAAAGGATACATTTATTCTTGCCAATAGTATGTGCACCATGTGGTACAGGGGTTGCTATGGTAAGTATGAATTTTTTATTGAGTAGCGCAGTAAATATTAATATAAAACATGGGAAGCTAACACTGCCTTCTTCCTGAGACACTGTGCTTCTCACATTTTGTCCCTTGCCTACAGTTTCCATCATCTCTGGAACAGGGAAGCTCCAAGGCAGAATATCACAGGAGCCTAATAAGTAGGAAATGCAGGATATTAGGATTGTAAAGCAAACCAGTAGCAACAGAGAGAGCAGAAATGAGCTTGTAAAAGAAATATTACTTTGTCACTACAGACGGGGCCATGGCACAAAACTGAGGTTTAGATTTTAAGCCCCTTAAAATTCAGGACTGTTTGGATTCAGGGTTTTTGGGTCAGACCCATCTCCAATTTTATAGGGTGAATGCAGTACAGAAAAAGGAGAGTGCAAAGGATATAATTGGTTTTAAGAGAGGTAGGATAGTCTTATAGAAAGCACAGAACTGTGGTTGGGATCTCTAAATTGTATTATTTAATCTGCACTAGATGTGCTGGGTCACCTTAGGCAAGTCATCTAGCAACTAGACTTCAAACTTGGGCATCTAATGTTAGGCACAAAGGGTCATCAAGACTTGTATGCTTAAGTAGCCTACTTTAGACATCCAAATGTAAAAAGTGGGTCTTTAATCTTTCTGTATCTGTTTTCCCATTTGCTACATGGGGATGATAATACTTTAGAATGGAAATGCTATAGTAGTGCATTATATAATTACTGATGGCACTATTCATATGTATATTGTATACCATACGTGTCTTGTTCTGCTTTAGCCTTGGGAACCAAGGGGGGTGAAAAAAGGACTTGATCCTGCTTCCATTGAAGTCAATGTGAGCTGGTTTAGGTATAGAGTTACAAAGTGTGTGGAAATTATTTTAGCCGTCTCTGGATCAAATGCTGCAACAGCTGTTTTAACAGCATACAATGGAACTACTCAACAATTTAGGACAGGAGCCCGTTTCTGAGGAGGATAAGGTATCTTATATCATCCTGGATGTCTAGCATCGGTTGTGTCACACACTAGTTATCAGATTATTGCTGCTGAAAGAAATGCTTGTATTTAATAATAAAAAAAAGAGAGAGCGAGAGAGAAAGGGCTGACTGGAAAGTCATACAATGAGTAAGGCAAAAGCAAGCAGGGATGAATGACATTTATTGCTAAAGAATCTGAATTAGTGAAGGACTTTTTGTGCACATGTATTTAGCAATTCTGCAGTAAGAGTATAAGGCTGAGAATGGAATTTCTGAGGTGTCCCAGCAGACTCTCCATGTGGTGTTGGGCAAGTGACTTTAGACCAGACTTTTTAAGGTATTTAGGCATGAAAAGACACAGATGGGCATCTAGTGGGATTTTTCAGTCTGCATCTTTAGGTGTCTAAATAACTTTAAAATCTGGCCATTCAGCTCTGTTTTCTCATTTGTAAAATGGGGCTGATGCTACTTTTCTTTCTGGACAATGAAGGGGAAGAATGAGGTATGTGTAGGTGTCTGTTTGGCTGTGTTTCTGTTGAATTGATCATTTTAAAGCTTCTGGGATTTAATTGTATTGTTAATGGAGTGCGAGGGGCCTACTAGAGCCTTGGATCAATCTCTCCAGTTACTTAAATCTAAATAACAATGCTTGGGTATGTTGCAATGATTTATTAACTCATGTCTATCCTTTACATCTTCAAAGTACTTTACAAACATGACACCTTTTTAATATACTGCAACCCAGCTAACCAGAGCTCCAAAAAAAAAAAATGCTCTCAAATAGTTGCCAAGCATTTCCATTGGAAGTGACCCTTTTTACTACCCATTCCCTGAGCAATCCAGCCATGAGACCTGCTGCCCTGTAAACAAGATTTGAGCTGGGTCTTGTTTTAAATATAACTCCTTATTAAAGGTATAAAAGCAGCTCATATTACTCTATTCTACATCACAAAGAAGCATGTCACACTAACTCCACTGAGTAAAGTGGAATCACTAATGAAACCTCAAATCATCTTGTAATGTGATTTTATATATATATAATATATAATATTACTCAAAATAAATTGTCACCGCTGTAGATACTTCATAGTTGCTGGAAAAAACACTTCATAGTGAATGTCACATGTGCATATATACTATTTTAACAACTGTATTCACCCCTTGCTACAACAGTGTCTCTAGAAAAATGATGGCAGACTAGTGAAGTTTTATACTTTAAAGGAAAGCTTTCTGCTCTCTCCTGTTTAAAGAAACAAAGCTCCTGCTATCATAAGGTAAGAATTTTGTGACCATATTATTTAGTGAACATAAAAGCTCTTTTGTGATGTAGTTATGCTCGGACACTACTAGTACTTTTGATAGTGTCACAATTGTTGCCTGAGAGTGCTTTAGTAATCTAGGTGTTAGATTTGACACTTCCAGACCCCTGTAGCCCTGGTTTAAGTATTAGTGAAGAGTCTTTCTAATGTAGATAAACAGTTCTATGTAGTTCCCTGTCTGAGTCTTCCAGACGAGACCTTAAAAGCGCAGTCCATTTTGCTATCTGTGGATATTAAAGACCCTGTGGTACTGTTCATAGGAGTAAGGGTTTGTCATGATACCTTTGGGCATATTTTACCTGTTCCATACTGGAGGTTGTGGTATGATGTGCCCAGTTGATTTCTGCTCTCCAACAGAGGGAACTGCATTTCAGTAGTACTACCTTACAGAGGGAACCACTGCTATGTACAAGGTTGCCTAAAACTTTGCTTCTTACATGGTTTGCAATAGGAGTCTGAAATTTGTGAATGAGGGGTGTGATGGGTTGGACCCGGCTTCCAGGGTGTCACCTGATGTGCTGAGCCCGCCAGTCCCAAACCCTAACTCTAACCCTAAACCTGGATCCCGCCCCCAACTCTGTGCTGATGTGGCAGGCTCTCAAGCCCCCTTCCAGCACACACACACAGGTAGGGACACACCCAGCTGTAGAATCACAGAGTCTGCAAGCAGCTCTGTGTGGGAGGGTTCAGCTCAGGGAATTGCCCAGCGCTCTGGTGCACACACCCTCTGGAGTGTAAACCCAAAATTATATTGTCTTGCGTTTGTGTAGAGATTTGCCCCTCCCTCAATGTTGAGGAAGATATGCGCAGCTCTTTGCCCCCCGCCCAGTTATGAATTGCACAAACTGGGTTTTGAAATAAATAAAAAACAAGTTTATTAACTACAAAAGGTACATTTTAGGTGATTATAAGGGATAGCAAATAGAACAAAGCAGATTACTGAGCAAATAAAATACACGAAAACTAAGCTTAATATACTAAGAAATACCAGCTACAAATAATAATTTCTCACCCTAAATGTTGTTTCAAGCAGGTTGCAGAGTTTCTTGAAGGTAAACTACACTGCTTGTAGCTTGAATCTCCAGGGATTCCTTTTACAGGCTGATCTGTCTCGCCTGGGCTCACCCTCTACCTCCCCCACCTTAGTTCCTTTGTTTCTTCAGGTGTTTTCAGCAGTCTTTCTTCTTCGGCGGGGAGGCAGTTGAGAAGGGCCTAGATTAACTCACTCCCCAGCCTTAAATATGATTTACATATGGTGGGAAACTTTTTTTGTTTCCAGTTTGACTCCCACCCCCTTCCAGTGGAAAAATACCAGCTCAAGATAGTGTCCTGTACCAGGTGACATGATCACATGACCTTGTAGCGTCAATGCAGCATCCCAGGAAGCTTCTCAGGAAGGAGGAAGATTAGTATTTTCAAAGTCCCATTGTCCTTCCTAATGGCCCCTCCAGGCTGATTTCATACTATCTGGTGGGTGTTCCCCAAGTACACACACAGTTGTAGTTGTTACATAGTCAATATTCCTAACTTCAGATACAGGAATGATATATGCATACAAATTGGATAATCACATTCAGTAGTCATAACCTTTCCAATGATACCTCACATGACCCATCTTGCATAAAATATATCAAATTTATGCCATATTCCTATCATAACAATATTTCTATGAAGAATATGGGGCATAATGTCACAGGGGAAACGGTAGATGTAATATATCTTGACTTTAGTAAGGCTTTTGATACTATTTTGCGTGACCTTCTGATAAACAAACTAGGAAAATACAACCTAGCTGGAGCTACTATAAGGTGGATGCATAACTGGTTGGAAAACGGTTCCCAGAGAGTACTTATCAGTGGTTCACAGTCAAGCCGGAAGGGCATATCAAGTGCGGTCCTGCAGGGATCAGTACTGGGTCTGGTTCTGTTCAATATCTTCATAAATGATTTAGATAATGGCATAGAGAGAGTACACTTTAAGTCTGGGGATGATGCCAAGCTGGGAGGGGGTTGCAAGTACTTTGGAGGATAGGATTAAAATTCAAAATGATCTGGACAAACTGGAGAAATGGTCTGAAGTAAATAGCGTGAAATTCAGTAAAGACAAATGCAAAGTACTCCACTTTGGAAGGAACAAGTTGCACACATGCAAAATGGGAATTGACTGCCTATGAAGGAGTACTGCAGAAAGGGATCTAGGGCTCATAGTGGATCACAAGATCACACTGAGTCAACAGTGTAACACTGTTGCAAAAAAGGCAAACGCCATTATGGGATGTATCGGAAGTGTTCCCAGCAAGACTGGAATTAATTCTGCTCTACTCTATGCTGATTAGCCCTCAGGTGGGGTATTGTGTTCAGTTCTGTGCACCACATTTCAGGAAAGATGTAGACAAATTGGAGAGAGTGCAGAGAAGAGTGACAAAAGTGATTAAAGGTCTAGAAAACATGACCTCTGAAGGAAGATTGAAAAAAAATTGGGTTTTTAGTCTGGAGAAGAGAAGATTGAGAGGGGACATAAGTTTTCAAGAACATAAAAGGTTGTTGCAAGGAGGGTGAAAAATTTGTTCTCCTTAGATTCTGAGGATAAGACAAGAAACAATGGGCTTAAATTGCAGGAAGGGAAGTTTAGGTTTGAATAGGAAAAACTTCCTATCAGGGGTAATTAAGCACTGGAACAAATTGCCTAGGGAGGTTGTGGAATCTCTGTCATAAGAGGTTTTTAAGGTTAGACAAACACCTGTCAGGAATGGTCTAGTTATTACGTAGCTCTGCCTTGAGTGCAGGGGACTGGACTAGATGACCTATTGAGGTACCTTCCAGTCCTACACTTCTATGACTTGGTAGGGGGAAATCCTGGGGTTACAGAGCTGCCTTTTTGCTGCTGTCAGGAAAATCCATTTAGAATTGGCTGAGTTACAACCAATTGAAAATAGCCTTTTCCCATCTGTGCCTTGCTCAGTAGAGAGTGCTGCTAAAGTCCCCATCTCATTCTGTTGGTGTGACATATGCTTCCCACCCCCTTGCTTCAACATGTTGCACTGAACTGAACCTCTGCATTGGACACAGGGAGAATGGATGTTGCTGCCATCATCCTTATTACTGAGGGAGACCTCATTCCCCACTGAGTGATTACATCATGTGAGAATAGAACCCAGATTGCTATATGGCGGACACCCATTACATCTTTCCTGATTCATTATAAAGCTAAATAATATTTCTCTTCACTGCATCCCTCCTTGTGTGGCTTTTGTCTGACCTAGTTATGCTGTGATTGTTCATCTCTCATGGTCTTACAAAAGCTGCACAAAAACAAGGATATTCTATTATCACTGCAGAATTTATTTCATTACCATGAGAAGCCACAAAATTGTACTCTTCTTTGATCAGCTTGCAAAAATTGTCCTACGTGAATTGAGCTCCATGAGAAAACTCCACCCAACCTCAACACAAGAATATTATATGGAACCCAGTTGTGTTGTACTGCTTGTATTACCACAGATCAATAAATGAACTTTAAAAAATGAAACCCAAACAACAAGAATTATAGACATAGGCAAGGGTCACTCTACAAATCAAATTCTTCTCCTCCCCCCCCCCCCTTATTTCTAAAATTAAAAGATATAAACCAAGATGTGATTGCTTGGTCTAGTGAAACTATTGATTTTCAGTGTGATGAAAAATGAGGCTGGAGTAGAATGAAAAAAAGAGTTACTTTAAACCTTTTTCCATTAAAGAAAAAACAAAGAGGTCTCCTGGCTTATTGGCTATGCCAGCTAATTTTAAAAGAAACCAGAAGCTTTGTTGTTCTCTCAGCAGTATCATGTATACATCACACTAAGTGTTGCTTCCTGTAGTCCTGATCTGACGATGGGTCCAGATATAGATATAGTAATAGCTGAACTGAGACCTAAATTGGTGTTTTACCAAGTTCAAGTAAAGGGTTTTTGTTTTTGTTTTAGATTTTTTTTTTTTTAAGAACTTTCCAAAATAAATATCTCAGCATTTTCTGACACTTTTCAAGCCCTGAATGTTGAAATAAGATGGAATTTAAGTGCTGTTATTAATTGCACTAAATACTGCAACGATGACAAATTTATTTCAAAGCCATTCAGGCACGATGGAGAAGGATGCAAAAGAAATACCTAGATATACTTGTTTGCTTGATCATTTTTTAACATGTTCTATTACATTGCTCAAACTAGTTTGTTGCCATTTAATCATTTTATTGACTTTCTATTTGAATTAAAGTTCCTTGTTTAATTTTACTAATGAAGTTAGTATGGATGAAAATTTATAGCCTTGGAGACCGTTGTTGTCTAGTTATCCACAGAACAGATGCAGCATAGACAATTGCAATGTAAGCTTCCCTGTCTTGCGTGATCAATATGACTCCAGTCCTATTCTTGCATAGAAGGACCACCTCTACAAGTAAGAGCATGTTCATTTTCCATTCTGTTTGGGCCTGATTCTCCATTGCCTTGCCCCATGTGCAGTCACTTACACCAGTGTAAAGTGAATGCAAAAGCACTGCCATTCTGAATTTTAAATTATTACCTGCAGTACGGGGCAATGAAGAGTAGACACTTCGGCCTTATTTACAAGTAGAAAAAATGGTGTGTTTTTTTACAATGGGATAGCTAACACGTTATAAAATTCTAGTGGTCATGTTGTAAATATACAGTAGAACCTTAGAGTTACAAACACCTCAGGAATGGAGGTTGTTCGTAACTCTGAAATGTTCATAAGTCTGTACAAAACGTTATGGTGGTTCTTTCAAAAGTTTACAACTGAACATTGACTTAATACAGCTTTGAAAGTTTACTATGCAGAAGAAAAATGCTACTTTTAACCATCTTAATTTAAATGAAACAACCACAAAAATAGTTTCTTTACCTTGTCAAATCTTTTATTTTTAACTTTCTCTTTCTTTTTTTAGTAGTTTACGTTTAACACAGTACTGTAGTACAGCATTTGCTTTTTTGGGTCTCTGCTGCCTGATTGCATAATTCCAGTTCCAAATGAGGGGTGTGGTTGACCGATCAGTTCGTAACTCTGGTTTTCGTAACTCTGAGGTTCTACTGTACACCTGTTTTCTGAGTGTAGAAGTACCCTTGGTCTCTTTGTTGAGACTGCAAGGTGCCAATTAATACTAGTTATGATGATGATGTCCTTTGGGATTTGGACATCTTTCTAAAGGCTGGTCTATATGCAGAGTTGCATTGGTTTAATGAAAGGTGTGATGTTAAACTCATGCCAAAGGCTGTGTGGACACTTATTTAAAACCTAGTGATCTCTGTTAAGCTTGCACCTGTAAATTACTAACTAAACGGATATCAGTTTCATTTGCATCTGCTTCTATAAGGCCAAGTTTAAATCCAAGAATGTCAGGGCATAAAGCTGCACCAGGGCTTTAGTTAAACTAGTGTAACTTTATATGTAGCCTGGGGAGTAACATTTTCAAAAGCTCCCAAGTCCCATTTTCATAGTTTCTTACAGTTTAAGGTCAGAAGGGACAATTAGGTCATCTAGTCTGACCTCTGATATTTAGGAGCTTGTCTCATTGAAAGTCAGTGGGATTTAGGCTGCTAAGTAACCCAGGTGCTTTTGAAACTTTTTTACCCTAGGCCTAGTAGAAACTCATAGGCCACAGAGCAGCTCCGCTATGATCTGGACTAAACTTGCACCAATGAAAGGAGCTGTAACTCATCCTGGCCTCCTACGTCCTGAGCTTTTGTCTCGTGCGATGTGGAAATCTAAAGAAAGTGGTGGTGCGGGGAAGGATAAATGTCTAGAGGGAAAAGGTAACCAGAATCTCTGGCAAAGATATACTGGAAAGAAACTAAAAGTGGCAAATATCAAATGAATATTATGAAAGAAATTTTATATACAGAGATGCCTCCGCAAATGTTAAGTGCAGTTAGACTCTGAAAGGGGTTTTTTTTTGGTTTGTTTTTTTGTTTTAAACATTTATTTAGGACTTTCCAGGAAACACTTCACTAAAGCCATATTGGTTAAAATAACCTCTTGTTTAATTTATTGAGCTGAATGCTGTAGTGTTTTCCAAGTAGTCTCCTCTCCTCTAGCTCTGTTTAATTGTCAGTGTGGTAACACAGACGTTTTTGATTTTAAAGATTCTGTCATTAATTTTGAATTCCAGGATGTTTTCAAGATGGAAATTATTATTGATTCCACTCATAATTGGCAATAACTGGCTGTGGTGCTAGGTTTCATACATCCTTGATTCTCCGTTCATTTACAACAGTCTTGTACTCTGTAAGTCCATTGATTTCAGTGGAGCTACTCCTGAATTACACCTATGTAAGGGTCCTGTCCGAAACCTGTCAAAGGTGCTTCTCCATTGACTTAAATGGGCATTGGACTTGGCTTTAAGGGTTTGATCCTTTTGACAGTCAAAGCGAAAAGTTGCATGGGCATTGGATCAAAGATGAGGCCTCCAGTTTCCCAATGTCCCTTCCCTCAACATTTTGGTATCCTTTTTTTCATCTGTCTTTTGCTCTTCCCTTCTATGTGTGCATGAGCAAGCTATTTCACAGAACTATTTCTCAGTGTGTGACAGGAATTTAAAGGGGAGTAAACTCTTTTCTGTTCCCATACTAATGAAAAACAGGTCTGATTATAGTGTCATATGTGCTGCAATAGCAGAGGATCTGGGATTTTATAACTTTTTTTCAGGGCTATATACGTTGGCTGTAAACCGCATTCCAGGTGGAAAACTGGCACAGCGGGTGTCCGTTCAGGATATTCAGAACTCTTTCCTCTTCTCTCCCATATAAAGCCAAAGAAACATAGGCTGATGTGTGGGATTGTTGTTGTTGTTTTTTTCCCCCTCCCAGTCAACCTTCCATATGCCTCTTGGTAACATGAGGGTCCACAGCTGCCTTCAAGCCTGCTTGTGGATGTGACATCCTTTCTATAAGCAGGAGAACTGAGATGGTATAGGGCCAACAGACAGGATTGAGGGCCTGGAATCTGGGGCTTATTACACAACCTTCTTGTGTGAGCCTGGGCAAGCAGTTTAACTTTTCTGCCAGTTTCCTCATCTGTAAATAAGGATGATAATCCTTACAGGTGCTGCAAGCCACTTCTCCTCTCTATGCCTCTGTTTCCCTTCCTATTCCTTCTTTATTTAGACAGTAAACTTTGGGGAGGCAGGGACTGTCCTTTTTGTTGTCTGTGCAGCTCCTAGCATAATGGGGCTCTTATTTTGTTTGGGGCCTCTGGGTGCTACTTACTGTAACACTATCCATCACAGAATTACAATTTGTAATAAAAATACAAAGTATTTATAGTGGAAATTTCTTTCACAACATCAACACTGCTCCTAAATTGGCTGGATGGGTCATTCCAGTGATTCAAGGTGTTCCCTCTTACCCTCCTGTCACCAGAGCAGCACAAATCAGTTTTCCCAAATCTCTTGACCTCTAATTTTTCTCTGCCTCTTGCACCTCGCTATGTTTCCATGAAAACTCCTGGTTACAGTCCTGCACATTCCCCTGTACGCAACTGCTCCCATTTTCCCCTTCTCTCCTGCACCCTCTATGTTCTGTTGTATTGTGTGTGCACTCATGTACACACACACACACACACACACACACACACACACACACCAACCAGTCCCCCCTTGCCCATTATCTGTTACTCCTACACTCTGCTTGAGTAGATCTGGTTGAATGGATAACTTTTGAAAAGAAATATTTAGGTTTAATGATAATATTTTGCCATTATTTTTCATAACTGAAAGATTGTCTGACAGCAGAGGCTGATGCATAGTCTCTGGAGAAACTCATGACAACTGGCTGACATCTCCCTTTGTTTTCAGTGGGACTGATGCTACAGCTGCCTTCAGTTAAGGTACCCTCTTTTAAAATGACCACAACCTCCCATTATTTCCAGTGAGAATTAAGCTAACAGCCATCTTTATGACCATCCTGTGGCCTCATTTCTTTTGAGAACAATGAGAGATGACAGCCATTTTGAAAGAGGGCATTTCTACGTGCCATTCTCTGTAGTAGAACATTATTCTTCAGCCTCTGCTGATGGAGAAACTTTGAGTTATGAAGAATGATTGGGGTGTGTGTGTATCAGGAAACAATCAATAACCCTTAAAAAAAAAAAGGGGGGGGGGGAGGAAAGCTATGCACAAGATTTCTGTGAGGTTTAACTATAAGAGAAGTTTGAAGTGTCTATTATTCCATTATTAAGAAAATCTGGGGCCAAGAAAAGATTGGGCGCTAGTGCTAAATTTCTTAAAGGACCTTTCTTTTAATTATTTTTAACTTATAAACTATCCAGTTGACTTGTAAATGCTCAGAAAATTAATTCGACACTCAGAGTAAGTGCTGTAATTATAAGGGGGGGGAGTCATAGGTGCTGGAACTAGGAGTGCTAGGGGTGTGGCAGCACCCCCTGGTTTGAAGTGGTTTCCATTATATGCAGGGTTTACACTTTTGTTCAATCGCTTTCAGCACCCCCACTATAAAAATTGTTCCAGCACCTGGGGGAGGAGGGTGATGCTTTATTCATCTTACAGAACAGTGGTTGAATCCCTGCTTTAAGTAGAAAACTCAGCTCAGCCTTAACTACAGAACTGTGAGCAGTGCTAGCATAACCCTTTGCACTTTTGGAACACTTTTTTCATATGAGGATCTCAAGTACATTCTAAACATAAATGTCTAATGTTTGGGTGTCCAGTTTTAGACTCATAGGGCCTATTTCCCTTCTTCCTGCCCCTCCTCAATCAACCTTAAGGAGCCCAGCTTCGGTTGACTTCAGTTAGGATTGTGGGTGCCCAGAATCTCTGAAAACCAGGCCTTCAGTATGTAACATTAGGTCTCCCAAAAAGGAGGCAATCAAAATTGGAGGCTACTCTTGAAAATGTAGGCCTTATCAAGTTAGCCTTACTCACACCCATCTGAGGTAGGTAGGTAGGTGTTACTACCCCCATTTCCTAGTGTCTTGGCTAAGGTCACACAAAATGTGGCAGTTTCAGAAATAGAACCCAGTCCTGGTTCCCAGCCTCAGTCAACACTGCTTGTACCACGAATATGATAGGGGTCAGGATAGAATTTGGCCCAATCTGTGCAACTCCACTGACTTCAGTGTGCAAAATTTGTGATTACTACTATGGTTTCATAGACCGATTTTTTTGGGGGGGGGGGGGGTCATTCTTTATAAACTGCAATGTCATGGTGTACAAGCATGTAACAGGAGACTCTGAAAATAAATATTAAGTAGAGTCAACTACCTTTTATGTAACCATGAGAGAAAATGAAAATGCTCAAAGCTGCAGTGATGCCAATAACAAAATATAATACGTTGTTGATTTTGCTGCGATGGTGGCTGGGAAGTGTGTTTGGGGAGGGGAGCTGAATGGTGAGGCTAGTTAAAATCATCCAGGAGGAGGATGTTGAAGAAGAATCTGTATTCTTCACCTGGAAGCCAGTCCCTTCCCTGGCTCACTTTTTCCCCCTCTTATCCATTTTTCCCCCTCTCCAAATTAAAAAATAAAATTTAGTTGCATGATTCTGGGTTGCAGTTTTATACAGTTTATCGCTGGACTTTTTCTGTGCTGCTGCTGTACTTTCCAATCCTAGGTGAAGAGCACGCTCAACTCCCACTGACTGATGTAAGATGCTTGCAGAATTAAGAGCCAGAATTATTAAGAAAAATATCTGTGCTGTCGCCCTATGCTGAGGCTGCCAAGATTGCACAGGCTCTTGAAATTCTCTTTTGGCCAACTTTGTTGCTACTAAAACCATTTCTGGCAAATTCTCTTATCATTATGACTTTTTTTCATTCTTCAAAATGAAAGGAAGCTTTTAAATGTTTCGCATGCAAATTGTGTGTATGCAGTGTTGTACTGCGTTGGTCCCAACATATGAGAGACAAGGTGGGTGAGGTAATATGTTTTTTACTGGACCATCTTCTGTTAGAGGAAGAGACAAGCTTTCAAGCTACATGGAACTCTCTGTATGATATTCCTGTAACTTGAATCAAGGGGCCCAGATTCTGGTTCCTACAACAGCTGCTTGCCACTACTCTGGCAGTGCAAAGTAGCCATAATGTAGACTTAATTGCCTGATGGAGGATTATTCTTGTGCAGGAAAATCTACCAGTGGCAAAGAAATGCCTTAGCAGCTCTGTCATTACCTCCCTCTGGCCCCTGAAGGAGTTGGCAGCTGTAATGATGCTGGTTCTGGTGGGACCCAACTGAGAGTGCCAATTCAGGACAAATTGCTTAGAGCAGGGCAGTTACAGCCCAAGGCTGGGGTTTTTCCACCTCTAAGGCAAACCAAACCAGTCAGGCAGAGAGGACTTTTGTGGTTAGCCAGTGGGGTAAAACCAGTCACACAAGCAATTCCCTTAGACACTCCAATTTCCCAGTATCACCACCAGTGCCACTTGTTATGGGGACAAATGGTTATGAAAACCAATGCCCCAGTAAAAGAAAAAAGGGTTCTCTCGATCCCAAAGGACCAAGCCTCAGATCCAGGTCAATATACAAATCAGATCTTGCCGACAAATCCTGCTGTTGCCAATCCTTCAGAATCTAAAGGTTTATTCATAAAAGGAAAAAGAGATAGATGAGAGCCAGAATTGGTTAAATGGAATCAATTACATACAGTAATGGCAAAGTTCTTGGTTCAGGCTTTAAACAGCAATAGAATAAACTGCAGGTTCAAATCAAGTCTCTGGAGTGCAACCACAGCTGGGATGGGTCATTCAGTCCTTTGTCCAAAGCGTCAATTTGTAGCAAAGTCCCTCCAGAGGTATGAAGCAGGATTGAAGACAAGATGGAGATGAAGCATCAGCCTTTTATAGTCTTTTCCAGATGTAAGAACACCTCTTTGTTCTTACTGTGGAAAATTACAGCAAAATGGAGTTTGGAGTCACATGGGCAAGTCCCTGCATACTTTGCTGAGTCACAAGGTGTATCTGCCTTCTCTCAATGGGTCAATTGTATAGCTCAGGGGTAGGCAACCTATGGCACGCGTGCCGAAGGTGGCACGCAAGCTGATTTTTTTCACTCACACTGCCCGGGTCCTGGCTACCAATCCGGGGGCCTCTGCATTTTAATTTAATTTTAAATTAAGCTTCTTAAACATTTTAAAAACCTTATTTACTTTACATACAACAATAGTTTAGTTATATATTAAAGACTTTTAGAGAGAGACCTTCTAAAAATGTTAAAATGTATTACTGGCACGCAAAACCTTAAATTAGAGTGAATAAATGAAGACTCGGCACACCACTTCTGAAAGGTTATAGCTGATGGTCCTTAATGGGCCATCAAGCAGGCTAGGCAGAGCTGACACCAACTTGTCTGGGATGTCCCCCAGAAGCATAGCATACGTTTGAAATACAGACAGTATAGAGCCAATATTCATAACTTCAACTACAAAAATGATACACATATATAGACAGCATAATCATAACCAGCAAACCATAACCTTGCCATAAACACCTCAAACGACAACCTCTGTACAATATTTACTGCAAATATATAACAATGGTTGCAACCGCAATCTATACGGTTACAGATTCTGTCAATAACGTCACAGCAGCCTAGGGGCAGAAGAAATAAAAAGGGATGATTTGGATGCTCTAGCGATCTTAAACTGCATGAATAACTCCTTGAGGTTCGGATTGGCTTGGCCCCTGTTATAAATCAGAACAATCTCTGCCTAGTGTCAGGGAGCTGCTGTCACAACCTGGGGTGTGGCAGTCTGGTTTAGGGGTCAGAGCAGTGGAAGTCAGGCCTAGAGGTTGGAGCTGGAGCCAGGAGCCAGGCAAGGGAGCAGGGTTGGAGCAGGACAGGAACAAGGAAGGGGGGGCAGAGCTGGGAACAAGGCAGGCACTGCAGCGATTGCAGTTTTGAGTACAAGCGTTGAGCAGTGACTGGACTCAAGAGTAGGTCTAGTGATGTTTCACAGCCCATCAGAGAGTCTGGTTGATCAGGGTGTTCAGCTAACTGTTTCCAGGCTCAGCTGCAAGCCATGTTCCTAACAGTACCCCGTTTGAGGGTGCCTCTTAGGGACCCTCGGACCAGGATTTTCAGGGTAAGTTTGATGGAAGTCCTGTAGCATGTCTGGAGCATGGATGTTCTTTAATCCCTCCCAGGCCTGGTTATCTGGATTGTAGCCCTCCCAGTTCACCAGGTACTAGAGTTTTCCCCAACTCATTGTGAGTCAAAAATTCCTTGGACCAAGTATTCTTTCTGCTGTTGAACAGTTATGGGTAGTGGCGGTAGGGTGGAGTGACTTGCTAATGGGTTCTCAGTGTAAGGCTTTAGAAGGGAGACATGAAATACAGGATGGATCTTTAGAGACTCAGATAGCAGTAGCTTGAATGTTACTGGGTTGACCGGTTCCAAGTTCATGAATGGGTACAGGTCCTGGTGATCTAGCTTGGCTGATGGGCAGGCTCATTTAAGACTCTGGGTGGATAACCAAATCCTGTCCCCCGTGGCAAGGTTGGGGATGGTTTGGTGGCCTCAGGAAGCATGGTGCTTGTAACCTTCTTTAGCGGATCTCAACTATTCCTTGAGTTCTTGGTGCACTTAGCGCAGGTGGGTGACCAACTCAACAGCAGCAGGTACTAGGGAACTTGTGGGTGTGTCTGGATGGAAATGAGAATGAAAGACATAGATGGCAAAGAATGGACTTCGTTGGGTGGAGGTGTGGTTGTATTCTTATAGGCAAATTCCATGTAGGGAAATGGAAAACCAATTGTTTACATTACATTTCTTCATCTTCACCTTGATAGGACTGCTCCGAACATATTGCAGATGACTCTGAAAGCTTTAAGTGGAATGTCTTCCCCCACTCATCTGATTACACATTACAAGGCTCAAAGGAGGATGTGACTTATGAATAATTTAAAATCACATGGATTTACGAGGGGAAGACTGGTCTTGTGGCTAAATCCCATTACTGGAAAGCAGGAGATGTGGGTTCTCTTCCTTGTTCTGCTTCACTTGCTGTGTGACCTCAGGCAAGTCACCAAACCTGGTAAGACATGTGGCTGGTGCAGGGCCATCCCTAGCCAGTTTGGTGCCCTATGCAGCCCCCCCGTGGGGGGGCTGGCCCCAGGGCTCGGTAGGAGATGGGGGGGCTGGCCCCAGGGCTCGGTGGTGGTGGGGGGGGGGACAGAGGGGAAACTGCCCCCCGGCCCCAGCCTGCTCCGCTCTGCTCCGGTGGAGCGGAGCAGGCTGGGGCCGGGTTGCTATACTTACCACGCGGTGAGTGCAGGCCCGCCCCCCTGCTGCAGTCCTCAGGGGAGGGGGGCGGGGCTGGGGTGGAGCAGGGGTGGGACAGAGCAGGGCAGGGGCTTTGGGGAAGGGGTGTAGTGGGGCAGAGCAGGGGCGGGAAGAGGCAGGGCTAGGGTGAAGCAGGGGCTGGGGCCATGGGGAAGAGGTGAGGCAGGGCAGGGGCTGGAGCAGCACGCAGCTGCGCAGGGCACCAGGAAATGTGGTGCCCCAAATTTCCTGGTGTCCTACGCAGCTGCGTATTTTGCATATGGGTAAGGACAGCCCTGAGCTGGTGAAACAAAGACAGCTGGGAGGCTAACGGAGTTAGCTAGTGGAGCAAGGCAGGGAAGTAAGGTTTGTTCCCTTAGCTAGCAAGTATTCTACAAGAAAGAACCGACAATGGGAGGAAAATGGGTAGGTGCCAGTGTAATGTTGTTAGACCAGGTGCCAGCTCGGGCCAAGGCCCCTAGGCCTCACTGAACACTGACAAATGCAAAGCTGGAAACCAGTCTGGCTCCCCTGTGTTAATATTGTTAAAATAGGTATTAGATTTATAAAAATGTGTTAGTTTAGACTTTATGAAATGCTCATGAATTGCTGCATGCATTAATCTCACTTATAATATCTGTATCCCATCTTATAAGGTAGCATTTAGGTGTTCGTTCTGAAACTGTAACCCCCCAAACCCAGTCAGGAGAGTAGCATTACCAAGAGTGAAATACTAGTTTTCCACAAGAGGTGTCATCTCCTGCCCAACAAAAGAAGGCCGGAAAACACCAGACAAGCCATTGTTGAACATCAGAGGACAAAAGACTTTGTTGTTTGTTCCCCCACACCCATGAAGAGAAAACATGCAGGTGAACTCATCCTGTCAGCTTGAGATCTGAGGAGGAAGGGAATAAAAATTCCTGACAAGAAGGAACTGGATCTTCATGCTGCTATTGCCCAATCTTTAGATAGTGAATTAATTATATTGATTACTTAAGAATCCCCAGTTATTACTTTGAGGATTGATAGGTTCTTGTCCCAAGATCAGGCACAGTATTTAAACTATTATATAGTTGGGAACCCTGATGTGCACGGTTGCAACACTCACACTATAGGAACTCTTTTATATTTACAAATATAGTTTATTAATACATTTAGCACAATCAAAAACACCCAGCTCGGTAAGGTAGATAAAGATACTACAGAATGTACATTTCCACTTCCATATACTCACACCATCCCTTGTAGAACAACCTGAAGTGTTAGCCATCATCTTCCTCATCACCTTCCTCCTCCAGTGGCCATCATTCTGGCACCTCCCAAGGACAACATCTCCTTCTCCTACCACCCTTAGGCTGGGATGCCACTTTTATAATATGTGACGCTGATGCCATTATGTTCAATGCATATTCAGTAGGGGAGTTTTCCCCTTTTCCTTATTTGTATTTCCTCATCTTAGTAATGTTGTAGTGTCTTTTCCTATAGGTTAATATATCAGTGATCTCAATTTATTATCATATACGTCAATTCATTACCATGGCCCTTTTGTGATTATGTATCACATTTATTATTTCTGTCCTAACTCATTATTTTGTTCTTTCCAAGCTGTAGTGTACCTGTTGCGTTTAAAAGGGTATGAACTTAGGAAAGCCCCTATGCCAACCTGCTTTAATGTATCCTCTATGTTAAAGGTCACAGCCATATATGGACCTTATGCTTTATCTCAACTCTATCTATCTAGGTGAAAGATCCCAAACATATGTATGCTAACTTTGCCTTAGCTCAACATAAAGGATGTGGCCTGCAGGTCCCTTGTGTTACAGCCAAAATATACTCTAATATAAACCTATTATAATAAAACAAGTAATCAAACCCATAAGAAACCTATAAGAAAAAAAATATAGGCAAGCAAGCAGGCTAGCCTTAGATGTATCTCATGTACCTGTTATATTCGTCAGTTTGTTGCCAGGACATCATGTGCCTGTGGTCAGAACTTCCCCTTAAACTCTATTTTCAACTCCCCAAATACTTAGGGGTTTTCCATTGGGCTGTTTATCTGTGCCAAGTTTATCTGTTCAAAGTTCATCGATCCCAAGCCTTAGGCTAACTTGCTGAAGCGAACGTCTTACAAGATACTGGCCTGTAGGTATCTTGCATTACTGCTGAATATAATGCAAAGCAGTAAATATAGGGAAGGCAAACTAGCCCACTGGGCTACAGTGCTTGGACTCTTGAGGGGCAAGGATTACAAAGCATAAGCAAAAGATCCCCAGCGCCTGGCCTGGGGTAGCCTTGAGGACATATAGAGCTTGCCTATTACAGCAGCTTCTATCACCCTTTGGAACCTAAGACTAACTTGTGTGTGTGCATTTACCTGCTTTAACCTTTTAAATAGTTCTTATTTCTTTTTCTTAGTCAATCCTATAATAAATTAACTACAAGCATTGTATCTGGTGTGAGATCTAAGGTGCAATTGACCTGGGGTAAGTGACTGGGACTGGGAGTAACCTGAATATTGTTGTGATTTTTTTTTTTTTTTTTTTTTTTTGGTCTAAGGGACCATCTAGCACAAAGGCAAGCTTGCCTGGGTGGCAAGATAGATTGGAGTACCCAGGGGGACTGTTTGTGACTCCATGTTAAGGCTATTATAGTAGATGGGGAGTTCACACTTGGTTGGTAAAATCTAAGTAATAGGTTTGTGCCCTGCTTCTTCACAGTTTGCCCTGAAGTACTCTCACTTGTGAGTCACTCCTGATAGCTTGACAGCCAACCCCACTGTGATGTCTTCCTCTACCCATGGGGTCCTGGCCAAACAGGGATCCTGACCCTGGAGGCTTCTACCCAGGCCCTGGTCTTGACTTACTGGGAAAGTAGCCTGCATGTCCCTACTGATGAAAGCCAGGCAGGGGGAACTATCCAGTGTGAGAAGTGTCTGTTGGTGGAGTCCCTCAGAAAGCAGGTAAGAGAGCTGCAGGAGGAGGTGGCTTGTCTGCATAGTATCTGGGAGCATGAGGACTTCATCCACAGCCAAAACATTTTTTTCCCTGTGGCTTTGTTTTATTTCCTTCATTCAGCTTCCAAGCCCACTGGATGGTCTCCCTTGCATGTAGCATTTCCTAGGTGCGATAGAGCCATTAACCAATCCTTTGTATTGCGATAATCCTTGATAACCCATCTGATTTGATAGTCCTTCTGGTTGGGGAGGGGGGACGATTCCCATGCCTGAGTTCACAGGTTCAGAGCAAACATTTTCAAAGTTATAAAGCAAAACTTACATCTTTTCTTATAGCGTGGAATACAGACATTGAAAATGAGATTAATGCATGCAGCAACTTGCAAACATTTCATAGTCTAAACACTAAATACGTTTTTATAAGACTAATACCGATTTTGAGCAAAACTAACATACAGGTGAGATGGTTTGGTCTCCAGCTATGAGTTTCAGTTCTTAGCTAATGCCTGCAGCCTGGGCAAGTGCTGGCATCTGGCCTGCCAGTGTCACACTGTCTCTTTAAATATATTTCATTATTAAGTACTATATACTTATAAGTACTTTATATATAAAGAGCATACTGTAATAGCAATTATTGGCTTCAGCAGTTGTAAGATATGGTAGCTTCAAAGTAATTGAAAACTAATATGCATCAATAGTACAGTCATTGATTTTTCATAGGATTATAGAAGACAGATGGGAATTGATATTGCAATGATGTCCTGGTTAATTGACCATTGTAGTGGTTCAGTAACATTCCTGTCAATGAGGAAAGAGATGCCCCTTTCTTTTGCGCTTTTTTCCATATTGATGAGTGTAGTTCTTTCGCTCTCTTTTTTTTTTTTTTTTTTTTTTTGTGCTTGCTTCTTTTATGGTATGGCTCTAAGGGTCTGTTTTTGAGTTGCAGGCAATCAGAATCTTACATAGAACCAGATCTTGTATCTGCCCATGCTTTTATTTTAATTGTATCACCTGCTTCATTGTTACCCACATCTATATATCATCTGGGAAACATACTGAAAGGAAGAGGGCTAAGAGAATGTTTGTAGACTGAAATGGAAGAGAGCAGGAGCCAATTTTAAACACTAGTTTTTAAAAAATTATTTTCTGTAAACAGTATTATCCTCTCCAGCAGGAAAGGGCTTACCTTGTGAAAAGAGCTTTAATAGACTTATGCCTTGCCCACACTGTCTGGCATAACTTTTTTTTTTTTTTTTTTTAACGGTGTCTAAAGTGGTTCCCTACTATGTGGAAAGTGTCAAGTGGATAGGGATCAACATATTTTCAGAGGGGTAACATCTGCAAGACTTAACTTGGTCACAGTTTATATTAAGGTGATTTTTAAAGGGTTAATAAATGATTAGTGGATGTTTTTAATAAATGGCAAATCAGATGTTAGAGTCCAATAGGTTTTTTGCAATCATGTCTTTTTACCTCCTAGAAGACCTACTGACATGTTTATAGTCCTCTTATAACACACATGCACATCTGTAACATGATTATAATGCATTAAGAATTTAATCTTTATAAACTATTTCTAAAACAAATCTTAATACAAAATGTGACAATTTTTTTCATATCTTTTGCTTTCACACTCAGTTTCCAGTGCACTCAGTGTTTTTTGTTTTTAAGCACAAACTTCCTGTTTCTGATGCGTGGTCTTAATTTCAGGTTCTTGGACATTCCTGCTGATCAAATTTGCATTTGCATCTGAATCAAATTTAAAAGCCATAACTCAGTTGAACTATTAATCTCCAGCGGTGCCACCCACTTACCAATTATTACTGTCAAATGTTACCATGAAGATTTGCTTTCTCTGCCATGTGCCTGTAGGGCTCATTTTCTTTTGTTTCCTCACACTCACCAGCTGCGATCAGTATTGCCTCAGCTGAGTCTATGGCTTTGTCTACACTGCCAATTGAACAACAACAACTTTTGTCGTTCACAGGTGGTTAAAAAAGCCCCCACACCCCCAACACAAAATTTTTGCCGCGGCAAGTGGCAGTGTAAACAGCTCATTGTCAGCAGGAGTGCTCTGCTGTCGACAACGCGAACCCTGTTCGTAAGAGGTGGAAGTATTTTGTCGGCAAAAGTGCTGACAAACAACATTTACTCTGCCCGACTTTTAGTGACATGGCCGTGTCGCCAAAAGCTGTGTAGTGTAGACAAAGCCTATAGTTCTCTTACAAAAGCACATTTTTACATTGATATTAATTCTGTTATTGTATTCCGAGCTCTGATTTGGCTGTTTCAAACCCCACGGTCTGCTTTGCTCTCTAGGGTACTGGTTTTAAACTTAGCTTAATTTCCCTCCTGATTTCCCCTAAAATTCTCTAAAATGTGGCGCTTGCTTTGTCTTTCACTCTGATCCTCATGTTGGTAATGACAGTTTTCATATACAAGTCTGCTAATGCACCGGCTTTACTGATTATATTTGGATTATGACTTTGGTTGAAGTCTCTCATTTTAGTCTTTTGTTAATTTTTTAAAAATTGTAAGTACTTCCAGTGTTCATGAATGGTGCAGTACTAATATATCTGGAAACTGAAGTAATTTCTTTATCCAGAAATAGTTTGACCAATTCTATTCTTTATGAATAATTCTGGTTACCAATTTACCTTTTTGGAGCATGATCTAAAGTCAACGAAAAGTCTCTCCTTTACGTAGTGCTTTGGATCAGGGCCCTGCTCAGTAAATTGTTCCAGAGCAAAACCAATTTTCTTTATATCAGTGTATTCGTTGTACTGAGCTGTGTAACTATATTACACCTCAAAACACTATATTAAAAAAACATTATTAAGGTTGCAGAGTCAAGCACTCTTAAGTTAGGTAATGCCAGAATTAAGGTCGCCAGTCCCAGTTTCCCCTTTTCCCTAGCTTCCAGTCTCTTGCCCAATCAGTCCTTGCCTCCCCCCACCCCAAGCTCTCAGTATCCTTGTTCAGCCATTCCCAGTTTCTCTCCTCATCTCCAGTCTCAGACTTGGCAGATTTCTTTTCCCAATCTACTTCTTTCCTTCCCCTGTTTCTAGCTGTTTCCCCCACTGCATTCAAATCAGATGGCTTCCTCCTCCACACTGATGGGGTGCCAGCAAGGCAGTGGGGACACAGAGCACAGGAGAGATGGGGCTACCTGGCTTTAATTCCAGTGTCTGGCCCGGCCAGGGCCGCCCGGGGGGGGGGGGAAGTGGGGCAATTTGCCCCGGGCCCCACAGGGGCCCCCACAAGACTATAGTATTCTATAGTATTGCAACTTTTTTTTTATGGAAGGGGCCCCCGAAATTGCTTTGCCCCAGGCCCCCTGAATCCTCTGGGTGGCCCTGGGCCTGGCCTTGGCCAGGAGCTGTAGCGAGCGGCCACAAGAAAGTCCAGCTTTAAAGCCTGAGTTAAAGACTATGGGGATGCCTACAGTTTATCTAGGCCTGCTAACACATGTGAAAACTACAGACTGCCTTGTCTTCATATTAGTTATCTCAACTTAAGAATGTGACAGATGCAAGATCCTGGAAGCATGGAAACTTCAAAAGACTATTGTATTGAGTTGTGCGATGGGATTAATCATAAACTTTGGTATCTTATAACTATTATTTGTACCTCTTTTGAGCAAGGGATTGTATGCTAGCTCCAGGGTCAGGTAAACAACTCCACCCCAGGAGGTGAATTGAATATACTGCTTCAGACCTGGTTCGAGAGGCTGAGGAGACAAAGGAAGTTTGTGTATAAAGGTCATCCTGAATTTGCTGAGGACCCCTCATTTCGATCCAAAAACTGATATGAGGTTATAACCAAGAGGGCACACCCCCAGCTGGAAGAGTTTAATAACTGGAACCTGCCAGGGTTTCCATATGGAAGATGGTGACATCTGGTAAACTTAGCAAGAGTGTAGACTGCTTATTGTTTTATTATCTGTTTTCTCTATAATGCTTGTGTCCTCAAATGTATTGTGCTCTATGAAAGCTGGCCGGTCACTGGTAATCCTGTAACATTGTCCCTGAGGGTATACCTACACTGCAATTAAAAACCCGCGTCTGGCCCTTGCAAGCTGACTTGGGCTCCAGCCAAGGGGCTGTTAAATTGAGGTGTAAGCTTGGACTGTAGCCTGGGCTCTAAGACCCTGTGAGGTAGGAGGGTCTACACAGCAATGAAACAGCCTGTTAGCCTGAGCTCTTTAAACCCGTCAGCTGGCCCTGGCCAGCCGTGGGTGTCTAAATGCAGTGTAGACATACCCTGAGAGAGAGTGAAGTCCAGGGTGCTGGATTCAGGTCAGACCTGCTGGGATAAGCATACTGAATTGCAGGGCATTACAAGTCTAAATGCTGGGCTGTAGGGAGAAGGATGCATGTCCCCTCCTATAGAGAGGTGACAGCTGGAAGACTGAGACCTAAAAGGGCGCCCTTGAACCAACCTGGGAATCTGACAAAGAACACACCCTTTTTCCTAGTAAAGTCGAGACTGCAGAAGCACAGCACAGAATCTCAGTAGAATTTAAAGCGTGTGGAAATTCTAGGCAGGTAAACATGATTACACAACTCTTCTTATTTCTGTTGACCTGTGTGGGCATGAGCGCACAGTTCAAATAAAAACTGTTTATTAGCTCATGATCTGCTTATTTGTAATGAGGGGTGAAAAGCAGCTTTTCAAAAACTTAGTAAAAGCCAATGACTCTCCTTATTTTTGGACAATCTGACTGTATTAAGATAGAGATGTTGAGGGGCGGGGTGTTTGTTTTGCAGAAGGAAATTGATGATGTTTTTAGTAACCTCCTGAAAGGGTGTAAGGCTGGTTCATCAGGTAGGGCCAGGTTGTGATACTCTTGCACCTGACTCTACAAGTGCCCCCACTTGCTTCAGTGGGACCATTTGCGGAGTAATGTGGAGTAATTTAGCATGTGAAAGAGTATCACAATCTGTCCCTTAGTGTTCTAGTTTCTTATTCCTCTTATTTACTTCCCTCTAGCCCTCCTCCATCCATTTATGTCCACAAGTGATTAAAAATATAATGGAAAGTGGATCAACGAATGCAGTTCACCTTCTGGATATGAACTTAATGCAAAAAAACAAGAGAATTAGTTTGGTTTGAAAATGCTGAGCTATATTTTAATTGTAATGTTTCTCTGTGCTGTGTCTTCAGGTTGCTCTCAATGGAGTTAGCTGGTATGTGATGAATGAAATATTGATTGGTAGGCTTCAGACGACAGATGCTATGAAATCCGAACAAACATTTTAACTAATATGAAATTCAAATTCTGATCAAACAGAAAACTAATATGAATTTCATATTTTGTTTTAATAAACACATATCTTGCTAGTGGCTGAGAACATTGTCAGGCTTCACTTCATAAGAACACCATTTTTCTGGGCTTAGATGCCAAGGTAAAGAGTGTTTTTTGTCTGCATGCAAATGCAAACCAATTAAAATTCAGAAATAATTGAAGTTGATTTTCTCAGGTAGAAATGGTGGTAGCAGCTTAGAAAATTGAAACTGTAATATATTTTCCCCAATGTGACAGGTACTTTGTATTGGTCTAAAGTGGGTAAAAATATGCAGTTGTGGGCAATATGTGTTATCTTGTACTGTCATTGAAGATGAATAGTGACCAAGTTGAAATGAAATATCATCTTTGTAAATAATAAGTGAATAGATAGGGATTGCCATACATGTCAGAACATTGTTCCAGCTAGTCCGATTCTTGCTTCTTATAGTAGTATCAGATGGTTCAGAGGAAGGTGCAAGAAACTCTACAGTGGACCATTCTGCAATAACATGCATAGAGAGGATGACTCTTCCTATTCCTGTCAATAAGTGGTTTATTCCCTGAAGCATGAGGGTTAATGCTCCTTCTTGAAGAGAATTTTTAAAATATAATATGTCTAAGTCTTGTCTGCACTTGTCCTCAATATCTTGTGGCAATGAGTTCCATAGGTTACCTATGCTTTATGCATTTAAAAATACTTAATTAGTTTTAAATGTGTCATATTTTAGTTTTATTTAATGTCCCCTTGCTCTTTATGGAGAGGGTAAACGAGCATCTGATTCACCTTTGCTATAGCATACACCATTTTGTAAACCTCTTTCATGGTTCAGAGAGGAGACAAAAGAGGACACATTTCTGTTTCTCTATAAACTTTTGAGATAAGGGGACCAGAACTAAACAAAGTATTTCAGGTGAGGGCATATTATTGATGTGTATAAAATGATCATTATAACTTTTTTTTATTCCATTCCTTTATGAACCCTAACATTTTGTTTGCTTTTTTGACTGCTGCTGCACATTGAGAAGTTTTTCATTTGAGCTGTCTGTGCTAATGCTCTGGGTCTTTCCTGAGTTGTTGCAGTTAATTTAGAGCCCATCAGTGTGTGCAAGTAGTTCATACTGGATCAATGTGCATTGAACAGTCCCCAGATTAAAATAATGATGCATGGGTGGGGATTGGATTATTTAGGGGATGGAGGGCAATGCCATTTACTTCTAGTCCACCATTCCTGGTTTGAATCCTGGTCAGGTCAACAGTGACCAAAAGTCATCACCATTTGACAGCTCTGTGGTGTCTAAATGTGAAGTGAGTTGGTGGCCTTATCATGGTTCACATTTCTGAACCCACTTTCACCATTGGTGCCCTTTTGGGAAGCCAAAGCAGAGAGGCCAAGGATGTCATAGGCACAGAGCCCATGTAGAGATTGTCCCCTTTATCTCAGTGTGGCGGAGTGTTGCTGATGCCTGTGATGCATCTGTTCGGAAGAATGTGAGGGTTTTGTTGTTTTCCCTTGGTCAATCTGGCACTTATCACACACTAAATTATTTCTCTCTGCTCTAGTCAAGTCAGGCTCTCCAACGTCTTTTCTTTCTGTGTTCCTTTGTCAGACTTGGAGTAAAACTGGCACCTGCTCTGAATAAATGAGAACTGGGCCTCAAATACATCCCTTGCGTAACTGCACTGAAATCAATGCAGCTACACCAAGGATGTATACAGCTCAGTGCCATTAGTTGCCTGTTTATGGCATTTCTCTGGCCTCCATTAGCATAATATCTGAGTATCTCACAATCTTTAATGTATCTATCCTCACAGCACCCTTGTGAGGTAGGGAAATCCTGTTATTCCCTTTTACAGATGGGGAACTGAGCCATACTGTAACTTACCCAATATTATATAGGAAATCTGTGGTAGAGCGGGGATTTTAACCTGGGTCTCAAGTCCCAGGCTAGTGCCCTAGTCACTGGACCATATTTATTCTCTAATCCTTCAAATACTGAGAGAAAGTAGTCTATTTGGTGTTAGCATAATTCAAAACTCTGTCACTGAGCATTATTATTAAACAGTTGTTTGTCAGTAGCACTCAGCAGCCCCAAACAGGGTCAGGGTTCCCAAGTGCTTGATGCTTGACAAATGTATAGTAGGAGACTGTTCTGCCTCAAGCAGCATATAATCAAAGAAGACACGTTATGTACAAAAGGAGGAGGGAGGGTGGAGCAGTTAAATATATAGTACACTACTGGCATATATCTAATGGCAGCTTTTTGCTGTTCTAAACAGATAAGACAAATATATTCAGTTGCCACTCAGCCTACTCATTTGTTGGCTGATTTTTTCTAGACATTATGGCAGAGGTGTGTGACAGAGGAAGGATTGCCCAGTTATTAGGGTCCTAATCTGGCACTCTGGAGACCGGGTTCAATTCACTACCCTGCCACACATTTCCTGTCTGACATTGGCAAGTCACTTAGTCTCTCTGTGCCTCAGTTCTCCACTTATAAAATAGCACTTCCCTACCTCACAGGTGTGCTGTGAGGATAAATGTATTAAAGATTGAGGTGCTTGGATACTATGGTAACAGGGGCCTAGAAGTACCTAAAATAGAGAGATATTATGCAAATCCATCTGGAATATACTAGATAACTTACTATAACTGGGGTACAGTTGTAACACATAACATTTAGCGCTCTGCACACTCTTGGTTCTGTCTATTTTAGGTGGAAAAAATGTTGCAACAAACTGTTGGCTGGAATGCCTTGGTCTTGCATCCTGTCTGAAGCCTTTGCGTCCACACATTACAAGTCCCAGATCTTTGTATCTGTTCAGCGCCTCATAGTTGGAGATTATTAAAGACACTGTGAACAGCAAGAAGTTGTTTTATTGGTGCTACAAAACCCAGGAACAATGCTGCATATTTTTAAGCACCATCTGCTGGCACTTTAACTATTAACTATTTACTTATATACAGACATCTCACTTCTACAGACCACCCCATAACACTGGCCACAAGTTACCCCATGGGAAGGGGGAGACTGTGGGCCAGTTGGGAAACTGAGACACTCCCATGCTGGGGCGGGAAGGGACAGCTGGCTCAGTTGATAAGTTCCTCCTTTTGTGTGTCCCCAGTTTTAATAGCAATAGGGGCAGTCCCCACTCAGCTGAAATAATCAAATTGCACACTATTGCACAATATTGGCTGGTTTTATCACATTTCATGCAAGTCAGGTTTTCCAATTTTTTTTATATCAAGCTCATATACTATAATATAATTTATATAGGCACAAGTCCAGCAAAAAAACTTAATTAAGCCCGTGCTTAACTGTAAACTTTTTTCCCAATGATATCAACGAGACTACTTCTATGCTCAAAGTTAAGCACACGCTTGAGTGTTTGCTGAATTTGGACTCTACTGAGCATCCCAATCAGATCAAAATAAAATTATAAACTTGTCACTTAAGTTTCCTTCCACTGAATAAGTAAAATACAAGCCTCTATCTCCCTCTCTACTGTTTGTTTGTGCAGCTGGTGTGATTATGACCCAGCTTATTGTTTTTGTGGATTGATTATCAGTTTATCTTTAGATTGGTTCACTCCACTAAAAATGCCCTGGACACAGTTTCTAGTGACTTATTTATTACTACATTCCAAGGTTTGCTCTCAGTCTAGATTCTGCTCAATTTATCTGCAGCCTTTGACACCATCGATCAGTGTTCTCATCGCTCGACTCTTCTCTGTATGGCCAATGTGGGGTAATGCTTGATTAGCTTTCATCTTATCTTTCCAACCACTTGTTTCTGCTTATATAGGGGAAGAAACTATCTGGGACTCATGATTAGCAATATATATATATTTTTTTACAGGTTCTCCTTTTTTATAGGTATGAAATGCTGGCCATGCTGCTAGTGGAGGGGATGATCTACGCTTATTAACTCTTCACACATTTTTATTATATATGTGTGTGTATAAATATATATATTATGGTTATATAACAAACCCTAGTAATTTCTCTTATGCTGAAGCTGAGAGATTTTTTGACTTGATAAAGTCATTTGAAGTTTCCAAAAAAAAAAATCATTCAGTGACTGATTTTTCTGTTAGTGGTGTGGAATATCCTATGTCCCTCTTCTTCACAAGCCCATCACAAGGTGAATTGACAAAATGGCCCCTGTGCTCTTGAAGAGTAGCTGGGCCAGATTCTGTTCTTGCTTCCTGAGTAAATCTCGAGTAATTTCAGTGAAAACGCAGAGTCACTCAATGGACTTCACAGGTGTAACTGAAGTCAGAATCTGGCTCTGTTTTTATTTAAACCAGGGGAAGAATTTGCTTTTAGGAGAAACTTGAAATGATGGAGGAAAGTGCTATAACTAGGAGCGAGGAGAAGGCTGGGAGAGTGAGTGGTTGTTGGGAGTCAGGTTGCCATGCTCCTAGGCTTACCTCCATAACTGGCCTCTTTCCTGCAATAAGCTCCTTCTTTAGGCTGAAGTGCTAAACTGCTAGAAGCATCTTACTTTTCTGTTAGGCTTCCTGCAGCTGAGTCCATTCTTTTTACACCTAGACAATGAATTAACTTGTGACTTTGCAGCTGACTGCACAGCTTGCTAGATACAGCAGTGTCCTTTCCCTGGGAACTGCAACCAGTCACTCACCTATAATTGCTCATACTGTAATCATCATCATCATCATAGTAATAATAACAGGGCTCAAATTTTTAAACAGGGAGAGTAAATAACCATTAGAACAGTGGCTCTCACACTTTTTTACTGGTGACCCCTTTCACATAGCAAGCCTCTGAGTGCGACCCCCCCCCCCCTTATAAATTAAAAACAATTTTTTATATATTTAACACCATTATAAATGCTGGAGGCAAAGAGGGGTTTGGGGCTCATGACCCCCCATGTAATAACCTCGTGACCCTCTGAGGGGTCCCAACCCCCAGTTTGAGAACCCCTGCATTAGAACAACTAACCAAGTGATATGGTATATTCTCTATCACATTAAGTCTTTTAAATCAAGATTGGATAGCTTTGTAAAAGATAGGCTCTAAATTATTAGGCATTACCAGGTGAAATTCTATAGCCTGTGTTATCAAGGATTAGATCATAATGGTCTCTTCTAGCCTTAATCTAGGAAATTCCCTTTCTAATGTTATAGCAGGACCTTCAACTACTAATGCTTTCAGGGGAGTTAAAGGCAGACTGTAACGTAATAAATCCATGGCTGCCTAAGAACTTAATGATTGTCATACCATGGCCACTGGAAACCTTAGAGCAACAGCAGGTATTGAATTCAGATCTTCCTGTTTCAGGAAGCATAATGGCCTACCACTTGACCTAAAGGAGAATCTCCTTTTGCTGTCAGCAGTATAGGAACTATGAGACCCAGACGAGCAGTTCTGATATTATCAGAAGAGGGCACTGGTACACATACGCTCATCAGTACATCAGAGTAGATTCAAAGTGTACAGAATGTACAATCTTGTTCCAGGAGGTGTGACCATATTAATCTCCATTCTCAATCTACACTGATTTCTTATCCATTTAACTTCAGTTGAGTTATCCTTCTGGTTTTCAAATTTCCCTTTTGATCTATGCCAGCTGACTTTTCTAACCCCTTAGTCACCTGTGTTCTTACTTATGCATTCTGTTTCTGCAATCTGGGCCCTTTCTGTTTCCTCATTGTAACAATTACTACATAACTAGCTTTATTATTTGAATACATCTGTTATTCAGTCTTTCAACAGGTAAACTAGGGATACAAGTAAGAATGAGGGGGAAAAAATCTAAGTCTACGTAATGGTTATAATTCAGACAAGAAAAAATATTCTATAGAAAGACTGGAAATTTAGTGGTCATTAACCAGGGGGGAAAACCTAGTTTCCAAAGCCCCTTTTATATTGGGATAATATGTCAGGTCAGTAAAAATTTCAGTCATGAGGATCAGTTAAATAAAGTCTGTATCCAAAGCCAGCCAGTATGCATAACAGCCATGTAGCACTATGGCAGTTTCCTGAGTAATGAAGACCATAAGTCTGTAAAATAGTCCTACTTGCTCAACTGTTTGTAAAGCCATTTATCATAGGAAAGAACCTAATAGAAAATGTACCCTCTAGTCAAATGAGACGGGACTGAACTCTGTTCACTTACTTTCTTTTGCTTACCACTACTGATCAGACACAGAGATGGATTAAGATTTATTGGGGCCCTGGGCACAAAGAACATTTGGGCCCCCCACATCCTGAGGGTCCGGGGCACCAGAATGGGGGGGAGCATGACTTTTTAACATGGCATAGTAGCTTCGGGCAGGCATGGAGTGGCAGTGGCATGGGCGTAGTTTGGGGGAGGCGGGGGCATTGCCCCCCAAACTGCAGGCCTCAGGCCAGAGTCAACAGAAGGAGTGGAGCCGCATGGGGTTGCTGCCTTGGACACAAATCCCAGGTGGCAGTGGGGGCAGCCTGGCAGCAGCGGGACGTGGTGGGGGCAGCCTGGCAGAAGGAACTGGGCACAGGTACTGGGCGAGCCTGGGTGGAGTGCGGCTGCCGCTGAGGCCATGCCAGTAACAGCGGGAGCTGCACCGGAGGAGCCCTCCCTGCCCAGCTCCTCACTGCCTGTGACGCCCCGGAGCTCCCCGCCACCTCCCAGGCCGGGGTAGGGCCTCCTCTCCCTGCAGATCGTGTCTGAAGACCCTGGGGAGGGGCAGCAGGTTGACCCGTAGCCCCCACCCCTGGGTCCCACCAGCAGCGGCATATCCAGGGTGAGGTGGGAACACAGGCTGGGGGCTGCTCTTGGGCACACCGGGCAGGGCAGGCGGAGGGTCTAGGGTTCCCCACAGCAGTCCAGGCTCCCTGGGCGTCTCTTACCACTGTCCAGCTCTGGCTTCCGGCCTGGCCAGGGGCAGGGACCCTGGGGGAAGAGGAGGAGCAGGGGGGCGGGGCCACAGTTCTGGCACCGGTGGCCCCCCCACTTCTACTCAGATTCTGGTGCTCCTGTGGGGCCCCTGGGCATGAGCCATGGGGGCCCATTCGTTAATCCTCCACTGATCATACAGGTTTATGATCTACATTTTATTTCCTAACAGTGGGTTAAATTCTGCTCCCATTAACGTTGATGTCAAAACTCCCATGCATTTCAATGGGATCAGCATTAGATCTATAATCACTGACACTATGATAGGTGTGTGATAGAACTGCTCCCAAATCCATACAATAACAGACCTTGTATCTTGGTACAAAGCAACAATCACACGTATGTACCATGTCAGGTTTCAGATTTCTGAATTTCATACAGGTGAGCAGTAAACATGCGAAAGATCCATTTATAATTAAAACCCCAAAATTAAGCTGCTTCTATAAGGAGGTTTAGAACTGGTTGTAGAACACATTGCCCATTGTTCAGGAACTTAATAGTTTGTAGGTTCCTCACCCTGTCCAGCATTACTTGAAGCTTAAGCGTTTTTTAAACTTTAGACAAAAGTTGTTGCTGAAGATGTCTAGTGTCTAAAGGGATGCACTCTCCTATCTGATTTGTAAGCCTAAGAATTTTAGATACCCGAGAGGGGAAATGTGTGCTGTATGAATGGAATTATTTTATGTCTATGCCAACTGTCCAGAATGCATGAACTAATCCGCCATCACCCTGTCTTAGGCTAGGTCTACACTACCCGCCTGAATCGGCGGGTAGAAATCGACCTCTCGGGGATCGAATTATCGCATCTCGTCGGGACACGACAATCGATCCCCGAATCGACGTTCTTATTCCACCAGCGGAGGTGGGAGTAAGCGCCGTCGACGGGAAGCCGCGGAGGTCGATTTTGCCACCGTCCTTACAGCGGGGTAAGTCGGCTGCGATACGTTGAATTCAGCTACGCTATTCGCGTAGCTGAATTTGCGTATCTTAAATCGACCCCCCCCTGTAGTGAGGACGTAACCTGAGAGACATTGAGTCATTTCCCTTTTTAAAATCTCCTCTTAAAACTTTCCTTTTCTTTTACTTAACAATTGACTCAGTATGTCATGTGTTTTGTCATATTCTGTAAGTATGGATGTGATCTAGGGATACATTTTTATTGTATCTATGGCACCTCCTCTGTTCTCTGCACCTCACTGTATGTTGCATTCTTTAAACCCGGGGTTCTCAACCTTTTTCTGTCTGAGCCTCCTCACCCCCACCCCCACCATGTGCTATAAAAATTCCATGGCTCACCCATGCCACAACAACTATTTTTCAGTAGATTAAAAGCCCAGGCTGGTGTCAGGGGGCAGAGCAATTGCACAGGGCCCCATGCCACAGGGGGCCCCCCAGAACTAAGTTGCTTGGGCTTCAGCCTGGGGTGGAGGAGCTCAGGCTTTGGCTTTCTGCCCAGGGAGTAGGTGCTCAGGCTTTGACTTCAGCCCCGGGCAGCAGGGCTCTGGATTCAGCTTTCTGCCCTGGGCCCCAGTGAGTTTAACACTGGCTCTGCTCTCTAGTTTATTTTGGCGGAGCCCTTGAAACCTGCTCGTGGTCCCCCAGAGGGACCTGGACCCTTGGTTGAGAACTGCTGCTTTAAACATTATGGTCCTGATTCTGCAGTCTCTCCCACTGGTGTAAATCAGGAGTACCTCCCTTGAATACAGTGGAATTATACTGTGAAACAGGGGTAACTGAGACTAGAATTGTGCCCTATGCCTTCACCTGTCGTATTCTATCTTGCTGGGACCCATGCTGTTCACCTGGCTGACTCACTCAAAGGCTTGTGAAAGAGAATACACTTATAAAATATGCACTAGTATGTTATTGATTTTCATCAGGTTAATGGTAACATGACATGATTCTGGTATTTGTCATGCCAATTTGGTAAAACCTTTAGAAATGAGTGGAAAGAGTTGTATAAATAAGTAATTTGATTTCAAATCTATTGAGCTCTCATGTTTTGTCAGCATCACTCCATGACTGGAGCTACAGTGTCCTTGCAGAAGCAGGAAGATGTATTTCTGTCACCACTCTTCTATAATGGTAAAGCTCCCTGACTCGTTTGAATGACTAAATGGTGATAGACATAAAATGAGGAGTGACAGTTCTTGAATATCTTAACACACCATTTGCAAGCTGTTTGGCCACTATTTCTACTGTAACTGGAATAACGAGGAGTCCTTGTGGCACCTTAGAGACTAACAAATTTATTTGGGCATAAGCTTTCGTGGGCTATAGCCCACTTCATCAGATGCATGAAGTGAAAAATACAGGAGCAGGTATAAATACATGAAAGGATGGGGGTGTTTTACCAAGTGTGAGGTCAGTCTAACGAGATAAATCAATTAACAGCAGGATAGCAAGGGAGGAAAAATCTCTTTTGAAGTGGTAAGAGAGTGGCCCATTACAGACAGGTTTCAGAGTAGCAGCCGTGTTAGTCTGTATTCGCAAAAAGAACAGGAGTACTTGTGGCACCTTAAAGACTAACAAATTTATTTGAGCATAAGCTTTCGTGGGCTATGAGCCCACTTCATCGGATGCATAGAATGGAACATATAGTAAGGATATATATATATATATATATATATATATATATATATATATATATATATATATATATATATAGAACATGAAAAGGTGGAAGTAGCCATATCAACTCTAAGAGGCTAATTAATTAAGATGAGCTATAATAAGCAGGAGAAAAAAATTTTTGTAGCGATAATCAAGATGGCCCATTTCAGACAGTTGACAAGAGGTGTGAGGATACTTAACATGGGGAAATAGATTCAATCTGTGTAATGACTCAGCCATTCCCAGTTTCTATTCAAGCCTAAATTGATGGTATCTAGTTTGCATATTAATTCCAGTTCAGCAGTTTCTCGTGGACAGACAGTTTACAAGAAGGTGTGAGTAACAGTAGGGAGAAATTAGTATTGGGGAAATTAAGTTTAGGCTTTGTAATGACCCAACCACTCCCAGTCTTTATTCAGGGCGTCACCTACAGCCCCCAACTAAAACCTCTCCAGTGCATCATCAAGGATCTACAACCTATCCTGAAGGATGATCCCTCACTCTCACAGATCTTGGGAGACAGGTCAGTCCTCACCTACAGACAGCCCCCCAACCTGAAACAAATACTCACCACACAACAAAAACACCAACCCAGGAACCACACCCTGCTACAAACCCTGATGCCAACTCTGTCCACATATCTATTCAAGGGACACCGTCATAGGACCTAACCACATCAGCCACACCATCTGGGGCTCATTTACCTGCACATCTACCAATGTGATATATGCCAACATGTGCCAGCAATGCCCCTCTGCCATGTACATTGGCCAAACTGGACAGTTTCTATGCAAAAGAATAAATGGACACAAATCTGACATCAGGAACCATAGCATTCAAAAACCAGTAGGAGAACACTTCAATCTCTCTGGTCACTCAATAACAGACCTAAAATGGCAATTCTTCAACAAAAAAACTTCAAAAACAGACTTCAATGTAAAGCTGCAGAACTGGAATAAATTTGCAAACTGGATATCATCAGATTAGGCCTGAATAAAGACTGGGAGTGGCTAGGCCATTACAAAATCTAAACTTAATTTCCCCAATACTAATTTTCCCCTACTGTTACTCACACCTTCTTGTCAACTGTCTGTAATGGGCCACTCTCTTACTATCCTGCTGTTAATTGATTTATCTCGTTAGACTGACCTCACACTTGATAAAGCAACCCCCATCCTTTCATGTATTTATACCTGCTCCTGTATTTTTCACTTCATGCACCTGATGAAGTGGGCTCTAGCCCACGAAAGCTTATGCCCAAATACATTTGTTAGTCTCTAAGGTGCCACAAGGACTCCTCGTTGTTTTTGCTGATACAGACTAACACGGCTACCCCTCTGAAACCTGTAACTGGAATGACACTGTGCTAGGATAGAGTTGTTCTAAGCATTTACACGCCACCTCCTCACAGTGCCTGATCTTGTTCCTATTGCAATCACTGCCAAAAACTCCTACTGACTTCAAAGGGAGCAAGACTGGACACTTAACCTTCTGGTTTTATCTGATTCTCTATCACAGGGTGCAACAGAAACAGCTCAAAGAGTTTCATTGTTCCTAAAGGGCTAAAACTGATCTGATCTGAAGGCCCAGTTTTTCTGGCTGGCTCAGAAGCACCTCACTCTCAGGAGTGCAGGAACAATTTGTACAGTGTGAGTGCTGAGAGCCATTGAACCAAACTGTAAACCTTGTATATGACGGAAACCACTTCAAGCCAGGAGGTGCGGCAGCACCCGTAGTTCCAGCATGTATGCTCACTCTCTCACCTCCTATTCTTATCCCTCAGAGACCTGCCTCTTCACTCCCTTTCCCTTCCCCACAGAAAGCATGCCATTTCCTAGTACTGCATGCTTGCTGGATACAGCTGCTGTTCCCTGCATTGACTATGTGGAGGTGCTACCTAACGCATGTCTGCTGCCCTGCTTAGTCACTTCGTTCATTCAGCTCCTCACACCGCTTGCATTCCCTCTTTTCTACATCTCCTTCCATGCTCTTCCTCCACTGCTTCCTCTCTGCATCTCCCACTTCTCCACTCAGTTGACACTGTTTTTTCCCCCCGCCCCCATGCTGATCACTTCTGGAAAAACATCAGAGAGATTATTATTGTTCATAAGTTTTGTGCAATGCCCTGACAATGGGATCCTAAAGACCAGAGCCCCATTGTGCTTGGCACTGTACAAATATAACAAAAAGACAGTCCCTACCCCAAATAGGTAGGTATGACAAGGGAAAGAGGGGAATATAAGATAGTAATAACACAGTTATAAATCATAAACAGAATAAGCAGCAGTCACAATTGCATTACAATTAGATATGGATCTGAGCCAAACCCTGAGATCTAAATACCCTCGAACTTTGGTCTGAGAATTGGGGCTCAAAATCCAAATCTAAGTGTTGCTAATGGCCCTGTTTTTATAATGGGCTGAATCAAATGCCTTATCTGAACATCACTAAACTTTGTGAGAAAGGGGTGTTAAAATCCAGATCTGCATCTTTCATAGCATGGGCCCATGTTTAGGTAAAAGTGGTGCGGGGAGGGGGCGGCTTCTGATTGCAGTTGTACTGAAAAAACAAAATTCAGAATGTGGCTTATTACAGCAACATTCTTTATTGAAACATTGCAGTCGTACAATGCTCAGGAAAGCTTTTGCAGGCACGACTTCCTAACAAGATAATTATTGATAGATAAATCAGCAGGTTTAAAAAAATAAAAAACTATAAAATACTCCACTACCAACAAACATTTACCTGAGAGGTACTTTTCTCCTCTCTTTAGTTTTGTTTTAGTATCCTAATCTAAGAGGTTATGGTGGAGGTGTGCATACAGCATATACACTTTTGGAGAATAATAAGTGAAAGTCACTATAGAAATAATACAAGAGTGCTTAAGAATGACTTTTAAATGGTTCAGTGAAGTAGATACTTGAACTGCAATCTAAATTCTATCAGACAAGGTAATGGAGGATGAAGAAACTGTGGTATGCAGAGTGACTGGAAAACTAAATGATAATGTAAGCTTAAGGTACAGAAGAATTGTTGAGCTTTGATAAGACTTTTGTAAAGGGGGCAAGAGGTGGTAATGTGTATATAGATGGGAGGACTGTAATCAGGGCCGGCTTCAGCATTTCTGCCGCCCCAAGCAAAAAAAAAAAATAATGCTGCAATCGGTGGCGGCAGTTCAGCGGCAGGTCCTTCACTCCTAGAGGGAGTGAGGGACCTGCCGCCCCCGAATTGCCGCAGGTGCCGCCCCTCTCCCTTGGCCGCCCCAAGCACCTGCTTGTTAAGCTGGTGCCTGGAGCCGACCCTGACTGTAATCTGAAACAGGGAAAAGGAATATCCAACTTGAAAAGATCTAGCCCAGGAGAAGATCTAGCCCATGCTTCTGCTCTCTAATTGCTTGGCCCACAGTAACTATCGGTGTACTACAGGTTTTCTGTGTTTTAGTTTAAAACCTTGTACTGTTTAGAGCTCAAGAGATTCTAAATAGTGTCCATTGTCTCACTTATTGTTTTCTCTCATTGGTGAATTCCATGAGGAGTATTTGCTGCCCCTATTATAACAGCAGTCAATGGAGAGTGATCACCTCATTTGACTTTGTAAACCTGACATCATGTGATGGGCAGTAAGAAATAAAGTCAAGGCTGGGGACCCTCTCCTGCATTTCTTAGGCTCCCGATTCCCAATGAAATTAATTTAGATATAAATGTTGAGGTGGAGAAAACTATTCTCATGGTTTAGTGTTTGTGGGCCTCCCAGAAGTAAGCAAACTCTAGGCAGGGTTTTGCACAAAGGCAGGGTAAGGGCTTGGTGGAGTGGGAGGTTATTTTATCTCTAGGGGACAGTGCTGAAGGCATGAAGAAGGGAGTAAAAGAAAGAAACAAAGGGGAAGGGGAGGCTGCTAACATTAGGCCAGATTTTCAAAGGTATTTGGGTGCATAAAGACGCGGATAGACACATACTGGGATTTTCAAAATCACTTAAGCAGGCTAGGCATCTACCTGGAGTGAGGTGCCTAATCTGTTTAGGTGCTTTTGAAAATCCCATTGGGCACCTATCTGCATCTTTTGGGGCCTAAATACCTTTGAAAACCTGGCTCAAACTAGCTAATAGGATAAGGAGGGATGTTAAAAGGAATAAAATCTGAGCTGCAAGCCAGGTTGGAGTCTTGCAGGGCCTTGAAGGTAAGGATGAGTCTTTCTACTTGATACAGTAGACAAGAGGGACCAATGAGAGGGTTCAAAGAAGGGAGTGATGTAGACTTGATTGGGAGAAGATCATTTTTAGCAGCTGCATGTTTGAATGGGCTGGAGGAGAACAATGTCATAATCATGGAGGCCTGCTGGGACGCAGTTGCAGTCATTGTGAGGCAGGACGTGGTGTGGGTATATACCAGTGTTGTAGCCTCTGGGAAATGAAGAGTAGGATTTTGCTGGGCTGTGGTGGAAGAAACAGGAAGGCTTGGAGACCGCCTGGAAGTGTGAAAGGAAAAGGGAGAGAGGAGTCAAAGTTGACCCCAATGTTGTGAACCTGAATGATGGTGAGAATGGTGATGCTGTCCATTGTGATGAAGAAAGTGAGGCAGGCTTGTGAGGGAAAAATGAGGAATTCTGTTATGGCCAGGATTCACTTGGCAGGCCCCCATCTGATGACAAACTACGTAGAATAGCATCAAAGTGGGATTGGACAGCTTGATACAGGCGTAAAGACTGCAAGATTTGGCCTGTTAAATGATTAGGGTGAAATTCTGCCTTCAATTACATAATGCCACTGAAGGCATGTAAGTAAAATGGGGGCATAATTTTTTTTGAGGGGGCGGACAAATGTGCAAATGTGGTAAAGAGGAAAAAGGAAAAGCCAATCTCATTTTGATATGAAATGTCAGCTAGAATTGTTCTGAAAAAATGGGAATGTTTATTTTTGTAGGCGGATAAACTATGGTGGCACTTTATTTAAGAAATGCATCAGAAAAACAGAGCACCCGCAATTTCTATCAATTGTTTATCAACAATTGACGACAAAATTTCTTCAAATGTTCATGTAGAGTTGAAGTGTTCAGCTCAAGGGCAGGTTTCTTCAGCAATCAAAGCTGATCAGAAAGGAAACCTAAGCAAAACAATGAAGATGTGTGACAAAGCATTCTGAGTAAACAGAGTTGATATATTACTCATGCAACAACAAAAAAAAGCATTTTTTGTGTGTTTGTATTATTTTATGGATACTAATGATCTGGCTGCTGCTGAATACAGTAAAGTAGCATATGTTGTGTTGAAATTTGAACCTGAAGAGATGACTGTCAATACAAGTAAATATGATAACTGCCTGGAAGCAGAAATAATTTTTAAATGTCTAATCAAATATGATTCCTTGAACACTTGGAAAGAAGCTCAGACAAAAGAAAGATAGCTGAATAATGATTGATTTTTAGCATTGGCTATTGCAAAACATACTGTCAATAAGCAAATCTAAACTCCTAAACAACTGAACTCAAATCCATTTCTCTGATTTGTCCTCCCAATAGGGTTAAGTATCTGACATGATTACACTATATTTTTAGCTGATTGGACAGTGCCATCCATTTAATTTGGATTGGCTCTGTTAATGCAAAACTGCTACTATCAACATTAGTATTTATCAAACAGCAATACCACTTACAGTCTCCAAGCCTTTGAATCTTCACCCAGAAGTGCAGGCGCGCAAGTGAGGAATATTTTGGCAGTTAAGCAAAGCACCTTTCTGACTATCAGCCCTGCCCAGGTTTTAAATATAAATATCATAGAATAATAGAATATAAGGATTGGAAGGGACCTCAGGAGGTCATCTAGTCCAAACCCCTGCTCAAAGCAGGACCAATCCCCAACTAAATCATCCCAGCCAGGGCTTCATCAAGCCTGACCTTAAAAACCTCTAAGGAAGGAGACTCCACCACCTCCCTAGGTAACCCGTTCCAGTGCTTCACCACCCTCCTAGTGAAAAAGTTTTTCCTAATATCCAACCTAAACCTCCCCCACTGCAACTTGAGACCGTTACCCCTTGTTCTGTCATCTTCTACCACTGAGAACAGTCTAGATCCATCCTCTTTGGAACCCCTTTTCAGGTAGCTGAAAGCAGCTATCAAATCCCCCCTCATTCTTCTCTTCTGCAGACTAAACAATCCCAGTTCCCTCAGCCGCTCCTCATAAGTCATGTGCTCCAGCCCCCTAATCATTTTTGTTACCCTCCGCTGGACTCTTTCCAATTTTTCCACAGCCTTCTTGTAGTGTGGGGCCCAAAACTGGACACAGTACTCCAGATGAGGCCTCACCAATGCAGAATAGAGGGGAATGATCATGTCCCTCAATCTGCTAGCAATGCCCCTACTTATACAGCCCAAAATGCCGTTAGCCTTCTTGGCAACAAGGGCACACTGTCGACTCATATCCAGCTTCTCGTCCACTGTAACCCCTAGGTCCTTTTCTGCAGAACTGCTGCCTAGCCACTCAGTCCCTAGTCTGTAGCAGTGCATGGGATTCTTCCATCCTAAGTGCAGGACTCTGCACTTGTCCTTGTTGAACCTCATCAGATTTCTTTTGGCCCAATCCTCTAATTTGTCTAGGTCCCTCTGTATCCTATCCCTACCCTCCAGCGTATCTACCACTCCTCCCAGTTTAGTGTCATCTGCAAACTTGCTGAGGGTGCAGCCCACGCCATCCTCCCGTCATTAATGAAGATATTGAACAAAACCGGCCCCAGGACCGACCCTTGGGGCACTCCGCTTGATACCGGCTGCCAACTAGACATGGAGCCATTGATCACTACCCGTTGAGCCCGACGATCTAGCCAGCTTTCTGTCCACCTTATAGTCCATTCATCCAGCCCATACTTCTTTAACTTGCTGGCAAGAATACTGTGGGAGACTGTATCAAAAGCTTTGCTAAAGTCAAGGAATAACACATCCACTGCTTTCCCCTCATCCACAGAGCCAGTTATCTCATCATAGAAGGCAATTAGGTTAGTCAGGCATGACTTGCCCTTGGTAAATCCATGCTGACTGTTCCTGATCACTTACCTCTCCTCTAAGTGCTTCAGAATTGATTCCTTGAGGACCTGCTCCATGATTTTTCCAGGGACTGATGTGAGGCTGACTGGCCTGTAGTTCCCCGAATCCTCCTTCTTCCCTTTTTTAAAGATGAGCACTACATTAGCCTTTTTCCAGTCATCCAGGACCTCCCCTGGTTGCCATGAGTTTTCAAAGATAATGGCCAATGGCTCTGCAATCACATCCGCCAAGTCCTTTTGCACCCTCGGATGCAGCACATCAAGCCCCATGTACTTGTGCTCGTCCACCTTTTCTAAATAGTCCTGAACCACTTCTTTCTCCACAGAGGGCTGGTCACCTCCTCCCCATGCTGTGCTGCCTAGTGCAGTAGTCTGGGAGCTGACCTTGTTCGTGTAGACAGAGGCAAAAAAAGCATTGAGTACATTAGCTTTTTCCACATCCCCTGGCACTAGGTTGCCTCCCTCATTCAGTAAGGGGCCCACACTTTCCTTGACTTTCTTCTTGTTGCTAACGTACCTGAAGAAACCCTTCTTGTTACTCTTAACATCTCTTGACATGACAAACAGCAGCTTTTCTAAACTACAGGGTACCAATATCCCCAGACTAGATACCTGAGGGGCATCGGGCATACACAGATATATCAAAGGAGCCTATAAGGGGAACCCAATCCTGTGAAGTGCAGAGTGCCTTTATTGTACTGAAGTTGCTGGGAGAGGAAGGTGCTCGCCAGAACCTTTCAGGAGCCACTTGGCACCATGCAAGATTGGGCCTTGCTCAGCAGGCTGTTGGTAGAAAGATATCACTGTCTAGTGCCTGATCTTTCTCCCTTTTAAGTCAATGGCAAGACTCCCATAGTCTTTAATATGTCCCTTAGCAATATTTTATCAGATTACATTTCACATCTCCTTTTCTTTAAAATAAGGAATTCCCATCCTTAGTTCCACTTGATTTTTGTTCCACAAACATTTTTTGTTGCAATTTCAGTGTAGATTTATTATCCCTATCACATTTCACACTCCATTGACTTCGGTGAAGTTGTATCTGCGTTGATAATGTGTGGACCTGGTGTCTCCAAATGCAAAGTCAAACTCAGTTTTCTTAGAAAACCAGACCTTAAACAGTGCTAGTTGAACTGTTGCCTTTAAAGATAGTTCTCTAAAATGAAATGTGCATTGGAGATGCTGATTTGAGAGAAGAGTCAAATCACAAAATGGGCCAGGTTCACTGCAGCCTGCTGCAGACCCTGCTGAAGGGTTCTGCTGTTGGAAAGTCCACCGCGAGAGGGACTACAATGGTGCGAGATGCCCAACTAGTTAGTGCAGTCTCTAAAGTGGGTACACTGGCTGGTGAGACAATATGAGGGCAGCCAGAACATGAACTGGTTCAGCTCATTCCCTAGGCAGCATTAATCAGTGGGGCTTTTGTAGAGAGGAGATTGAGCTTGACCCATGCTTGCAGAAATCAGAGGGAAAGCAAATTCTGTGGGTGAATCTCTCCCTGCGATACAATGAGCCAGGTTGGTTCACAGAGGTGCTATTTACACTTAGTTTGCCAACACAAGTGAATCTGGCCTGATATGTATCACTTGGCTAAATCTCAGCCAAAGGGGGTGGGGGGTGGATGTGGTAAAATATCTGAAGGATGAAAACACTGTAATGAAGAGATGGAGCTGTTCAGGGTGGCTCTGGGGACTGCTACGTAATTAGGAGTAATGGAATGAAATTGAGAGTAGGACAATTCAGGATGACTATTAGGAAAACAATTCTTCACTTGAACTGTGGCTTTAATGTAGTCACATCTGGTTACAACTTACTTACAAGTTTTCTCTGTTTTATGGAGGGATTTAGTCCAGTACACTACATGGGCATTAAATTCACTTAAAAAAAAAAAAAAAAGGAAATATTAGGTCTGCCCTGTCTACACTACAGCTAGACTGCACAAGGGTGGAGAGAATGATTCATAGTATGAGGGGAAAATATAGAAGTAAATGGTCATGGTTATGGGGACACCATTAGCTTTTGTCCCCAGCATACATTTTAACTGTGCTGTGACTGGGTTGTGTAGATGAGCCCTTAGTGTAGCTTGTATGTAAAAACCCAGAATTACACAAATACAGCAATCTGCATCTGAGTTATAGTGCATCATTAGTATTGCAAATACTGTACTTATTTGGGGCTGATACTGCATGATCATCCTCTGGTGAGGTATTGATACCCAATGAATTTAAGGGATGCAGGATTAGACTCTGTGGGGTTTTGTTCTTGTGCCGGTTTAAACCCTGATCCTGCAAACATGAAGATGCTTAATTTTAAGCATGTGAATAAACCCACTGAAGTCAATGGGGGTAGTCACATGCTTAAAATTAAGCATGTGCTCAAGAGTTTTGCTGAGTAGGGGCCTTTGCACAGAACAGGTCCTTTATTTTTCTTTATTAGTATTATAAAATCATTATTTAATATGTTCCATAATTCATAATCTGATAGTGACAGGCACTCTATCAAATGGTGCGTTGCTACTTAGTGATTGTTTGATTGAAGTCATGAAGTCTAGAGGCCACATGCAGTATGCAAGAGATCCAGACAGGTCTTTGATAGTATGTTTTCAAAAATCAGTGGGTGTCTGAACCAGTATATAAAAAATCTGAATGAATCCAACTCACTCTCCCACTGATAGAGGATCACTAACATCCAGTAATTGCAGCTAAGAGATGGAGAACATAGAAAAAGAAAATAGTGTATGGGTGGGGAAGAATAAACAGAAGAGACAAAAACATTCTGCATTAAGTGAGCTGTAACAAAGTATTTTCAGTAATACTTTTCTGTTGACAACAGAGACCCCATGAGTGCATTTCCCCCCCCTCCTTCCAAAACAGAAGATTTGTGTGTTTTGCAATGCAGTTTTATGCAGCTTAAAACAATAAGAGCACTGCTGGAAAATTGGAGGAACAATGATTTATTCCTTGGCTGAAAGCTGAACAAGGGAAAACACATAAACACTGCACTGTAGGCACAAAGGATGATTATTTTTGCCACATGAAACCGTTATTAAAAATTCATGGGGAAAAATAATTTTTGACAGGACTGTGTAGGTATTTTAGGTTTTATAAAAATAACTGTCAAAGAAAGGTTTGTCAGCAACTGCTATCTCTGCTCTGCCATTCACAGCTTGTTTATGATTTTTCCTGAAAAAGTGGGAGTATTTGTTTATTGATGGATCAATTTATATGATTATAGCAGACTCAAATCACAAAAATATAGTAGAGACAAATCCATGGTCTAATTTAAGTTACTTTTTTTGATCAATTTGTCTTGCAAATAAATAAAATTCCATTTTATATAATAAATGCATTGCTTTTCCAGATACCAGGCTCTGTATCTCCGATGAAATCATAGTAATTTGTATGGGATTTTAAAGAGCATCTTGGCACTAAAATATTTAAAAGTTGCCTTCTGTTTTCTTGACATTTTTTATAATTTAGATGCTGCAAATCCAGATTCCCCAGGCACTCTCATAAGACATAGTTCTAAGCAAATTTTGTTGGTGGTGGTATTTCTAATATTCTTTTACCCCAGCTCTGATCAGCATGGTAAGGGGGCGGGGGGTTGGATAATCGGCAGGGAGTCCCAGGGGGCAGTCAGGGGACAGGGAGCAGGGGGGTTGGATGGGGTGGAGGTTCAGGGGTGTGGATGGGGTCAGGGGATGGGGAACAGGGGGGTTGGATAGGCGTGGGAGTCCCAGGGCCCTGTCAGGGGGCAGGGGTATGGATAGGGGTTGGGACAGTCAGGGGACAGGGAGCAGGGGGGGTTGGTAGGGGGTGGGGTCCTGGGGGGTGGTTAGGGGACAAGGAGCAGGGGGATTGGATGGGTTGGGGGTTCTGAGAGGGGCAGTCAGGGTGGGAAGTGGGAGGGGTCAGATAGGGGGTGGGGGCCAGGCTGTTTGGGGAGGCACAGCCTTCCCTACCCGGTCCTCCATACAATTTCAGAACCCTGATGTGGCCCTCGGGCCAAAAAGTTTGCCCAACCCTGGCCTAATCTCTACAATTCTGAGAATGTGTCCCAGTTGCAATGATTCAAATAAGCCTTTTACCACCACCTGTCACTGATCCCAGTTTGGAAAAATAACTTTCTGCACACTGTAAAATCAGATGTTTTCACTTTCTCAAATCTAATTTTACACAAGCAGAAGAAACAACATATGATGAAGCAAAAGGTGAATGTTAAGATCATTCTCTTTGGTTTTATCTTCAGGCTTTGCTTTTATTCTGATGGATGACACTTGTGTTTGACTTCCTTTTATACAACTTTTTTACAATTTGCATCTCTGCATGTAAATATTAACATTTTGCACTTCCATTGCATCTTCCAGCTGAGGTCATTGTATGTAGAGATTACGTGATGGAGTGGTGTGATGAAAGTTTTATCTGCATGAGTTTGAGATGGCCACATTACTCAAATGAGTTGTTCTGGTCATCCCAAATCTCTAAAATGTGGAAAGCTTAAAAATATTGATACTATTTTTCATATTTATCCACATGTAAAAGCTCTTGGAATTCTGAGTCCAACTGTGCAGGGCTCTGGGGTAGAGGAAAATTAAAACGAAACAAATTTTAGAAACTTCAAAAAATTATCCAAAATAGTTTCCCCATAAAGAATGTCATGAGTTAAAGATATCTTGGGATTGTCTGAGGATTAGCAGTAAATGCTCCTAGATTAATAGTTTTAGGCCAAAAGGAACCATTAGATCATCTAGTCTGACCACCTGTATATCACAGGCCATTAGATTTCACCCTATGGCCCCTGTATTTATCCCAATAACTTGTGTTTGGCTAAAGCCTATCTTCCAAAAAGTGTTGTGTCCCACTGGAAAAGCTGTGAACGCATACATCTTGTTTCAGTGGCGTGCATCTTCCATTTCTAGCCATGAAGAGTCATAAGAAATGAGACCTTAAATCTGCTACTCAGTCACAGAGTGAATAGTCTCTCTGCTGGGGAAGAAATTCCACATTTGCTGAGGAAAGAGGAAAAGATTGTTCTTGCAGTCTTCTTTAAAATGGTGGTTCTTTGAGGCTGCTCATAGAGTTGCTATGTTAGAAGTCCACATGGAGATGGATAAGTGAAGCAGAGGGTTGGTGAAATATAAAATATGGATTATTAATGAAATTTATCATGTGGCTATCGTATCGCCACTTCAAATAAGTATATATGTATTAGTGTATGTTACATATACACGCATGCAAGCTTTCATGTGAATGTATATTATATTACACACAAAAGAACACTAAGCCCAGCCTAGTGCAAAGTCAAGCACTCAAAAATTAGGAAATATCAAAATTCAGGTTGCACGTACAATTTGAATGATGCCTGGTCAACACTATGGAATTAGATCGGCATAAGGTGGCTTACATCGACCTAAAAATGTCTGTGTCTACACTACCAGGTCCCTCCCATCGCTGTAACTTTCCTGCTATGTTGATTTAATTACTCCACCTCCATGAGAGGTGTAGTGCTTAAGTCAATGTAGTTGAGGGTATGTCTACACTACGAAATTAGATCGAATTAATAGAAGCCAGTTTTATAGAAATTGGTTGTATACAGCCGATTGTGTGTGTCCCCACATAAAATGCTCTAAGTGCTCTAGTCGGCGGACCGCGTCCACAGTACCGAGGCTAGCGTCGACTTCCGGAGCATTGCACTATGGGTAGCTATCCCACAGTTCCTGCAGTCTCCGCCGCCCATTGGAATTCTGGGTTGAGATTCCAATGCCCGAATGATGCAAAACAGTGTCGCGGGGGGTTCTGGGTACATGTCGTCAGGCCCCTCCCCCTCCGTCAGAACAACGGCAGACAATAGATTCGCGCCTTTTTACCTGGGTTACCTGTGCAGACAACATACCACGGCAAGCATGGAGCCCGCTCAGCTCAGCTCACCGTCACCATATGTCATCTGGGTGCCGGCAGCCGTCGGACTGCATTGCTACACAGCAGCAGCAGCTAACTGCCTTTTGGCGGTAGACGGTGCAGCATGACTGGTAGCCTTCATTGGCGATCTGGGTGCCGGCAGCCGTGGGGCTGGCAGCCGTGGGGCTGCATTGCACCAGCCCCCTTGCCTTTTGGCAGTAGATGGTTTATTACGACTGGTAACCGTCCTCGTCGTACAGCAGTGGCTGTCAATCATGGGCACCTGGGCAGACATGCTCAGTCCTATGGAACTGTCTTGATGATGATGGTTATCAGTCGTAGTATGCCATTTTCTGCCACGCGCCCTGTTGGCTCATCGCATGTTAGCTGAGTCTTCCCTGAGCAGCAGATCGTGCAATAGGCCTGAAGGCTAACTGCCAAGCGCCCAGTATTTGCTGCCAAGCACCCAGAAAATGCCGAGGGCTATCAGTCATGCTGCACCGTCGTCTTAAGATGTAAAAAATAGATTTGTTCTGTATTCATTTCCTTCCCCCCTCCCTCCGTCAAATCAACGGCCTGCTAAACCCAGGCTTTTGAGTTAAATCTCTGGGGGGGGGCCATTCTGTGTGACAGTTGTTTGTGTTTCTCCCTGATGCAAAGCCACCTTTCTTGATTTTAATTCCCTGTACCTGTACGCCATGTCATCACTCGCCCCTCCCTCCCTCCCTCCCTCCTTCCCCTGGTCCGTCAGATACTAGTTTCGCGCCTTTTTTCAGACCAGACGCCATAGCTAGCACTGGGATCATGGAGCCCGCTCAGATCACCGCGGCAATTATGAGCACTATGAACACCACGCGCATTGTCCTGGAGTATATGCAGAGCCAGGACATGCCAAAGCAAAACCAGGACCAGGCGAGGAGGAGGCGATTGCAGCGTGGCGACGAGAGTGATGAGGAAATGGACATGGACCTAGACCTCTCACAAGGCACAGGCCCCAGCAATGTGGAAATCATGGTGTTCCTGGGGCAGGTTGATGCCGTGGAACGCCGATTCTGGGCCCGGGAAACAAGCACAGACTGGTGGGACCGCATCGTGCTGCAGGTCTGGGACGATTCCCAGTGGCTGCGAAACTTTCGCATGCGTAAGGGCACTTTCATGGAACTTTGTGACTTGCTTTCCCCTGCCCTGAAGCGCCAGAATACCAGGATGAGAGCAGCCCTCACAGTTGAGAAGCGAGTGGCGATAGCCCTGTGGAAGCTTGCAACGCCAGACAGCTACCGGTCAGTCGGGAATCAATTTGGAGTGGGCAAATCTACTGTGGGGGCTGCTGTGATCCAAGTTGCCAGGGCAATGAGAGACCTGGTGATATCAAGGGTAGTGACTCTGGGAAACGTGCAGGCCATAGTGGATGGCTTTGCTGCAATGGGATTCCCAAACTGTGGTGGGGCGATAGACGGAACCCATATCCCTATCTTGGCACCGGAGCACCAAGCCACCGAGTACATAAACCGCAAGGGGTACTTCTCAATGCTGCTGCAAGCCCTGGTGGATCACAAGGGACGTTTCACCAACATCAACGTGGGCTGGCCGGGAAGGGTACATGATGCTCGCGTCTTCAGGCACTCTGTTCTGTTTCGAAAGCTGGAGGAAGGGACTTTCTTCCCAGACCAGAAAATAACCGTTGGGGATGTTGAAATGCCTATCGTGATCCTTGGGGACCCAGCCTACCCCTTAATGCCATGGCTCATGAAGCCGTACACAGGCAGCCTGGACAGGAGTCAGGACCTGTTCAACTACACGCTGAGCAAGTGCCGAATGGTGGTGGAATGTGCATTTGGGCGTTTAAAAGCGCGCTGGCGCAGCTTACTGACTCGCTCAGACCTTAGCGAAAAGAATATCCCCATTGTTATTGCTGCTTGCTGTGCGCTCCACAATATCTGTGAGAGTAATGGGGAGACATTTTATGGCGGGGTGGGAGGTTGAGGCAAATCGCCTGGCCGCTGATTACGCGCAGCCAGACACCAGGGCGGTTAGAGGAGCACAGCAGGGCGCGGTGCGCATCAGAGAAGCTTTGAAAATGAGTTTTGTGACTGGCCAGACTACGGTGTGAAACTTCTGTTTGTTTCTCCTTGATGAACCCTCCGCCCCTCCCCCCCCCACCCGGTTAACTCTACTTCCCTGTAAACCAAGCACCCCACCCTCCCCTACCCTCCCCCCTTCGAGCACCACTTGCAGAGGCAATAAAGTCATTGTTACTTCACATTCATGCATTCTTTATTAATTCATCACACAACTAGGGGGATAATTGCAAAGGTAGCCCAGGATGGGTGGGGGAGGAGGGAAGGAAAAGGACACACTGCAGTTTAAAACTTTAAAACTTTAACACTTATTGCTCGGGAAATCATCTGGGGTGGAGTGACTGGGTGGCCGGAGGCCCCCCCACCGTGTTCTTGGGCGTCTGGGTGAGGAGGCAATGGGACTTGGGGAGGAGGGCTGTTGGTTACACAGGGGCTGTAGCGGTGGTCTGTGCTCCTGCTGCCTTTCCTGCAGCTCAACCATACGCTGGAGCATATCAGTTTGATGCTCCAGCAGCCGGAGCATCGACTCTTGCCTTCTGTGTGCAAGCTGACGCCACCTCTCATCTTCAGCCCGCGATTCAGCACGCCACCTCTGCTCTTCAGCCCGCGATTCAGCACGCCACCTCTCCTCTCGCTCATATTGGGCTTTTCTATAATCAGTCATTGACTGCCTCCACGCATTCTGCTGTGCTCTGTCAGCGTGGGAGGCAGTCTGTAGTTCTTTAAACATTTCATCACGCGTCCTTCGCTTCCGCTTTCGAATATTCACTAGCCTCTGTGAAGGAGAAAGATTTGCAGCTGGTGGAGGAGAAGGGAGAGGTGGTTAAAAAAGATACATTTTAGAGAACAATGGGTACACTCTTTCACGTTAAATTTTGCTGTTCACATCACACAGCACATGTGCTTTCGTTACAAGGTCGCATTTTTCCTCTTATATTGAGGGCCTGCCGGTTTGGTGTGAGAGATCACTCACGCAGTGCCAGGCCACAGATTTCAGCTTGCAGGCAGCCATGGTAAGACACAGTCTTTTGGCTTTTTTAACCTTCTTAACATGTGGGGATGGTTTCAAACAGTACTGCTCTCATTAACCATACCAAGCACCCGTTGGGTTGGCCATTTAAAATGGGTTTGCAATGTAAAAGGAGGGGCTGCGGTTTCAGGGTTAACGTGCAGCACAAACCCAACTAATTCCCCTCCCCCACACACCCAATTCTCTGGGATGATCACTTCACCCCTCCCCCCCACTGCGTGGCTAACAGCGGGGAATATTTCTGTTCAGCAGAGCAGGAAGGGGCACCTCTGAATGTCCCCTTAATAAAATTGCCCCATTTCAACCAGGTGACCGTGAATGATATCACTCTCCTGAGGATAACAAAGAGCGATAAGGAATGGATGTTGTCTGCATGCCAGCAAACACCGGGACCATACGCTGCCATGCTTTGTTATGCAATGATTCCAGACTACGTGCTACTGGCCTGGCGTGGTAAAGTGTCCTACCATGGCGGACGGGATAAGGCAGCCCTCCCCAGAAACCTTTTGCAAAGGCTTTGGGAGTACATGAAGGAGAGCTTTCTGGAGATGTCCCTGGAGGATTTCCGCTCCATCCCCATACACGTTAACAGACTTTTCCAGTAGCTGTACTGGCCGCGATTGCCAGGGCAAATTAATCATTAATCATTAAACACGCTTGCTTTTAAACCATGTGTAATATTTACATGAAATATTCGCATGAAAGCGAAGGGTCAGGCATACCAGAAGGCAAGGGAGGCAAACAGTTACAAGGAGTTGCAGGCTATACTCTGCGGTGACCTGCCCTCCTTCAAGAGCCACACGGATACTTCAGAGGAGTCGGAGTCCCAAGCCAACTCACTAGAGGTCCCCTGTGTGCCCACAGGGTCTTGGGTGAGTTCGGGGGTTACTGGTTCCAGGTCCAGGGTGATAAACATATCCTGGCTGTTGGGGAAACCGGTTTCTCCGCTTCCTTGCTGCTGTGAGCTATTTACATTATCTTCATCCTCATCTTCCTCGTACCCCGAACCCGCTTCCCTGTGTGTTTCTCCAGTGAGGGACTCATAGCACACGGTTGGGGTAGTGGTGGCTGCACCCCCTAGAATGGCATGCAGCTCCGCGTAGAAGCGGCATGTTTGCGGCTCAGCCCCGGACCTTCCGTTTGCTTCTCTGGCTTTGTGGTAGGCTTGCCTTAGCTCTTTAATTTTCACGCGGCACTGCTGTGCGTCCCTGTTATGGCCTCTGTCCTTCATGGCCTTGGAGACCTTTTCTAATATTTTGCCATTTCGTTTACTGCTTCGGAGTTCGGCCAGCACTGATTCATCTCCCCATATGGCGAGCAGATCCCATACCTCCCGTTCTGTCCATGCTGGAGCTCTTTTGCGATCCTGGGACTCCATCACGGTTACCTGTGCTGATGAGCTCTGCGTGGTCACCTGTGCTCTCCACGCTCAGCAAACAGGAAATGAAATTCAAACATTCGCGGGGCTTTTCCTGTCTACCTGGCCAGTGCATCTGAGTTGAGAGTGCTGTCCAGAGCGGTCACAATGAACCACTGTGGGATAGCTCCCGGAGGCCAATAACGTCGAATTCCGTCCACACTAACCCAATTCCGACCCCCTAAGGCCGATTTTATCGCTAATCCCCTCATCGGAGGTGGAGTAAAGAAACCGGTTTAAAGGGCCCTTTAAGTCGAAAGAAAGGGCTTCGTCGTGTGAACGTGTCCAGGCTTAATTCGATTTAACGCGGCTAAAGTCGACCTAAACTCGTAGTGTAGACCAGGCATAAGTCAACGTAGCGGCAGTGTAGACACTGTCTTGGTTACGTTGACTTAGATGGCCTCCAGGAGGTGTCCCACAATGCTCCACTGTGACCGCTCTGGTCACCATTCTCAACTCTGCTGCCCAGTAGCCAGGTACACAGGAAACAGTCCCTCCCCTGTTAAAAGACCAGGAACTTTTGAATTTCCATTTCCTGTTTGTTCATCATGGAGAGCTCACCTGCCCAGCTGAGCATGCCCTCTCCATGCTCCAAACATGCTCTTGCCTGGAATACGTATGAGGTGGTGGATCTCCTGGGTCTGTGGGGAGAAGAGGCTGTCTAGGCACAGCTCAGATCAAGCTGTAGAGATGTGGACATCTACGCGAAGATCTCTTGGGACATGGTGGAGAAGAGCTACCGGAGAGACCCGCAGCAGTGCCGCATGAAAGCGAAGGGTCAGGCATACCAGAAGGCAAGGGAGGCAAACAGTTACAAGGAGTTGCAGGCTATACTCTGCGGTGACCTGCCCTCCTTCAAGAGCCACACGGATACTTCAGAGGAGTCGGAGTCCCAAGCCACTCCAGGCAACGTTGAGGAGGAGGTGTTGGACGAGGGGGAGAATGGGAGACAGGCAAGTGGGGGATCCGTTGTCCTGGAGAGCCAGGAGTTGTTTGTAACCCCGGAGTAGTCCAGCCAGTCAAAGAACTGCAGCATGGCTGAATGTGATGCTGCGGAAGGAACCTGTGGTGAGTACGCATTTAGCATTAATATTGTGAGGGCACACGTTTTTATTTGCTATTTTTTATTTAAATAACTAGTGGCGGTAGAGTGGCTATCTGCTTCTCAGTGCCTGGACCAGCTAGGCAGAGGGTGCCCTGCGAAACAGATGTTTATGTACACAGGGATGTCCTGGGAATTCTCCATAGAGATCTCCAGGAAAATTTCATGGAGGTAGTCTGCAATGCATTATAGAAGGCTTTTTGGGGAGGGCTGCCTTATTTCTTCCACCATGGTAGGACACTTTCCCATGTCACTCCAATATTAATTCGGCAGGCATCATCGCAGTACATAGCATAGCAGCATAAGGACCTGGTCTGTACCTGGAGGCATGCAGCAGCTGTTCCCTTTCTGCCTCTGTTACCTTCAAGAGCATGATATCAGCTAGGGTCACCTATGGGAGATGGTGGTAGTATTCATTTAAACTGCTCGAACCACAAACACTAGTGCTTTTGTGCCCCCACCTTGTGATAGCTCGCCCCTTCCCCCACCACCGGACAGGGATGCCGGAACCTGGGGGGCCAATGGGGCAGGGGTGCCAGAATTGGGGGGCCCATGGCCGCCCACTGTTTAACATGGCTATAGTTTGTGTGGCAGGGGTCAGCATTGCCCCCAAAAACTGCAAGCCTCGGGCAGGCAGGGTGCGGGAACATGGACCGGGGGCTGCTTTTGGGCATTCCATCCCCCTGCCCAGAGCAGGTGGAGAGTCCGGGCCTCCCCACAGTGGCCCGGGCTCCCATGGCGTCTCTTACCACTGCCCGGGACCAGCTTCTGGACTGGGCAGGGGGTGGTGCCTTGGGTGCCAGAGAGTGGCAGCGGCTTTGGGAGGGGTGGGAAAGGAAAATGTGGTGGCTATAGCCCACTGCAAGTCCCCTTCTTCCCCCCAGCATCGTCCCTGCTGAGGCTTGCAATTTGGGGGGAGGAATGCCGGTCCCTGACCTCCACACTATGTCCATGTTACAAAGGGGAGGTGTCATGGCCCACTGGCCACCCTAGTTCTGCCGCAGGTTACCCCTCCACTGCACAGATGTTCTGGCGCCCCTACTCCAGGATGTACTCACCATGGCTGGGACAGCAAACCGGTTCAATGAATACCTTGTAGAAATGAAAATGTTCTTCCTCGAGTGATTGCTCCTGTGTATTCCACAGTAGGTGTGCATGCTCGCCACGTGCACCGGTGCCGGAAGTTTTTCCCTTGGCAGCATCCGTAGTGGGGGAGCACCACTGCAACCCCTGGAGTGGCGCCGACATATCGCGCCATAAAGGGGGCTGCGTGCTCCCCCCACCCTCAGTTCCTTCTTGCCGCCAGTGAAGGTAGTCAGAACTTTGTGCTCCAGCTTTGCTGCAGCATTCTAGCCTTAGTGGTATCCAGCTTTCACTGAAGTTACTTGTTGAACTTTTCTCTGTTAGTGCTGGGCTCGGGGCATGCCCCGTGGCCCAGGCTTCAAGTCATGCGACTCTTGTCGCAATTCTATGCCCAGAAGCGATCCACACACTCAGTGTCTTCGCTGTCTGGGCGAGGCTCACATTGTGAGAAGTGTAAAATTTGCCGCTCCTTCAAACCGCGAACAAAGAAAGAGCGTGAGATCCGACTCCGAGCTCTCCTAATGGAGCCGGCGTTGGCCCCGGCACCGGCGCGTCGAGCCGACCCCATGCTGGGCACCGCGTCCTTGGCGCGCAGCGAAGCGCTCTTGGCACGCCGTCCTGATTCCGCGCCTGGTACCACGTCGTCGGTGTGCAACGAGGCCCCGTCGACGAGACGGCACCGCTCCCCTTCTAAGAAGCAAGGGAAGACTCAGCGGCGCCGGGAGAAAGAACGGGGTGAGGCTAGACCCGCGCTGGGCAGCCCACGATCCCCATCGGGACCGAGACCTCCAACTCGGGTGGAGCGGAGTAGTCTGGAGCCCTCCACACGCACCTCGCCAGAGGTGAGAATGCCTTCGATGCCGGAGGCAGCTCAGGCCGCGTGTGACATCATGACGCTTCCAGTGCCGGGAGTGCCACTTCAGTTGGGCCCCCGATCCCGTGGGAAGCTACCACTCAGTGCCCATCAACCTTCTCCGGACGTCTCCGAGGTCGAGGCACCGTCCCGAGTTGAAAGGCCGAGCTGCAGACCATGGCGCACCTCTACACCACGAGCAGGGTCGTCTGCAAGCGAGCTTTCCACCTCCACTCCGGAAGACTGTAGGGGAGGCACTAAAAGGCGGCACTGCTCCTCTTTGAGCCTTGCCCGCAGGGACAGGTCTCGTCATCGTTGGCACCGCCGTTCACGCTCCGGCACCCACCGTGGAAGGCGCTACGCCCGGAGCTCGTCATGGGAGCCCCAGGCACCGAGGGGTCGTAGTCTTGGGCGCCGGAGGGATTATGGAGACAGTACTCCCGACTCCTACCTGTCCTCCTCCAGGGGCTGGAGACGTCATGTTTGGGACCGATCCAGCCGTTCGTATGGCACCGTTCGCTCGTCCCGGACCTCCGCCTCGGCATGCAGCTGCCCCTCGTCGAGCCGCTCGGTGCCGCAGGACCAGTCGGCCCTTGCGGGTCCCCTTGCACCCCAGGGCCAGGCCGTTCCCTGGCAGGGACAGTGGTGCCAGTGGGCACCGTGGCCCCAGGCACTGGCACTGCCGGGACCCCGCTCCGTGGCGGGAGCGTCCCAGGCCCAGCCGACGTCGCCGCCTTGGCACCGTGATGAGGCAGTGGGCACCAACCCTCCGGCACCGACTCAGGCCCCGGGTCAGGACGTCGAGCTACCGGTACAGCCGGGTGCAGACGACACCGCGGCACCGACCTCCTTGGCACCGGATGACTCCGTGGCTCCACTTCCTCCGGTCTCTCAGAAGGATTTCAAGGCCCACCAGGAGCTACTCAGGAGGGTGGCATCGAATCTCCAGCTCCAGGCCGAGGAGATGGAGGAACCATCGGACACATTGTTCAATGTCCTTACCTCCTCGATGCCGGGACGCGTGGCCCTCCCGCTCCATCAGGGGGTGGCCAATATCACTACTGGCCTCTGGCAAACCCCAGCATCCCTGGGTCCTATCTCCAAAAAGGCCGAACGGAAGTACTTTGTGCCCACAAAAGGGCACGAGTACCTCTACTCCCACCCAACTCCGAACTCTCTAGTGGTGGAGTCCGTGAACCACTGGTAGAGACACGCCCAACCCGCTCCCACCCCCAAGGACAAAGACGCTCGCAGGCTGGATTCCTTTGGAAGAAAGGTTTATTCGTCTGCGAGCTTTCAGCTCAGAGTGGCCAACCATCAAGCACTCTTGAGCAGATATGACTTTAACTTTTGGGGATCCCTGCCCAAATTTGAGCCTTCTCTTCACGAGCAGGACAGGAAGGAGTTCCGGGCTCTAGTTGAGGAAGGTGTGGCGGCGGCTAAAGCAGCGCTCCACGCGGCCTCCGATGCGGCGGACACGGCCGCTCGTTCGATGGCCGCAGCGATCTCCATGAGAAGGGCGTCCTGGCTTTCGCTCTCTGGACTATCGGCTGAGTCCCAGTCAATCATGCAGGACCTGCCATTCGATGGTCGGGCCCTGTTTGCAGATCAAACAGACACGCGTCTGCACGAGATGAAAGACTCCCGTACTACCCTGCAGACACTGGGCCTGTACATCCCGCCGGCCAAGGACAAGCCCAGGCCTCACACCTCCACTCCACAGGCTCGGGGCAGATATGAGCCCCCGCCTAAGAAGCAGCGGGAGCAGAGGCGCCGGTCACAACGCCAGTCTGTTCGGCCCCTCATCTGGGGCCCTCTAAGGCCAGGAGGCCAGGGAAGTGGCGTTTTTGACTGCTTGCGGGGGGTTACCGGGCCTGTTGCCAGGTTAACCCCCCCCCCCCCCAGTTAATAAAGTTCAGGTTTGCCAATCGTTTACCTGCCTTCAGTCTGCAATGGTTCCGTATTACCACGGACTGCTGGGTCCTCACCACTATATCCCTGGGGTACAGGTTGCAGTTTGTTTCGCCCCCTCCCAGTTGCCCTCCGGCCAGGGAGTTGGCGGAGGACCCGGAACATGCGTTCCTCCTAGATCAGGAAGCATGAAGGGGCATACGAATGTTTAGCATATCTGGCATGCAAATACCTTGCAATGCCGGCTACAAAAGTGCCATGCAAATGCCTGGTCTCATTTCTGGTGACATTGTAAATAAGAAGTGGACAGCATTGTCTCCTGTAAATGTAAACAAACTTCTTTGTCTTAGTGATTGGATGGAGTGGACTTGTAGGCTCTGAAGTTTTACATTGTTTTGTTTTTGAGTGCAGTTATGTAACAAAAAAAATCGACATTTGTAAGTTTCACTTTCACAACAAAGAGATTGCACTACAGTACTTGTATGAGGTGAACAGAAACATACTATTTCTTTTGTTTATCATTTTTACAGTGCCAATATTTGTAATAAAAAATAATATACACTTTCATTTCAATTACAACACAGAATACAATATATCTGAAAATGTTGAAAAACATCCAAAATAATTAATAAATTTCAATTGGTATTCTATTGTTTAACTGTGATTTAAAACTGCGATTAATCACGATTAATTTTTTTAATCACGATTAATTTTTTTTTTTAGTTAATCGTGTGCGTTAACTGTGATTAATCAACAGCCCTGGTTTTTATATAGCAAGTCTGCACTGAACATTGGCTCTGCACTGACAATGGTTCATTTGTGCTTTGCATGTTTTACAGCTGAAAAGTGTGGCCTTCAACTCTTCCTCCACACTGGCGGAGAGGCTCTCACAAATAAGATGAAGATGAAAGAGAATGCACGATGATATGTTTAATGAGATAATCAACGCCTCTGGGACAGTGGACTCTGAGCAGAGGACATGGAGGATTGCTCTCAGAAAAAATGAACATGGAAATTTTGAGCAGAACAAAAACTCAGGAGAATGAGCGTGGTAAACAGCAAGAGATACTGAGGATTCTGAAGGAACAAACAGACACGCTGAGGCGTCTGGTAGACCTTCAGGAGAAACACCTTGAAGCTCGACTTCCTCTACATCCCATCCAGAACGTGATTCCAACACCACTGTACTCCTCCTCCCCGCTCATACATGGATGTGTGACAGGCAAAGCTGGTGTGATTTTGAACAGAAGATGAATGTGCTTTTCCCCTCCCAATTGTATGCCCCTGTATTTCCGAGGTTTACTTCTGTGATACATATTTCTGTTTTTATATCATGCAATAAAAGTCCATTTCTTGAAAATGAAATAATCTTTATTACTTCAGAGTGTGTGTGGGGGGGTGGGTGGGAGAGGGAAACCGAGGCACTGAGGGAGGATGTGAACGAGTTCACATAGAGCCAAAGCTGTGAATAGAACCCAGGAATCCTTGCTCCAATCCCCTCCACACTCTAAGCAGTAGCCCACACTCCCCTCACTCATGGCAGCCACAGTGGTGGCCTCTGTGAGGTATTAGTTGGTGGGTCTCAACCCATTCCCTGGGCATCAAGAACACCCCCCCTCACCGGCAGTGTCTTTGGAGGAGCCACAGACTGAATGGAGTGTGGGGTTGTCTCCCCAGCTGTAGCAAGGGTGGGGGCTCTAATGACTGTAGTGGGTGGGGTCTGGGAGTCAAGTTCAGAGCAAATCAAGAGGTGTATTTCCAAGGTTACATTACTACACACACAGCAGTCACAGCAAGGTTCAGACTATTGGCAGGCACAACACAACACACATTCGTGTGAGTCGTTAATAAAATGGGGTTTCAAAGCCTCCCTGAGCCTCATTGCTCCCCGCCGGGCTCTTCTTGTAGTCCTGGTATCTGGCTGCTCAAAATTTGCAGACAGCCTATCCACCTCTATGCCCCACCCTGTGGAAAGTTCTTCTCTCCCTTTGCTTCACAGATATTATGAAGCACACAGCAGGCAGCTAAGAGGGCTAACCTAGTGAGCAAACTGTGCCAGCGACCCTTCAAGCAGACAAAGCACATTCAACTGCCATTCTGCACTTGCTGATCCTACTGTTGAAGCGCTCCTTGCTGCTGTTCTGGTGTCTGGTGTACGGCTTCATGAGCCATGGGAGTAAGGGGTAGACTGAGTCTCCCAGGATCACTATTGGCATTTCAACATCTCCTATGGTGATTTTGCAGTCCAGAAAGAAAGTCCCTGCTTGCAGCTTTCTGAACAGGCCTGTGTTCTTAAAGATGCGCGGGTCATGCACCTTCCCGAACCATCTCACGTTGATGTCGGTAAAACATCCCCGGTGATCCACCAGCGCTTGCAACACCATTGAAAACTATCCCTTTCTGTTTATATATTCTGTGGCAAGGGCAAGGTGGCGTGGTGCCAAGATAGGGATATGCATGCCATCTATTGCCCCACCGCAGTTAGGGAACCTCAATGCGGCAAAACCATCCAGTATCTCCTGCATATTGCCCAGAGTCACTACCCTTCTTGTAGCAGAAGGCGATTAATGGCCCTGCATACTTGGATCACAGCACCCCCCACAGTGAATTTCCTGACTTTAAATTGATTTCCAACTGACTGGTAGCAGTCTGGCATTGCAAGTTTCCACACAGTGATCACTACTCACTTCTCCACTGTTGGAGCAGATCTCATTTTAGTGTCGCTGCGCTGCAGGGCTGGGGCAAACGCCGCACACAGTTCCTGGAAAGTGGTCTTGTGCATCTGAAAGTTCTGCAGCTCCTGCTTGTCATCCCGTACCTGCATAACAATGTGATCCCACCAGTCAGTACTTGTTTCTTGGGACCAGAATTGGCGCTGTACCATGCTCAGTTGCTCTGTGACTGTAAACAGCAACCGGGAATTGTTTCGTTCTATGGCTTCCAGCCAGGCTACTTCCATGCGGCAGTTCCTCTCGCGGCTCTGGAAATACTGCAGGATAAAGCATGTCGTGTTTGCGACACTCACCACAATAGTGCACAGCTGTGCGGGGTCCGTGCTTCTCTAGAGATGGTGGATGCATGGGTATGCCAGGCTTTTGAAAAAAGGTGTGAAATATGGGATGTGGATGAAATCAGGGGAGGGAGAAAACTGCATCATGGGATGTTCAAGCCATGTTCCTAGTCACTCCTGCAAGAATGTTTTGCTCCCATGAGGCACTGCTAGCCCTTCCCAAAACTCCCTATGGCAAGTTGCATTGTGGGATAGCTACCTATGGTGCACTGCTCTCTGCATCGATGCAAGCACTGCTAATTAGGACATGCTCCACCAATACAAGGAGTGGGGCGTGGACATGCACAACTGACTGCATGTCGACTTAGCTTAAGTTGATTTAAGTTTGTAGTGTAAACATGGCCTGAATCTTTAATTTTGTGACCACATTCTCCTTTTTCCACAGGAATTTTGCCCCATTCTGTGCACAGGAAATATACATACTTCTAGTATAGCAGTGATTCTCAAACTTTTTGTACTGGTGACCCCTTTCACATAGCAAGCCTCTGAGTGCGACCCCCTTTATAAATTAAAAACACTTTTTTATATATTTAACACCATTATAAATGCTGGAGGCAAAGTAGGATTTAGGGTGGAGGCTGACAGCTCGTGACCCCCCATGTAATAACCTCGCAACCCCCTGAGGGGTCCCGACCCCCAGTTTGAGAACCCCTGTATTATAGGCAGTGCTAGTACTAGGCTGTTAAGGTTGCCTTACAATCCCACTATAAGACCCTGTTTTCAGTTGCTTAAAACTTTATCAATTTTTAACCTTTTGGGCTGAAATTTTACATGCTGGTTGTCTGCCTTTGTCTGACCTTTTTTGGGGAAAATTTCAAAATGATTGAGTTGTTTCCAAGAATGAGGCTAGGGAAATATATGTTGTTTTGCCTATGTTAACAAATTCTGGAAACTTCTTTTTAAAGAAACTCCAGCATTCCTATGCTTTAGAGCAGGGACTTGAAATTTGACAGAGGCAGAGGGTAGCCTTTGTATCAGGTATTGCCTTTTTCCATCTCTGTGAAAACCTGCCCAAATTTGGACCAGTTATAAACCTTTGAAAAATCTCAATTCACATATGCTCAGTAGAGACTTGCTAGAGTTTAACAGCTAAAATCTCTGAAGAATCCATCCTCACTGAGCATGCTCTAGGCTCTCACAGCTCTTAGCAGACGCAGCATGTACTGTCCCCTCACAGCTCCTACTACTGACCTGACTGCATATGCTCAGTTGCTCTTTGAAGTTGAAACATACTTCAGCTTAGGACTACAGGGGGCTGAGAAAGAAGGATTTCCCCTGTAATGACTGGCTGCTCCAGGCAGGAGTGGAGCCAGGCACTGGAACTGGAACTGAGAGCCTGTTTCTCTTGCACACTCAGTAATCCCATTCCTGGCACCAGCCAATGTAGAGGAGGAAGTTGTCTGACTCAGTCTTAGCTAGACCAGCAGGAAAAGGAAAGAGTAGATTGTGACAAAGAGTCTGGTGAGACTGTGAATGGAGTGGTGGTGGGGACTGTAACTGACAGTGGTTGGGCAAAGAGACTGTGAGAAGGGGGGAAGGGAATTTTGGAACTGGGAGTCGTGAGGGAAATGGCGATAGACTGGAGCCAGGGGATGGGGAAGGGGAACAGGAAAAGACTGGGACTGGCTGCACAAGGTGACTGGGACATTCAGCGACCATTGAAGTCGCTTGGAGCTGTGCTTGATTACATAAAGTGCCGCATAATGCTTAATATTCTGAAAAATCAGATCCTAGATGTATCAAGTTGGGCACCCAGAAGTAGTGGACACTTTTGACTTAGTTTCTCTGTGCCTCAGTTTCCCATCTGTAAAAGGGGAGATAATACCACCATCTCCCATCATAGGGATATTGTGAAGATAAAATGTTTGTGAAGCACTCCAATACTATAGCGATGATTCCGTGGGAAAGCCCTTGAGGAAATTAATAATTCTGTCTTCAGAGCAAGGTTTGACTAGTGTGCTATAACTAATGCCGAAGGCCACGCACTGAACAATGAGGATAAAAAATATTGAATACCTGCTCTTTAACTGAACACCCTCCATCCTGTGCAGTGTACTGAATGAGTAGGGGTCCTATGGAAAAATATATGATCATGTAATTAAAGCAGCGGTTCGTCAAACACCTCGCCCCCCCTTCTGACAACAAAAAATTACTACACAACCCCAGGAGAGGGGACCGAAACTTTAGTCCGCCCGAGCCCTGCCTCCCGGGGCAGTGGGGCCAAAGCCAAAGGGCTTCAGCCCCGGGTGGGGGGCCTGTAATCTGAGCCCCGCTGCCCAGGGCTGAAGCCAAAGCCTGAGTCCCACGCCCAGGGCTGAAGCCCTCAGGCTTGGGCTTGGGCCCCGGGGGGTGGGGCTCGGGCTTCGCCTTCAGTCCTGGGCACCAGGAAGTCTAATGCCAGCCCTGGCAACCTCATTAAAACAGAGTCGTGACCCACATTGGGGTCCTGGCCCACAGTTTGAGAACTGCTGAATTAAAGTATTTTTATCATATGCATATACACAAGGGGGTGGAATTAAGGTTGCACAGACAACCTTAATTCTGGCAATTCCTAATGTTTGAGTGCTTGACTTTGCAACCTTAATGCTCTTTTAATGTGTCTTGTGTGTGTGTAATTATATACACACCCACACCATTATTTATCAAGCACTTATACTGTATAAGGCTGAGCACAAATCACACAAGAAGGACAGTTCATGTGACAAAATAATCTACCCTCCAACAGAAAAGACAGAGGCCGTGCCCTAGACACACTTTGAAGCCTAGAGGATGGAGTAATTTGGGACAGCATGGAGTGGTTCTGTTCACTTCTGGGGGGCATTCACACACAAAGAACATTCAAGAACTGCAGGAGTTTAGATTTTGCAAGGCAGGATGTAACAGCCAGCAGCGCTGCTCCTGTCATCCTGATGTCCATTATTTGCAGCAGGGAGCAGCCCCCAACCCAGGGCCACGAATGATCGCACAGGGAGTGTAGGGGTGGGTGGGACCCAGCCTTCCCAGTACATTATGTGCGGCTGTGCTGGGCTCTGAGGCTGCCTGCGCCTTGGGCTTCAGAGAGGAGCCAGCAGATGGCGGCGCCTCTCCTTGGCTGGGAGAGGAGTCCCGAGCACGTTGTTTCCAGTGTAAACCCTCGCTTTGGTTACAAACCCTGCCCTCCTCCCCTCCCTCCCCCCTCCGGAGGCTGTGTATCTGTCTCACATTCACATCCCAGCCTGTCACTAGCACATCCGAAGGCGAGCATGGCGCAAAGGGGGCCACTCGTGTCTCCAACAGGGACCCTCCCCAGGACAGCCCCTAGCCTGGCGCTGCTGCTGCTGCTGCTCGGTGCCTGCTGGGCTGCGCGCCCCTCGGAGCAGTGGGGCGGCCAGAGCTCCAGCTGGGTGACCCGGGCAAGAAGGAACCCGCGGGAGCTGCTGTTCCGCGGCGGAGGCGGCGGCCGGGAGGAGGCTAGTGCGCTGGGGCGCGCTGGCGAAGGCGTGGGGGCTGCTGCGGGGAGTCGCTCCAGGAGAGCATCCTCCACCTCCTCCCGCCCAGCCAGGGAGCAGGTCTCTCTGATCAGCACCTCCTTCGTGCTCAAAGGGGACGCGTCTCACAACCAGGCGATGGTGCACTGGACGGGCGAGAACAGCAGTGTAAGTAGGGGCCCCTCCCCAGTCAAAGCCATCCAGCCCCGGGGGGGCGGAAGGCATCGCACCCCCCAGCGGAGAGCCCAGCAGCTGCCGCCCCTGCGCTGTAACTATATGGCCACAGTCCTCCGCGCTGTATTACGGTAGCTGTTCCCTTCCCCACCCCTTGCCGCGGGGTCTCTGGAGACTCTGGAGTCGGCGCAGCAATGCAGCCCCTGCGTGCGAGGCTGGAGGCGGCGGGTGACAAGTGCATCCCCGGCTGGGGCTCAGGCAGGTCCCGGGCGGAAACTAGTCGCCTCCTCCTTGGCCACGCCGATACTCCGGCCGGGGAGGAAAGAGGGTCGCCCTGATTGAGGGGGGCCGGGAGGAAGAGAGAGCAGACCGGGGGCAGCGGCAGCAGCAAGCCCCATCCCGGTTGAGCGACTTCCCGGGAAAGTTTGAAAAGTTTGCAGCGTGCATCTCGCACATAGATGGAGAGAGGGGCTGGGGGGTGGGGCTGCACCTGGAGCAGGTCTCCCGGGCTTGGGCTGCCTCCTCTGGCCCGCAGCACTGCTCGGGTTGCATTGGCCGCTGGGCGAAGGGGCAGGTTGGGGGTGACTTGTGGGGAGGATCGGGCCCGAGGGATGGAAAGTTGTTTCAGTCTCTTATCCTCGGGCGGCTGTGAGCAGCTCCAGGAGATGCCTGGTGGCCGGTCGCACCCACCCAGTGTGGTGGGGGAGGAGAGGCAGAGGGAGAGAGCTGCGGCCAGAGCATTATCCCCTCCAGCCCTTCATAAAAGTGCCAGATTAAATTGTCGAGGCTCAGTCGATTCACCTCAAATCAATCGCCTGCTTCTAATCCCTGGCCCGTGTGCGAGGCGTTTGCTAAAAGGCCTGAGAGGGTAAAAAAACACAGCGGAGGCACTTGGTTGTAAATTGTTCTCACGCGGCTAAATGGAGTCGGAAGACGCGCGCAGTAGCGCTGGGTCATTGGTCTCAGTTTGAGCTTCATTCTTGGGCCTGCTAACGCGCAGGGGTAAAGGGCACGAGTGGTGGGGATGCTCCAGTTTGAACACTTTCATCTAGCGCTTACACACCCACTCAGCTTTCCAGCCTCACCATGACCCTCACCGCTGTTATTCTGTCTCATTTCAAAGTTACACTTTATTTTTGGTCAAACCCAAAGCACCCTCTCTTGCCGCTGAAAACTGAGCTCTATCGCTCAGTACAGCAGCTGACCCTGGTCTGGTCTCACCTGTGCAAGTAGTACACAAATGAAGGCTCCGCTGTTTGATTTGGTCAAAATGGGTAGAGTTTATGGAGTCAGGTGTCTTGATCTGTCAGCTCAGAAAACCCAGGGGACCCATTCTGTCCTATGGTGTAAATGAATGGTGAAACTTTATTTTAATATATCCATTATACTTCATTATACTTGCCCCTTTTTGAATCTTTTAACAAGCTGGCTTCTTATGTACTGATTGAAGTTTTATACAAATATCTTGCTGACACTGATGCTTTTTTGTATGTACACCAAGTTTCAGAACTTTGTCAGAGTTAAAGCAGTGTGTGACTTTGTAATATTTAAATTAACTAATTGTATGAGGCCAACGTCTCTGCTGGGGTAATTCCATTGATTTAGCTCATTATCTGTTTTTAACTAATATTCAATCTTGTCTTTATTTCCTTTATATCGACAGATGATGGGTATATATTTGTACAGATGATTTCTGGGATTTGCTGCTTCTGAATTTATCCTGCAGTAAGACATTATTTCATAACACTGTGTAACATAGGTAAATATTACACAGCACCAGGCATTGTGTAATGTCTATATAACTAGATAGGCAGTGAAATCTTGTTATGAAAAATCTAGAATGATTTTCTCCTCAAGATTTTAGTATTTCTGGAAAATCACTGCTTTATTTTATGGTAGATCAGCTGAGATCCTGGCCTTTGTTTGAACTTGAGCTTTGCAAATTATGCATAGTGTTCGTTTAAACTTGACACAGTTCAGAAAGCATGTGTTGTATTTCCCATAAATGTATGGATTAACATCTTCCCCTTTGGGTTGTCAAATCCACTTTGTGCCAGCTCTGCTAGTGGGTCACACAAGAACAAGAGCTGTCCAGTGAGCAGGCTGGCTGCTTGTGTTAATGCTTATTATATAATCTGGTATTTTCATTTGTCAGAGTTGGAGTCAGCATCACAAAGCTTGACACCCAATTTCTGATTTACTTAGGAGGGAAATGTGCACTGATAGCCATTTTCTTTTCATAGAAAGTATTGCAAATCATCGGCAGCATCTATTTCTCTAGACTTGTCCTTTCCCTGTTTCTGCTTTCAGAATAATGCCATTTCTTTTCATGGGCAGTGCTTGTAGGCTTTTAGGGCTATTTTTCTTTCTTGAAGAGATCACTATTAAAAAAGTTGGCTCGAGTTCAGATTTTTACATACAAAAAATGTAACAGCTTTCATGCAAAGTACTCTTGTGCTCTAAAACAAATACCTTGCTAATCCACACACTACAATCCGTACTTAAAACGAGTGGTCTCTCCCCATCTCTCTGCGAAGATTTAATAGCAGATGCTGCAGTGTTAGCTTGTATTGCTAAGATTTCATTATTTTTTCATGATATTCTACAACGTGTGTATGAGTATATGATGAAGTAGTTTCCTCAGTAGCAAAAATACATTACACTGTCAGAATGGAATACAGTTGATGCATTATCTTATTCTTTTATTGTTTGTGCACTTATTAGTTTACTAAATTCATTAATGTGTGGCAGGACTCCACATCATTAGTGCAAATAGATGTTCTCTACTGTATTTACTAATTCAGTGACAAAAATGTTTAGTTGTGCTGTGCTATTTAAAATTATGCCATTCAGCATCCCCGCTATTGGCTGGACTGTCCCACAGTGGGCTTTACCAATGACCTGGAGGTGAAAGGCTCTATATCCCATTACCAGATACCTGAGCACCTAGTTCCTTTGCTTAGCATGCTTTTAAAAAATAGGTAGGTGGCAGGAATTTTCATCCTCTCTGATTCATTGGACTTGTCTGCTAACATGTTTGGTTGGTTGTGTTGTAGAATGAGAGTTGATAAAATAATGAGGAACCAAAAGCTGCTACAAAGAAGTGATCCGAGGATTGCAAAGAAGGTACAGAACAGGTCTGTCTGAGAAAAGTGGAAGAAGTGTGTCAAGTTCATGCAGTAAGGATGAGATGAAAATGATACAAGCAAATGTCACTGTTCTTCACTCTGTTGTGAGTTTAAATACCTCAGGCAACAAAAACCCCTATTGAATTTAACCAAGGACCTGATTTACAATCCATTGAAGTCTGTGGGAGACGTCATTGGGCTCTGGTTCAGGCCCTATATCCATGTTAGAAAGCAGGAGGAGCTTTTGATTAACTTCTGATAAGTATTTGGAGCAAGGAACAATAATCTAAGTGAAGAAATTAATAGAAATGGTTACCAACCTTGTGCCTTATCCTTCACCGTTGTAATAATGTCATAACTCCACTCGACCTCAGTAGGGAAGGATGGAGCCAGAAGCTACTGAAGGCCTGATCCAAAGCCCACTGAAATCAATGGAAAGATTCCCATTGGTAACAATGGACTTTAGATGAGGCCTTGAGTGCCTCCTTGTGAGGTGCTGAGCACTTTCAGATGCCACTGAGGGTATGTCTACACTGCAGCTGTGAAGTGTCATTTTTCAGTTCACATAGACTCATGCTAGCTTTACTTGAATTACCACCATAAAAATAGCAGTGTGGAGGTTACGGCACAGGTGGTGGCTTGGGCTAGCCACCCAAATTGGGATGCAGAGGGTGAGGCAGGCTTGGATTCGGGTGGCTAGCATGAGCCGCCACCCATGCTACTATTTTTAGCATGCTAGTTCCAGCAGAGCTTGTGTGAGTCTGCCTACCTGCACTGGGAATCACACCTCCCAGCTGCAGTGTGGACGTAACCTGAGGACAATGGTGCTGGAACAATTTTTATACAGGGAGTGCTGAAGGCAGAGACCTTGTTATTAATACTTCAAGCAAGAGGGTGTGGCAGCACTCCCTGCACCCATTGTTCCTGTACCTATGCCTGAGGATGGTGGGAACTTCTTTGGAGGCACTCAGCGCTTTGTAGGCTCAGGCACTAAACTAGTTCTCTCGCACTTTTCAGGAGTGGTGGTTGAAAATTTGACAGCAATGAGCTCTAGACAATCATATATCCTGTTAAACACCTTACCTTGTAAAATAAATAAAGGAGAAACACACAGTAGGATTATTCCCTTGAGCTCCCTGATGGAGAGACAAATAATCATAAATGGTGAGTGGGCAGCTGTTTCTCAGAAGGTAGTTCACCTGCATGAGTAGTTCATTGAATGCGCTGCCATGGAACACTCATGTGTGGATCAAGGACAAATAAACAAACTTGGAAAGGGCTTAGACTGCTTGATGTAAATAAATTTTAAAAAGCTCTGTGCTCATCTTGTAACTCCTACTGTGCTTCAAAGGAAGTGCTTAATTTGTAGTTGGATGAGGAGGCCATAAATTAAATGTATCCTTTACCCCCTCTTTTCTCTGCTTTAGAACTCTGTTGTGTACTTTTGTTATCCTTTCTTAGTGTAGTTATTTTTCAGAATTAAGGAAATGTTAGGTTTGATAGCAGAGGAGCGTATACAGTTGCAATGGTTGTAAAGTGAGTTTGAATATCTAGGAAGATCACTGAACACTTCCTCGTTCTGTTAATATAGGGAGCCATGTAAATTGCTTCCTGTTTTGTGTCCTCATTACTTTGTTTTGTATTCTGAAGAATTAATTATTTATAAATTCCATAAACAGCAAGCTTGTTCCTGACCTTTTCTGACAGTAGTCTGTCTAGTCAAAAAACATTGTTGGGGATGCAAGCCTTGCAAAGCTGGTACTTTTAATGTCAATAGCTTAATTGGTTAGTTCATTTCTACAGTCAATGTTTGCACTTCCCCTTCCCCTGTTGCTTTGAAAGTGCAAGATCTGTCTTGCACTTCTACTTCCAAACAAAAGTTCTTGCAAGTGGAACTAATTTACTAACCTGTCCTAAAAAATCATAAACTGGAGGCTTGACTGCTGGGTTGCACAATGTGCCATTAACATCCACAAGAGTTATTGATTGGTAGTCACTTATCTGATAAAGTAACAATACTTTTTCTATCAGGGTGTATTTCACAATATTTACAGTTTGCCATTTGTACATATCATCTTTATGCTGTGCTAAATTTAATATGCAGCTTTTAAAGTTTACTAGGGATACAGTGTTCGTATCCAATTTAGGGGAATATAATTTATTAGTGAAAAGCTTTAAACAAATAATTATTCTTTAGAAGTAGAGAACTTAAAGCCATTTAGTGTTCTGTGATTACAAAGTAAACAGTTTCTTCACAGTATTGGACTCTTACTGACTCCCATAGGGAATATCTATTTTACCTTAGTGTTCACTTGTGTTTTAAAAAAAATCAAAATTAAGAGAAATACTTGAAGAATGAATCTTATATTCAGATTTGATCTTGATTCATTGGATGCTCTGTGCAGACTGCTAAAGTGTTGTGAACAGAACTTCAGCCAACTAGTTCTTAAGTTTTGTTTCAGTGTCTGTACTTCCTTTTTTGTTTGCTTGACAATATTAAGTCTGTGCAGTCACTCATTTGCCCAGTAGGTTGGTGTCTTGGTCCTATGTAGCCCTCATAAATGTGTAGCACAGGGATTCAGTAAATGCATTTATATACCTTTAAAAAGATCCAGTATTTAGTAGTTTATCAAAGAAAGAAATGTCTGCTGTGTATATTTTCAGTAGTTACTATACATAGGAATTTATCTACTTTAACAGCCCAGTTAATCCAGTTATCATTATTTGATAAACAAGTATTTTGCTTAATTTAAAAATGTTACTTTTTGCAATGCAGTTTCACCACATATGATTTATACAATCCAGTGACCACTAAATGTATTCTTTTGGCAGATATTTTATTTAATTGGTTTTCTGCTTTGTTCAATTTGCAATAAATTGCGCTGTTGGAATCCATAAAGAAGATTGACTTCAATATTCCTGTAGCAATATCTGTAACTGTGAATGTAACTATCCAAACTAAGCAGCACTCCATCTTGGTGATTTTGGTTCTTTTTATCAAGAGGGCCAGATTACTGCTTATGGGACAAAAAAAGACAACATAGTCAAAAATCCTGACTTCCTGGACCTAATAAATGACAGATGTATTGCAGACTGCAAGGCAAGTTCCCCACAGGGAGGATTTCTGTTTTTTTAAAGATTCTTTGAGGTGGTGAAAATAAAAACAAAGTTATTCTGAAGGGACTTGCAGAATCTTACACCAAAAGCACTGAGCTTCTCAGTGATCTCTTAACTGGCTGAATTATATTCCGAGTTTAATATAATGATAAAACAAAACATAAACTTTGTAGTTTGTAATATTTTTTCCTCCATTTTACCGTTTTTTCTTTCTTTTGGAGGTTCTCTGTATCTCAACAATTCTATCAAGTGAAGGTAGGGGGCAGCACCTCTGTAGAAACAGACAACCCAGCCCCAGCACCTCCCAAGCAGACTCCTGGAATTGACCCATAAGTTCATCATTAAATGTGTGCTCTAACCCTTTTTTGTGTGTGTGTGGGAAGGGTATATTAGATTTCAGAGTTACCTGATTCATCAAGGAGAGGAGCAGAATGTAAAGAAGTACCTCCCTACTGCTATGGCCAGAGGCAAGGTGCTTGGAAGAGAGTAAGGGGAACTGAAAATGGAGGTAAAAGAAATGTAGCAACTAATAATAAAGACATAATATACAAAACAGTAATATCTCTAATACTGCAGACACACAGTGTGTGCATGGATAAACCAAACCGGGATTTATAATATCTCATTAGAGATGTATTTAGGCTTTTGGCATCAGGAATATATCCTGAAGTGGAAATTTCAGACACTACCCTTCACAGACTTGACAATGTTAGACACCTATAAATAGAGATGTTTGGAGAGGGAAATGAGAAAACTCCTTTTAATGCTACTGATATTCAGTGAGTAGGAGAATCTTTTGGAAGGAAGAAGTAGGGAAAATGATGATTATTTTACTGAAGAACAGGGACTGTCCCTTCTGAATAGGCACTTTCAGTGTGTATGTGTTCATTGGACACATTTATATTGGGGAGGCCAGGAGATAGGCAGTGACACTTCTTCAAACTGAGGAAAACTTTGTACCACCAGAGGTCTGAACCCCTAGTGTATTCCCAAATAGTGTTTCTATCACTCTGTCAATTAAGGCCAACTAGATTAGCATTAAGATAAAGAAAAATATGTCATATAACGTAAGTAGAGTCCTTGTTGCAACTGCAAATAAAACTTCATTTATACAAACGAAAAACAAGTTGGAAGTGTGTTTCAGTGGCGTCTGGTTGACACCATAACATATCAGAACCTTCTTTACAAAAAATTGACACCTTTAAATAACCAAAATGTCTAGAATGAACTGTTAAGTGATCCAACTGGTTCCTCAGTTCTTATTATATTATTTGCATTGGGTAGTACCTAGGAGCTCCAGTCATGGAACAAGACTCCATTGTGCTAGGCACTGTATAAATATAGACAGAAAGATGCTTCCTGCTCCAAAGAGCAATTTTGCAATCTACAATTTAATCCTTCATACACCCACTGGGGAGAAGAAATGAGACTTTCATGTGCAGTAGGCATTGGTGCATAGAGATTGTGTAAGGTACACCTAGCATTTGCACAAACAGATCCCCCTTTTACACATCAATATGTAAACACGTTGACACATGTTGCAAACTCATTTGAAAAAGTTTTCCTAAATAGATACATTTGTTATTGATGAGTTTATTATTAGAATTATGTTGTATTGTGATATTCATGTCTATATAAATTTTAATAATAGTCGTAGCTAAAAACAATATTTTATATATATATGCTATACTGTTTTTGGCAGTAGCGTGTATCTTTGACTGATTCAGCAATGCATGGAGTGCAGTGGAAAGACTTTGGCCATGATCACGCAGACACTTAAGCACACTGTATTGGTACTAACAGCTGTAGCTCCAGTGACTTCAACATAATCACTCACATGAGCGAAGTTCTTCATATGTTTAACAGTATTAAGGATTGGGACATTGACTGCAAATTCACCTGGTGAAAGTTAATCAGAATTCTCAAGGACATTAAGAAGGAGTAAGAAGTATGGTCCAGTGTTTAGGACAGCCTGAGACTCAGTTCAATTCCCTGCTTCACTACAGACTACCTGTCTGACCTTGGGAGAGCCACTTAGGGCTGGTCTACACTAGGGGGGGGGGAATCGATCTAAGATACGCAATTTCAGCTATGCAAATAGCGTAGCTGAAGTCGAAGTATCTTAGATCGAATTACCTGGGGTCCGCACGGCGCGGGATCGACGGCCGCGGCTCCCCCGTCGATGGCGCTACTGCTGCTCGCTCTGGTGGAGTTCCGGAGTTGACGGTGAGCGCGTTCGGGGATCGATATATCGTGTCTTAACGAGACACGATATATTGATCCCGGATAAATCGATTGCTACCCGCCGATACGGCGGGTAGTGAAGATGTTAGTTTAGTCTCTTTGTGCCTCAGCTCCCTACCAGTAAAATGGGGATAATGGTACTTTCCTGCCTCACAGGATTGTTGCAAGGATCAATAAATGCATTAAAGATTGTGAGGTGCTCAGATACTATGGTAGTGAGAGCCATATATGTACCTAAAATAAATTAGATTTTCTATAGCCTTGGCGATTTTTAGCTTTCTTGCAACTACTTCTTAATGCACTAAAATGGCAGAATCCTAGAAATCAGAGATGGAAAAATTCTATGAGGTCATTTAGTCTACCCTACTACTAATGCATGCTTGTTCCCATGAATGGATCTTGTAGCGCTTAGTTCAGTCGATATCTTAAGTGACTGGCTTCTGTCACATCTGTAGGCAGATTATTCAAAAGTCTGAGTTCTTGCTGTTAGGACAGTGTATTTTTTTATTTTTTTGGTAATTCAACCTAAATTTTTCTCTTCTTTTTTTTGTCTCATTATTCCTAGTTACTCCATTACATCACCTGGAATAATTTTGCTTCCTTCTTAGTCTTCATATCCTTCACATTCTTCTAAACAGTAATCATGTTTTCCCTTTAGTCATTGTTTCATTAAGTAAAACTCACTTAAATCTTCCTTCTTGAAACAGACTTGCCAGCTCTCTAATCATGGCACCTAGGTACCATGGTGACTTGACCCATTATTATAAACACAGACAGAGAGATAATAGTTCTTTTCTGAATTTCCTCCAGTTTCTCTTTCTTCATTACCCCGGGTCCTCCAAAAATAAAACTGTAGAAAAGTCATTGTTATTAAACTAATTCATTTTTTTCATAATGAGAATTTAGAAGTACTTTGATAAATTTGGCAAGTACTTAAATTCCAAAGGGTTAAAGCTAATTTTTATGCATTGTTTAAAATGACATTGTTTGTTAATATTTTGTTCTTTTAGATGGAATCAATAAATTAACAATTTATACATGTCCCTGCCCATTTCCCCTGAGATCTGTCTCTCTTATGTCTTCCTTTTTAAGCACATGCCAGATGGTTGAGCTACATGGACAATTAGAGCTGGGCAGGAGTTTTTCAATGTACTGTTTGTTTGGGTGTTTTTTGGCTCAAAATGTCAATTCATCAAACTCACAACAGTTTGCGAAACAGGGTTGATTTCAACAAAATTCCCAATTTGAAAAATTATTGGAGAACAAGTTTCAAAATTGTCAAACAGGGACGTTTTGACATTTTAAAAATGAAAAGTTTCTTTTTTGAGTCAAAATGACTGCTTCAGTATCTACTAAATTTAAACTTCAAAAAGTTGAGTCAAAATTATCAAAATATTTCAATTGACCTGAATAAAAAAATGTATTTCCAGCTCCCAACATTTTTTTAGATTTTTTTTTACTTTTTGTCCTGATTTGGAATGAGAAGGGTTGTGTTTTTTTTTTTTTTTTTTTTTAATCTTAAATTTTTGCTGGATGGGACAACCATTTTCCTCCCAGCTCTATGGACAATGCTGTAGAAGTCCAGTCCCAGTTGCTGGAAAGCAGAAGGGTGTCCCTGTCCCCAATGTCCCCAGTGCGCCTGTTTTGTATCATCCTTGGGCTAATGTGTGTAAGCTAGGCAGGTGGCAAGCTACATTGTGTGCAGTGCTAGTCCATGCAAAAACATGCTCATGTTGTTGTTGTTATTACTTGTTCTCCCTCCCCAGAATGTAAGAACTGTGGAGAAGGGATTTTCTGTTAGTACAAGAGCTAGTACAATGGGGCCCTGATCCTCGACTAGGGCTCTAGATGCTACTGTAATACAAATAAATGATGGTGATGATGACTGAGAATTTAGCTGTCCCACCCTTCAGCTCTGGCTATGTGAAACTTCCATCTCCCTAGACTCTCTCATTAAGCTACTGCATAAAGGAGTTGATTTTCTCGGCTATTGGAGAATAGCCTGTTTATGATTAATGCATACCCACACTTGCCTCCAACAACCATCATTCCTGAAAGGCAGATGCTCAAGGGAGTGAAGTTAAAGGGTTAGCAGGAATATATTGAAACTGCACTTTCAGCTTGGGGCGGTATTTCACCTTGTTCAACGTGACCAGTTTTGAAGTAGTATTTGTTTCTTTATCGCAAACATGATTGCACCAGGGGATTGTAGGCTGTCACTAGATCTTCCAGGTGTCTAGCTTTATAAGATATTCTTCAGTATCTGGCTCCCTGGGAGTGTGCTTATCAGTTGTTCCTTTTGCAGGATCGGAGTTGTTTGTGGGTCTCTCTCACAAAACTAATGAGCAGCGTTCATTAAATATTAGTGTTGGCCCTCTGTGGTAGACAAGAAGTGTTCTGAATGTCCGTATTTTTTTCTTTTGTGGATCTACATGGTGCCTTGGATTCACCTATATCCCAGATACTGACTGCTTGCATCCTGAATTTTCCATCTCTGCAATCTTTCTGACTACTTTAAAAGACACTGTCACGGGTGGGAAACCTAAAATTAGACCTGGCAGCTGTTCTTTGGTTTGTGGATCTGCATGTGTACATCACTTCTCTCATCCTCTGTCTTCTCATTCTGTGAACAGCAGGAGTATTACTAAATGAGAAACACCTGATCAGGATTCTTGTATATTTCTGTATCCCTTGTGGTTAGAATAAAGCAGGCAGCTGTGTGAGTGCTCACATGGAATCCTGTCACCTGGGCTGGACTGCCCAGCAGAGAGGTTGGGAGTTTATCCAAGTTGCAGCTCTTATTTTAGAGAAACTGGTAAACTTTCATAGGGCTCTGGAAGTCCCTCTAAAACAGTGGTGCCTAACTTTTCCAGCCTGCAGGCCAAATACATGATTTCAACCCAGTCAAGGGGCTACAAGAAACAGGTCGGGGCAGATTTTCTGCCCTGTTCTGCCCCCTCTTTCTGGCCCAGGCAGCATAAAGGGAGCAAAAACCACCCACAAGTTCTGGTTGGGAATCCCTCATCTTCAGGAGGTACAATGGGTTCAAAGAGGGAGCTGCATTCCTGCAGTCTAGGGTGACCAGATGTCCCTATTTTATAGGGACAGTCCCGATATTTGGGGCATTTTCTTCTATAGACGCCTATTACCTCCCACCCCCATCCCGATTTTTCACACTTGCTGTCTGGTCACCCTACTGCAGTCACCAGTGGGGGTATTGTCCCTGGTCTACCATAACTAGCTGGTAAGAGTTAGAGAAGCTCCCAGCCTGTTCTTTCATCCGTCATGGCTGGGATAGAGAATCAGGGAGTCGTAACTGGCTGTTGGTTCTGAGCTTCTCTCCTTCTCCTCACCTGGGTTGGTGTGAGTGGTTGTGTAGGGGAGGGGAGTCAGCTCTGGCAAAGTGACTTGAGATCTGATCCTGCTCTCTTTGGAGCTCCGATCCTGCTCTCTTTGGAGCTCCCACCGCCTGGCAAGGAAGCAGACAGTGGAGCAACCAGAGCTATGCTCATACCTCTTAGTCCTTGTTTCATGCTGTCTGTAGACTCAGATAGAAGACATCACTGCCTTGGCTCCGTGAGGCTCCCATTTGGAAGATTGCCTCTGAAGCCACAGGATCTAGAATTATTTAAAAAAAATTGAAAGATGAGATTCAGTACAATCTACATAAACATATCCTGTGGTTTGAATCTGGCCTGTGGGTTGGATGTTTGACATCCTTACCATGGAGGGTAACAGCTTTCAGTCATCACCTCCCTGAGTGGATTTGATTGATCACTTTGGAAATGAAAAGCTCCATATCCCATTATCAGTCATCCAGCTGTGTAATCTAAGTATCTATATATTCCCCCCCCCCCCCCACACCGTGGTATCTGTGCCACGGAGTCATCCAACCTCTTTCACCCCAGTTTAATAAAAACTCTTAAATATTATGTTTAATACACAAATGAGGCTCTGTGGGGAGCTATGCATTTTGCTATAATCCCAGATATCACTATGGATTTTGTTACCTGAATTGAGTTCAGATACTAGTGGATACTCATAATTCATATGACTCAATCATAGAAATGTAGGGCTGGAAGGGACCTCGAAGTCATCAAGTTCAGCCCCCTGTGTGGAGGCAGGATCAAATAACCTAGGCCATCCCTGACAGGTATTCAGGGGGGGCTCCAGGCACCAGCGCACCAAGCGCGTGCCTGGGGCAGCAAGCCGCGGGGGGATGGCCTGCCGGTCGCTGTAGGGGCAGCAGTCAGGGAGCCTTCGGAGGCATGCCTGCGGGAGGTCCACCGGTCCCGTGGCTTCGGTGGCAATTTGGCGGCGGGTACGCCAAAGCTGCGGGACCGGCGGACCTCCCGCAGGCATGCTGCCGAATCCGCGTTACCAGCGTACCGCCCGCAGGCGCGCCGCCGAAAGCCGCCTGACTGCCGTGCTAGGGGCGGCAAAATACATAGAGCCGCCCCTGCAGGTATTTATCCAACCTGTTCTTAAAAACCTCCAAGGATTGGGATTCCACCACCTCTCTTAGAAGCCTATTCCAGAGCTTAACTACTCTTATAGTCAGGTTTTCCTAATATCTAACCTAAATCTTTCTTGCTGCAGATTAAGGCTATTACTTTGTGTCCTACCTTCAGTGGACATAGAGAACAATTGATCACAGTCCTCTTTATAACAGCCCTTAACATATTTGAAGACTGTTCTCAGGTCTCCCCCTCAGTCTTCATTTCTTAAGACTCAATAGTTTTTTAATCTTTCTTCATAGGTCAGGTTTTCTAAACCTTTTTTTCATTTTTGTTGCTCATCTCTGCACTTTCTCCAATTTATCCACCTTTTTGCTGAAGTGTGATGCCCACAATTGGACACTGTACTCCAGCTGAGGCCTCATACTGATATGACTTTTTGCAAAGCATTCCTCATTATTTTTTTGTTGCAACGTATTGGTAACAAATCTGTTTTCCCATGCAATTAAATATTTACAGGCTGTGACACAATGCAGCTATTGAATAAGAATATATCTGCAATAATTAAAATGAATGACACTTCTTTGAAAAACAAACGTGAGCTGCAGAGAGAACAGACAGCAAATGTATGTGAAGCTGTCATGATTGGGGACTCTGCAGCTCAACATTCAGGCTAAACTGCTCACATGGCTATAACTGAGCCTTGCAAAGGTGAAGTTAAAAGCAACACACACAGCTGATGTCACTAACTGAAAACAAAGTACTAAGGCCATATAGTGTGTCTGGAGTAAGTTGTTTCACTGATATCAGCAGTTGTTGTGCAGTCCCTGCAGTTTATGCACTGAAGGAGATTGGTAGAATTAGAATGCTTTGATCTAATATGAAAGTGACACTGTCTTAACTGAAAACTTTTCAGGTGCATAAATCATACATCTTATTTTAGAGACTCGAGCATCAGAGAATGTGCATGTGTATTGAAGAGTGTGTGTTCTGACACAGCAGCTCTCAAATTAAGGTCTCTGTTAGCTTTTCATTGTTGATACATTTGCCTATTACTGATCTTTTAGGGCTCAATCTTATCTTTGCCACCAGCTCTGAGCAAGGGGCAGTATGCTGTTGCACTGCCCCTGGAACAGACAAAAAGGCATGGTGTGACTCAGAGTCACAGAGCCATTCTGAGGGTGAAGTACCCTGTACCAGGTGCAGCATACATGTAGCTACACTCCTCACCAAGCCCAGCCCTCTTGCATGGGGAGGAGGGAAATGTGGCAGCTCTAAAGAGGCTGATCTTTTCTGAATGCTGCGCTGCATGATCTGGGTAGTACTCACTCGCCTCTGTCAAGCTCTGACTTCTAACTTTTGCAACTTTTCTTTGTTTTATTATTTTAATCAAAGCCAGTAGATTGATTAACTATTTGGGTTTTTTAAATGCTTGATAAGAATAGTGTATTTGCTTATTACTGGGGCAGTGCAGGATTTACGATACCCTTAACTATTCAGTGCTTGATCTTTGTAAATCATGTGATGAAGAGCTCTCTGAGTATTTAGCAGCCTTTATTTCAAAACTGGTTAAAGCTTTTTCGTTTTGGACTAGCAATCTTAGGCCCTGTTCCTGCAAAGATTTTCACATGCCTAAATTTAGGCATGTGAATACAGCCATTCAAGTCAGTGAGACTACGTATGTGCTCATAGCTAAGTAAGTCTTGGCTGGATTGGAGTCCTATGTGTGATTTGTAACAATAGTAGGCAGAAAACATAGACACAAGGTTGATTTTAAGTTGACTGTATCCTTTTTTTACAAGCTATATTTGTATTAATGCAGGAGTGAAGGAATAGATATTAATGGGAGCCTTTGGTATGTATCCAGGGACAGAATTTGATCTTGCTATGAAAAACAACACAACTACTCATGCAATTAAGCAGAAACGCTGTATTTTCATTATGGGTAATTTAAGTGAGGACTGCAGTAGGAAATAGGTTGATGCAGGGAGGCGTATTAAGATCAAACTGGGGGAGGGGCGGCACTGGATCTGTGCTCGTGTAGCAAGATCAGGTTCCATGTGAAGTTTCTATCACCTTGGACCAAAGTCTTTTGAAAACTTTAATTCTGGCAAGACCAGAAAATGGACCCCTACTGGTTCTGAAATTGTAGGTGTGAGTTTAGACACAAGGTTTTGAATTCTGGTAGGTGTCAGCTGAGCACTGACAAATTCATAGCTGGAAACTAGACCAGCTCTCCTGTATGTTAATATTGTTCAAGAGAGGTATTAGACTTGTAAAGATGTGTTTAGACTCTATAAAATGCTTGTAAGTTGCTGGATGCATTAACCTTTACTTCTAATATCCGTATCCTATGCTATAAGGTAATATGTAAGTTTTGCTTTGTCATACCTGTTGTGAACTTGTGAACCCAGGCAGGAGGAGGGTTCCCCCACCCATCATGAAGGACTATCAAAACTAAGTGGGCCACTGTGAAGCATCATGATACAAAGACTGGGCTAATGGTCCTGTCACACCCGTGAAGATACTATGTGCAAGGAAGCACATCCCATCAGCCTTAATTCTGGAAGAGGGAAATAAAAATAGATGACTTGAAAAGTCTTCATCTTTTTGCTGTTTGGACTCTCACAGGGCTAGAGCTAGGAAACAAAAGCAGAGGACCCCAGGGTCAACCTGGGTTAGCCCTAAAACAGGGGTTCTCAACCTTTTTCTTTCTGAGGCCACTCCAACATGCTATAAAATCTCCACGGCCCACCTGTGCCACAACAACTATTTTTTCTGCATATAAAAGCCAAGGCCAGCGTTAGAGGGTAGCAAGCAGGGCAATTTCCCAGGGGCCAATGCCACAGGGGGCCCTGCAAAGCTAAGTTGCTCAGGCTTCGGCTTCAGCTCCGGGTGGTGGGGCTTGTAGCCCCAAGTGGTGGGGTTTTGGCTTTCTGCCCTGGGCCCCAGCAAGTCTAACGCCGGCCCTACTTGGCAGACCCCCTGAAACCTGCTCGTGGGGGGGCCCCGGACCGCTGGTTGAGAACCACTGCCCTAAAAGACATTCACTGCTGACAGATTCCTATAACTCTGTCACCTTTTGGAACCGTAGACTGTAACTCGTGTGTATGTATTGCCTGCTTTAACCTGCTAATAAACCTTCAGTTAGTTAGTACAGGATTGTTTTTGGTGTGAGATCTAAGGTACAAATTGACCCGAGGTAAGTGACTGGTCTCTTGGAACTGAGAGCAACCTGAATATTTTGTGATCTTTGGTATAAGTGATCATTTATCACTAAGTCCAGCTTGCCTGAGTAGCAAGATAGACTGGATTGCCCAAGGGGAATGTCTGACTCTGTGGTAAGACTGTTATGTTATATCAGGAGTTCACATTTGTTACTGGGTTGGTGAAATCTAATTATAGAACATAGCACCAGTTTGGGATGACTGCCCCGCTTTTTGACAGTCTGCCCTGAGGTTGGCACTCACACTTCAGACAGAGTGACACCCCTCGTGTCCCAAATTGAAAGGGGTTCAGATTTGAGCTTTGGCTTCTGAATATTCTAAGTAGTAGAAACATTGTAGCCAGAGCTTAGAATCTTGAAAATGATCCTTAAATAGTTTGATTTTAAGTGGTATCTTGTTTCCGGCAGAGTCTCTTAAAAATAGCAAATAAGACCTATGAGGGTTATGGTGACATTAAAAAGCATTGCCACACCCTGCTATGTGCCATTGTTAAAATAACTTATTTTTTTCATTTGCTCTTAAAATCTAGTAGCAGGTTCCGACTTAGTGAGATACATGTATTGTCGCTTGAGTTAGAGACTGTTATTTCAGGGGGTGAAATATACATGAAAAACTGTCATCTTGGTGTCTTTTCGCTGTTGTGTATTGAAGCATTTTTGTTAGAAATATTTCAATATTTCAATCATTGGAAAGACAGGATACATGTCCTGAATGTTTTCTCCAGTTATCTGAAGTTGGATTAATGCTAGTTAAATGGACAGTCTTGTCTGCTTGAGGATTAATCTTGAATTCAAGGCATTAGTCTCTTCGTACACGAGTGGTAGATGCTCTTAACTACAAGTGAGGTCTCATCTTTTATTTATGAAAGTTTACCTGACATTATTCAAATGTCTGGCCCTTTCTAAATCATTAAGAAATGGATGCCTTTGATGTCTGAATGCTTGACTTTAAATAGTCGATCTTTCCTTGTGCTGTGTGGGAAAGCTGTTTTGATGTACACAAGCTTTGCTTCTTGTTAGCTCAAGGCTTCTGTGGCATAATTAGGCTTGGTTTGCCGTTTCAATAAAAACTGTTGGTGGAAATGTTTAAAAAAACCAAACAAAGAATCCCACCAACTTTCTGATCAAATGGAGAGTCATGGCAGTGACTTGAAGCCCAGTTAGTGTTTTTTTATTTTATTTTATTTTATTTTATTTATTTTTTTTTAAAAAGGCCTGACTATTGCCTGTCTGTCCCCAAGGGTTTTGGGAAAGGCTGGGGGCAAAGGTCATTTGAAAACCTTCTTGCCCTTTCTTATTTATGAATGTCTCACGATCTTCTTAAAAAGGTATCCAGCTCTTCCTCTACAGTTTTAAAATTTGCTAGAAGGGCAGCAATTAAATCATTCTACTGTGTGACAATCTAGTGGGCTATCTCTAGGCCCCAGGGAATTCTCAGTTAGTATAAATCAGCCTAGTGCCATTGTCTTCAATGGAGCTATATTAAATTACATCAGCTGTAGATCTAGCTTCTAAATTTTGGTTTCTTCTATAATTTTCATTTTAAAAAAAGAGGAGGAACCGGTGTGTGATGGGGTGTGCACCCTAGCCAGGCCCTGAAGGGGTTAGTGTGGGCCTGAGGGGCCAATTTGTAGCCAATCACCTCCTAGTGGGAGAGCTAGGATTCACTGAACAAGAAGCCCAGCTGGGGGCAGGAGTGGGTTGGATTATAAAGCCAGGAAGTGTGCGGCAGAAAGAGGCTGCAGGGAGAGAGTCTGCAGTCACTCCCTGGGAGCAGAGAGGGAGAAGAAGAGAAAATAAGCCTGGGGTTCTGCTGTGGAAGAAGGGCCAACCCCAGAGGAGTTGTGGGGAAAGAGCGCCTGAGAGGACTAGGTAGGAAGAAATGCAGGGAAACAGCAGCAAAGGGTAGGACTGTGCAGACCTTGGCTGCTTGCTATAGGGTCCCTGGGCTGGAATCCAGTGTAAAAAAATGGATCTGTGTTCTCTTACCAGCCATTGTGAAGTGTTACAGGAGCAATGCCAACCAGACAGCTGGTTACCCTGGAAGGGGAGGACTATATGGTGACCTGGCTGGAGGGCCCAATCAGAAAGAGGGAGTACCCTGGCATGTGAAGAGAGAGGGGTCGCAGCTTGAGTAACTGATGGAAGAGAATGCCAAACCAGGTGAGAGTTGATCCCCAGAGCAGCTACAAAGAGGCAGCACCTGTGGTGAATGAACTCCTTCACACAGTGTTGGGAAGAGAGAAGGTACAGGGGAGTAAGAAACACATGGAACAGACCCAGATAACATCATTGGTCCTGCATTCCACTCTCTGCATTTCTTTTTTGTATATCTTCACCATTCTCTTTCTCTAATATTTTTATTGCATTTTTGTAGAAAGAATCTGTTAACTCAATCATGGATTTCCCCCCCCCCCCTTCTGTGTTTGCTCTTTTGTTTTTACTCCCTTTTTGGCCCCCTTGCCTCCTTTCTGTGCATTTGTTTATTTCATCTTTTTTTCTCTCTCTTTTTTTCTATTTGTTTTTCAATATCTGCAGGGTCAGCAGAAATAGACCAAAATAACACTTTACATATAGAAGGGCTGGCAGCTGAAAGGAAACTAATATCCTGGTCAGTTTCCCTCTGCAGCCACTTCATACAGAAGGAAACTGACTGGAATTAGTTAATGGCCTTTTGCATCAATCTTTCTGCACACTGAACCAGATGCAGAGGAAAAGTGGCCCAGATTGCACAATCCTAATCACTTTCCCTTTTCAGAAGGCTCCCTCTATGCGGTCTGATTTTAAGGAATGCAGAGCACTGTAATATCACAAAGGTATAGGGAGTTGTGGTTCTCAGTTCTTTCAGGATCAGACCTGTAAAGCCTTACTTTCCCAGGATCTGATCCAAAGTCCACTGAAGTTAATGGGAGTCTTTTAATTGACTTCAGTAGGCTTTGGATCAGACCACTGAAATACCAAATTGGCTGGGCTGCTTTCACGTCTGCTAATCAAGATGCATCTAGGGTGACAGTGAAGCATGGTGGATGTCTGTCATAGTGTAGTGATCCTGCCATACACAACAAGTATTAAATGAAATCCCTAACTTGCTATCTTTACGAGACTGAACTTAATGGGAAATCTGGGATATTTTCTTGACTACACTCGGTATGGCAACTTCCTTCTTTTTTGTACTTACTGTAACATCATATGCAAACTAAGTTTAGTAAGTACCTTTGTTGTGGAGACCGAGGAAATATTTTAATAGATTGTTCCCACATAGCATCATTATAGTCATTCTGGTTCTTTTCCTCCTCCCCTTCACTTTTCTGGATGAAGAAACAAGAGTGCATCAAATCTTGCATGCACGGACTGTAGAACTTAGGTAATGGCTTAAACATTCAAGTTAAAGAGGTTAAAGAGTGAGAGAGACCTGAAGAAGAGCTCTGTATAAGCTCAAAAGCTTGTCTCTCACCAACAGAAGTTGGTCCAGTGAAAGATAGTAATTCACCCACCTTGTCTTTCAAGTTAAAGAGGACAGTTAGTAGACTAACTTGGTCTCTCCTCCCTTATCTCTTGGTTTAGAAATGTCAAGTGAGGGGGTTTGATATTGTCTTGTTTAGCCTGGCCATTTAAATGGTTTAACTCTTTGGAAGAGAACATAGTTCTTATTCTGATATGTCTTTTTTTATCCTCATTGTATCAGAACACACATTACCTAGAGCTTTTCTGGTGCTGTTGATTCAGAAATAAACTGATATATTTGCCCTAAATTCATTCCTGCATTGATCCCAGGGGTGTCATTAGTCCCAGTTTTCATGGTGGAGTCAAAATGTTGTCATGCAACATCATTGCCATACAACCACGTTCTGTTAGCCCCAATGTTATGTCACAACATGGTGACATTTGCTTGTTGATGTGGCAGTATACTGTCAGCATGCCATGAGGCAAATGTCACCATGTTGTGATGACAAAATTGTCACTAAAGACAAGCTTTTAAAAAGGGACAACCCTAACTGATCTTGAAAAAATGAACCTGTTTAGATTATTCCTAAATATGAGGTAAACAAGGTCAATCAGAAGTTTAGTGTAAGCTTTTGCTTTCTGATTTTTTTTATTACTTTTAATTTCTTAGAGGGTGTAACGGGGTTGGGACTCACCACCTGGCGCCTCCTACTGGTTGTTTCTGGGAATTAGCTCTGTCCAGCAGAGCGCCCCCCTCCTGGTGGTGTCCCGTCCGTCGTCTCTCCCTCAGTAGCGGGGTAGTGCAGCCCAACGGCCAGAGGCCAGAGAACTCCCCTCAGCTGCGGGGTAGTGCAGCCCAACGGCCAGAGAACTCCCCTCAGCTGCGGGGTAGTGCGGCCCAACAGCCAGAGGCATAGGGGGACCCGGGCCCTCCCTCTCCACCGGGTCCCGACCTAGGGCTCTCCTAATGGCGGGGTTCCCCTTGCCGTTGGCTCGGCGGGGATCCGGCCGCAGCACGCCGAACGTCAGTGTTGCTCTAATGTGGCTCGTCCCTAAAGTTCCCCTGGGTCACTTCCTACCCTGAACGTCGCGGTCTCCTCCGGAGACGTGGGTTCCGTTCCGTTCCCCTCTGGCGGGTCCTCCATCTGAGATGCAGGGTTCGGGCCAGCTAGGCTGGCTCCTGGAGCCTGGAATGTGGGCTGTTCCTCCTCGGGAGCTGGCTGTGTGCATTCTTCTCCTCCGGTGGTCAGCCCCAACTGAGCAGCTTTGCAGGCTTTTATACCTAGCCTCCAGTTGGAGCATGCCCAGCAGTGCTTCCGGGGCAGGGCTTCCTCTGCCAGGATGGAAGGGTTAACCCCTGCTGCGCCAGTGCGGGGCCGCTCTGCCCCGTCACAGAGGGTCTTTGTTATATGTTGATGTCATGGTACCAAATCAGGAGGATGAGGTGGATGGGCATTTCTAGAACAAATAATAGAAATATCTAGAACACAAGACCTAGTAGTAATAGAGGACCTTAACTGCCCATATATCTGTTGTAAAAGTAATATGGCAGAACACAAAAATGTCTGATAGGTTCTTGGAATGTATTGGGGACAATTTATTGTTTCAGAATGTGGAGGAAGTAATCAGGGGGATGATCATTTTAGATTTGATTCTGAGTAATGGGGGAATTGGTTGTGAATCTGAAGGTTGAAGGGAATTTGGGTGAAAGTGATCATGAAATGATAGACTTCATGATTGTAAGGAAAGGAAGGAGTGAGAGCAGCAGAGTGAAGACAGTGGACTTCAAAAGAGCAGACTTTAACAAACTCAGAAAACTGATAGTTAAGGTCTTATGGGGAGAAAATGTAAAGGTAAAAGTCAATAATGAGAACCGGCAGTTTCTCAAAGAGACAATATTAGAGGCAGCAAACTATCCAGATATGAAGGAGAAATAGGAAGAATAGTAAGAGGCCAGTATGGCTCCATCAGAAGCTCTTTAATTACTTGAAAATCAAAAAGCATCCTACAAAAAGTAGAAACGTGGACTAATTGCTAACAAGGAGTACACAAGAATAGCACAAGCATATAGGGACAAAATTAGATAGACTGTGGTACAAAATTTATTACATCTAACACGGAACATAAAAGGCCATAAGAATAGTTCTTAGAAGAACATTAGGAGCAACAGAAAGAAGAAGGAAAGTGTGGGTCCTTCACTTACTAGAGAAGGAGAGCTTATAATTTGTCATCAAGAAAGCTGAGGTGTTTAAGGCCTATTTTACTTCAGTCTTCACTACAAAGGTAAATTGCAACCAAATACTTAACACAATTAATATTAACAAGGCAGAAGGAACACAAGTCAAAATAGGGAAAGAACAGGTTAAAGACTATTTAGATAAGTTTGATGTATTCAAGTTGGCAGGGCCTGATTAAATTCATCCTCCGGGTACTTAAGGAACTAGCTGAAGCAATCCTGGAATGATCTTTGAGAACTCCTGGAGGATAGGTGAGGTCCCACTAGGACTGGAGAAGGGCAAACTTAGTACCTCTCTTTATAAAGGGGAACTAAGAGGACCTGGGGTATTATAGACCAGTCAGCCTAACTTTGATACCTGGAAAGACACTGGAACAAACTATTAAACAATCAGTTTGTCCATTCTTCAGTAGCTAATATGTTTAATTAGAACATTCTTCTGCTTTGACACTTACAAATTATGAATCAGTCCAAGGGCAACCCTGCAACTCTTACTCAGTAGTCTTTATTCAGGTGAAGTCTTTGTAAGTGTTGCAGGATCAGGAACTAATATAGGATCTTCAACTCTAAACCATAGAATCATAAAATAATTTGGAACAATCTTGGCTCAACAGAATTTAAATGCTACAAGAAGGGAGACATGGAAGACAATAGCTTTGTATTTATTTGTACTTCTCTTCGTTCAAGACAATACCAAAACATCTATATGGAGATATACCAATTTCATAGAACTGGAAGGGACCCTGAAAGGTCATCGAGTCCAGCCCCCTGCCTTCACTAGCAGGACCAAGTACTGATTTTTCCCCAGATTCCTAAATGGCCCCCTCAAGGATTGAACTCACAACCCTGGGTTTAGCAGGCCAATGCTCAAACCACTGAGCTATACATACTAGACAGTATTTTTTATACCAGGGATCGGCAACCTTTGGCCCGTGGCCCGCCAGGGTAAGCCCCCTGGCGGGCTGGTTTGTTTACCTGCCGCGTCTGCAGGTTCGGCCGATCGCAGCTCCCACTGGCCATGGTTCGCCGCTCCAGGCCAATCGGGGCTGCGGGAAGTGGCAGCCAGAGCATCCCTCAGCCTGCGCCACTTCCCGCAGCCCACATTGGTCTGGAGCGGTGAATTGCGGCCAGTGGGAGCCGCGATCGGCCGAACCTGCGGATCTGGCAGGGAAACAAACCGGCCCGCTAGGGTGCTTACCCTGGCGGGCCGCGGGCCAAAGGTTGCCGATCCCTGTCTTATACCATAGCTTCAGGGCATATTCAACTGGGATAGCTTTATTCAGTTAACTAAACGTAACTAACCTAAAGCAGTAGTATATAACATATCCATACAGTTGGCCTGAGCCAGCAAGATACTGACTGTTTCCTGAGAGTTGCTTTAGTATATGGAAGTTGAAGGTGTGCTGCACCTTTCAGTGCCTTGCAGAATCAAATGCAGAGTCTTTAAGATATACGATAATGTGCTAAAGGGAACCTAATCTAACCAGCACTACCCTAAAGGCATCATGATGGAGAGTTTCCCTATCAGAGAGTTGTGAAACTATATATTTGCTCTCCAAGCTGAAATGTCTCTGATTTTGATGCACAAATCTGATTTCTGGCCTAGCTGAAGGTTTATCTGGTTGGTCCATGCAGGCTAGTCCTGTCTGATGTAGGTTTGGTCAGTGATTTATTTATTTATTTTAAAATAGCTTTTTCAAACTTTAGGGAGAAGCAAACAGTCCTTTATTGCTTAAGCTTTGCATATCAGTGATAGGCTTAACTTTTGATTAGTGATCCCTTTATAAAATGATTGGATTGGATTTTGAAAAGTGACCTATAAAATTGAAGCTGCAGTTTTCTGGGTCTTGTTTTTTTCGCCTTTAAAGTGTTAGAATGCACAAAATCTCAGACTTGTGTGTGCAAACTGAAGTTACATGTACAAATCAACTAGTTCAACACTTATTTACCAGATTGTAAGCAAAAGTCTGAGGTTCTGTACATGGAGGTTCTGTAAAATGGAGACATGAAAAAATACATGTGCAATTTTAGAATCCATTGCATTTCCTCTGTTAAAATTTCTCACTTTAAATGTACTGTATGTATTGGCTTTGTCTGTTTATCAAATTTACTTCTAAAGTAACCTGTATGCGTATTGATGGTTTTCCTGAGCTAAGATTCTTCCTGTTCATGTAAACATCTTTCAGGATGTTTTTATACTACACATATCTACAAATACAACCACCGTATGAAAGTTTGCAATGAAGGTGGTAAGTAGGGAGATTCAGGGATAGGAGGTCCCTGAATCATCCTGAGACAAAGGGAGAGGAGCCAGGACATGTCAGTCCTAGGGTGTTCCTAAGTGCCTTTCGCCTCAGGTATGGCACTGCTTTTAGAGAGCTGAGCTCATGAGCTTCCTTGCTCATTGCCTTCAGTCAGTGTTGAGCTGGTGTTGCGTGACTGCACAGCAGTGCATCTCAGTTCTCCCAAGTAGCAGTGGGTGAAGGGGCAAGTTCATAATTCTTTTCTGGTCTGGGGAGACCAAAGCAGGCGTTGGAAACAAATAGAGACGTACAAACTTCAAACAGCTTGAAAATCTGATTAGGGTGTACGGATGCTTAGCTGAATCTGTTTGGTCCGGAAATCTTCTGAAACCAGCCTCTCTTATGGGGTTTGCAATCCTATGAGCTTTCCCCCCAGACTTAGCAATATCATGAGAATAGAATGTAGTAGATTCTGTGTCAGTGCAGGGACCAGAGTGGTGGTGGATTGTACCTTTCCTATTCAGGTGATGTCACATTATGGCAATTTCTGTGGCATTATCAAAGAAGGATGGTCTAATGGCTAAGGCACTAGCTTGGGACTTGGGAGACCCATGTTCAATTTCCTATTGTAGCACAGACTCAGTTCCCCATCTGTAAAATGCTTTCCCCCCTCTTATCTGACAGAAGTGTTGTAAGGGTATATTAAAGATTGCAATGTGCTACAGTACTGTGATAATTAGGGCCATTTTGGTCAATTTAATGGTCACAGGATTTCAAAAATAGTAAATTTCATGATTTCAGCCATTTAAATCTGAAATTTCACGGTGTTGTAATTATAGGGGTCCTGACCCAAAAAGGAGTTGGGTTGGGTGGGGTGGGGTGGGGTGGGGTTGCAAGTTTATTGTAGGGCGGGGTGGCAGTACTGCTACCCTTACTTCTGTGCTGCTGCTGGCGGTGGTGCTGCCTTCAGAGCTGGGCAGTTGGAGAGCGGCAGCTGCTGACTGGGAGCCCAGCTCTGAAGGCAGAGCCATTGCCAGTAGTGGTGCAGAAGTAAGGATGGTATGGTATTGCCACCCTTACTTCTGCGCTGCTGCCTGCAGAGCTGGGCCCTCAGTCAGCGGCCGCCACTCTCTGGCCTCCCGGCTCTGAAGGCAGCGCAGAAGTGAGGGTGGCAACACCATGACCCCCTTAAAATAACCTTGTGACCCCCCTGCAACTTCCTTTTGGGTCAGGACCCCCAATTTGAGAAATGCTGGTCTCCCTTGTGAAATCTGTATAGTAGTGGGTAAAAACACACAAGACCAGATTTCATGGTCCGTGATGTGTTTTTCATGGCTGTGAATTTGGTAGTGATAATGAGGGTAATATAAGGTAGCTCAGATAAATGGAAGGGTCAGAGTTGCAGGTTAAATAGGTAAGTCATATTTCTCATGTTAATCCAGTATAGTTTCTTACACTGAGCTTCCATGTGATTTAAAGTCCTAAATTTTATTGCTTTTTATCATGCCAGGAATGGGATTTTAAGATTGATTTTCTTCCTTCTAAATACATTTCACATAAAGTACATGTTTCTTACCATGTCAGCTTTTACTTTACTGTGCTGAACAAAATAGGTGCAGTTTTCTGTTGGATGACTATCTACTTTGAGTACACAGTGTTTAGATAGTGTTTACCTTCCTTAAACATTTGTTTTTAATACATTTTCATTACTGTTTCTTCTCTGCTTTAATTTGCTAAGAAACTTGTAAGTTTTTCTGAAGACTCATCATGCACATAGCAGTTAGAAATGCATTCAGCATTATTTCTCTAAAAACAATCTGGATGGTCTGTGATCTGAATCTGCAGGGCCATAAAATATATATGGCACTGTATTAAATTTTACAATGCTCATTACATCAATGCTATACCTGTTGGGTAGAAAATCACTGAAGCAGATGAGGAGTAGTGCTGTTTGAACAGCAGAGTATTAGAAATGCTTTTACAGGAGCTCTTTTAGGTATGAGCTTCACTGCAGGGTTCAGCTAAGAAAATAATTGGTATTTAAGATGTTTGCTAAGTAACACAACTATTTCTCCACAGTGGAGGAATTACAAAGCAGTGAAGTGCTGTAAAATTTTTCTTTGGGCTAAAAAACCTGCCATATGAAGTCTTAGTTCTATAATGAGATGTCTCTGTGGTTTAGTGAATTGAGCACAAGGCTGGGAGTTAGAAGGCTTAAGTTTTATTCCTGGCTCTACCATTGTGACCTTGGGCAATACTCTCTTGGGTCCTGCTCCCATTGAAGTTGATGGAAAATTTCAGTTGACTTTGATGGGAGCAGAATCAGGGTCTTAATCTCTTGGTGCCTCAGTTTCTCCATGTCTGAAATGAGGATGTGAATTTAACTTTGCCATTATATTATTTTTAGATAGACCATTATTAAGATGTTGAGGCTACAAATTCAATTTACCTTAAATGTACCTACCTCATAATCTGTTAAGCTATTTCCTTTGGAGGCCTGGAATCTACACATCTGCTATACAGAAGGTTCACTGCTCTATTGCTGCAGTAGGCCTTAAATGGTTAAATAGTTCGATGGTTTAATGTTGAATACCCTACTGTTTATAATTATAGACCTAATAAACCTCTGTATTTATCTTGCACCTAGATATACTTGAAGGGGATTTTAATTTATGATCTTTAGATAATTCATTTTTAATGGGCTTTGCATTAACATTGCTAATGGTCATAATGCATTTGGTTTCAAAGAGCTACCCTATTTTAAGATTTATTGGAAAATAATGAATATTTCACCATCTGCTCCAGGCTGCGCATGAGAAATTAATGTAAATATTTTAGGTTTGGGGTACTGCACCGTACCTTTCACTTCCATTACCAAAGTCATGATTGCTTACTCTTGATGGCAATGTACAGTACACGGGGTATTATCCTCGATTGAATCAACATATAAATTGCCTGTTGCAAAACAGCTACTGAAAGTATCATATAAAAACATGATACAAAGCTATAAAAAGTCTAGAAGTCTTTTGTTAGGCAGCTCAACTACACAGCCAGAAAATGTTGTCAAACTGGGCACATGGCAAACCTAATATCAAGCAAGCCAGCCACCCACTAACAAGAGGAGCCTAGTCCCAACTGGCATAAAAATAGGGGGGATGCGGATAGCAGACACTATTTAAAACAAAAGGAGGTATAAAATTGGTCTGGAATGAGCCTCTGAAATAAATGGGGCTTGCAGAATGCTAAAGTCAGCCAAAAAGGAAGCCTGGCAGACTACCTCTGGGATGGATTGCTGCAGCCCAGTTCCCTTGACTGAGATGCTCTTGCCCCCAGCCCATTCTTGACTGAACCTAGGGACCCACTCTGGCCAATTCTAGCTGCTGGGCAGGGTTATAGGCTCAGAGGTGACTATATAAGTGCTTAGAGTCTAGATAATGAGGGGCTTTGTTTAACACTAAGGCCCTGAATTGAATTTGGAGTATTGACCGCCACTCCAGTTCTCTGGGGGCTCCATTGCTCCAACCTAGGTTCTGCTGCAGTCACAGCCTCCAAATCAGTTTAAAGGAAAGCCCAATTAGGTGTACATTTTACAGTGGTATAGCTTGGATGTGACACAGGTATGTGTATAGCATTCTCTTGATGTGTGTGGAGTTATATACAAAAATCCATCATACACTGCTATGAGAACGGAACCCAGCAGGCGCTTTGTGGGAAAATTACAGAACAGCAATTAAAGAATAGAAACATAAAGAAGTCTCTTGGATGCCTGCAAACCTTTTTACAGTCTTTTGCTGTCTTTCAGTAGAAGTTGCCTTCTGCAGTCTTACAGCCACGTTTGCAAAACTGGCTGCCTATGCTGTGTTTACAAAACTGGTGTGTACATTAATCCCCTCCCCAGCTGTGCCTGGCAACGTGCTGCTGGAGAGGATTCAGCCTTTGAAGATACCCACATGTGTCAATTGATGTGAACAATTACCTGTTTGTTTTTTTCATGAGAGCGATTACCTGTTTTTCATGCACAGATTTTTGTGAGCTTAATTTAGACAACCAATTCTGAAAACCTGGTCCCCAAAATAACTCTGCAGCAGTCCAGCTACTAACACTCCTCTGTCCCTTGCACTTTTTTTGTGTGCTGCCTTCTCTGACTCTTAAATGTGTTATACTATTGCATAGGTGTTGGAGAGCAGATGTTACAGGTGGCTTTTCACCATTAAAGTGTGAATTTTCTGCTTCTGTTTTGTTGTATCTCTAACTTGCATACTAATAGAGTGTTTCTGTGCATAAATATTTTAATCTTCCCTTCATCTTCTTCCCTCCCAGTCCTCCCTCCAAAAAGCATGGAAATAACGTTTGCAAACCATTACCCCAGTCACTCTGCTTGTATGTTGCATCCCTTGCTTCCCTCTTTGCCTATATTGCCTGTGAGGAGTGTAAGCACTTGGAGCAGAGACACTTTCTTACTATGTGTTCATATATCACCTAACACAACCCCGCATTTTGGTAGGAGTCTCTAGGTGCTACTGCAATAATAGACAACAAATATTAGTGTTCTGTATGTGGCAGCAGTTTAGAAGCAGGCATCTCCCTGTTACTGTACAGCTTTTAAGTGGCCCTAGCTCTTTTCAATCAGCTCTGTGGAATTTATTGAGTGGTGTAAATTGTCACTGCTGCTCTTAAAGATCCTGAAACAATGTGTTGCAATAACATTCACAAATACACAATTCCTTCCCTGCGCATGAATCCAAAAGCAACTTCCTAGAGAAAGATGAAACTGAGCTACGATCATGCACAAGCTATGTAAAATAAATTAAAGCCATGTCTCTGGCCAGGACCTTAGTAGTGATAGGATCTCCGATAGGATCATTCAGACGGTGGAAGGGAGAAGCAAAATAATGTTAAGCTCTCTGCCTAAAGGCTTGAATTGGGCTTTCAGACAAACAGAAGTCTAAAAGTTTCTGAATACAAGACTAGCAGGGAATAGTGAGGGGGTTAATACTAAAGTATTGTGGCAGCCAATATGTAAGGTGGTACAGATGATGAAAAGAATCTTTAAAGAGAAACCAGCACTGTAACAGAAGCCAATATGATAACTTATAAATCTGGGGTGCTGTGATAATCTTATCAAATGCTATTTAATTGCACCTGGCACAGTTCATATGAAAATGTTTCACAGCTGATTACATATTCTACAAGTAGCATAGGTTACTCAAAGCATCCCTATAGATAATTGAAGGCTGTAATGGCCAAGTCTCTGGAAGAATGATTGAGCACAGGACAACTGAGATGTAAAGAAGTAGGATTTTATTCATATTGACTGCATAGTGCATCACACACATGTAGGGCTTTACAAACCCAGAGTAAGATATGTTCCCTCCACTGAGGGACTTATATTGTGAAGAGACTTTTAAAGGATGTGATGCGAGAGTTGGCACAGGTGGAGTCACAGGAGAGCAATGGCTATGCAAAGAGAGTGGGCTTTAACAAGAGATATGAAGGAGAAGAGGGAGAAAGCTTGGCATGCAGCAAGAGTGAGGATTTAATTGTTTTGTAGGGCCTTAAGAAACTGTGCATTGACTATTTAGTAATATGCACGCTGAATATTAAAGACCTCTGAGGTTGACAGTGCTGCTGCTTGGAGTCATTCTTGAATATATGTAGTGAGTCAGTGACTTAAAATTCTTTATTAGTGAAGGAGAGCACGAGTTTCTTTGAGGTCAAGTAGGCACAGGACAAGAAATGGCCTCTGAAAAAACGGTTTAGGAGACCTCTAGGGACAGAGAGGTAGGGAGGCTGTCAGAGGGTCAGCCATCTTGGAAAATCGATCTGTTACCCAGTGTGAAGGCAAAGAAAAGTTTGGTATTTAAGGAGTGTAGGGAACAGGCTGAAGGATAAGAAGTGTGTTCAGAGAGTGAAAAGGGATAAGTCTAGTGAGGAAGGATGGTCTTTCAATTAGAGCCACAAGGCTTTGTCATAGGCCTTTCTGAATTTGAACAAATCAATTAGTCTTTCTGTCTCTCTTCTCAGTTTCCCATCTCTAAAATGGGAATAATTTCTTTTTCTCCCTCTTTGTTTGCCTGTTTAGATAAGCTGTTGAATGCAGTGACTTTCTCTTACTATGTGTTTGTAGAAAATGTCAGGCCAAGCGTTTTGGCTTCACTTCTTTTGATAATCTGTCCAACAGCAACCCACACTCTCACACAAACCAGCTAGAGTCTACATCAGTGGTCCCCAACCTTTTCCGTGGGGCAGGCTCTGGACGACTAGCCGCCAAGGACTGTGGCCACCGGATAAGCAGCTGCTGAAATGCCGCCATGAAGCGGCAACATCAAGAGGTGTCGCCGCCGAAATTTGGCGGCATTTCGGCGGCAGCACTTCTTGACGTTGCCGCTTCGTGGCGGCATTTCGGCGGCTACTTGTCCAGCGGCCAGTAGGCGGGTGCACATGGATGCCCCGGCAGGCGCCATGGCGCCCGTGGGCACCGCATTGGGGACCCCTGGTCTAGATGAATAGTTTTGCCTGATGTTCTCTCCCTGTGTCATATCTGGTATTTAACTGGACTACAGCATTGTCAGGGCCAGTCCTAAATCCTTGTTCTCTCTAAGGGATTCTATATACACTGATACCACTATATACACTTATGTTAAATAGTAATAATCCAGATCTGAACTTTGTGACTCAGACGCGTGTCTGACAGTGAGCATCCCATCCAGTATGGGGGAGGGAACCCCCCCCCAAAAAAAAACAAACCACAGTGGCTAGATTTCATTGGTGAGCGAGTACTGCCAAGGAGAGGACACAGTGGTATCCTGCTGCAATATTAATCCTTAACACTCACTTATGCAACTTCCTACAATCTAGAGAGAGTGTTTTAAAACCTCAGTGCCAAAAGGTTTGAGTCTGATTGGCAAGCCAGAGAAGTTCCGGGGGTTCTAGAAAACGGTGTTTTTAAAAACACCGCAGGCACTGGTGCACAGGATGTCTGTGCCTATAACTCCCAGGGGACTGCACGTGATGCACCATCCATTTTAGGATGGTGAAGAATCCTCCCCTCTCTGCATCTGGGCAGCTTCACTGGCTGCTTGAGTAAGGTAATGGAATTCCAGTCCCATCCTGCTGTCTTGCTCGGAGCCTGCAATTGTGACTGACTGAGGTGTGGAACATGCAAGTGGGGAGGATGGCTTCTTATTCCATCCCACTCCTTACCTACACAGGGACCAGTTACAGTGTGGTCTTTGGTTAGTACTGTCCCTGAGGAACTGGTTCTGAATCAATAGAATAGGTAGAGGTTATGAGTGAGATGTACAAAGAACAATATGGCTGAGTCCAAGAATCCTTTACAACAGCATGTGTTGCCCTTTAAAGTAACTCCTTAAACAACAGGTTTTTTTTGTTTGAGCCTGAAGATGACTTAGGATTTGTACAGTACTGTAATTGAAGTGGCAAGTTGTTTCATCACACTTAAGTTTATTGATTCCTTTAGTACATTGGCTTCCTTTCTGCAAAACCAACAGTTTGAATCTCTGCAGCTTGGGATAGATGAACATAATACGCATGTTCCCCTAACTATGCAGACACCAGAGTGGTTTTTTTGTTTTTGTTTTTGTTTTGTTTTTTTTTATGGTGCAGGGAGGGAGAAATGATGATGCTCTGAATCCCCTTAGTTTAAGTATGTAATTGCTTTGAAAATCTGTCAGGAGATTTTTGTTTTTTGCTGGTCATTGCTAGATGCTGAGTTGTCTGGTCAAGCTTAAAGTGGACTATCCATATTCCATTTGTTTTAATAAGCAAAAAGGCAGAAGATAATAGAAATTAATAGGCAAGTAAGACAAGCCAGAGAAGGAATAGTGTCTGATTCTGTCTTGCGTACTGCACCTTCAAATGTTAGTTTACATGCCTGTTTGCTCAGGAATAGTGCTGTGAGCCAATCAGTATATCTCTTCCAGAGTAACACATCATGTGCGCTCTCTGAGACTTGTTGGTTCTCTTTGCTGCTTTCCTTAATCTCTAATAAAAGTCATCCAGACTGAAAGGGGATATTTTTTCCCTTGTGTGTGGATAACAGAGCAAAACAAAGTGAGGAGGTTTATCCATTGGTCCGCAGAAATTGGCTTGGGAAGGGGGAGGAGGAGGAAGTGGATATTGTGGCATTGAAATATAATCTGGGCTAATGGAGGAAAGCCTCAAAAGCACTTGGAAGACATTCTGGCTGTTTCGTTGTGTAATTCCGAGTACCCTATCGATGTAAAATGTTCTGATTTAGAACAGGGGCCAAAGAGGACTGATTGTATCAAACTAAGATTCAGGACCTCTTAGCAGCACTTAGCTTCCAGTAGCAGGGATATTTAGTGAAGCCATGTTACGGACACCATATTTTCAACAGAATGATTTGTCCTTAGATTGCCATGAAGGTGAAGTGACTTCTGTCAAGTTTCCAAGACCAGCTTTTCATGGGAGATGGCCCAGGCATGTCGTTTCCATTAAGGTGACCCTGGAAAAACATAGTGGAAGAAACCCTTTTTAAAAGGGTTTCTGAACAGACTTGTTTCCTTTCCCTTACAAGGTGGAAACTTCGAGATACAGGGCCTGATCCAAAAAGCCTATTGACGTCAATGCAAAGACTTGAATTAAGTGGGATTTGGATTAGGTCATATAGCAGTAAAGCAGAAGAGAAAGAGCTAGAAATGGCACCTGCGTAGAGGGCCCGAGTCTCCTTCCATTGACTTCACTGGAGTTATTCCTGATTTACACAAGTGTGCTGGGATGCTATGGTGACGGGGCGGTATAAGAACTGGAGATGAATTCTGTTCTATTCAGGGTTTTCTGTATGAGAGCAAACAATGTGGCCACGTTAGAAGGATGGTCTCTTGTCACCCTTTTTGAATGTGCAACTCTAAATCTGTGCCAGCTATGCAGGGCTGTATTTAGTATTAGCCCTCCTATTTATGTTCAAGAATTTACAAGCTTTCTAACAGCCACATAGAGCAGTGGTTCTCAAAGCCGGTCCGCCGCTTGTTCAGGGAAAGCCCGTGGCAGGCCGGGCCGGTTTGTTTACTTGCCGCGTCCGCAGGTTCAGCCGATCACAGCTCCCACTGGCCGCGGTTCGCCGCTCCAGGCCAATGGTGGCTGCGGGAAGGGGAGCCGCGATCGGTCGAACCTGCGGACGCAGCAAGTAAACAAACCGGCCCGGCCCACCAGGGACTTTCCCTGAACAAGCGGCGTACCGGCTTTGAGAACCACTGATATAGAGGGCATTTCTTCTGATTGTCTTGATAGCCTAGGCACTAACTGCTTGTTATGTTCACAAATGGGTGTACAGATTCTTGGCAAAAAGAACAGGCCAGATTAATTCACACATGATTACAGGCCTAGTTAAAGTATGTCCAAAGAGAGTCTATGCACCCAGGTTGTTTTTGTCTTTTATGTGAAACAAGGGGCGATACATTTTAGAACTGGAACAATATATTGACTTGACCAACCCCCGTCCCCCATAATCTAATATATTTCCCCCCTGTAAAAACTGTTTTACTGGCAGATTACAGTGATGAAGAATTTCTGGTGATTTGTATCAAGCGAATCCTTGCCATCTGACGAGTGAAACTCTGAGTTGCCAGGAAACAGGAAGGCGAGTGTGATGTTAATTAGAGGAGATGATCTGTGTTTGCTTTTGCCATCTAACTTCCTTCTGCTGTCTTTACATCATTCACTACATAGAGGAAGCACAGAAGGAGCCAGAGATGTAGGCTCCAGCTGATTATGTTGTCTCTTATGTAACCCTTCTGCCAGGTGAAGTTGGCAGCAACAAGGACAGATTCAATATTCAGGGGTCCCTCTTAACAGCAGAATACACAACCAGCTTGAGCCCCCACCCAGTAATCTGGGAAAATTAAACACCACTCCTGGGTGCCTCTAAGAGGAAATGCTTCCCCCTCTTGCAAGCACTGAGTTTGTGTCTAGCAGAGAGAACCTTTAATAAAAAGGGGAAAGGAACCTAGCATTAATTTGGGAAAATGCTACAACCATGATTCAAACACATCTGACCATGAGCAAAACTCCCACACCAGGGTACATTGCTGCTGTATTTATAAATTCTATTAGATTTTGCTTTGATGTATGGGGGGGGAGGGATAGCTCAGTGGTTTGAGCATTGGCCTGCTAAACCCAGGGTTGTGAGTTCAATCCTTGAGGGGGCCACTTGGGGATCTGGGACAAAATCAGTACTTGGTCCTGCTAGTGAAGGCAGGGGGCTGGACTTGATGACCTTTCAAGGTCCCTTCCAGTTCTAGGAGATGGGATATCTCCATAAATTAATTAAAATTAAATTTCACCTGTGGTTTTTCGTAGTGGGCCTTCACTCAGGTTTTCACTTTTGACTACTGTCATCAGCCCTTGTTCTGCAAACACACATGTAAGCTTAGCTTTAATGGAGCTTCAGTGAAACTACTCCCATGCTGAAGGTTAAGCATGTGTGTAAGTGTTTGCAGGATTGGAGCCTTGGGATGAGAGAAGAGGAGCTTGAACTGAGAGTCAGCAGCTCTGGCTTCAATTTCTGGCTGCGCCACAGATGCCCAGTGTCACTTAGGCCAAAATTTTCAAAAGTGAATACTTCGGGTGCAATGACTTTTGTGTGCCCAAGTTGAAACCTTAGGGTCCCAGGTCCTTAAACTCTGTGCTTCAATTCTATAGCTGTAAAATGGGATTAATAAGATTTCCCTACCTTGTAGGGTTACTGTGAGAATTAATTTATTAAGGTGTGTTTGATCTGATATTATGGTGATCAGGGCCATGCGAGTACCCAGAGAGAGTGTTAGTATTATCTAATCATATGCCTCTCAGGTTTGATTGCACAGAAAATAGTTGAAATATTTTTCTGGGTAGAAGATGATGTTGCTAAGTACGTCTAGGGCTGGGCAAAACCTGTGAAGTTATGTGAATGAAGATTTGTTTTGTTCAGTTTGAGTTTGCACAACTTTTTCCTTGTAATTTAAAACATTGTTCCTTTCAAGATTGGTTCAGTTAAGAAAACAGCCACTTATTTTTTTCAGATTAAGAGAAACCTGTGTTCTATTGCACTAATAAAGCTCCATTACTGTCCATTAAATATTAGGCTGGTACAAATATGTGTCTTATATATGGTATGAAAAGTATACATACAATGGAAAAATTTTTCCTTGGGTTAAAGGGCCCAGTCCTCTGAGGTGCTTAGCACTTACTGCAAGCTGCTTAGTGGCCTGGACATCCAAAGAAGTGTATAGAATAAGTCTCTGATGTCTGTACAACCCCATTGAACCCAGAGGGGTTGCATGAGTGTAACCCAGTCCTCTGTATTTAGACTTGCATTAGAAATTTTCTCTCTTCCCCTCTCTGTTCTTTTATTCATGTTTTTCCTTTTATACTCCTCCTGCTTTCAGTTCCACTATTCACCTTAGTTTATTAATGGAACTTTTCTTTCTCAGTTTTCCCCAATGTGAACGTGAACCCAATTTAGGGTGACCAGATGTCCCGATTTTTGGGTCTTTTTCTTATATAGGCTCCTATTACCCCCCCCACCCCTTGTCCCAATTTTTCACATTTGCTGTCTGGTCACCCTAACCCAACTACCCAACAGGAGTAGACATTTGGAACCTACAAAGTTCAAGTGGGCCAACATGAGTCTTCCCCTTCTAATCAATTTTCTAATAGTACCTGAATACAGTGCTTCCCAACTTGTATTTAGTGATCTATACCACAGCACAACCTTGAGAATTACCCTTGCCCCAACCCTACTGTACATGTAATCTCCAATGCATTTGAATAATCTTTGAATTTTTTTATGCATAATGTATTTACTTTTAATTTAATCTGTGTTTTGTCTGTGTACATGCCTATGCTTTTATTTGGTGCTTTAAGATGCCCCATTGCTGCTCCTTTGCCTTCTTTGTGAACTGGTGGACTTAGCAAGAGTGGATTGTTGTGATGGTCAGTGAGTCAGTCTTCTGAATGTTGTTGTTAGTTGACAGTGCCACCATCTCTGGTGTGCAATCACATGCAGTTGATGCTCCTGTTTTATCTGCTGGTTTTCTGTCACACTCAAGGGTTATTGAAGTTGAGACAATTTTTAAGGAAGTGATCTAACTAAATCCACGTTGTGTCTTTTAATATGGAGTAGTTAGAGCATGGGACTGAGAGCCAGGACCCCTGGGCTCTGTTGGGGAGGCACTATTATAGGAGGAGGACTTGGAGTCAGGACTTCTGGATTCGGTTGCTGGCTCTGCCACTACTGTTGTTTTTTAGTTGTATTACTGTAGTACCTAGGAGCCCTAGTCATGGACCAGGATCCCAGTGTGCTAGGTGCTGTATGAACACACTATAAAATCTGATGTTGGATACCAGAAGTTAATGCTCTGAAATGTATATTTAGGCCTTTAAACAAAAATGGGCCTGATTTTTCAAAGGTGCTGAGCACCTGCAGCTCCCACTGCCTTCAGTTGGGGCTTAATACCTGTAAAATAAAACCAGATTTATTTAGTAGTCTAATACCAAGCGTTTCAAAGTGACTGGTTACGGGTGCCTCAATTTTAGGTACCCAACTTGAGACTTGCTAAAGGGATTTTCACAGGGTTGGTGCTCAGTACTTTCTGAAAATCAGGTCCCTTTAAGTCACCCTCAGATTGAGGCACCTAAATCACTAATCACTTTTTAAAATCTTGGGCTCCTAAATTCATATTCAGACCAAGTTTAGCCACTCAGAGTTGGAAACACTGGCCTTAACTTTTTCATGCTTCAGTTTATCCCTCTGCAAAATGGACATAATCATATGTACCACACAATCTTGCTGTGAGAGCTAATATTTATAACGGACTTTGAAGTCCTTGAATAAAAGCTTGCTATATAAGTGAAAATATTCATTTATATATTATTCCTGGCTCTGCTGCTGACTCATTTATCTTCTTTGTGTCATTCTTTCTCTAAAATTAATATAATAGTAGTAGTCTACATTAATCTGGACATTAGTCATATGCATTCCTACCAGCGGATGGAGACAGGAAATCCAAATAAACTTGGCAACATGATTTCCTGTCACAGTCACTTACAATTGAGACATCGACAACTTCTCTTCTCGTCTAAACAGGTGGAAACAGCTGAGATGAAAATATTTGCTACCGCTCCCCTCCTTCCCCACCCCACCCCACCCCACCCTGCTTCTCTCATTTTGGGATTTATTCTTTAATAGTAATGTCTCTTCCTCCATCTCCTGTGTCCTACCTCCGACCTTTGTGTAGCTGTGAAGTGTGTCATCCAAGACAAGAACCACTGTGCAAGGCATCAGTTTAAAAGCATAAAAGGCATTTCAACCCAAAGCCAGTTTATATTTATATTCAAATCGTGGTATTATCTATCTGTGAAATTATTCATCAGATTCATGTGTGAATGCTTTAAATGGTTTAATGTGTTCAGCTGATAACAAACTGCATGCTCGAACGTAATGTTGCTCTTTTTAGACTTGATTAAACTGCATCCTTGATTGTGATTTAATGGCTGTTCACAAGCTTGTTCACTCTTGCTGTTGCATATTAAGTACCATAGTATCCAGCCAAGTCTGCCAAAGTCTTTTAAGAGCCCATGCTTTCTCAAGGGAGATGAAAAGCCCTAAGTAGGCTAACATTTTGATTCGAGCCTGGGATTGTGTTTGATTGTTCTAGACCACCAAAGATCATGTCTGTAAATCTCCTTGGAAATGTTTAAGTGCTGAAAGACTGGCCTCAATGCTGGATTTTTCTCTTCCTAAAATCCTGTTTAAATAATTAAGCAAAATCCTTTCAAAGGCAATTAAGCAAAAGCAATAGCAGTCAAAACAGCCCCAACTATGAGTTTTATTCCTCCTGCCCTGTCCATTTTCAAATGCCTATTTGAGGAAACAAATATTATATCAGTGTGAAAGCTGGTAAAGGCTAAGTACAAGATCTTGCAGTACCGATTCGTTGGGGTAATCCTTACTCGCACAAATAGTTCTGTTGACATCAGTGGGACTGTTCACCTGAGGACTACTCATGTAAATAAAAAGGTCTGGATCTGAATGTGTGTGTGTGATATATATATATATATATATATATATATATAAAAATTCTGCCTGATTCATCTCTTTTGCTAATGTAAATCGTGAGTAACTCCATTGAATCATTAGAGTTGCATCAATTTAAAAAGAGTCTGACATGAGAATCAGCCCTGTTTTTTGTTATTCCCATCCTAATTGTTCAATTAAGGTGGCAGCAAAGAAATCATCCAAATAAGCACAGTTTTCTCTTATCAATGAAATTACTTTGTAAAAGTATTTGGCCAGATCTGTAGTACAGGGCATGGGAGCAGAAAAGCTGAAGGTTATGATTGAGATTCCCCAGGGTCTTTTCAGCTGAATATGCCCGGTGTGGAGTGGACGAAGGTCTCCTCTCTAAGCAGCTTACACAACGTGGCAGGGATGCAACACAAGAAGGCAGTAAATGCTCATAAAGCTATTCTTTATAAGCCATAAGTTTCCACAAAAGCAAAGATTTAAAATGCTGCTTGTGTAGTCGATCTTGACAACTTTCTTCTTCGTGGAGGAGGGGAGAGAACTCCGCTTAGCTCTGCTGGAATTCTACTTCCAGCACCACCCATCTTCAAGGTCCTTGTTGTAGCCACTGTATTGATCCCAATCCTTGCAAGGCAGGTAGCTGAAGGCTGTTAGGGGAATTGAACCCGACTCCCCCACACAATGTCATGGAACAAAACGGCTGAGCTATCATGCCAATCCAAAGCAAAGCATTTAGATTCTTTATAATCTCCATACATCATCTTATTATAGTATGTTGAGACTGGATATCTATCCTAGAGATTTATATAGCCCCCATTATCATAATATCTGAGCACATAACAATTTTTAATGTATTTATCCTCAGAATACCTCTCAGGTCAGGAAATACTAATATTCCTATTTTACAGATGCACAGAGACAAAGGGACTTGCTCGAGGTCACATGGGAGCAGGGACTTGAACCCAGGTCTCCTAAGTTAGTGTTCTAACCATTGGACCATCCTTTCTCTGAATACCCAGAACATGCTATCTTTACAAATTATGAAAGGGATCAGTGAAAAGTCAATAGAGACATTAAGTGGGAGTTTAAAACTAGCCCAGACTCAATCTAACATTAGAAGTGCCTAGACAACACAGTGATGGGTGAAACATCCCCTTTAGTTTATCTGAGGACAAAAAGCGGTGGAATGACATATGGTGTGTTAGTAGGAAAGTGGGACTGAGGAAGTGAAGGCACATTAAGTAGGGTGATCTCCTGACTAAAATATCTTGTATTCCGATCCCTCACTAATTCTGGTCCTCTGTATAAAAACCAACCAATCTATATGAACTAAATGCGTTTTGGGCCAGATCCTCAGCTGCTATAAATTGACGTAGCTCTGACTTCAATTGAACTGATTTACACCAAGTATCTGGCCCACTGACTTGCATTATTAGTGCAATGTAGGATTCTGAAGTCCTGATTCTTCTCTTGCTTATACCAGTGTTTCTCTCCTGTCTTCAGCGGAATTACTCTTGATTTACACTTAAATAAGAGGCGAATCAGGCCTCCGTGTTGTCTGTGCCTCTTTTAATCTTTGACCAAGTCTGATATATTTTTATAAGAATAGTGTAGCTTTTGCTCAACCTGAATTCTGAATATGGGGCATAACTTGGGGCATGGAGTTTGGATATATTTCAGTAAACGTATTGATTGTTTGTTTTAAAATAAAGTAGGAAGACACTCTGGTCACTTTAACTTTGCAAAGATACTGAACTCTAGTCTCCCATTAAACATACTAGATGATACCAGGTTTAAATGTAGAGAGCCCAGTAGAAAATAACTATTTCACTACAATAGATGTGTGACAGGGTGCTCTACTCACTATAGGTATGGCATCTCCTCCTGGCCACTCTGGGGAATAGCTCACCAAGCTGACACTTCTCCCCCATGGTTGCAAGTCATCCCCCCAACCTGTTGCTTTGTCTGCAGCCCCGCTCTCTCTCCAGGAGCTGCTCTTGTGGCCTCTTTGTGACTTAGCCCTCCGGCTAGGTCATTGTTGTGGTTTTCCCCTTCTGTGGGAGGAGGGGGAGGTCTTTTCTCCCAAACCAGCTCAGGCGGTCTTCCTATGCACTGCCTCATTGGTGCCACTTCCCCGGTGTCTGGCTGGGGAACCCGGGCCCGCTCGCTAGTCCAGGTTCCTGCTCAGGGACCCTCTAGTCAGCAGTCAAGGCCTGTTCCACCCAGTACCTTGCTGCATCTCCCTGATCTTTTTCCTAACCTTCTGGTTCTCCTTCCTTCTCTGGGTCTGCCAGCTTCACCCTCCCTCCTCCTGGGGAGCAACTTGGAGGCTGCAGGTCTCCGCAGCCTCCAAACACTCCTCCCTCTTACCAGGAAATGACTCCAGCCTTTCCCAGCAGCCCCTTCTGTTGCCAGCTTCCTGGCCTATATAGGCCCTACTTGTTCCTGCACTGGTGAGTTTCTTCTAATTAAGGCTTCTTCTGCAGTCTTAATTCCCCCCCCCCCCCCCCAGTTTGCCGCCTAATAGGCCAATTGGTCCCTCTGGCCTGCTTCAACCCTTTCACAAGGTAGAAAGCAAAGAAGTTCAGAACTTGGTAAGAGCTAGGTAATAGGGAGGTGCCATCAATAAGGATTAAATTTACAGAGACAATGAAAGTATCATATTGGAAGTGGGTAGCCCTCCAGTACCCTGCTTTAGAGCACTTGAAGCGATTAAAACTCTCCAAACATGAGTATTCTGGTACAAGCGGCTTCTTTGTGCTTGTACTCAACCCATTGCCTTCACCACTGTCTGCTAAAAGTCCTTCATTTTTCCGTGGGGAAATAGTCCTCCAGCTGAAGTGGATCATGAAATATTTTAATGTGGATCATACTCAGTTTAATTACAGCTAAAGTGGCAGATATTCCCCCTGTGATATGTCCTCTCTTCTTTGGAACCAGCGGAAACATTTGGCAGAGGAAGAACTGCAGTGGATCTTCATAAGGAATATCTTACTTTTCTGACTGGTATTAGGAGGTGACTGGTACATTAGCTCAGATGTCCCTTGAAATTCTTCCCTGGCAGGGGTGAGAGACTGCATAATGCTGCAATTATGCCCATAGCCCAACATATAGGACCTTGCTTTCAAAGTCAGCAAAACATTCTGTAAGCATAAATTGGAGTATGATGCTTTGACTATCGGCCTGGCTATCAATTTTTTATTTTCTTAATATTTATTGTAGACATTTTTATTGGTCATTAATAGAACCCCGGATCTGTCAAGTACATGATAATTAAATAGGAATTAAATCATTTAAGTGTAAATAAAAATAAGTAGCTTATTTACTTGAGCTTGAAGAAACTGATTGAGAATTATTTACAGTAAATGGCTGTTTTAGTTACAATGTCGCCTGAAGTATTTGTGTAATGAAATCCGTTATCTCTTCAGTGGCATTCACAGAGGAAGAGAAACACTGGTTTACAATAAGGGTGGGATTTTTAGAAATACTTGGCAATGGCTTAACTCTGCTCCCATTGAAACCAATGGAACTTTTACTGCAGTGGGAGCAGAGCTAGGCCATGTAGAATGTCCACCCCAGATGAATAGTTTACTGTACAGACCCTAACATTTGTTCTGAATGACTTTTACAAAGTGTTTGGTTTAACATTGTTGTGGGATTTTAGCTGACTTGCTAAAATCAGGAGTCCTCTTCCAAAGGCAAGGATGTGTTTAAAGAAAGCCAAATTAAAAACATCTTATACTCTCAGGGATAGGACCGTCTGTCTTGTTAGCTTCCCACTGAGGTTGAATCAGCTCTTTAAGAACCAGCCTTGATGTTACCACCTTAAAGTAGTGCAAGAAAACACTCACCCACTCTTATTACATCAGTCATTTCCTCTCCTGTCTTAGTGATGCCCCATTCAGCTGTTTCTTCATTGGTCCTTTTCTGCACCAGTCTCTATGCCTAGAATATCCTTCCCAAACTGGTTTGCTAGATCTCTACCCTCATTCAGATAACTCCTTAAGATCACTGTGATGCCAGCAAGAAGCCAGTCAGCCAAGACATTTGTTTTATAAAACATATATTAATTTATATAAACATATGTTTATCACAGATGAGAGACAGTTCATTTTTGTTGGCGCATGCTAGGCCCATGCCTTTGCTGTGTAAAAGCATCATATTACCATGCTCCACCTCCCCCACTCGTTTGTCCCTTCATTAAGTCATAAAATTAAACTGCAAGTCCTTCAGAGCAGGGAATCCCTGATATACTGTGCAGCTCCAGCAAACTTCTTAGGGGCTGTGAAATAACAAATAGTCCACACTAAGGGAACAGGAAAGGAAATTTTGAGACAAATTCACCGCTTTTAACCCACTGTTTTGTGCCTGGCTCTTGTTGATGTCCTTGGAAGTACACCTGTACTCCGATATAACGCGATCCGATATAACACGAATTCGGATATAACGTGGTAAAGCAGTGCTCCGGGGGGCGGGGCTGCGCACTCCGGCGGATCAAAGCAAGTTCGATATAACGCGGTTTCACCTATAACGCGGTAAGATTTAGGACAACGTTATATCGAGGTAGAAGTGTATTGTGATCTGGTATGACACTTAATACGTGTGGCATCATCTAAGCACAGTGGGGTACGTAACAGGATTGCAGTCTTAACTTCACATTTTCCATTCTTTTGGAACATTCAGTGCATAATTCTGGGGTGTGTGTGTGCATGCACATGCATGCTGGGCAGAGGAGAAAATGCATAGGGAGTCCCCTATCCATGAGTGCAGCAGCTGGGCAGGAAGCTAACCTAGTGCTCCCTTGAGTGCTAGACCCTTGTCTGTCCAGGACTTACAGCCCCTTCCTCCATCCTGAGAGCACCAGTTACCTGAGGACCTGGTCATCCCAAACAGCAGAACAGGACAGTGAGCCTTTAGGCCTTTAGAATGTTAAATTGCACATGCTATTTCTGTCTTCATCTTCTGCCCCAGAGCATTGAAGCAGTCAGGTTCTTTCCTCTGCCTTCAGGTTGAATGTTCCACTGTTGTGCCTAGCCAGTATTGCAGGTCTGTAGTTGAGTGGGTAGGGAGTGGAATTCCTACCTTATCCCTGCAGGTGATCAGCTGATGCCCTGAAGCATGAGATTAAAGATCTAATAAAGTTTTATGAATTGACTATTGTTCTTGATAATATTTTTAGGAGACCCATAACGCTGAGTTTTAAAAGGATGTTTTGTGGAGCCATAAGTATCCAGGGGGTTGCCATATGGTATACAAAGTGGCTACAAAGTCATCCGTTCTTCGTTATCCTTCTGGGTGCTAAGTGATTCACAGCTAAAATAAAACATTGACCAGTGACTGTCTCCTGTGATGCCTTTTTATTTGTAAAAATGAAAACTGGTTTTGAGGTTCGCTCTCGTAATCCAAACATTCTACTTGTTGCAAGAGCAAAGCATGTAACCTGTCATCTGGAAATTCATTGCTGTAGAAACTGAATATAATTGCTTTTGAGAAGTAGTTATATTCATTTTAGGGCCCTGTCTATTAAGCCTCCTTATGAAAGAAGAGAGAGCTTTCCATGCACAATATATTTCATGCATTTTGAAAATCTGTCTCCACAGCTGTTTTTTCCACCCTAACCATCAGCTCAGCTCTGTGCTAGAAGTAACAGAAAATTGTACGTTTGCAGACTAGGAAGACAGTGTGTCTAGATGTTCGCTCAGGGGACTGAGAGGTCTTCAGGATTTTATGCCCAGTCTTTATTCCTGATTCCCTCTGTGATTTTAAATAAATTACTTAGTTCAATATTTTTGAACTTGCGGGCCTAAAGTAAAGCTCCTAAATCTGTATGTAGGCACCTAAATAGAAGCAATCTGACTTTCTTAGGTGCTGAGCCCCTTGGTCTCCTTAACTTCAGTAGGGCTTGTGGATGCACAGCACTTCTGATAATTGGGCCACTTCAATGTAGGAGCCTAAATATGAATCTAGGAGCCTAACTTTAGGCACCCAGATTTGACAATTTCAGCCTTGACCTATGGGTACATCTTCTGTTCACCCCTCTGTCAAACTGACATAATAAGTCTACCTAGCTCAAGGGATTTGCTATGAGGAATGTCGATAAAGTCCTTTGAGATTCTCAGATTTAAAAAGTGTTTTTATGGTTAAACAGTGGCTGGTATTTTACAGCTTAAGAATAAAGATGTGTATTGTTCCAGCATAAGGAAGACATTACTTTGAACCCATTACCCAAATACCGTGCAGCCATTCATGAAGCAATGAAGCCATCTAGGATGTTTCTGAATATCAGGACTGTGGTGATAAACATTAACCTAGCTTATTCTGCCCCTGCACCGAAACAGATAATTCACAGTTTCTAATGAGCAGTGAGAGAGTTTCTGAGTGACATGTGCAATATCAGACTGATGAGGTAAGAATTCATTTGTTATGGTCTCTGGCTTCATGAGCACACCGTCTGCATGGCCTGAAATGAAGCTGCTTGAATATATCACAGAGAAGTCAACTGATTCAGTAAAGTTTCTAGTCCAAAGTCTGATCTCATTTGCACTGTTATAATTCCGTGTATCACCGTTGAAGACAATGGAGGGGCTTGGATTTATACAGTACAGCTGATTCAGTTTGACCATGTGCCTCCTGATTTGGACCAAACAACCAGAGGCCTGTCTTTAAAATTACTTGATGTCTCTTTCCAAAGGGGGTAATAGCATGTATGCATCAAGTCAACATGTTACACCCCTTCCTAATATAGGGAAAATGTGGTGTGTGGCTTGTTGAAAAGGACTGGTTTAATAGTAAGTACATTTGATAGGTATAGGCAGTTTCAGCTTGACATGGAGGTAAAGGAATTATAAAGCGGGTCAGAAGTATGTACCCTAGAGAAGCGGTTCCCAATATATATTATTACACTTTTGGGCACTTATGTCTGAAACTCTGGGCTCTCCCCCTGTACCATAATATGGAATAAATGTGCGGAGTGCAGGGGCACCACTGTCTGCCAGTTTGGGGCAGTCCAAACTCTATTGTAGTTTTAAAGCATGCATTGCTGCACACATCCCATTCCGCTAAGCCTTCTTTTGCTCCCATTGAATGTAATGCCTTTTGCCATTGAGCTAGGTGGCAGCCAGATTAGATCCCTATTATTATAATTTAAGGGCCCGGTTTTCAAGAGTGCTGAACATCCACTGACTGTCATCTGGAGCTGAGGGTACTTAGCATCTCAGGAATTGTGCAGAACACAGAGGAGGACATGATTCCTCATCCAAGGAGCTCCCAGTCTAAACAGACAGACAAAATAATTCAGAAACAAACTTCCCTTGAGAAAGTCAGTCTCGGCTGGGTTTGATTCTGTGAGAGGTGTGTGACAGTATTTTTCACTAAATTGCATTAACATTGAAAGGCTTTACTTAGTCTGATAAAATAGTTTTTTTCTGAAAAAGGTTGAGATCCATTCCCCACGAATCCTCTTCATGACTCTCTGGAAAAGCAAATGCTTAGCATATGGGTTTGATAAACCTTTGATTTAGATCTTTCAAAATCCAGCTGTTGGCGAGAAGCAGTGTGAGAGAGTTCTATTTTGTATTTTAAAATTTTCATTTATAAAAGGAGCTTGATTTTAGTTTTTGTATGTGTGGTTTGTTTGTTTGTGGTGGTGGTTGGTGTTTTTTTTTTTTTTTTTTTTAAACTCCAAAATGGTAGAGTTGCTGAGCCTTGATTTTACTGGGATTACAGTATAGGGACTGTATGTGATATGATTGCTTGAATTGTTTCTTTTTTTAACTTCTACATCAGCAGCTACTTGGATGAGTCACATTCATGGGATGAATTTTAGCTGGTGTGTACATATTGGCAGAATATTCCTGAGAAAATGTTTGTTTGAGAGAGGTAAAGTGAATTCTTTTTTGGGTTTCTTAAAAGCCACCTTTGATTGTCTGATTATTTTCCCCTTCCTTTTTCTAGTGTTGCACAATCTGTCTATAAATATTTACAAATTTTCAGTCAGGATTAACCTAATTCCTTCATCTTCAAAGAGTTTACTAGGAGATCATCTAGGGTGCTAAAACCAATTCTTTGATTCTTATAGGTGTGTGTTTGACTTGTTTACACCCATGTTCTGAATGTAGTGAAGTACTGAGTATAATCTTCTTTGATGTCCCTCTTTCCGTGGTAATTCATCCATATCCAGATTAGGTAGATGGGATCCAAGATGCTGCATACTTTGTATGCTCAGAGACACAGCATCACCAAGTGATACCTGCATCCCTTGTCTGCTATTTTTGTTGGTGTTTCTTGTTGGCCATTGGATAGCTTATGTAGTTTACTACCATATCTTGTTTGTAAATAACGTAAAAGCAGTGCAGCATGCTCAATTTAATCAGGAAATCTCCCAGGGAATGGCTTAAAGCTGAATGTACTTAATAATAGTAACTACTGTTTAATGGGAACAATAATTCTGCTTAATGGGGATGCCTTCAGGTGACTTACTGGCACTAGTCCTTTCAGTTTCATTCTGTTTGCTCCTCAAAGAACTTTCAGTCTTGTCTTAGCTTTGCTGAGAAAATGTATGAATGACTTTCCCACTGCCTGTTCCAGGTGATTAGTGTGATCTTTCCATATAAACTGCACATACTGGGATACCATATTGAGCACCTCACAGCTGCTCTGCTGATGCTGGGTAAGGGACAAGCTCAGTTCATATCCCACTGCAGATAGTGCCCCTTCTGTGTGCAGAGTCACTCCATTACACCTAAGAGACTCAGCGCCCCTGTTTTCCCCAACTTTCCCTTTTTCCTTCAATGAACCACCATCTCTGAACTTGTCTAAAGTCCCATGGATATTACCACTCCTGCAAAATCAGAAGCTCCTCAGAAATAGTGCTTTTTAACTAAATGTACGTGGGGTAAAAGCACAATGTATAGAGTACAGAGTGACTGCTTGATCTCCTAAGGTTTCTATATTCTGTGGACTTTAGAAGGGAGGTGATTTACTAGAGGAATTGGTATGAAACAGGGAAAAGCTGTGCGGCAGAGGTAAGGTGAGTGTAGGCATCATGGAGAAAATGGGGAGCAGGAAATTCTCTGGAGCGCCTCAACCTTGCAAGTCCCATTGCATCACAGATCCTGAGTAGTCTTCTCAATCTCAGCTACCTCTTGTCCTGAAGTCCACTGGAGGCACAGCATGAACAGTGTCTCCAGTGAAAATTTTAAAGAGTGCACATTTGGGCTGTGCAAACCTTCTGAAGTACTCATTGTTCCTATGGCCCTTCTGAAATCTGGAAGAGCTGCTGCATACCTTTTTTAACATGATGCTTAGGGGAAACAACAAATAACTACATGCTAATCTTAAAGGAATTTCAGTGTCATATCTTATTAAAGAGACTGTGTGAGCCATGAGGATATTTGAACCTGAGGCTATTTAACCTTTTGGTACTTGAAATGCTTAGGTTTTTTTCAATTCCTTGACTTTATATACATTTTAGTTACTAACACTTTGTGAATTTAAAGGGAAATAGCAATTGTAACACTTTAGATTTTATTGCAGTTTTTGTTGTTGTTGGTGATTATAAACAAGATCTGCCCAGGATTTGTTAGGTGGGTAATGATTAAGGAAAACAAAATAGAAAAGATGCTGTCAGCATAAGTCAAATGGGTTTTCCAAGCCATTGACAGTAATACAAGATTGATTAACATCTATAAATGGTTCATGTAAGAGAGTTTCTTCCTAACCCCCATTAGAGATTGACTTGCCTTGAAGCAGGAAGGCTTGTATCCCTTCCAATGCTGTGAGGTGAAATCTGAGCTCCACTGAAGTCAAGGAAAAACTTCCATTGACTAAATGGTATCGGGATTTCACCCCCTGCCTTTTTAAACCCTTACTATTGTGACTTTGGATGTTCTCATTATCCATATGAATATCCCAGTCCTTCTCTTGAATCCTTAACCTCTTTGACTCAGTATGTTATAGCAATGACTTCCATAGGCAAATTCTAATCCTGTCCTCCAAAGTGCTGGCAACCCCTCCCAGCTTAGTGTCATCTGCAAAATGTATAAGCATAGTCTCCATTCCAATATTTTCATTAATGACTTGGCTAATGAATAGTACCAGACCCGGAAATGACCACTGCTGGACCCCACTAGATACGTCCTTCCAGTTAGACAGTGAACCATTGATAACTAGTCCTTGGAGTACAATTTTTCAACCATTTATGCACTCACCTTATAGTAAGGTAATGGGGGACTGTGTCAAAGCCTGACTAAAATCAAGATATATCATGTCTACTGTGCTCCCCCTATCCACCAAACCAGTAACCCTGTCAAAGAAGGCAATAAGGTTGGTTTGTTATGATTTGTTCCCCAAAAGTCCATGCTGGCTATTCTGTATAATTCTACTATCCTGTAGGTGCGTACAAACTGATTGTTTAATAACTTGTTCCAGTATGTTTCCAGGTATTAAAGTTAGACTCACTGATTTATAATTCTCCAGGTCTTCTGTGTTCTCCTTTTTAAAGATAAGTACTATGTTTGCACTTCTCCAGTCCTCTGGGACCTCACCTGTCTTCCATGAATTCTCAAAGATAATTTTTAATGGTTCCAAGATTGCTTCAGCTAGTTCCTTAAGTACGCTAGGATGAATTGCCTCAGGCCCTGCTGAATAGAATGCATCTAACTTTTATCCAAATATTCTTTGATCTTTAACCTTCTACACTGATACATTTTAAACTGGGAATTCTGTTACCCAACCAGACAAATTCATTGTTTTGTGAGTCAGGTGTAGTACCCTACTTAGATCGACAATACCTGTATTTGTTGTTTTATTTATATTCTTTAACATAGTGCATATCCACCCAGGGAACGCTAGGAACTTCACAAAAGCACATGCACCAGTTAAACAAACGTTAGGCTTACCTTAGAGGACTGGTAGTGATAGAAAGTTGATGCCAGCTGATAGTTCTTGGTTGACTAATGTGAAATGAGTTGATGGTCTGAGTCCAGTCCCTCGTAGAAAGAAGTCTAAGAGCTTATTACAAAGCCTATTGAAATCAATGGGAGTTTTTCACTGACTTCAGGGAGCTTTAACCCTGGCCCTAAATCATTAAACCACCACTGCAGTTGACACTAATTAATACTCTTGTTGGCAGGCTTAGCAGAGTCCAGGGATGGAATAGACACACAAATCAAATTACACTGTCTCCAGAGGTGGACTTTCCAGTTCATGTCTGAAGCATAACACTTTGTGGGAAACTTCCATTGCTTGTGCCTGGGTTGTGCCAGTACTGTGCACAAATGAACTATTTTGCTTTCCAGTGCTGGCTGTCTGGCATCCTACATCACAAAAAACCCCAACAAAACCTTTGAAGACAAAAATCGCATTGTTTATAATCGGGTATGAATTCCAGTCTAATATTGTTTGTTCCATCCTCATTATGCACATTCTCACTCCATGACAACTCTGTGAGATTGCAATGTTGTTTAAGAAAATCGGATCTGCTGAGGCTTGCCTTTGCTGGCAAAACCGGGGCAAAACGTATGTTTGTTTGATTAGCAATGTGTTTGATGCAGATTATAACTATTGCTAGAACATACATATGAGCTTACTGTGGTCAGAAGGAAAGTTCTCTTCTCTCTTCCCCCAAGGCTCATAACTGTTTTTCATGGTAATGTCTGCTTTGGCCTTTAAGACACACGCATTTCAAAATGACTGTGTATGATCTACCAGAGTTGCTGTCAATGAGGAACTAAATGTACAGCCTCTCAGGCAGAGAATGAAATTACCTGCTATTTATTTATTTGCACATTAAAGCTTTTTTATGAATAAACTGTACATTCATTTCTTCACCCCTCCATGAGATGTGATTTCTCCTTTGTAATACATTTACGATTTATGTAAATGATTGCGATTGCAGAAACTAATCAAACCAAGGATGAAAGTAATTACAGCCTATCATATAGGGTATGGTTTCCTCACTCAACTGCTGCAGGCCCCATGTTCGCTTTCATTTCATTAAAATATATATGAACTCCATTCAAGAGCTAATTTGGGCAAAACCATTAGACTTTGTTGTCAGAAGTTTGAAGTTCATTTTCATGCACAAATGAGCCTGCTGAGTTTAGACTCACGAAGGTTATTTGTGTGCATGGGTGGGGGGAGTGGCAGAGGAGGCTTGATGGTTGGTTTGCCAGGACCTGTTGTCTTTTTTTATGACTACATCCTGTTACGTAGTGATCCACAGGTGGATCAACACTAAGCACTTCATAAAAACACATGGACTACTTAAGGTCTCCGTTCTTCTTAATATCTTAATCAGACCAGTAGAGACAAAGTTGATGCCAGACAATAGCTCTTGGTTGGCTAATGTGAAATGAGTTGATGATCTCAGTCCAGCCCCGCGTTGAAAGGTATCTAAAGGCCTGATACAAAGTCCTTCCTTTGACTCCAGTGGGCTTTGGCTCACACCCAGAGAACACCATTCAATCTGTCTGGATTTTTGTCTTTTTAAACCATCTTTAGAAAAGCTCTAAACAGAAGGCTGCAGAAATACCCAGAGTGAATATAGATCCAGATCCCAAGGTAACTTTGAATCCAGCAAATTCCAGTAATTTACCATCACCAATCCCAAGTTTTTGGGAAACCTGTTGTGACTAAACTGTCACTTATGTCTACCGGTGTGTGGTGTCAGTAAAGTCTTTCTTCCCTGGAACTGGAATCTTGGATATCAAGTTATGCTCTGGACTGACTGATTGAATCACTGGAATCTGCTTTCCGTGTGTGCTTTATCCGAGATCATCAGGCAGCCATCAGAGTGATTGACTGACTCCATGCAAAGTGTCAGGATAAAGTAACTGAAATGAAGTAAAATGTGTGACAACTAAAGAATAAGCAACAATCTGTCTCTTCAAATGAGCTGTTCTGTTGGCAATTTGACAAATTGCGCTGGTTTAACTGAAAGTTCTGCTGAATATATGATATTACTTTATTAAAAATATTCTGTTGAGAACTGCTATTGTTTAAATTCTTCAAGGCAAAGTGCTTAATGACATCAATACAAATCAAGTAAAACCGATCTAAAAATCCCGAGACTGTGGAATTCTTCTGAGATTATAGTCCTAAATATACTTGCAATTTTAACTGTAAAATAGATATCGAGTTCCACGATCTATGTAAGTTGTCATCTCTCTCCCCTAGAGCAGTTGCATACAGTCCTGGCCCACAATGATACATGAACTTAATACAATAAGGCCTTTCAAGGATATTGCAGGAATTTGCCATGTCTGTCACATCTCCCTCCTAAGGAAGTGGGTGTAACTAAGGTATTTGACAGACACCCTAGGGGAGCCTATTTCCTGGACAGAGCATCAGTAACCCCATTTGCATTCCCTTTAATGTGAGCCACTTCAATATCATAATCTTGGCGCAAGAAGCTCCATCTTAGCAACTTGGCATTTGTCCCTTTCATTTGAAGTGGGCAGGTGAGTGAGGAGTGGTCAGTGTACACAGTGAAATGCCATCCAAAAAGGTAGGGCTGTAATTTGCGGAGGGCCTGCACTATGACCAAACGTTCTTTTTCCACTTTTGTACAATTTTTTTTTCTTGGGGAAGCAGTTTCTCATTCAGATACACTATGGGGTGTCCCCCCAAGCCCTCTGTTGGAGGCATCTGTGAACACCATAAAAGGCTTGTCAAAGTCTGGGCTTACCAGAAACAGGTCTGTACGTAAGGTTTCTTTCAGTCTGCAGAAGGCCATGTGACACTGTTTGGACCAGATGACTTTGTCTGACTTCTCAGTGACAGGAGCAGTGAGGGTAATATTCTGCCATCCCAATAAAGGATAGTACCTCTTGTCTGGGGAGTAGGCCAGTTCTTAATAGCCTCCGCTTTTGCAGGCTCTGGTTTTGCACTGCCCCTCCCCACTCTCAGGCTGAGAGCCTGCTTCTGCCATCTCCACCTCACATTTCTCCAACTTCCCTGTCAGGCCTGCGGTCTGAATGCTGTGAAGCATTCTCTTTTTGTGGGTCACATGCTCCTCCCAGCTCTGAATGAAAATACAAGTATCATCTATAGATGCCAGAGAAAACTCCCCCATCCCATCCAAAATCAAAATCAATCTTACCAGCTGCTGGAAGGTTGTCGGGGGGGGGCCCCCCTTGAGGCCAAAAGGTAGACCCAGGAACTCAGAGTATGTCTACAAAGGGCTAACAAAACCAATGGCTGGTCCTGGTCAGCTGACACGGGCTCAAGCTTCAAGGCTGAAAAAAATCTCTGTGATGCTCGGGCTGGAGCCTGACCTTTGGGACCCTGCAAGGGTCAAGGGTTCCAGAGCTCAGGCTCCAGCCCGAGCCTGAACATCTGCACAATGATTGTTAGCCCTGCAGCCCAAGTCAGCTGACCTGGACCAGCAGCGACCATGCCACAGGGCTTTGATCCCTATGTAGTCGTACCCAAAGAGCCCTATTGGGTTGGTAAATGTTAATTTGAGCCTGGCATCTGAGTCCAAAGGCACCTGCCAATCACCTTTAGTGAGGTCAGGAATTGAGCCCCTCCCAACTTGTCCAGTGTCTCCTCTGTTCTTGGCATAGGGTGCACATCAGATGTGGTGATAGTATTGAGCTTTCTGTAATCTACACGGAATCTAATTGTGACTCATCCTTCTTTGGTACCAGTACAATGAGGGATGCACATGGACTATTTGACTTTTTGTATCTCCCCTAATTCCAGCATGTCAATGATTTATTCCTCCAGGCCCTGGCCTGTTTTCTCAGTTATTCTGAACGGGAAACCTTTAACCAGAGTCTTGACTCCCATCTCTCCTTCTTCCATCCCTGCCCCAGCGGACAGCAAGTGAGGTGCATCCAGGCTTACTAGAAAATACCTGTTGATAAGCCTGCAGCACCCCCACTCTCAGCCTGCTGTGTAGGGTTTAAGTGATCAGAGAGGGCTATGGAATCCAGGGAGGGGGCTGGCCCGTGTTTCTGCTACCAGATTGATGAGAGTATCCTCTCCCCCCTCCCAGTACCTGCTCACGGCCAGGTCCAGTTTCTCTGTCATTTTATATAGTTTCATCATAGTCACATTGGGCGCAGACAGACAGCTCCACCACACTGTTCACCTCACTGAGTTGTTTTATGATTTTAAAGGACTCATCTCAGACAGCCTGGAGCCTATTCCTCCCCACTGGAATGAGCACCATAACTTGGTCCCTGTATCATATGTCCAACCACCAGATTTTCTGTTTCTCTTGAGCTCTAGCTAGATTCTTGTAGGCAAAACTCTTGTTCTTTGAGTTTTTCCTGGAAAGCCAATGTATACTCTACCATGGACTCTCCTCTCAAGAGACCATACCTTCCCACTCTGCCCTTATTAGGTCCAGGGGTCCCCATATCCTCCTCCGAGAGGATCCTGTGGGAACGTCCCACTAGGCCAAACAGCAGGTAAGGTAACCACATACTCCAGTCACTGGGGTATTTGGTCAATGAAAGGTTTCAACATCATTTTAAGGATTCCATTAATCTCTCAACCAGACTGTTAATCCGGGGGTGGTAGGGAGATGATCACAAGTGTTGCACACCACATTTCTCCCATAGCCTTTCATGCAGGGCAGACATAAAGTTTTCCCCCAACAGTCAAAACCTCATGGGGAAACCCTGCTCAGCTGAATATTGCTGGCAAGACATTGACCACCTTCTCTGCCTCTATGCCACCCACTATCCAGAAGCAGTAGCTCTGTCCTCTGTGATCTGATACCACCAGAATATATTCCACCTCCCCTCCCATTCGCTTTGCTAAGGGGCCCCACAATGTCCACAGCGACACTCTGAAAGGGCTCCTCTATGATGGGAAGGGGGATCTGGGCTGCCTTGCCATTACCCCTGCCCTTTCCAACCGTCTGGCAGTAAGTGCTGTTTTCCCATGTGCCCTGAGAAGGGCATATCATGGGCCAGACTGAGTAGCCTAAGATGGCACGTTTGTGGTACCATCAATTGTCTCTGTACTCCCATGACTCAACATTCCAGGGGGCATCCACAATCTATAGAGTAGCCCCTGATTCCAGATAAACCTTTCCAAGCATCCTCGTGCCAGTGGGCTGCCAGGGGAGTCTACTTCAGCTCTAGGTTGTTCCAGAGAGGGGTCAGTCAATTGCTCCTGCTTGAATTCCAAAGTGGGAGCTTTGAGGCTCACCTCAGCTGATCAGTGAGGCCTGTTTCCCTCCTTCCCAGAGAGGGCAGTGCAACAGCAAGACTCAGGACCCCAGGCCATGCTCTCTTACTGTCAGGCAGCAGCTCACAGCTACACCTCTACCCCGATATAATGCGACCCGATATAACACAAATTCGGATATAACGTGGTAACGCAGCGCTCCGGGGGGGGGGGGGGGGGGCTGTGCACTCCGGCGGATCAAACCAAGTTCGATATAACGCAGTTTCACCTATAATGCAGTAAGATTTTTTGGCTCCCGAGAACAGCGTTATATCGAGGTAGAGGTGTACTTCTCAGCTTGCAGGTCAGAGTCAGAGCCAAGGCTTGTGGCTTTCTGCTTATATATAATAAATAACAAAATAATCTAAACTCATACTAGATTCTAACATAGGGTCTACTTCAACCTGGGGCTCTGGTAGGTTTTAGTCCTTCAAAACCTACAACTGGGTTTTCCCCTTGGTTACAAGTTCATCCATCTTAGATCCAAAACCAGAACAGAGTCTGGGTAGATCAACTCTTTCTTTGTACAGCTTGGGCCTTTCATCTTGGCCTTCTGTAATAAGTTATCAGACAAAGACTCTTTCCTTAGCGTGTAGTTTCAAAAGGTTGGGTTTTTGCATAACTGGAGTTGGGGAATTTGCATTAATTTCTCAGTAGGGATTCCCCATGAAATCTGCTTCACACTTATTGTCCCAAAAGTCCGTATTTGTCTGGCATATAGTCTTTTGAACTCCCACTCTTATATCTGTCACGTCTCGCCTCTGGAGAGGTTATATAAAATCCTGGCCCACAATAATACATAAACGTTATACAGTAAAATTTTTCAAGGATATTGCAGGAAATGGCCATATCTGTCAAAGTAAGCATCTTATGTTTTTGTGTAAAACTGATTTTTATCAGCTCTTATATTGTGGCTGTTCAGGAAGTAAAGAAAATCGTATGGTAGCACTTAGAGGTCACAGTCAAGATTAGATTCCTCTTTTGTTAGGCACTGTCCAGACAGATGGTAATAAACAGTCCCTGCCCCAAAGAGCTTACACTATAAATAGACAAGAAAGACAAAGGATGGGAAGGGAAACAGGTTCTTTTCCTTAATTGAAGCTTCCACAGATTTTTTGATCCACTGATTTTGTTTTGAGTAGTGGATAGTCTGGTCAGTCTAGGTTGACTTCTGTCAGTGGTTGATTCAAGTCTGGCTCTTTCTCAGATAAAAAAATTTACATGGTTTTGGACCAAATTTCTCTGCTTGCATGGTAGTAAAGTGAAGTCTTGAGAGGACACGCTAATAAGTCTTTTTTCCTTAAGTTTCAGACTTTGTTGCTCAGAGAGATAGCAGTGGTGTTGGAAGAACTTTGTTCCAAATTGATTTCCTTTCTGACTGGTGAAAGCCATTGGGAAGAACCAAGCCCAGAGCTGGGAAGACTGTCATTTTTTCCCTGAATGTTTCCTTGAAGTTGTCATCCATACTAATTTAGTATAACTGCAGCTCAAGAAATTTGATAATCTGGACAATCATTGTCTCATATCTGGGCTTGTCTACAAGGGAGTCTTATACTTGTATAAGCTAAAGTAGGAATTTAAATCAGTATAGTTATACCAGCATAACTCCTTGTATGGACACTCATATTTTGGTATGAGTCCCTATTTTCAGTTTAGTTTATGTTGCTTTGGAAGGGTTTTAAGCTAAACTGAAAAAAACTACTCATTCCAGAATAAGAATGCCTGCATGTGGAGCTAAGCAGATATAGTTATACCAGTAAAACTATACTGCTACAATTATACTGGTATAGCTGGTAAAAGTTTCCCATGTAGACAAGCCCTAATCTTGCATTTTTGGGTAAGATTGTTTTGAAGACTGTGGCAAATCACCTAACAATATCTAGATGCTTCAGGTTTCTTTTGTCCTTGTTAATCTGGTTTCAGACCTGGTATGGCATGAACACCACACTGTTCACATTGGCAATTGATTGGTTCCTTGCCATGAATGTATATCAAGGGCTCATGCTGGTGGTATTAGATCTGTTAGGTCTATTCAATACCATTGTCCATCATGAGGCGTTGAGTCACTTAGAGATCACAGTGGGAGTGGACAGGGCTGCTTTTAAGTAGCTCCATTCCTTTGTTTCTGAGAGATCCCAGAAATAGTGATGGGCAATTTGTTCTTCTGCCCTCTTGATCAGTATGTCTATGGCACCATTAGGAGTTAGTGTGCAGTGTGGACTATAGTACCTTCAGTATGCTCCTCCTGCTTAGCTTGTGTGTGAATATTCTCCCCCACCCCCCCTCCTTCAATCTCTTTCAATCACTGTTAACACTGAATTATGACTCCATCTATTCTAACACAGAAGGTGTGGCTGAGTACCTTACTCAGTACTGGGTTGGTATTGGAACACGGATGAAGGCCAGTTGGGCAAGGCTTAATGCTGGCAAGAAGGAGGGGATGGCAGTAAACCAGGAAAAGCAACCAGAAGTAATGGCAGAGATTCTGTCTGCTGAGCTCACTGAGTCTTAGGTTTGCCAGGTGTCTGGTTTTCAACTGGAACGCCTGGTCGAAAAGGGACCCTGGCGGCTCTGGTCAGCACCGCTGACTGGGCAGTTAAAAGTCCGGTCGGTGGTGCTTGAGGACAAAGGCAGGCTAGTCCCTACCTGTCCTGGCGCTGCGCTGCGCCCCGGAAGCAGCCAGCAGATCCGGCTCCTAGGTGGGGGGGGGCCACAGGGCTCCGCGTGCTTCCCCCCGCCCCGAGCACCGACTCTGCACTCCCATCAGCTGGAAACTTCAGCCAATGGGAGCTGGTGGGATGGTGCCTGCAGGCAAGAGCAGCGCACGGAGCCTCCTGGCCCCAGCGCCTAGGAGCTGTACCTGCTGCTGGCCACTTCCGGGGCACAGTGCAGTGCAGTGCCAGGACAGGTAGGGACTAGCCTGCCGTAGCCCTGCTGTGCCGCTGACTGGGAGCCGCCCAAGGTAACCCTAACCCCAACCCCCTGCCTCAACCTGTAGCCCACTTCCACACTCCAAATCCCTCGGCCCCACCTTCCATCCTGGAGCCGCCTCCTACATCCCAAACCCTTTATCCCAGGCCCCACCCCAGAGCCTGTACCCCCCTTCCACACCCCAACCCCCTGCCTCAACCCACTGCCCCCTCCCACATTCCGAATCCCTTGGCCCCATCTCGCAGCCTGGAGCCCCCTCCTACACCCCAAACCCCTTATCCCCTGCCCCAGCCCAGTGAAAATGAGTGAGGATGGGGTAGAGCGAGCCACCGAGGGAGGGGGAATGTAGTGAGCGGGGGGCAGGGCCTTGGGGCGGGTCCTCAGGGAAGGGGCAGGGCTAGGGTGTTCGGTTTTGTGGGATTAGAAAATTGGCAACCCTACTGAGTCTGTGGCTTGGTCTACACTAACCCCCTAATTCGAACTAAGGTACGCAACTTCAGCTACGTGAATAACGTAGCTGAAGTCGACGTACCTTAGTTCGAACTTACCGCGGTCGAGATGCGGCAGGCAGGCTCCCCCGTCGACTCCGCATACTCCTCGCGCCGAGCAGGATTACCGGAGTCGACGGCGAGCACTTCTGGGTTCGATTTATCGCGTCCAGACAAGACGCGATAAATCGAACCCAGAAGTTCGATTGCCTGCCGCCGAACCAGCGCGGTAAGTATAGACAAGCCCTAAGTCTGTTAACTGGAAACTCAGAGAACTCCTAGTAGCTGTTTGTTCAGGTAGCAGCAGTGACAACTGTTTTGTTTGTTTGTTTTTCCTCCCCAGATGCAGACACTGCTAGGCCTTCAATAATATGTATCTCTCTCTCTTTTATGTCACAGAGCAGGGAATTGAACCTGGGATCTCCCAAGTCCATATCAGCTCACAATTGGGTCACACTAGTGCATGCTACATGGGATAGAACTTAAATCTGTTTAGAAGCTGAAGTTGGTGTGGAATGCAACAGCCTGTTTGTTACGCAAGGTATCTCACTGAGCATGTTACAGGAGGTACTTTGTGATCTGCACTGGCTAGGTGGTGTTTTTGTCCCATAAAGCACTTTGAGAGAGTGCCTCTCTCCCCATGTGATTTGGATATTGCATTTGAGATAAGTGGAGATTCTCAAGCTGGAGCTCCTGCTGTTAAAAGGGAGGTACTGCTGGTTTTGGAACTTGCTTCCTATCCCTTGATTTGAAATAGCACAGATATGTTTACCTTCAGGACACACATCAAAGCTCATCCCCTTCTTAGGCTTTGGGGAGGAACGGTAAATAGGGTAAGTATGGTTGTTATCTGGGGACCATGCGGGATTTCTATGATCATTTGGCGGGTTTACTTTTGTTATACAGTGAGGGTTACCCACTGGGTTTGTCATTTTGTTCTGTAGTTTGTGCTTTAAAAAAACCTGCTAAAAGTTCGTAGGTACTGAAATAGACACTTTTAATACATAGGTTGACATAATAATAATAATTAATAATAATAAAAAGAATGATAATGGATCCTTAGTGAATGTGTTTCTTGGAAGTTAATGTATGTAAGGCAGATTTATGAAACCATAATAGTTGAATTTAAACCGCTGTGTGGAAATATTATATTATTGCTTTGCTAGTTATTCCCTTTTTTTACTGTACTTCACTAGATTTATGAAATACATAGATCTTCTCTTGAAACAATCCCTCAAGCCTCAGATTACAAATTAGTTCCTTGAAAAATCAGCTGTATATATTCTACATTTAATAAATTCAGTTATTAAGGAAGCAAAAAAAATGCTTATTCAGTTTCTGTGGATCAGGCATCAGACATCGAAGTGAGCTAGATGAAGCATGAAGTTGATCAATAAAATCTATTTTATCAGCATTTCTTAGCAATGAACTTGGATATTTTAAAAACCACTCAAACCTAGTCTAAATAGGTTTTTCAGATGATGTGACTTGAAATGCTAAGGATATTACAAAACAAACAAAAAAATGTCCTTTGCATTAAATTTGTGCATGATCAGGGAATTTACATTATGTATGAAATGCAATTTGCATTTCATTCCAGGGAAAAACTATATGAATTACATATTTGCGTATACTAAATGGGTTTGAGTGGGATATATGGATCCCATGAGTGAGAGAAGCAGCATAAAATTAACATACATAAAAACTTGGTGTATCTAATCTTAAAGTTGCATTGCAAACTAATGACCGCATGGGAATCCAGAGTCAGATTGCTATGCCATTGCTGGCTTGTACCTTTTTACCTCCTTCCTCACCCAAGAAGATTCTTTAAATTCTGACTCAACTTCTGAAGTAAAAAACTTTTCATTATTTCCTTGGTAGTAAACCTTTCTTCCACTTTCATGGCCCAACGTCCTAGCTACCACCATTCTTTTGGCTGGAGACTAGACACAAGGCTCTCCTCAGTGCTGCTGCTTTGACGATTAGACAAATCATAATTGGGCAATGCAAGACTCTTTTCCACCAGGAGCTGAGCACCCTGCTTCCATAATACTCTGTGATCTGTGGAATGAGGCCCAGATCCTCAAAGGTATTTAGGCACCTAACTCCCATTAAAATCAATAGAAGTTAGGCACCTAAATATCTTTGAGGATCTGGGCTTGAGAGACTGGAATGGAAAATTTGGGATCTGATCCTAGACATCAGCAGGGCTTTGGGAAAAATTCCTATTCACACCAGCAGACTTTGGATCAGGACCCTAGTGATGAATGCTTTTGGTCACCATTGTCAAGCTTTTATTCCCAAAGTTAGGTACCTAAGTCTCTATTTAGGCACCTAAGGAAGTGGCCTATAACTTTTAGAGGTGATGCACATACATAGCTCCCATTAACTTCAAAAGAAGCTGTGTGCGCTCAGGCTGTTGGAAAGGCCTCTTGTTTAGGTGCCTATGTTGTGATTGCTCCCACGGCAGTCAGTGGTATGGGCTTGGACTCTTAGGTTTCTGTCTTCAGTCACCTCCGTTTTGAACATATTGGCCTTCTTAGGAAGTACAGTACTTACCCATTTTGAGACCCAGGCAATACACAGCAATGGCAATGTAGCCATAACGATTTCTTTTCTTACTGTTCTCTAATTTGAATTCTAAATATGGTTTCAATCTCAGGTGCTTTGATGAAAAACAATTTGAATGTCAGGCCTAGCACCATATTGGCGTATTTTTAAATAACGTCTAAATCTGTTTCTCCATTCCATTAAACCAGTTTTGTGTCAGTTTAACTCCACTGAAGTCTCATTTTTAGGAGTATGAAGGTTGTCTGTCAAGTATACTATGAGTGTAGACTTAAGACTGATTCTGATCCAGTGCTGGTTTAATTCCAGTGGCTTCAGTGGACTTGCTTAGGATTTACATTGGCATAGCTAAAATCAGGGTCTGACCCTTGTTGTTGGCTGGAGCCCATTTTTCTTTCTTTTTACTCAAATTGGTTTCATTCTGCTCAGCTCTTTAAAAAGTTTCAACAGAACCAAAAGGTCCTTCGTGGTCTGGGAGCCTTCCTATTCTTTTTGAGCAGTTTTGTTTTGAGAGTAAAATTATGTAAGCTGATTTTAGAAAGCATTTTGCAAAACTCACAGCATACAATCTGTGTGAGCTACAGGGCTGCCCAGAGGATTCAGGGGGCATGGGGCAAAGCGGGGGAGCGGACATAAAAAAAGGCACCACTCGCTGCAGCGCTTGTACTCACCGGGCGGCGCTCCGAGTCTGCGGCAGCAGCGGTGGGTCCTTCACTCGCTTTGCATCTTCGGCAGCACTGAAGGACCCATTGCCGAAATGCCACCGAAGACCCAGAGCAACTGAAGGACCCGCTGCCGAAGACCCGGAGCGACTGAAGGGCCCGCTGCCGAAGACCCGGACCGCTGCCGGGTGAGTAGCCAGGGAAGGGATTCTCGGCCAGGGCTCGCGGGGCCCCTGTGGGGCCTGGGGCAAATTGCCCCACTTGTCGTCTCCCCCCCCCCCCCCCCCCCGGGCAGCCCTGGTGAGCTATGACCTGTTACAATCTCTTACAGCAAAAATCTGCTCGCTAAGATTCATTCATTTTTTAGCACCCCACCATCTGATAACCCACCAAAGAAATTAACACAAACCCACACAATTTCAAACTTAAGGCAGACATTGCGGCCACCTTTTAGCAAAACACAGCACTTAACTTTAAACACATGCTTAATCAAGAAGATACTCAAATGTGTGCTTAAGTCCCATTGAAGTCCTGTTAAAGTTAAGCTCATGCTTAAATGTTTTGCTGAATCAGGGTTTATGCTCATTCCAGTGTGTATTGTACAGATTGTGTGGTTTTGTGTAACGTTTGTGTAACGCAATATCTAGTCATAATGTCCTATAGTATGGATGAATTATCATCCTCTCGGAAACACTGAGTTTTCTTTTAAGAGGCAAAAGTTTTCTTCAAATATTATGAGACACAGCATCTCTGGTATATCACCACAGCAGTGATGTTAGGATGCTTTGTAAGTATGAGAGGGAACTGGACAGTGGAACTTGCTTTGTTTTTCATTAAAATTCATATGGAAACATAAATGACAAAGGGTGAGTTCTAATGTTCTGTATAAGCCTACAGAGTGGGATGGAACTAGCTTTCCCTAATTTGGCTTATTATTATGCATCGCAGTAAAAAGATCTTTCTAAACAAGTCTCTCTTATACACGACTGCTACTCTGAAACCAGTAAAAAGATGTGATCAATTGGGTTGAAAATAGACTATCCAGACTCTGGGTAAAACTCAAACAAGAATTGAGCCCAAATATAACTATTCATAGCAATTTTTGAGTTAAAAAGAAAATTTGGTCACCAAAAATAAAAAATCACCCATTCATCCAGATCCACCTTAGCAGCTTTGGACAAATTTCTAAATTATTGTTGCAGAGACCCTGTTCCTTAACTACTTTAATAATAATCAGGAATTTAATCAGCAAAACCATGCTTTGAAGTGTCCCTAAGCCTCTGTTTGCCAGAAGCTGGGAATGGGCGACGGGATGGATCACTTGATGATTACCTGTTCTGTTCATTCCCTCTGAAGCACCTGGAATTGGCCACTGTCGGAAGACAGGATACTGGGCTAGTGGACCATTGGTCTGACCCAGGATGGCCGTTCTTATGTTCTTAACCCTAGCAAATATCAAAGTTGCTATTTTTTTGGGTATCAGCTGATATTATTCAATTCAGACAGCTGTTCCTGGATTCTGATTTGAAATCCTACCAAGTGATATGTAATAATGTGAATAATATAATATAATATAATATAAATATATTATTCACATTATTACATATCACTTGGTAGGATTTCAAATATTTTCAATATTTACAAATCAAACATTTTCTTAGGAAATTTGGATATGAGGTGGCTCTATCGAGACCTCTAACCATGTTGAGGAGTTGACCCAGGAACAAAGTTTAATTTCCAAGGTATATACAGTTTTGATTGAAAAAGATGTTGATAAGAAAACAGCCCAGATGAAAAGATGGGAGAGGGATTTGGACAAATAAACTGATCTGGATGGGTGGGTCTCTATATGGGAAAGAGGATATATATATCTTCAATTTGTGTGGCTCATAAACTTGTATTAATTACTCTATTGATGGCATTTGACTCCAGTTAAGATCCATCACATTTTTGCAAGTAGGGAGGCGCTCTGTTGGAGAGGTAGCTGGGGAAGGGGAATATTCTTGCACATGTGATGGTTGTGCATCGGAATTAGACGGTTGGGGGGGGGGAAATTATAATCTCATGACAAAATGCCAACTTCCTAGAGAAGCCCCAAAAAGATAATAGATATTTAGACATTTGGTCACCTTTTTAGCATACTCAGAGGAGAAGGAGTTCTCCTAGGGTGACCAGATGTCCTGATTTTATAGGGACAGTCCTGATATTTCGGGCTTGTTCTTATACAGGTGCCTATTACCCCCACCTCCTGTCCCGATTTTTCACACTTGCTATCTGGTCACTCTAAGTTCTCCCCAGCCAGCAAGTGAGAATCTTTAGCCAGGTTCTTTGAATAGTAACCTGATATAGAATAAGTAATGTATGGTGTAGTATGTTAACATTTTATTGTAACTTTGCCTTAATAAAAAGTTTTTTTTTAAAAAAGGTGTAGCCAGCAATACTTCCTGCCAGTGATCTCTGACCTGCACAAGGCTGCAGCAGTGACCACTGTTCCTAAGAGGCTGCTATTGCTGCAGACAACACTACCCACCCTGTGCTTTCCATTGCCTGCCAGCAGGGGTGCTGGAAGTAGGGATACTGGGGGTGTGGCAGCATCCCCTGGCTTGAAGTGATTTCCATCATATACGCACGCGGTTAACTGTTTTGTTCAATGTCTTTCAGCACACCCGCTATAAAAACTGTTCCAACGCCACTGCCTGCAGGCCAATTATGGCTGTGTCCTGCATGGATGCACTTGGAAGTTTCTATGGGATGGTGTTCCTTGCAGTTCCACCACACTCCGGTGCACCCACACAGGAGCAGCCTTACTCAAGCCCAAAGATGGTTGTGAAGTGTAGCATATACCCACAATTGCCTTATGTGATGCTGTACTTAAAAAAATAAAGTAATGGATGCACCAGATGCTGCTCATCTGGTGTAACTCTCAGTACAGGTTCATTGGGTTCAATGGCGCTACCGCAGTTCGTGCCAGCTGAGGATCTGGCCCACATTTGTGTGTGTGTGTGTTCCGTTCTGGGACATTGTCCATTGAATAGGTGTTTAAAATACAAAAATGTCTTTAGAATGAGGACAGAACACTTTGGAAGTCAACTATGAACATTTATTCTCTTTTAGTTTCAAACCTTCTTTGGGATTAAATTGATTCTTATATTGTCTAGGGCTGGTATCTCTTCCAGTCCTCAAAAAGGGCAGCAGTCTTTTTTAGAGTGAGCTCTGCGTTGTCCCATCTCCCTCATCTGCTCCACTGCAAATGTATTTGAAAGGGTTTAAAAAAAGACACTTTTGATTCCTTGCATAGTGATTTCCAGTCAGACTGAGTTTCCTTATGGGATATGGTTTGTCAAACACCTGTCAGTCATTTAATATTCTTTGCTTTGTTGAATTCTGAAAAAAGGTATAGGATCCTGCTTTCAACCTGGTGCTTTAAAATGCTTTTGCCCATGAGGAGTGGAATTTTTTATGGGACTCTTTGGCTCTGATAGCCTTTTCTCAATATGGATCAAGGCACTTCAGGCTGACCATAGAGTAAGGGTCAGGAAAGGGGTGAAGAAGAGATGACCATCATGGGAGACCTTTTCCCCCCATAGTGTTTATTTTAATAATAGAGCATCTGACAGTTTCAAATAACTAAGAGCTGCACAACTGCTAAGATGAAGGGAGGCCTTACAAATGGAGCAGCTCTGTGAACTTCATATGTACTACTTGTCCCAATCTTCTACTGAATGTTCTTTTGATTATTGGGAAAATTTGAAAATATTTTTACTGCCTTTGGAAAATAAGGGAGAATGATGTTTGATAGACTTAGTGTGAAAAACATTATTGTGCTATTCTGTAGGTACAATACTTCTAGGGTTATCCCTCATCCCTGTTACATCCACAATGCACTGCTCATGGCCTCTTAGTGTATAGAGTGCTTTGCTGAACACCACTGTGATGGTAGAGTTCCACAGCAAAACGTTGACTTTGTTTTAGGTGAAAAATGTCTTGATTAGAATTTTTTTCAACAGAAAGGGGCACACTTTTTATGTGAAAATTTTTGGCATGTTCTGGCCAGCTCTACTATGTTCTTTCTTTTTCAACTCTTTTTGTCATGACAGTCATCTTGGCAAATGAGTCTGTTCCACAAAATTCAGATCCATGTGTATCCTAGAATTAAGGTGTTGAGGTAAGCTGTTTTTGAGTTGTTTCTATTTCTGTCTTAATTTAATACCGGAGGTAGTTAAATGTGCATAAAAAGCAAATACAGTCCTAAAGCCTTAAAATTCTACCTGGTGTGCTGGAAGGGAGAATCTTTTTTACACAGGAACTCAGTGTTTTTCAATGGAATTCTCCCCGCAGAACAGAAAGTGCCCTCCAGGACAAGCGGTATTTTTAAGGTTAAAGGATTTTACCTACATCAATGCTACCTAAGTCAGCAAAATCTTTTCAGTTCTTCTGACAACCTGATTAAAACACAAACAATCTTTCAGACTGTAAGCTCTTTGGGGCAGGAAGTATCCTAGACTTCATATTTGTACAGTGCCTACCACAATGGGGCCAACGTTTGACTTAAGCCTGTAGGAACTACAGCAATATAAATGTTGAACAATAATAAATACTCCCCAGCATTGCATTTCAGTTTAGGGGAAAAATTGCACTCCTAGTGAACTGTTTGTTTTACGTCATGCCTGTATTTGAAGCTGGTATTTTGAATTTTTAAATGCCATTTATATGGGTTAGTCAAGGTTTGATTGCTCTTCACGACTAAATATTTGTGAAGCATGATACTTCTCAAAGCTATTTTTAAGATTGATTAGGCAGATGCTTTCTTTTTCATCTCTTGTCAGATGATGAGTAGAAATCGGTGAAAAAAGAAAAATCCTTCTGGTACAAGTAGTGTTAATACAAAAAAGCACAGCAGTGTTACAGAAGATATGAAGACAATATATCCAGGTAATATAGTCTAAAGCTTGTTACTCCGGGAAGCAGCTTCTATATTTACAGTGTGGCACCAGAGAAACATTTCAATTATAGCTTTTGATCGTTTGAGCTATGGAAGACCCTTGTGACTACGAGTATGCCTTTTCCTCTCAGAATTAATCATTGAACTTTTAGTTTAGCAATATTTAAACTCTGCATAAACTCTAGCGGTATATAAATGCCATTTTGATGTAAATATTTTAATCATTTAAAAAAAAAGTAGTATTGTCTAGTCACAAAACAAAGACTACTGAATATTTCATGTCAGCTCTACGTTTAACACCTGCAGTGTAAATTTCACCTCCAGGCAAACCATACTCCTGGATAGGAGGCAAAGGTAATACATGATTATGATTTCATGTTTATCCTGCATGATTAATTTCTTCTCATGATATTGAAATTAACCTGAAGATTTATCAGTTTCAATTTGTTAAGCCAATAATGTCCCTCTCCCCTGAAGTAATATATTAAGCGTGACAGACATCAGCCTTTTAACATTTCTCTTCTCCAAATTCCTGTTTACTTGGGAAGGACTAGAATTAAGTGAGTGGAATCAATTGGGTGCACATGTTCACAAATCCTAGCACGGAAGACATTAGGGTAAAATAAACTTCTAAGTGGTTTTGAGGTCTAACCTGCTGAGGTGGATTATTCTCTGTCTACTCTAATACATCATAAGACATTCCTTGCTATTATATTGTGCCATGTGCTATCAGGGCAGTGTAAAATATGACCTCAGGAACTTGATATTCTTTTATGCCAAGGGCTAGAAAAGATGTGTTCTTTACTTACTGTAAGAAAAATAACACTCTTCTTCTTACTTAAAATTCAGGAATATGCTCATGCTTACTGGCAGGGGTAGGTTTATTAAGTTCAAAAACAAGTGGTGTTGAGAATATAATATTTCCTGGGTGATTAGAGAGAGGGAGATCACTTACTTTTCCTGTATGTTTGAGCAAAGGGAAGCAACTAAATGAATCTTGGCCAAAATCGGAGTGCCTGTAATTAGATTCCTAAATTCCTATTGCCGGCCTTAGTGGCCTGTTTTATAAAGGTGCTAAATACGTGCAGCTCCCATTGACTCTGGTGGGATTCGTAGGTTCTCCACACTCCAGAGAAACACGCCTCTTCTATCTAGGTACCTAATTATGCATTTAGCCACCTGACATTAGGCACCTACGTGTCAGAATTTTGGCTACTACTTCAGTGATGCTGTTTCTTAAGCCCGTTTGAATTTCTTTGGATTACAGTTTTCCACTTGTTTAGGAGGAGCATGACCCTATGAATCTGCAAGGAATGTCTTTCCTCTTTAATTAAACACAAAAATACAGTACTGTATCCTTCTTGTTTTTATAGTGGGCCTGCATTCCTAGAACATTAGAAACCTGCCATTGACACTAATGGAAGGCTTGTATGTGCAAGGGAGCCCCATTACCTAGACTGGAGGTTCTCTGGGGCTGATATAATGACTTCTTATCTGTTTACAAAGTGCCTAGCACAGTATTAGCATTATGCAAATAATAATGCAATATTAGCACAATACCATGAAGTTAGTGTGATACGGGACATTAAGTTCTTTCTCTCTGAGAGCAGTGCTGCCAGTGGGTGTCTGTTTCAATATTTTAAATGTTAATTTATTAGAAGACAAAATGAGTAAATGGGGGGGGAGGGGAACGGGAAGTTTGTGCAAATAATCATTTTGATGGTACAAGGAAGAGTATGGTCTCACTCTTCTTCACTTATTGCCAAAAAGAAACATTAAAATATAACCATCAAATACTTTAGCACTTGCAGGAAACATGCAGTGGACTTTTGGAATCTGATTTTATGCTGAAGGTTGTCTCTCTGGGTCTGTAAGTTTTCCTTACTTACTGAAAGGATCCACCTTGTACTGCAGCTCAGCTATGTAAGCACCCTCTACCATTGTACTTGTCCTTTCTCATAACTCACGTTGATCTGAATTTATCTCCTGTCTCAGTGGTGTTTGTTTATGGAAGACATGGTTTTTAATGTACTAGGCAGCCTTGCATATTGTCAGAATGAGGAGCTGGACTTTAATCTGTCTAACTAAGGTTTGATATATATTGGATGAATGTACAATTTGGTGGAAGGCAGGAATTGATGCTTTTTATGATGTTTTGACCATGCTAATGAAATTCTGATATGGTGCAAAGATTGGGATGTTGCTGCTAGCATATGTTGGAAGGACAGTCAAGCTCTCTTTATATATGGTGTTGATTCTGGTAAGTCATCTATGGTACTTCTAATTGGTAAGGTTATTCTTTTATTGGTTTGATCCAATACTGTAAGTCTGTTAACGACACTAAGACTTGTATTGCATTTTATTCAGGTAGTTGAAACAATTATGCATCTTAACAACTAGTACTGTATTTGGAAGAAAAATATTGTAAATGACAGTTTATGTATTTGTCAAGTACATTGAATTTCTGCTGATAGTTACAGTGGGCTTTTGCTGCAATAGTTATTGTATACTTTGCACATATTCCTGTGCACTTTTGAGCTATACCCATTTCCCTTATATAATTGTGTTATGCATTTGTAAGTACCAGTGCCTGGCTGTTATCCCCAAAAATAAACAGATGATGATTTGGGCAGATCAGTGATCTAATTCTACCAAAGTGGCTACTGGAGGCATCTCACACACTTCCCTCAGGAGGGGAATGCTGGCTGCAAACTAGTCAGTGAAATAGCTGGCTTGTAGGCTGCTTTTCTCAGCATCTCAGATCTATGGCTTATGGTGCTCTTGGGGTCTGGCACTATCTAACCGTCCAGGCACGTAGCCCAGGATGAGGCAATAATTAAGCTAACAATGGCTCCTGCTCTCAAATTAAAGTCTCTCTTCCTCCTCCAGTTTCCAGGAAGTCTCTTGCTGGTGCCTCTGGGTTCAAAACAAGTGTTTTCCCCTGAGGGGCATGAGTATACAATTGCCACTGTGTTCTGCTTGGACAATGATAAAAGCAAAGGAGCTCCCTTAGAGGTTGCAGATGGTAATGCATCTTTTGCTGTGACCTTAAGAGCAAAGCAAATTTCTTCCTCTTTGCATGGGAAATACATATTATAGAGCTGGGAAGAATGGCATTTTGAAAAAAATAATTTTGTTTTCTGGGGAAATTTTGTTTTCTTCGTAATTTTCCAGTCACCTCTGGTAATTATCTGACTGCTGAGGATCCAAGTAACTAAGGCCTGGTCTACACGGGGGTGTGGGGGGTGGAATCGATTTAAGTTATGTGAATAACATAGCTGAAGTCAACGTACTTAGATCGACTTACCGTGGTGTTTTCACCACAGTGAGTTGACTGCTGCCGCTCCCCCATCAACTCCACCTGTGCCACTCACGGAGGTGGAGTACAGGAGTCGACGGGAGACTAGACACGATAAATTGACCCCCACTGTAACGATCGCTGCCTGCCGATCCAGCGGGTAGTGTAGACATACCCTAAAAGACTAGGCAGTTGCTGTCCAAGTTCAAGCAGCTTTCATTATTGGAATCTAGATTTAAAGCTGCAATCAGCAGGATGATCCGTATTCTGCAAGCACAGGGAGTGTGATGTATGTAATAATCACTTTGTGTATATTGTAGCTTGTTGAAGTGGTTAGAAAAACAATTCAGCCTTTTTATTACAGCAGTCAGCTTAGTTAGGGTTTCAGCTTGTAACATTATCTCAGAAGCAGCAGATAAAAACAGCTGTTGGGGAAGCTCTGCATACTCCTGTTTGCAAGGAAATTGCACCTGTAGTTGTTGCTTTTCAGTGGGTAGGTTGAGGTTGGGAGAACAAAGCCACTAAAAGAAGAGCGTCTATGACAGACCATTATATCTTTCATTCTTCCCCTCTGCCCCTTGTGCTATAAATAACTTGCGTGTAGCATCCAACCTGTAGAAACACATACAAACACCACTGCATCCTGCACCACAGTGGATGATAGTACTTGGCTTCATCTTTCTTGAGCATTTTATTTTGATCCTGATTCTGCAGTCCTCACTCATTGAGTAGTACGTACTCATGTGTAATCGCCGCTCAACAGGAATACTATGTGTTCATCACAATGTCTGTGTGTGTATGTAGAAGAGTTCCTAAAAGAAAACACAAAATAGAGTAAATTCAGATTAACCTAACTCTCCTGTTACATGACTGTCTACTAAACTCTCTTATCATGACATGGTGTCTATTCTTAATTTATGTGAACTCTTGATCAACCAAACAGATTTGGTGTTCCCAAGTGATTCAGATGTTCAGAATTTTACTGTTTATTAGTATAAGTAAATAGACTCATGTCAGGGTTAAATTATACATGAACATGCCCCCCGGGGCAAATGTGAGTAGATTGGTGTATTTGTTTAATCTAAAGCATGTATTAATTTGGGCCAGGATTGTCAAATATGGATATCTAAAATTAAGCTCCTAAATTCCTATTTAGGTACGTCAATAAAAATGGCCTGTTTTTTCAAGGGTAGTGAGTACCTGCAGCTCCTATTGTTGGGTGCTTAAAAATCAGGTCACGTTTATGTAGGTACCTAAAGATGGATTTAGGAGCCTAACTCTGGGCACCCATTTTTTAAAAGAAATCTTGATCTCTGTATCTGAGTGCTGTTAAAAAGGTAGTGGTATCAGAATCTATACCAGCAAATGGTGTTATTTCTCTGCATCCTCTCATGAACACAGAAGTGTATTGATTTATAGGTTCTAAGATTTCATAGCTGGGGCACTGCTATTGAGAATACTCTGCCCTCACCACTTCTCTCAAGCTCATTGTCTCTGTCAAGATGCATTGTCTCTGTGGAGCATAGGGAGGGTCATGGAAAATGAAGTCACCTGTGAGGTGGCTTGGTTAAGAGCTTTGTAAATTAAGACTAGAACTTTTGAAATTAGTTCTGAAATGAATAAGGAGCACTCATGAGCACAGACATGATGTATTCACATTAAGCTTTCCTTACCCTGTGTGGTTTCATCGTCATACATTTTGCAGCAGGTTGACAGACTTGGGCTCTGAGAGACCAGCTGTGAAACCAAAGTCCACTGAAGAGTTTGCTCCATTGAGAATGTCCTGCTCCTAGTTTCCTTAAAATCAAAAGTAGGAGGTGCTATCCCAACAGCTGTAGCAGCCCATTGCAAGAGAGGCGATCTCTAAGCGGGTTAGGACCCAGTTCTTGTAGGCTTCATAGATCAATGTCAACTTCTTCCACTGTACCTAAAAGTAAATAGGAAGGTAGTATGGCCATTGGAGAACTGGTCTGATGTGAGTAGCTGCATTCTGCGCTGACAGCAACTTCCGCGTGGTCTTCAGGGGCTGGCATCTGTAGAGTTCAATGCATTAATCCACCCTGGCAGTCCTAAGGCATGAATAACTGTAAAGATATTTCCAGTTTTCTGAGGCTTATAAGAGCATGGCTGAGTGGAAGTGGAAATCTTAAATCAAGGCAGCTCTTCTTTTTGAACAGTTCATGCAAATGGGTCTTGGTGGTGACAGTCAGTGTGGTAATGAAAATCTCAGTTACATCTATTGCTCAATGTAGCAAGGTGTGGGGGGGAACCTCAGAAGGGTGCACAGAATTAGGGTTCTTTAGCAGGGACAGAGCAGAGGGACAAAGAAAATTAATCGCTCATTGGGAGCAGTACAGATTTCAGCTTAACTTGTGTGGCCTGTGGTGGGGTTTTGTTGTTGTAGATGTGTAGAGAGATTTACTTGGCAAATGTGGATACCAATAAAGAAAAGCTTTTCTAGATTCAGTTTATACAAACAAAACACCCAGATTGCATATGTATGTTCGACAGAGGAAACGCTTATACTGTCAATGAAAAGAAAACACTGTGACATCAGTTATAAAATTAAGGGACATATCGACATAACAAATACACCTCTACCCTGATATAACGCGACCTGATATAACACAAATTTGGATATAACGCGGTAAAGCAGTGCTCCGGGGTGGGCAGGGCTGCGCGCTCCAGTGGATCAAAGCAAGTTCAATATAACGCAGTTTCACCTATAACGCGGTAAGATTTTTTGGCTCCCAAGGACAGCGTTATATCGGGGTAGAGGTGTAGTAGCCAAATATTCTCCGCATACCAAATACAATCCTTGGAATTCTGCAGTGTAAGTTGCTGTCTGATCTTTAATATGGATGTGTGGGTCACAGAGACAGTAGGTCCTAGATGTGGAGGCTGTTTGAACCTGGATGGAGCATTGAATGCTGGGATCTGTAGTTTTGGGGACTATGGCCTTACTGGATCTATAGTCTCTCTGAACCACATTTCATTGTTAAAGATGAGGGCAGAGGTAATCTGTTTTGTACAGATTGCTGTAAGTATAACTTTTGGACTTCTAAAAACATGCTGATGTGGCCCTCAGTTAGACAGAGTGTGAATGTCCTTTGAGATACAGAATTGAAAACAAAAGCATATGATCTTAAATTCCAGTATTTATTTGAGGAAGGAAAACATTCATGGCTGTCAGTGCTATGTGTTTAGCTGGACTTTCTGCAATGAGTTAAGTTAGCTTCGGGCTCATATGGGAATTTTAAAAGGTCAGTCTCTCAGGAAAGTAGACAATAATTTCGTCAAACAGATCTCTCTCTGTTTTGTCCAAAGAGTAATCTGTCAATCAGTTTCCATTCCCTTTTCTTCCATCAAGTGATGATGGCAAACTAATTGTAGGTATTGCATCAGACACTGATGAACTCACGTTTGCTGCTCTGCAAAAACAAGTTTCAGGTGCCTTGCAAATTATAAATCTGGTTAGCACTGTATTCACCCTTAATATTTTAAATCGTTATGAAGTCATGAACAGAAATTAAATATTGTTAAGAAAATTAACCTTTATCTCTGGAAAGGAATAACTGTAAAATGGGTTCTGCCACTAAACATTTGTTTTTCCCATTAACCCTTTTCATTGCTGGTATTTTACTGCTGAGCTGACCTTTCCTAATAAGATTTTATTGAAGTCAACAGAAAGCAGGTATGTACCTGATTGGTTTAGTAATATGGCAGGTATATTCTGCTAGGGTAGCAATAGTATGCTCTAGTGTAGACAGAGCATAGTTCTGGGAGCTAGGAACTACTGATACCACCTCTTGTGGTGACTCACTGGTTGCCTTGAGGAATTGATTTAGCACCTGCTCCTGCTCTTATTGAATTGGTAGAGTTTTGCACTCATGTCAATGATTAGGATCAACGCACATTGAGGCAAATTAGTTATGTGCATGATGTGTTGCAGTGGGGGAGAAATAGGGTTTGCCTTCCTCAGAAGCATTAGGTAGGAAGCAGATTACAAGGTCTGATCTGCTGTGGCAAATCATGTGTTCAGGGGGCTGCAGAAAAATAGGAGGAACTTGCCGTAACAAAGTCAACTTTATGTATTTCTTTTAAACTAAAACAACATATGTAACTCTAGGTCTACCTATTTGCCAGTTTCCTCTTATTGCTTCATTCAGCCTCCTTCCCTAAAACCTCACTCTTGCATCACTCGCATATCATGGGCCCTCAAGGAAATACTTTGTTCTTTATGGATAATCTTTGTTCTTTGTGAATAATCTTTTCATAATCATTTGAACGCTTGATGAAAAACAATCACCATGTAACTGTTGTATAATGTAGAAATAGACAGTTTGGTTGACATTTGATTCCCACAGGGTACAGAATTAATGCCCCAATTCAGCAAGGTACTGAACTGCAGGAGTAATCTCACAGACTTGTAGTTCCTTGCTGAATTGGGACCTGATTCTCATTTACACTAAAGCTCAGTGTTATGCTTGCTGTAAGGCCCCTTTACACTGCCAGAGTTGTGTGCCGTGGTCTTAGTATAAATGAGAATCAGGCCCTAAATATGTTACAGGAATGAAGAAATGTCTATTCTTGAAAATGTTTTTTTTCTGGAGGAAAAATAGGTTTTTTCCCCATCTCCATTATATCCCATGACCACATTTAGCTTTCTTCATAAACTCTGTGGGGATTAGGGTGACCAGACAGCAAATGTGAAAAATTGGGACGGGGTTGGGAGCTAATAGGAGCCTAAATAAGAAAAAGACCCAAAAATCGGGACTGTCCCTATAAAATCGGGACATCTGGACACCCTAGTGGGGATCTCAGACCCCTTCTCACCAAAGAGATGTGAATCTACACATTTTACACAGTGTAATACCTGGCCAAACGTTTGCCTGCTGGCCCATACAGGAAATCCTTGCAATGGCACCTCACGTGTATGATTGTTACTCCCTATCATCCAACAAGACTTCTGCATTAGTATTTACTTCCAAAATAGATGGAAAATAGAGAACAGTTAAAATGCAAATGTTAAAACTCTGGTTTAATTCTGCTCACCTTCCTCACATAAACTATTCAACTGCAGTTAGCAGGACTACTCAGGAGTACGGCGAGTGGGTTTTGGCCCTTGCACAGTTCTGCATCTGGTATAAAAGCTCTTAAAGGCTGTGCAGCCTTAGTTGTACTCAACAGGCTCCAAATCTGGAGCTTGGCTGAAAAAATAAAGCTTTTTAGGTCTGATTCTTCACTGTTACCCCAGTGCAACCCCTGCTCATTTCAATGGGAATTGCACTGGTGTAAATGAGAGCAGTATGTGGGTCTTAAAAACACTTATGGTTTGGGATAAACCTCTTTGAAACTGGGGATGTAACCGCTGCCCTTCTTTTAAAATAGTTATTAAAAAGCCATTAAGCTGCTCTATATTATAATCGGGTAGGTGAAACAATAACAGCCTCCACCCTAGACACAATCCTGTGTCACCACCTAAAACAATGGCACATGTGGGCAGAGGAGTTTTGCTGACTACTGATTTGTAATTTGTTTTGTCTGAGAGAAACAGAGAAAAAGACCAAAGGAGGTGAGAGAGAAGGCAGCAAGGAAGCACCAGACACAAAAACACTGACAGCCTGACCCTGAGTAAAACCTGAGAGAGAGAGAGCACATTTTTAGGCCATGTGCTGGCTGAAAGGGGCTTGGAACTGTGAGCTAAGCAACAGTTTCCAGTTGTTTTGATTCGGAATGTGTCCAGGGAAATAAGACTTTTTGTACATTCATTGTAAATAAACAGAATGGCATAAAAGGTACCCAACTTCACCATCAATTTCTCTTTCTCGTGGAAACAACCAGCAGGGACCCAAACTTTGGCTGACAGCTCAGGTTAAAAAATAAAAGAGAAACAATATCATTTTTTGCTGCGTAAACTGATTAATGGACCTGTGACTTATTACAGAGCAATGAAACAGATTCTCTAAAGATAAGGATCTGCGTCATTAACATGATTCACTGTTCTCTTATTTTTTCCAAAACTCTAATCTTTTTGGAGTCTCTTTTTGTATATTAGATCAGTCTAAAGAACTTAAATAGACAATGGTCACGATATTGAAGTCTGAAGTGCTCATTTAATTAAACATAATGATCTGTACAATTCAGTTTCGAGTAGATTAACTAATTCTTGTTAACCAGTGGGCAACCTGAGCTGACATGAATATTTCTAGGACCAACTGTCATGGAAAACTCCTGTGTTCCCTTTATTCTATTTGTATGTTTCTCCATTTTCTCACTGCTCTTCTCTTCCTTCACTAAACAACAAAATAACGTCCAGCATCTGGTCACCTAGTGGTGCCTTGCAGCATTGCCTCTCCTTTGCTGCTAATGAGTGTACTGACTGCATTGCTGCCGAGAGTGTGATCCCTGGTTGGTGCAGCATGTGTGTCACCGTGCAGAGCCTGGCAACAGCAAAAGAGTCCGAAGCAAGGTTTACATCAGGGAGCACAATATAGAGTGAAAATAATTTAAAAAAAAAATACTAGGGGAAAACCCCCAAATGGTTGCCCTGGTGATGTCAGGACTGTCCAGGGCACCTTAAAACATCCAGGCTTTTGGAGTTATTCCATTCTAATGCCTTCCCTGCTGCTGACAATACAATTATTGCTGCTGTGTGAAGTAACATCTGTAGCGTAGGATGTCAGTCCAGGAAATCAACTGCCTATGCGACTCCCCAGGAGGCATGGTCTGATGATCCTAACCCAAGGACGCCTGAGTTCTAGTCCTCACTCTGAGACACTGACTCCTTCTGTACCCTTAGACAAGTCGCTTAGGGCCAGATTTTTAGAAGATGCAGATAGGCTCCTAGCGGGATTTTCAAAAGCACCTAATGTACACTGATTTCACTGGAAGTTAGGCAGGCACCAAGGCACCCTTGCAAAATTGACTAATTGGATTTTCATCTTTAGGCACCTAAATACCTTTAAAAATCTGGGGCCTTGGTCTCTCCACCCCAATTTCTCCAACTATAAAATGGATATAATAAGTCTGAACCTACCTCAAAGGGGTGGAGTTAGGATTAACTAGTTAATGTCTGGAAAGTGTCCCAAGTATGAAAAGTACTTTTAATTCAGAGTACAAGAGGTTTACAGTATTCGTTACACCCTCACAAGGTTATTGTGAAATATATAGAGCTGTCCTGAAAAGTTAGTGATGAAGCAGTAAGTAGGTTGCTCAGTCTCTCGCTAAGGAAGTAACAGCCTCTTGACTGGCTGGACTCTAGAATCCTACAAAGCAGGACACAAACTGGCAGAATTCATAGGTTAAGTGAAACAAATTAGCAAACTAGTAATTATATTTTTGTGTAACCTTGTTAAGATTATATCCTGTCCATCTTAAAACTGTCGTTATTAGATGTATTTAATCTTTGTGACACATGGAACAGTATATTAGGTTTGACAGTTTCTAAAGTAAGAAGGACGAGAAGCTCTAATTGGAATGCTGGCATTGTATAATAATGCTGAGCATTTTTTATCTTCAAAGGGCTTTGCAGATGCTTGCTGGCTAATCCCCACATCCCCCTGGTGAGGAAGGTAAATTTTATCCTTATTTTACAGATGGCGAAGCTGAGACAGAGTAAGAGTGAGTGGATTAACTCGCAAGTTCCTGGGTTCTAGTAGTCTTGTGCTAAAACACTGCCCCCCCCACACCCTATTCTGTTTAGGTTCTTATGCTGTGCCCATCACCCTAGTATTTGATCCTTCACATATGAAGTCACCTTCACTCTACTACAGGTGTCATGGAGTTCTGTGGGAGTCAGACATAATAATAGTCATTATAAGTAAATTAAAATGTAGGGTAGGTTTGTTTTCTTTATTTCTGTAAGGATCTGCATATAGGATGAGTGAAAGATCAGAACTTATTGAGATCAATGGAATTCCATGCTTAGACAGTATGGAGGATCAGACCCATTGCACTGTCAAAAATCTCTGAGGGGTGCAGTGCTATACACTACAATATGTCTTGTAGTGCTCTGGCATTAAGGGAATTTGAGTTTACGGATAGCTGCAATGACAAAACTAACAGCACTGTTGACATGGTGGTTCTGTTAGAAACCATTGCTTTGGGACTTAAGAGGACACTGTGTGGTTAAAATTAATGTATTTTAAAAAATAAATTTCCTTACCTATATTAAAAAGCTTTAATGTGCAATGCTCTTTTATTGAACAATGTATTAGTTGTGTCAGTTTCACTCTGGTTTTCAGTCCTTCATTTCTGGCTGAAGTGCATTAGCAGGAGGGTGTGATGTTTGAGTTGCAAACAGAGTTTAGGAAAACTTGTATTTATTTAAAAAATTTGTTTTTGATCAATGAATAACTCCTTTCCACTGGTCTTAAATTTTGTAAAAGCTTCCCCTCACCGCACAAAGCTTTGACTATGGGTCCAAATTTGACCAGACAATGTAATGCCCACTTTGGAACATATTGGATGAAATTTGTGGAATGATTTGGGCAAACATGCAATATATTTTAAATTATTAAACAACAAAATACCTAATATACAGGTAGTTTCAAATACTTTTTTACAGAGGAAGTTTAAATAAAAATTAAAGTTTTTGAATCATATTCATACAACCAATAGTATCCCCTTCCCTTTCTCTTCCTTTCTCCCCTATTCCCTATTCTTCCATCCCAACCCTTTCCAATAATTTTTAAGAGATACTTTTTCTTTTCTCTTCTCTTGTTGCCTCTGTTTTCCTGGGAAACTCCTACATGGATACACTTGTTCCCCAATAAAAGGGAACATTTTCACTTAGCCTTTACATGAAGTCTATTGGCTGAAATGACAATGCTGTTAAAAAAAATCAATATGCAGAAAGCCAAATCGTTACTAAGGTTCTCCAGTGAACTGTTCAGGCAGTCAGTGAGCTCAGGAAAACAGCCTAACTGAGTAAACTGCTCTGTGATTGATTTCAAGTGTATCTGACAGAGTATAATTGTCTACCCATTCATTTCGTCTCCTCTCTCCACAGGCTGCCCCTTTTGGGATCAAATAATCACTAACAGTAATCATAAGCAGCAAGAGTAGGAACAGAGTGCTTATAAACTATCCTCTAAGTTTTGCTTTCAACAATTTGGTCTGATTCCTTATATGCCAGTTCCTCCTTCCCATTTTGCACTTGTATGATTACACTATCTTCAGAGTCTTTGGGTGACATCCTGGCCCCACTGAAGTCAATGGGAGTTTTGCCATTGACTTCAGTGGACCCAGGATTTCACTTTGTCTTAACATTTCAATCTCTTTTTTTCTTCTCATTTCATTTGTTAAAAAAAAATGTGGGTAGGGAACCATTCCAGTCAGATGCTAAGCACCTTGAAGTTCTACTGATCATAATTGGAATTTATGGCACTCACTGTCACAGAGAACAAGCTCAGCACTTTAGCAGATCAGGATGTAATTGAAAATTAAGTCTGGAAATAGAATATGAATATAGGGCTGTATTCTGATCTCTTCTCAACAGGTGTGAATCCAGAGTATTTGGACAGAGTACTTGTACTTCGGTGGAGTTATTCAGATTTTGCCCACATTCCTTACATACGTTATAAACTTACATCAATATGAACCACATTAACCATTTCTATCTGTTCTCTGCAGTATACTGAGAAATCAGTAAAAATTAAGAATGTATTTTCATTTGAAAAAGCAGCACTTACAGCCAACCTGGATCTGCCACCACATATTTTGCTTGTTATAAAAGGACACCTCCTAATTAGCTCCTTGTGGTTCATGAGTGATGGAAAATTTTCATCATAGTGTCATGTGTTGCACAAGTCTCCATTGTTCTATCTAAGGGTCTTCTTGAAGAAAGCTATATAAAGAAAAAGTGTTACATCCTTTTAAGTAGTGGCAGGCAGCAATATTCTGCTGAAGCATAACGCAAAAACATGGTTGCATAACATGACGTTCCCAGCGTCCATTTGTAGTTAATGTCTGTTATACTGTATATCTGAGTGGGTGATAGCCTGATAGCTGATATGCATTGCACAACTTCAAAATAGCACCTGTCCCACCTAACGTGACTATTTTACCAAGTAGTATTCTAATTTACCATATGAGAAGAAACTGAGCCTTTTGGAGCATCCACTGTCAGCCATTATTCTTTCTTGAAAAACTTTATTTTGTTTAAAATAGTCTTCTAAAGTTATTCAATAATTTAACATTTTGGATCTAATACAAAAGCTTATTCCTCACCTCTCCATAAACATATACCATTTTTTCATATTCATAACACAAATGGCTATTGAAGGGTACATGTATAATTCAGATCTACTGATCTAGGTATATTTATATCACATCCATCACCATGGTATCTGAGCACCTGTCATTGTATGGAATATCAGGTCTGCATTTTTTTTAATGCTACATGAAACTAAGCAGCATAATGAACTAGGACAATGTTCCTGTGTCATATAGGGCTTTTGTTTTTTTTGGGTTTAATAATTTAAGTTTGCAGGGTTTACTGTTAGAACTAAAAAAATTTCTATGTAGATGTCCAAAAACTGGGGTTTTTCAGGCTCTTTATATTGTAATGAGTAATGAATGCTATATATTATATACATTACTCATTACAGTATATATTACTGTAATCTCTTTGTAATGTATCCTAGTGAACTTTAAAAAACACTACATTTAAGTGGACTATGGAACTTTTAGTGTGTACCAGCAGTGTCTACACGGACCAATTAATTTGTAACACATTAGTGCGCTTTAGGGTATGTCTACACAGCAATGTAAACCTAGGATTAGTGGGACTCGACTCAGCTGAGCTGTGTTAGGGAACCCGGGGTTTGAGCATCTACATTGTATTTTAATGCGTCATTGAAACTTTTCTAACCCATACTGTATCAAACTGTACCATAGAATCTGTATGGATATTAATTCCATGCTTGAATAATAAAAATATAGCAGTAGGGATATATTACTGACCACCTGACCAGGATGGTGATAGTGACTGTGAAATGCTCAGGGAGATTAGAGAGGCTATTAAAATAAAAAACCCAATAATAATGGGGGATTTCAATTATCCCCATATTGACTGGGTACATGTTACCTCAGGACGGGATGCAGAGATAAAGTTTCTTGACCCCTTAAATGACTGCTTCTTGGAGCAGCTAGTCCTGGAACCCATAAGATGAGAGGTAATTCTTGATTTAGTCCGAAGTGGAGCACAGGATCAGGTCCAAGAGGTGAATATAGCTGGACCGCTTGGTAATAGTGACCATATTATAATTAAATTTAACATCCCTGTGGTGGGGAAAATACCACAGCTTCCCAGCACTGTGGCATTTAATTTCAGAAAGGGGAACTACACAAAAATAAGGTTAGTTAAACAGAAATTAAAAGGTACAGAGCCAAAAGTAAAATCCCTGCAAGCTGCATGGAAACTTTTAAAAGACACCATAATAGAGGCTCAACTTAAATGTATACCCCAAATTAAAAAACATAGTAAGAGAACCAAAAAAGAGCCACCGTGGCTAAACAACAAAGTAAAAGAAGCAGTGAGAAGCAAAAAGGCATCCTTTAAAAAGTGGAAGTTAAATCCTAGTGAGGAAAATAGAAAGGAGCATAAACTCTGGCAAATGAAGTGTAAAAATATAATTAGGAAGACCAAAAAAGAATTTGAAGAACAGCTAGCCAAAGACAGAAAAAGTAATAGCAAACTTTTTTTAAGTACATCAGAAGCAGGAAGTCTGCTAAACAACCAGTGTGGCCACTGGATGATCGAGATGCTAAAGGAGCACTCAAGGATGATAAGGCCATTGCAGAGAAACTAAATGAATTCTTTGCATCGGTCTTCATGGTTGATGATATGAGGGGAGATTCCCAAACCTGAGCCATTATTTTTAGGAGACAAATCTGAGGAACTGTCCCAGGTTGAGGTGTCATTAGAGGAGGTTTTGGAACAAATTGATAAACTAAAAAGTAATAAGTCACCAGGACCAGATGGTATTCACCCAGGAGTTCTGAAGGAACTCAAATGTGAAATCGCAGAACTACTAACTTCTGTACCAAATTACTGGAAGATAGCTAATGTGACCCCAATTTTTAAAAAGGGCTCCAGAGGTGATTCCGGCAATTACAGGCCAGTAAGCTTGACTTCAGTACCAGGCAAACTGGTTGAAACTATAGTAAAGAACAAAATTGTCAGACACATAGATTAACATAACTTGTTGGGGAAAAGTCAACATGGTTTTTGTAAAGGGAAATCATGCCTCACCAATCTACTAGAATTCTTTGAGGGGGTCAACAAGCATGTGGACAAGGGGGATCCAATGGATATATATCAGAGGGGTAGCCGTGTTAGTCTGGATCTGTAGAAAGCAACAGAGAGTGCTGTGGCACTTTTAAGACTAACAGATGTATTGGAGCATAAGCTTTCGTGGGTGAATGCCCACTTCGTCGGATGACATGCATCCGACGAAGTGGGCATTCACGCACGAAAGCTTATGCTCCAATACATCTGTTAGTCTTAAAGGTGCCACAGGACTCCAATGGATATAGTGTACTTAAGTTTTCAAGGTCCCTCACCAAAGGCTCTTAAACAAGGTTAGCTGTCTTGGGATAAGAGATAAGATCCTCTCATGGATTGGTAACTGGTTAAAAGACAGGAAACAAAGGGTAGAAATAAATGGTCAGTTTTCAGACTGGAGAGAGGTAAATAGTGGTCTCCCCCAGTGGTCTGTACTGTGACCAGTCCTATTCAACATATTCATAAATGATCTGGAAAAAGGAGTAAACAGTGAGGTGGCAAAATTTGCAGATGATACAAAATTGCTCAAGATAGTTTAGTTCCAGGCAGACTGTGAAGAGCTACAAAAGGATCTCTCAAAACTGGGTGACTGGGCAACAAAATGGCAGATGAAATTCAATGCTGATAAATGCAAAATAATGCACATTGGAAAACATAATCCCAACTATACATATAAAATGATGGGGTCAAAATTAGCTGTTACCACTCAAGAAAGAGATCTTGGAGTCATTGTGGATAGTTCTCTGAAAACATCCACTCAATGTGCATCGGCAGTCAAAAAAGCGAACAGAATGTTGGGAATCATTAAGAAAGGGGTAGATAATAAGACACAAAATATCATATTGCCTCTATATAAATCCATGGTACGCCCACATTTTGAATACTGCGGGCAGATGTGGTCACCTCATCTCAAAAAAGATATACACCTCTACCCTGATATAACGCGACCCGATATAACACAAATTCGGATATAACACGGTAAAGCAGTGCTCCGGGTGGGCGGGGCTGCGCACTCCAATGGATCAAAGCAGGTTTGATATAATGCGGTTTCACCTATAACACGGTAAGATTTTTTGGCTTCTGAGGACAGCGTTATATTGGGGTAGAGGTGCATTGAAATTGGAAAAGGTTCAGAAAAGAGCAACAAAAATTATTAGGATATGGAACGGCTTCTGTATATGGAGAAATTAATAAGACTGAGACTTTTCAGTTTGGAAAAGAGACGAGTAAGGGAGGATATGATAGAGGTCTATAAAATCATGACTGGTGTGGAGAAAGTTAAATAGGGAAGTGTTATTTACTCCTTCTCATAACACACAAACTAGGGGTCACCAAATGAAATTAATAGGCAGCAGGTTTAAAACAAACAAAAGGAAGTATTTCTTCACACAACGCACAGTCAACTTGTGGAACTCTTTGCCAGAGGATGTTTTTGTGACGGGTTGGACCACCCCTTTTGGGTCGCCACCTGAGGTACTGGGATTTCATTGAGCCTGCCTGCTCCACTAGCCTGGGCTCCCTCTCCCTGGTTTGCTGAATTAGGCTCTCTGGCAGCACACACCCACAGGTAGGGATGCACCAGCTGTAGAATCACACAGAGTCTGCAAACAGCTCTCTATGAGAAGACTGAGCTAGGAAATCAACCAGCACTCAAGTGCAGCTCCCCTCTGGAAAGTACACCCAAAATAATATTGTCTTGCACTGTAGAGAAATCTATACAACGTAAGCTCATAATTTTGCCCCCTCCCTCAATGTGGAGGCAGATATGTACAACTTCTTGTCTCCCCCCCCCCATTAGAAGTTGTAAAAACTGGGTTTAATAATAAACAAAACAAGTTTATTAACTGTAAAAGGCAGATGTTAAGTGATTATAAGGGATAGCAAACGGGACAAGGCAGATTACTAAGCAAATAAAACAAAACATGCATACTAATCTTAAGATCTTAAAGAAACTGGTTACAAAATGTAATTTCTCCCCCTAATTGCTGACTTAGACAGGATGAAGAGTTTCTGTAGCTTAGAGTTCCAGTTATTTCTCTTTACAGATTAGACTCTTCTGTCTCAGTCTGGGCTCAGCCCTTGTTTTCCCTCAGCTTAGTTCCTTTGTCTCTTCAGGTACTTTTAGCTGTCTTTCTTCTTGGGTGGAAAGGCAGTGAAGGGAGAGTCTTGTTTGCCTTACTCCCCAGCCTTAAATAAGATTTACATAAGGCGGAAATCTTTTGTTTCCCACTCTTGACCTCCCCCTCCTTTCAGTGGAAAATTACTAGAAGACCACGATGGTGTTCAGTATCAGGTGACAGGACCACCTGACCAAGCAGTGTCACAGCCACATCCCAGGATGCCTCTCAGGAATGAGAGAGATTAGTATCTTCAAAGTCTTACTGTTTCTTCCTAATGGCCCATCAAGGCTGATGGCCTGTTGTTTGGTGTGTGTCTCCCAAATACACACACAGTTGTAATTGTTACATAGTCAGTATTTCTAAATTTAGATACAGAAATGATACATGCATACAAATTGGATAATCACATTCAGTAAATTATAACCTTTCCGATGATACCTTACAAGACCCATCTTGAATAAAATATATCTGTTATGCCATATCCATATCATAAGCATATTTCCATAAAGAATATGGGGTGTAATGTGACAGTTGTGAAGGCCAAGACTATAACAGGGTTCAAAAAAGAACTAGATAAATTCATGGAGGATAGGTCCATCAATGGCTATTAGCCAGGATGGGAAGGGATGGTATCCTTAGCTTCTCTTTGCCAGAAGCTGGGAATGGGTGACAGGGAATGCATCACTTGTTGATTACCTGTTCAGTTCATTCCCTCTGGGGCACCTGGCATTGGCCACTGTCGGAAGACAGGATACTGGTCTAGATGGACCTTTGGTTTGACCCAGTAGGGCCGTTCTTATATTCTTATGTTCATGCTTAAACCTCGGGCTCTGGCATCCACACTGCAGTGCACAGACCAGAGTCAAAGTAACCATATCCCAGAGTCCCTAGCGCTGCCCTAGGACAGTGGTGCACTTTGGGAAAACTTTACAACCTGCATGGCAGGCAGTAATCTGGAAGCAGCTCGCTTTGCCGAAGGCTTGATTGGTTTGCTCTCTGTTTGCAAGCGCAGCTGCGTCTACACTGCAAAGCAGTGGGGCTTGGACCCTGGGTCCCAGCTTAACTTGAGCTTGGGGTCTCCAGCCCTGCAAGGCCTTGGTACCTTGGATCTGAACTCTAGGTTAGTGTAATTGCAGTGTAGACACAAGTGTAGTGTAGACATACCCTTTGAAATCACACCCCCATAGTCCTCGTTACTGCTCCGTGTTCACAAGCCGTTAAATACAAGTAATAATTTCCAGTGTTTATTGGATAAACACAGATTTTATTTTATCAGTGTTTATCAGTTAACATCTAAAATCAGAAGCCCTACATGTATACTATACTACACACCTAACCATATGTGTACCTGCAAAGCATTGTGCTTTCATATGTTGTTAAACATTACAATGCGTTCTCTAATGTGATGTCTCTTAGTACTTTGTTTAATTCTAAACACTGTTCTGATCTTAAAAATGTGTTTGTGAAAATGGCATGGCATTTCATATTTGTCACTTCCCTATGTTTCATCTATCAAATATGCTCCATTTACAAGTAAAACAGTTTTTTTCTGGAGTTGCCAGCCCTCCAAACTTAACCTGACATCTCAGAGGTAAACTGGGCTCTTTCCTTCTTGTGTATCTCCACTAATAAAAAAAAAGGTTCTGCAGGCTAAATTAGGCCTGTGGTGAGAGCTGTTGAACTCCCAGATTTTTCAAAATATCCCCTTGGTGACCCTTCTGCAGTCTCATTGCCTTTGGTGGGTTTGCACAGTGTGAAGAGGAGTAAAAACAGTTACATATTATTATAGTAACTAAGCCATAGTCAGCTTTGACTCTGAATATAAACAGAGAGCAGTTTTGTTGACTAAGAAAGTGCCATTTTTATATGGTCACTCTTCAGAGTACAATGGCACTTGAATATCTAATGAGATGGAGTTTCCATCACTTTCTTTGGGAGACTATTTCACAATCAGACTTTCATTTTTTCTAGGTATTCAGACTCTTGCACCCTTGATTTTTACCCGTGCTAAAATATCCCTCTCTTTCCCTATTTATATTCCATCTTTCAACTATTTATAGACTATTTTCATGTTTCCCTCCTCTCCTACCCCACGACGTAGCTATTGCTTAGCCTAAACTATATGGATTCAGCTTTATTATTCTTTCGCATAAGTCAATCCCTCCAGCCTTTAATCATGTTCTGTTGCTCTTCTTGGAACTCTCTCCAATTTGTCTACATCTTTGAGGTAATGAGATGCCCATAGGTGGTAGTATCAGTCTAGTACTTAAACCTTTTAAATCATATTAAAAATGTGTATATAAAGGAGATCTCTGTTACAAGTATATTGGCAAACACATTTTTATATGACATGCATGTATAATTGCTCTTCTGACAAATTTCAACAGTGTCCTTAAAGGGAAAAAGGCGCATTTCTGTGATTCTGAATGAATCTCTGTGTATATTTCACAAGAATATATTTATGGCAAACAGGGCTCAGTCCTGCACCATTGAAGTCCATAGGAATTTTGCCATGGGTTTGGGTAGGAACAAGATCAGTCCCGTAATCTGCATGTTGTAATCTGCACTGACTTTCATCCAACTACTGTGTATGTATAGAGGTCACTTGGTTACTTTTTTAAAAAAACAAATATGGATAGAAGATGCTTTGGTAACCATTTAAAATAGTTTTCAGAATCATTAAGAAAAGATATATTCTTAATATAATAAAGGTTGAGTAAGCACGATTGGTATGATACAGAGTATATGAAATATAAGCTTTATTTCATTTTTCTCCTTATACTGAAACACAGGGTATTCATTTAGAATTTACTTGGATAAGCATCAGGTGAGATGAGTTAAATGGTAAGAGTATACTGGTCTGACATAGAGATCTTCACAACTAATGAACCATGTGGGCAACAATGGTGGTGCTGATTTAAGATGTGGCTACATCATTATTAGTAAATAACAAAACAGGTAATGAAGATGGTGCAAAGAATAACTTACATTTCAAATATTTTATTTCTCTCAGTTTAGATTAGTGATGGACGTGAACTGCAAATTTCAGAGCAGGATCCAGATTGGAGTTTTGTTCCATGCTAGTGTAGATCTAGGGAAAGCTCTGAAATTTGAATCTGGCTCTGAGATAAGATTCAGAATTTGCCATTCTCCCTATGTTTGATGGAGTTTGGATCTATGGTTTTGTTTATTGGAACAGTCCCCGCTCAAATGTTCCTATAAAATCTGTCTGAGAGTCCCAGAGAAGAGCTAATTCCAACAGACAGATTTAATTCCAACAGACAGATTTTATAGGATCTTAACTTTGAGAACTGCAAGCCTTATCTTTTCCACAAGCAACAAGGTTCACCACTTGGTCGTGGCAAAGATAAAGCTTGCAGTTTTGGGTTCTCAAAGTTAAGATATTTTACCCATGATGAAATCCCTTTTAGTTACACATGCATAATCAAATATCTGGCTAAACTCCTAAGGGAAATACTACTAAGATAAATGTAACAGCTGATGCTGCATTATTCGTGACTAACTCACAGGTCTGTTCCAATTGCACATTAAGACACAGCAGGAGATATTTCTGATCTCCTCTGATTCCAAGCACAAATTGCATGTTGTTCCTCATTAATAATGTTTTTTAAAATAATAAAAGGATGAAGGGAAACTTTGGGCAGAGCTTATCTGATATAATAATACCCTGGAGTATTAAAGATACTAATAGCTTCTGATCTTTACGAAAATAGTGAATGACTAGAAAAAGAATGTGTATCTCTATGTACCACAAAGGCAGTGAAACTCATGCCTCTCTCTTTGTCTTGATAGATCTGAGGTGCCTGGTTTCCCTCTCTGTGTTTCTAGGTATTTAACCCATACCTTTCACCATACATCTGTTTCTAATTACACTTTTGTATACAACATGTGCATCATTCTTGCATTTCAATCCAGCACAGGTTTCCTAGCTATTTTTTGAGTGGACATAACATAATATATACACAGTACCAATCACAACTATTGTCTTTGGCTAACTCTGCAGAGTCTAAGCTGCTCAGAGAGACAGGATGGCCAAGCGGTTAGGGCAACATTGGCCTGGCGCTTGGGACACCTGGCTTCAATTCTCTGCTCTTCCACAGGCAAGATTGTGGTGGGCAAGTCACTTAGTCTCTCTGGCCCAGTTGCTCAAAGATATATATATATAAGCAACTAAATATATTTGGGGATCTGTGCTGCATCTGTAAAGTGGGGATAATGGTAAACAGGGGAGTTGTGAGGATAAATACATTAAAGATTGTGAGATGCTCAGATGGTATGGTAATGGGCGCTCTATAAGTACCTAAGATAGATAGAACTTCTCCAACATATGAGCAGGAAATACTCACTCCCCATGTCTCACACATATACTATCTCTTTAAAATACTTCCCCAATAGTTCTAATACATACCAGCTCTTATCTCTTCTCAAAAAAATGTTATCAAAGTAGATTGGGAGGGGGGAGGGGCGGGAAGGAGGAGAGGAATCATGGAATCAACAAGGCTATGCTAAAAATCATTGTTCTTTCACTTCCTTTTTTGAAGCCCATTCTTCATCCTTATGCTCTCTATTTAGCTTATAAGACCAACATTTTTCAAAGTTGGATGCCTGGCACTAGGCATGCGTTGGAATTATTATTAATACAGGATACTACCATGACACCAAATTAACCATAAAGAGTCCTGTGGCACCTTATAGATTAACAGACGTATTGGAGCATAAGCTTTCGTTGGTGAATACCCACTTTGTCAGACGCATCAATTTAACCATAACTGCCTTTATTAAATCTGAAGGCTGGGTGGTATTTCTTCAATTGCTGTAAAAATGTCTAAAAGGTCTAAATAATAAATAATTTATTACATCCAAACAGTAACAAAACATATATAAGCATCTGACTAAAATACTTACTTACAAAAAAGGCTAAACCCAGGGATGGTCCGACCCGTACTGGTCAGCTCTAACTTGGTCAGGCAAGTGTTAGCAAAGAACATTTTAAGGGTTTACTTTTTTATACCCTTTAACAAGCAAGTGATGTCATTGTCAATTGTTGGACCTTAGCTAAGGCCAGGTGAAGCAGGGTATTTTTATATATATATATATATATATAACAAACTTATATACCCAATTATTTACTGCACCTGGCAGCCAATTAACAATGTTTAATTTCTATTACCTCTATCCAAACCTTAAATAAGATAACACTTGTATTTTGAAGGGTCATTACACGTTTAACTCAACAGGTCTTCTTTCTCATTATCTCATTCTTTTTGGTCACATTGCTTTGGGCCTGGGGCTTATGCTGCTATCCCAACTCAATTTAAAACCATAGTTCACCTAGGTCTAACATGGGCCTATCGTCCTACAGCATCTAAGTAGTTGGCCTGATTTTTCAGAGGCAGACAGTGTTTCCTGCTGATCTTGAATTAGCTGTTTTGAAATGAGTTGAATTTCATACCAAAATAAATAACAGAAGTGGTATGGGACCGATAGGAGGCTTTTACTGAATTAAATATGAAAAGGAATAATACAATTTTGAATTATAATGAAAGTGCCACTGAATTTCCATGATGCTACGCCAGGATGCCATGTAATCCAAGGGTCTTGCTGTAGAATTCAGATCCAGCTTGTAGGGGAACCCTGATAATTTACATTAACATAGGATTTTCAGCTACTCACTTTGAATATCAGTGAACTTGAGAAACCAGACAATCCATTGCACTAGTGGCCAACTGATTTTGGTTTTAAGACATTGGTGCTGTATCCTTTTCTCACACTATTGTAAATCAGGTGTAACTCTATGTGCAGTAGTGTAAGTAAGAAGAGAATCAGTCCCATAGTCATTATCAGGCAGTGGTCATGGAGTGCCTCAGCTGTTCCTCAGGAAGTGGCTCAGTGGCTGAGGAATCATGGCGTATACAAGGAAAACAAGGAATACTGAATGTAAATAAATAACTGAAACCAAAATTAAAAACTCATCTGCCAGGGAGCTCTGTGCTCTCCTAATTGCTTTCAGTTATTTAAATGTACGGAGCAAGTTTGATCTGTAATTCTTGTAGTGAAAAGATAAAGAGAACCTGGTTAGTGAATCTGAGCCTTCTCAGTAGTGATGGAATGTTCTCTTCAGAGTCCCTGGGAAAATTCTTCTGGGAAATCCACCTAATGACAGAGTCAGAAAAGAAACTATAGAGGGGTTATAATGACAGCAGCATATTAAAAGGGAATGGAATGAGGTTATCGGAAGGTAATATGAGAAGACTGAAGTGCCAGATATCCTGGCAACCTGTCGGAAGAGTTGTTCTCTCACTGCTCTGATACACTGTATGCAGGACAAAGGGATGAATGATTAAAGACACCTGACAAGTGACATTAGAAAGGAAGCCATTGAGGCATCAAGTGCCAGCAGAGATGATATGGCTGAAGACTGACATTTCTGGCCTCATAGAGCCTTATTCTCATTTACACTGAAGCTCTTTACATAATTTTGGGAGCATAAAAGGGGCCTTATTATAGATGAGAATTGGGCCCTTTACTGTTTTATACATCTGATGGAGTGTAGAAGTCTCTATATGGAGAGGATCCTGAAGTCCTGCCACACACCACCCTAGTGGCCTCCTAGAATAAGACCCTGCCAAGCTAGTCACTGTCCTAAGACATTAGAGGTTAATTTTCTCAGCCAGGGTTCAGTCAAGGAGGCACTCTCAGTTGGCAGATATTTAGATGCAGCAAAGCTTATTGGGATCAACACCTTAAAGAAGTCCAGGTTATTCACAGAGCTTGGAGAGGGATGGGTTATGCTGAGTAGAAGCCAGGGAAGGGAGCTTTCTAGGGAAAACATAGGAAATACCCTGTGTGGTCTGTATTTTGTACTTTTAAATCAGCCTGGAAGAAACATGCAGCTAGAGACATTTGCCAAGTTAGTGTCAATTTGGGTTAGATCAGAACTACAGTAAGACTTTACCTGGAGAAGGTGACTTGCAGTCAAACCTGACCACTCAATGAACTCATTCCCCACCTCCCATCGCTGGATGCCCCCCTCCTCTGCATGTTCTCACATTACACACTCGTGCTAGTGTTCTCATGCATGCTCTCTCCATTAAAAGCACATTATTAAGGTTGTAAAGTCAAGCACTCAAATGCTAGGAAATGCCAGAATTCAGGTTGCCTCTGCTATCTTCATTGGCCCCTTATGCATATGCATTGTGATTTAGTTTTCAATGAAATGATCACATATATTTTTTCCACAGAATTCCTGCCTTATTCAGTGCACAGGATGGACAGTTCTCAGTCACTTTTTTGTTTTCTCCTCATTGTTCAGTGTGTGGGCCTAGGCCTTATTTACTGCACATAAACCATGCTCTGAATGAATAATTATTAATTTTCTCAAGGTCTTTTTCTATTACTAGAGTATATGAGGGCTTCTTAAACATTAATTCATTTATCTTCATAGCACCCCTGTGAGGTGAGGGAGTGGTATTGTTCCCAGTTGACAGATGGGGAACTGAGACATGAAGAGGTTAAGCTCAAAGGTTTCCATTAATTTGGGGTGCCTAATCTGAGACTCCAAGGAACTGAGTTTTCAGAGTATTTAGCACTGTTTAGCAATTTGTATAATCAAACACAGCTCTAATGATTTCAATTGCAGCTTTGAGTGCACAGCACTTCTGCAAATCAAACCTCAGTGTATCAAGTTGGGCACCCAGAAAATAAAGAACACACCGTCACCATCTGTGGAAAGCTTTGCTTAAATGACTTTTTAAGCATCACATAGGAATGCAGGGATAGAATCCAGTTTCCAGAGCAACATCAACTGCCATAATCATGAAACTGTCCTCTCTCTTCCTGCGATCCTCTTACCTCATTCACTACACACCTTCCAATTTATGTGACAAATGAGTCGGGGTCCTACAGACAACAGCCACCATTCACTACACAACGCTGATCATCCCTAGAGCTGATCTATTCTGCGCACTGAATGAGGCTAAGGTTCTGTGGAAAAAATAGTATATGATCATGTAATTTACATTTAGTGTATAATGTGTACACACAAGAGGCCTGCATTAAGATTGGACTGGCAACCTTAATTCTGGCATTTCCTAACTTTTGAGTGCTTGAGTTTGCAACCTTAATAATGTTTTAGTGTAGTTTTTGTGTGTATAATTTCTTAGTTTTTATAAAAGCAAACTAAAAAAATTCAGTCAGCAACTGATAGCACTAGTAGGTTGTCATCCTGTATGTGGACCAGTAATAGAGAGGGAGGAGAGGTACATTTTTTTTCAGTGGGTTTCACAGATATTTGCTGACAGAAGAGGAATGGTGAGATTCATGAATTTTGGGTTTCATTCCAGGCTCTGGAGGGGACTGTTCTCTAGTGGGCATAGACTCTTATGCTCTTATCTCTCAAGACTGACTTCCTCTGTCCTATCCCTATCAAGATATCCCCTGTTCAAGTCCCATTTCTTCCCTGCCCCAGCTCCTTGTCCTAATCTCATTATCCTTGCCTACCCGGTCCCAGTCTCCTCTCCTCAGGCTTCTCATCCCATTTCTAGTTTCCTTGCTCCGTCAGTCCTTGCCTCCTCCTCCAGACTTACTGTCCAAATCCCAATCTTCCCTCCTACTCCCTAGCATCTTCCCCCTCCCCACACCCCCCTCCTTGTCTAGTCAGTTCCAGTTTCCTATTCGAGCTCCTGGTCAAATATCTTTCTCTTCCCTGCACCCCCACAGGCTCCCAGTCCTAGTCTCCTTCTCCAGGCTCTCCTCCAGTCTGTCTCCCTCACCACCCTCTCCCTGACTGTTTCTCCCATTCTTTTCCCATAGTTAATCCTGCCTTTTCTTGTGTTCCCCAACACCTTGTCAGCTCTGTCTCTCCTCCTCTTTGCCCCCATTCTTCTCTCTGCCATTTCCTAGTCCAGCCTCCTTGTCCAGCCAGTTTCAGTCTCTCCCTTACCCCCAGCTCCTTGTCTGAGTTCAGTCTCCCAGCCAATTGGCTCCCAGTCTCCACCCTATTTCCCTCATCAGCACCCAGTCCTAGTCTTCTTCCCCTTCCAGCCTTGTCTCCCAACCAGCCCCAGCCTCCCTCCCCTCCTTCCTGGCTCCTAGTCACACTTTATCTCCCCTCTTCCTCTTATCCCAATCTCACCAGACTACTTGCCTCAATTTATACCTTCCTTTCCCATTTTTATGCCATCTCCCCCTCCTCCCCCAACACCCCAGGAAAAAAATTGCCTGAGGGAGATACCCAGGATGAATAATTTCAGCCTGATAGGTTAAAGTTTGGCAAAGTTGTAAGCAACTGAAAATTATAAGGGGAAGTGTCAGGCAATAATCGGTGGTGCTACCAACCCTGTCTAATAAATAAGGATTCTCTTATTGTTTGAAAGTAAGGCAAGGGCCCCTTCAAAAATTAGAACAAATTCTGTGTTGGGTTCTTTTCTATTGTGAGAGGGGATGGCTATATACTCTAAGCTTCAGTATGAAATATTTTTATTTTTCTGGCACCACAGGGTCAAATCCTAGCAGGGTTGACTGAACTCTTCATCCATCTAAAGTATGTCTCTGCCCCCATTATGTAGTATTTGAGCACTTCACTGTCTATAATACCTTTATCCTCTGAACACCCCTGTGAGGTAGGAAGTGCTAATCTTCTCATTTTACAGACAGGTGACTTACCTAGGTCACACAGGAAGTGTGTGGCAAAGCAGGGACTTGCGCCAAGGTCTCCCAAGTCGTAGGCTGGTGCACTATCATTGGACCATACTTCCTTTCTGAGTTAGACACATTGAGTTCTATTCCATTCACAGTTGTGGAGGAGAGGATCTTTTTAAAAACCTGATCTCCTCTGCTGGTATGGAGTCCCACAGCATTTTCGGATGATAGCTTAGCCAAAATACCCCCTCCTTTGACTTTGTAGGTTGGTTTTCTCCTTTTTGCTAAAGGTATCTGCATGTCAGTGATGTATATTGTTTGTGAAATGCTTAGGAATCCATGCCATCCAAGGGCCACTGCAGATAAGGGCCTCATGCTATGAGGGGCTAAGTGCTCACCACTCCAGTTGACCGGTGTAAAAGTGAAAGTCGTTTGGTACTATGTGCCCATAAAAATGAAAAAATAAGGAAATGAAGATGCTGAGAATGTGAATGAAGAAAATTGGCTGGTTGAATATTATTTCCTGTCTTTGCTATAGATGCTTCAGTGTAAAATCATTATTGGAGTGAGTGTATTGAAGGCTGCCGCTTGTGCTGGATTTGGCACACACAGGGCCATTCAGCTGGCAAGAGATTAAAATGACACACACAAGTGGAGGCTTTTTTTACAGTGCTGCCATTGAAATGATAATGGTGGTAACCTGGACTTTGAGTCTATTTACTGTAGGTTTGGCAGGCTAGACTAGAGTGCTATTGAACATCCCCTGCTAGTCTCCTGATGAAGAGGACTAATCTTGGGTGCTACGCTTGGGATGTCTTGGAGTCCATAGAATAGATTGTGTTGCTTTTAAGGCAGAAGTTACAATAATTGAATTGATTGTCTTTCATTTGACTCTTGACTGAAAGGAATAAAAAGCTTCAGGATTATTGATTTAGCTTTGCAATCAAGTATTTTTCTTTTGTTTCAGCTTCCCATAGGACCTAGCCTTAGATCACTTATGCAGTTGTGTAAGGGTCTAATGCAGTAGAGATAATGCAGTTCTGCTTTGCAGGAGTCTGAATCAGCAAAGAGCCCATGCATCTATCTCCTTAGGCTCTTATCAGTCAGGCATCACTGTAGCACCTAAGACACTTCCTAAAACAAATTAATTAAAGACAGGGTCCAACAAGTAGTCTTCATTTATCTGGCCTCCCTGGGAGGTTATTGGAATATATTCTCTCTTTTATGCCACTTGAAAACAACTTCTGGATGGGTTCTAGCTAGGGAATGCAGAGGTAGAAAATATAACAACATCCTCTGGGGATGTTCCTTCTAGATCAATGACCAAGACTTTACAAAAACCAACACAGAGATCAGCTCAGAATCCATCTCGGGTTTTACACTGGGCCCAGTGGGACAGTGATTTTTGGGGTCAGATTTTCACAACTGATCAGCACTGACCTAATCTGCTCTGATTGAAGTCAGTGTTTTTAGTGGAAATGGCGTTATATCAACATTGGGCACTTTTGAAGATCCCATCCTTGGAGCCTGGTTAGTGTTGTGAGAACAGTCATACAATGGGACTTAAATTGTAGTGCTTTAATTTTAGTAACTCCACCTACATCTTAGTGCTTTATGTAAACCACAGGAATTTGTCACAAACAAATTAGGGTGTGGATAGCAAGTCTGCACACATCATGGATCCAGATGGTTAGAAAACCCTGTAAGGGAGCAATAAGCAGCATATGCTACTCTTTTCCATGCCCAACTGCAGCGATTCTACCCTGGCTGAACAGGTGACTTGTTGCTAATGCACGTGTTGGAACTAAGGATCCCTTTCCTCAAAATCCCTCCCCCCCCAATCCCGTGTTGCATCTGTGCTTTTCTCTTTGTCTCAAGATTGCGTGTCCACTTACTCTACAGTAAGTCCCACAGTGCCTTTTTTTTTTAAACGTTTCAAATTGGATTGTATCTTTAAAGAAATGAAACTCCCCCCCCTTCATTTTAAACCAATTTTAAAGGATATATTTTACGGAGAAATATACTGTAAACAGAGTCATGCCTGAAATCCAATAGAACAAACATGTAATATAACTAGGCATACAGAGAAAGCATGAAATTAAACGGAGCAAGTAAGACCCATTACATAGTGGTTATCAAGTTTGGAACACAGACTTCCTCTAACCACAAGTTGAAATCTTAGCAGGCTTAGCAGAGCCGCTATCCTTCTGCATCATATACACTGAGAATTGTATTGGCATGTGTGGATCTTTAGGACAAAACTTTTTAAAAACAAACAAATGAAAAAGCTAGGTCTTGTCTATGCTGCACAGACATTAAACATCTCACTTTGGCTTTTTCATGTAATAATGCAAGCTTGCCCCAGTGTCCTTGGCCAAAATTACTGCTTTACCTTCCAACTGGTTTGCAGCAGCTGTTGGCTGGCTCCCTGCCACTCTCCACCATAAAATTGTCTGTGTTTCAGTGTTGCATGTAGAATGTTTTAAGAGCTTTGGGATGAAAGGCCTATTAAATGTCAAGTTATTTTGTTAAATTAAATATAGTCCTTCCATTAATTTTAGCTCCATCTCCATCCCTAGAGTTAGTGGTCTATGTGTACCAGGAAAAGTTGCTTGCTTTGTTTGTGAAGAAACATTTCTACGACAGTAGCCTGTAAATACAGTGAAGTCCATATCAGAGGTGGCGGTCCTAGAGAACAGGGCACTGGACTGGGACTCAGAAGACCTGGGTTCTATCTCCAAGCTCTGCTGCTAGGTGACCTTCAGTAAGTCATTTTCTCTTTTCTGTGCCTCAGTTTCCTCACTGATAAAATGGAGCTAAACAAAGATACTTGCCTCCTTTGTAAAGTGCTTTGAGATCTACTGATGAAAAGTGCTATATAACAGTTTGGGATTATTATTAGCACCCAAGAGATGCTTCTTCCTCTGTAGATTCTTACAAAGGCATCAAAGAGCATGATCGATCTCTCTCGCTCAAACATGATTTTTGCAATCTCATCCTTTTAACAGTTGTTACTTTTATATGGTATCTTGCATCCAGTAATCTCATAGCACTTTACAAACGTGGGTAAATACCATTATTTCTATTTTGCAGGTGGGAATACTTAGGCCTGGTCTACAGTGCGGGGGGGGGGAATCGATCTAAGTTACGCAACTTCAGCTACGTGAATAACGTGGCTGAAGTCGACGTAACTTAGATCAACTTACCGTAGTGTCTTCACTGCGGTGAGTCAACTGCTGCCGCTCCCCCATCGACTCTGCCTGTGCCTCTCGTGGGGGTGGAGTACAGGAGTCGACGGGAGAGAGCTCGGGGATCAATTTATCGCGTCTAGACTAGACATGATAAATCGACCCTTGCTGGATCGATCGCTGCCCGCCGATCCGATGTATAGTGTAGACATACCCTTAGTCTCTAAGAAGGTTAAGAGACTTGTTCATCAGCAGCTACTCAGTGGCCCAGGTTTCCTGTCTCCCAGGAGCTTTAATCACAAGGCCACTTTGCTATGCCATGTAGGAGTCACCTTGCAAAAGGCAAACTGCTCTGTGGTTGCTAGGTAATAATGTGCCGTCCTCAGGCCTGAACCAAATTCACTCAGATTTGTGCTTGTTTGTGATGCTGTACGGTAGCAAGCTAAAGGTTTGCACTTAAACTGGACTGTTCAGATTAATTGTGTGAATTTAACTACATAACCCATCAAGGTGTACACTTAACAAGGGAAGCTAGATGTAGCTTTAGAAAAATGCTGCTCTTTATACTTGCTTGCTGAAAGCAGCAACATGGATGACTTTTAAAAAAAAAGTGTTAATAGAGAATACCAACACCCTAGACATTAGTAAAATACTGCAATTTATGTAAAGCTTTTCATTATGGCTCTGTGGGGAGTTTCCAAACGTATTAGCATTTTTTAGACTCTCTTATCAGCACTTCAAAGATAAAGTGGTGTGGGATGAACGCTTCTCCATTAACACTCGGCGTACCGCTTATGCTGATGAACGTACAGTATATGCCAAAAATAGATAGGAAAATCTAAAAGGGGAATTACGAACAGATGTTTTTAAAAATGCAGACAGTTAATTTCTCTGGGTTTTAATTATGATCTGTCACAGGGACTCTTATAGAAACGTTATCATGAACCAAAATATCAGTGGAAAATCTCTCTTACATTAAGAGAAAAAAATTCATTGTCAGGATATTTTTTGTGAGGTGCTGCTCATAGGGGCTGCATGTGTTTCATTAGTGTTTATCTCCAGTTCGCTGTCGTCATGAAAGCTCACAGCCAGCTTGGAGATCCGGCTCGGTGTAGGACTGGATTACTGACCCTAATGCATTGAAGGCTGAATTTATTAAGTAGCAGCATTGTCAACCCTAAGGATTTCACAAGGAATTTGAAACAAAAGAGCACAAACCTCCTAAGAAAGTTTTCCTCCCAAAGGCATTCTCATTTTTGAAAATAAATTAGCATCACTATAGAGAAGTATCTTGGAAAGACCAAAAATGAGATTTCAAAGCCCTTTAAATGAAATTTCAATTCTTCTCTTCGGGGCTGTCAGGCTACTTTCCGTCCCTTGTACCAGACTTTGCCCTTCTGCCCTCTGAAGAAGACTCTTGTATAAGCTGTAGATGAGGAGAGCTAAGCTCTGACCTAGATGCTATTGGTTGCAATCAGCCTGGCAGTTGGGAAATCAAAAGCACTGAAAAATCTTGCCAGTACATTGGGCAGAATGTGAAAGAGGAGAGTATCATACTCTCTTACAGGAAGTTAGCAATGGCAGTTTCTTGATTTGTACGTTCATAAATTAAGCTGAAGTTAGTGGTAGTGAAATTGAGTAAATTACACACACTAGTGTGAGCGGTGGAATATTCAGGAGTAAATCTAACAGGGATGTGGGGAATTCTTTTCTGTCATTATCATCGTATGAGAAACTAAAACATTTCAGACTTTTAGTAAGAAGAGGCAAAATTCAGAAAAGGTCAGTGCACGTGCAGAAAACTCAGATAAGCAGTAAGAACTTGGGTTGCATGTGTAAGCCTGGGCAAAAAGCACATATGTCAAATCCTTCACACATTGCATAGGGTGAAACAGCAGAATAGAGCACACACCCAGAAGCCATTGGAGAGGGGTTAGACTGGTTTGTGTCTGGAAGATAAAGGGAAGGAATTGCTAGAGATGGGGCAAGCACAGATTCTGTTTTGCTGGACAATCTACAATTTATTGGTGATGTGCACATGACTGCATAATTAATTCCACCCTGTGGCCAACGCAAAGTGATTCTTCACATGTTCCAACTCCTAGCACTTAAGTCTTTGGGCACTGTATACTGTTCTAGAGCAAAATGGCTTTGTCACATCTTTTCTACATTGTGTGCCTTTTTTCTCTCTGTTTGCTGAAGGGGCTGGGCCTTTGCTCAATACGGAAGTCGCTGCATCCACCTCTAGGGTGAAAACATAGGTATCTGTTTAAGAGAACAGCAACACTACTCAGCAGTTAGGGGATGAATTTGATGCCTATTAAAGTAACTCAAAAGATTCCTGTTGGCTTCAAGGGGTGATGCATTGAATTTATAGACAGATATGTGGGCATATTTCAGGAAAATAACCCAGGGGTGGAATTAGAAGTGAATGAAAAAATGTGGCCATAAATTTGAACAAATAAAACCAAGGTCCAGGTCATTTATAGTCTTTAAAGATCATTTAACCCTTTTTATGTGTATAGGGGTGCCTGTCACATGTGTCCTGACCAAATTCCAATTTGGGTAATAATCCAACCTAAATCTCTTGTAATTTCAGTGGGATGTGATAATCTTTTTTACTTCATGTCCTAAAACATAACTAAAATAAGTGACCACGTTTACAGATGCAGCTACCTTGAATCCAGGCAATGCTATTCTTACACAGATAGACACCTATCTAACATTTACCTGCACATTTATATGAATGTGTGCACTCTTACAGTAATTGTGAGTACAAGAGCATTTACCCATTTGTACATAGACCATTGCCCTCTGCTTTTTATCATTTGTCTCCATCTGACCTGCAGAGCCTAATAAAGGGTTTTAAGTACTATCATGAATAGATGGGACACTCCAGAGTGGAGCCAGAATGGACATAGAAGAATCCTCGGTTTTGCTCCCATGTTTCATGTAACTTTCTAATCTGTGAGTTCAGCATGGGTTTCTTGAACCCTTCTGAAGAATTCTTATAGCCACATAGTAAGTAATAGCAGATTCTTATATGCCAATACTTAATCCTATGTACTCTTCCTGAGCCTGGCCATCAGGATGTAATAATACTTAGCAGACTTTTTCCCTGAAGGCTGAATATGTAAGCTGTCACTTTGGAGAATATGTACTACGTCTAAAACAACACTCACTGTAAACATAAACAGATTTTAATGATAGCTGTTGTCTTGTGAATACAGAAATAATGCCATCAAAGCATAATTTTTTGATTAGTCCAAACCAGGGGCATTACTAGCAGCACTGCCAATACTCTTAGGCTCTGTGCAGTAGGAAAATAATAAAACTTTCCACAGCTCTTTTTGTCTGCAAAGCACAGTTTAAACTACCTAAAGTTGATATCCTTGCAGAACACATGCTCAGAGAACTAGACCAAACTTCTCCTGACCATCAGTTTGTGTCTCAATTTCTTGTGATAAAGCAACCCAGGCAATGCCCCTTGTTGGATTTGTGTTTGATGGCAAAGGAATAATGACTGGGTAAAAGAACATTTTCTTTGTTAACCACTTATCTAATTTATTTAACCGTGTGTGTGGGTGTATATATATGTTTATAATATATACACACGTTACAGCAAACTTTAATAATGGTACAGTAATAGTGACATTACAGTTTTACTCTTCAAAGCTGTATTGTTTTGGACCAAATACTGCAGTATTTTTCTTAAAGGTGCTTGCCAAAATGCCATGGCGTCCTTATTTCATGCAGTCACTGACAGGTTTCAGAGTAGCAGCCGTGTTAGTCTGTATCCTCAAAAATAACAGGAGTACTTGTGGCACCTTAGAGACTAACAAATTTATTAGAGCATAAGCTTTCGTGGGCTACAACCCACTTCTTCGGATGCATCCGAAGAAGTGGGTTGTAGCCCACGAAAGCTTATGCTCTAATAAATTTGTTAGTCTCTAAGGTGCCACAAGTACTCCTGTTATTTTTGAGTCACTGACAGTCCAACATGAGTCACTGCAGATATCCTTTTTCTGCTATATCCTTTGGGTCATGCTTGTTGGTAGCTGTGACTTATAAGGTTTATCTACCATGCAGCTGGGAGCATACTTCCCAGTTTGGGTAGACAGACATGCGCTAGCTCTTTTAGAGCTAGAGTGCTAAAAATAGTAATGTAACTGGGGGGTAGCACAGGTGGTGGCTCAGGCTACCCGCCTGAGTAGGTACTCGGGTGGCTAGCCCCAGCTGCTGCCATGCTATGCCTGGCTATGCTGCTATTTTTAGCATGCTAGCTTGAGTAAAGCTAGTGCATGTCTGTCTACCCAAGCTGGGAAGCTCGCTCCCCGCTGTAGTATAGACATACACTTAAAGGCTCGTGTGAAAGTTTTAAGTTTGGGTTACGTGTTTTATTCTTCTGAGCGGTGAGTCGTGGTTCAGTGATTAAATGGTGACCTAACCAAGTTCAGAGTCCATAGGCATCATGTGACACCACATCATGTTGTGGTTCAGGCAGGAGCAAAGAGCATACACGTGTGATTTTTGTTTCCCCCCAGCCACCCAGAAGTCCTACAGCATTGTCCATATTACTTCCAAGTAGAGCGGGGCGTTCTGTGTTCTCTTCCAGTGCCTGGTAGCACAAGCATAAATTAGAGGTAGAAACTGGGGTACCTACAGCACAGTATGAAGTTTGAAAGGACTGTGTAACTTTTATGTGACGGAGGAGAGCTGAAAATGGAGAGACATTTTCTTCTCTAGTGTCCAAAATAAGGGGGAGTGTTAGGGAAAAATAGCACCTCCTTCAACTATTAGAAATAAGGCCTGGTCAACACTTAAAAATGGTGCCAGCATAGCTGCACTGGTTAGGAGTGTGAGGGGGGAAAAATCACACCTCTAACCAATCTAGCTGTGCTGGCAAAAGCCCAAGTGTAGGTGCAGTTTGCCAGTGTAGCTTATTTCGCTCAGGGACCTGGTATAAGCTATAGTGGAAAAGCACTCTTTGGTGGGGTGAGGGTGTGTTCTCTCTCTTTAGAAGAGAGGAGGCCAACGAGCTTCTAGGGTCTCAGCAAGCACTAACAAGACACACTTGTAAGGCTTGCTCTGCCTGGATGGAGGAAGCTTGAAAAGGGAAAGCCTGCCAAAGGAAGGTGAGGAAACTAGGAGGAAGACTACTGTGTCTCAGGGACTGCTGGCTACAGGGACAGATCAGCGAAAAGGAAGACAGTTGCAGACCCTGCCACCTGTGAGACTGTGTATGGACCAGGTATAAAGACCAAAAGGAGGGGCTGGAGGCAGACCCTAACCCTGATCAAGGGCACTAGAACCTGCAGATAAGCTGAACCCAAAGGGGTGATTAAGAGACTGACCACCTTTGCCTTTTTTTTTTACTCTGATTCTCCCTCTCCCAAGGTAGGAAGAAGGAAAAGAACCTGTTTGTTTTTGGAAAATCCCTTGTGAGTCACAAACAGCGGAAGGACTCTGCAAGCATCCCAAATCGTGGTCTGGTGGGCACTTGGCAGTGGGGGGTGGGGAGTCACCTAGCACTGGCTGGCATACGCTTCTCCACTAGGAGGGTTTGCCAGTATAGCTGTGCTGTCAAACCCTTCCTACTGTAGACAAGACCTTAGACTCTTCATCTAAAAGCAATGAGGGGAATGCTGTGGTTAACCCTGGAAGAATGAAAAGAGGCAATAGAGATGGCATCCTGCTAGGTAGCATCCTATCCGTGAATTGGGAATAGACAATTATGGCAAATGGACATGAGATAAAACCCTAGGCAGATTGGACCTACCTCAGACAAACACCTGAAGTTTTGTATGACTTGTCATGCCAATGAAATATTAAGAGGATAGGAACTAACCACTGGTGGGGATGCCAGCATTGGTACTTTTATCACTGATGCTCCAGGCTCCCACTCTTTTTACCCTATCCATCGACCTCTATATCAGTTTAGTGCCTGCTTCCCTTTTGATTAGCTTTGCTTTAACTCATAATGGAGCTCAGTTTCTCCAAGCCCAAGTCTTGTAAATGATGAGGTTTGGAGCAACCTTAGCTACACTGTTTAGAGCACTCATGACTCAGAGGTGGTGGAGACTGACTATACAGAGGACATCCTAGCTAAATGGTACAATTGTTTGAAAAAAGATTGGTAACCACTAGTCTAATCCTTCAGCTCTGCAAAATGTTCCTGTGCCTTGAGTTTCCTGTCTCTTGTTGTTCATTATCCCCAACCTCCTTTCTGTGCTGTCTTTCTCCCAGGCTTTTTAGACAATCGTGTTAATATTTTGTTCAACTGTCAACTAGTATAAGATTGCAAATGTTAAAATACATCTCCCGACGTAGTTGCCTCCTAATTTTCATACTTAAAATGCTGGGCTTCATTATGAACACACACACAAGACGTTTTTGCAGATCATCTGGCTCAGGCCATGGTGTGAATGGTAAGTGCAACTGACGTCAACAATCTTGACTGGCAAGATAAGGGAACTGTAGCCTCTCTTTTCTTCTGCACTTAGCGAGCTGAGCTATTCATAGAAACTGCAACTTCTTTTGGGTATTCTTTACTGCTATTATTCTCCACAAATGAAACCTGGCTTCTTCATCCTAAACAATGCTTAGGATTTAAAATGTTGCCTCCAGAAGAAGAAAGTCTGTTTTCCTGTAGGATGGATATTTTGCTCTCCAGTCTGTTAATTATGGCCTTTTCTTTCAACAGGAATAATTGTGTTATTAATAGTCTTTTCATGAACAGAAGAAAGGCCTCTTTGGAAGGGGAATACTCTAGCTTCACAAAAGGTTTCCGATAGCCTTAAGGTGGATTTATCTGGTGGCTAACCTTCATATTAAGCAGACAGAGGCAGTTTAGGGCATATGGGGATGTGAAGCAAATTACAAAATAAATTAAAAGCATTATGGCTCAGCAGTATAAATTAATGCAGCTGCTGTAAGCTTCCTCCTGAGAGAGTTGTCAATATCTGCTAAGCTGCTATAGGAGAAAAATAAATTAAGGTGTACTTTATCACTCTTGCTTCCCCCCCACCTCCACAATTTCAAGGGGTCCCACATCTTAACTCCTTCAGTGCTAGTGCATTGTGTGTACTCGGGACCACAGAGGGAGTAGAAGCAAACAGCCAATCAGCAGAGGAGAAAGAATGTCCAGAGTAAAAACTAAAAATCAGACACCAATGACATCATTTAATGTCCAAAGTTCTCCACTGCAGCTGGTTGTCTCTGCTCTTGATGGCTCATTTTCGGGAGGGCTTTTCTTGTCAGTTGCTCTCTTCCCCAAACTTATATAGCTTAGTGGAAGGGTGGGGGCCCATGGGCTCTGGAGTCCAAAGAGCAGGACGAGCCAGTTAAGATGGTCAGAATGATGGGCCAGTAAGATAATTTTAGCAGCAGAATGGACCTTCTGGAGATAACATGGATGTTGTGATGGTTGTTAGTGGGCTTATTCCTTCACCCTCTCACTTCCCTGGTCCTTCTCGCATGAACAGAGAGCAACAATACCCGAAGTCCGAAGATGCAAACAATTCGATGTTTATTGGGGTGAACTTCCAGCAAGCATGATTCCAGTTTCCTTCCTCAGTGTCCCCCTTCCCAGCTCTGACACCAGCCTTGCCCGTGTCCCTGTTCCCATTTCCCCCCCTTAGCAAAACATGATTCCAATTTCCCCACCCCCATTCCCTGTTCCCATTCCCCCCTTGCTTCCTGATTGACTGCAGACTATATAGTAAAACTTGAGTTCTGCTTAGCTATACCTTAACCAATCATTTTACTGAAATTTAACTAACCAATCCTAACATATTGTAACATGATTATTTAACTAATTATATCCCACCACTTTAATTGGTTTACACCCAACAAAATTAATTATACAGCAGACAGAAACAATCACAGAACCAGACAGAGAATATATAGACAAACAATAGGGAAGTGGAGACTACAGTGATAGAACAATACAGAAATGAGGATTTCATATCCCAGCTATTGATAAGTGAGTTCTTGCCAGACAGGATGCTATCAAACTAAGTTTCCTTTTACATCTTCTAGGCTCTTCCCTTTCTCTGGAGGTGATAGGAATATCAGGACAGGATTGTATTCCTAACAGCCCAATAGCACCTTATTTCAATGTGACTAGTTTGGAATGTAAGGATGTGACCATACACTTCCCAGCTTATGCCTGCCTCTGCTGCTTAGTCAAAGAACAGGGCCTCAGACTGTGACAGTAAGAGAAGGCCCTTACACCGGCAGACAGTGATTTTGATTCTTTCTTTTATACCTCTATAACTAGCTAAGTGATAAGAATACACCTAAATTCTTAAAGTATAGGCCTTTGCAGACAGGCCTGAATACCTATATCCTAGCAATGGTCAGAGCGGTTGATGCAGATTCAAGATGGGACTGAATGACTAGGAGGATGCTGTTGTCACTGGTGATGGAGAGTGTGGGGATAGGGGAGTGGTTGGAGGAATAAAAGGAGCTCAGTTTGGGCCATATTAAGCCTAAATTGACTTCACAATATCCATGAGGGGATGTCATGGAGGCAAAGCTCTAAGACTCTGGGACAATGACATAATAGATTCTTTTGAACTCCATAGTGGCTGGTTCTGGAATTTTGAAGGAGGCTTCTCCTCCTCTTCGTTTTAAGGAGAGAGAGCCAGTCATGTCCTTTGCTAGTCTTCTATTATGTTTAAAAATTTAAGCTTAATCCTTACATCATAAGGTATAGCCTGGCTTTACCAAAAATAACTTACCACAAAGACACATCCCAGAACAACCAAGGAAACTCATGAGCCTCTAACTTTGACCTTTGTCCTCATTTTCCTCTTTCTGCTTTCATAATGTTTTCTTCTTCACTTACCTTGTCTCTGTTTGCACTTTAGGATGGGACTATGTCTTTTCTCAAACTTTGGACACCCCATAAATATTTATATGAGGGAGGAAGATAGGGTTAAATGGGCAGAGGTATGTGTGTGCGTTGAGAAAGATGGCACAGAATGAAGGGTCGAATGAAAGTTTTGGAACTTCCTTGTGGAGTGAAAGCGTTGAACTTGAGTTCCCCTTCCATCGCTGATGGAAATGCAGAGGAGCAGAGTTCTCATAATTGTCTTGTGAGAGTGGGACAGAAAAAACAGAGGGCTGTGTTCTGTGGCAGGGCGTGGTTAAAGGAGAGGATGTTGTGAAAAGCCTGGTACCAAACGAGCAAAGAAAAAAAAAATTAAAGGGCACGGGGAAGAAGGTTAACAATAAAGCGAAAGGTGTAGGTTTGCTGTCAGGAGTTAATTTCTTCCCTGTCTTTTGTTGTCTGAACATTTGTGATGGTTAGACAAAATGATACTGCAAACAGTCAGTTAACTTGGGCATAACAGCTAAGAATGATGGATGTAGAAAAAAAATTGTATTACAGTAAGTGAACACACTGTAAAGGAAACTGTGATCAGTAAACAGCAAACGCAAATCAAGTAGATGGAGCAGAGCAACTGATTCTGACCAGCTTTGCTCTCTTTCCTGTTTCCCTTATTGAAGGTTCTTTCACATTATACTGACTGTTAGTATTATGGTCTCCATTTTCATATGGATTACAGTGTCTCTTTCTGAAACCATCTGGCTTCAGACATCAAAGAACAGCTGTAGATAGCTTTGGCTTTTAAACGTAGCTAAAGTTCACCTCTCTGTGTAAAATAAAATAGAGCCGCACACACATTGATACTGACATGGTGACACTGAGCCTTGGGGAATTCTATTTCTAATCTTCAGCTTCCTCACCTTCAGTCTTTCTTCTTTCAGGAATTCTGGACCAAATCATGCTCACCTTACTCATGTGAACAGTTCTGGCAACTTCAGTTGGATTGTTTGCTTGGGTCTTTACTGGATGACAAGCCATATAAGCTCCAAATATAGGTTTTGTTAAATAAATAAAGCTTAAAGGAAAGGAGGATTATAAAAAAACCTAGGGCAAATGGAAATGTTTTAATGATTTTTTAATTTTAATGAATGTTTTTTCAAGTTAAATATACCCAGTGGTACTGGAAACTCAACAGCATCTGGGTTAGTGCATGAGAGCCAGAAAGTGTAATTGTCTATGAATGGAGTGGCTGGATTCTGTCTCACATTGATGTAAATCTGGCGTAACAGTGTTATTCCAGATGTACACCACTGTTAGATCAGCATCTGGCCCAGAAAGTGAAACTGACCACTATTATTTCGCAGTCCAAGCTGAGTGAAGAGGGGAAATTGAAGAATAAACATAATGCATGAAAAGTAAATTAGGCTTCTAAAATTCTGCAGGCTTAGTAGTAGCATTAAACTACAGCCAGTGATAGGGTCACTGTGGAGCTACAGAATTCTGGGGAGAACACCAGGTGGCCTTTGGTCTCAAATGCTTCCAGGAGCCCCGGGGGAACACAGTTGTTGCTCCAGTCTTGATGAATTATGGCAGTCCCTATGTATGGGTCCAGCTCAGATGGAAAGACAGCAGGTTTGTGACCCTTTCCCCTCTCCTTACTGCCCATTGGGCAGACTAGCAAGGGAAGCATCACTAACCCGGAGCAGCCCTTGTGCTCAGGGAAGGAGGATTGCCATGTGACAGTGTTTAAGGCATGTATGAGTCTTTTTGTGAGCCTGCATAATGCTGGATATAATCATACTTCTTAAGTGTCCCTTTCAGCTATGACATCTACAGGTAAGACGTTCTCTCCAGCCCATACCTGAAATGAAGCAAACAAAACTCTGCTTGTGTTACTCTTCTAGTAGTAGGTTGTGCTGTCAAAACTGAGCAAAGGAGGAGTGAGCAATGAGAGGAGAAACTAATCCCATGTTTATACAAAATCATCTTCCTTAGATCTCTTTAGGAGGAACAAAGAAGAATGGAGGCAGGGGAAGAGTATACAGCAAAACTGTGTTTCAATTACTTTTTAGAAAATAACTGTAAACGTTTTGCTTCAAAATTTGCTAAGCTTCATTGATTTAACACTGCACTTCACATGGGAATTTTCCTCCTGAGTGGTTAGGTTACATTACACATGACCTCTTTCCTGCTCCTTTTTGAAAAAGCCTTTTTTTGATAACGGTTTGAAAAACAAAATTAATTTGCTTGTATAAACTGTCTGTACTAACCTGTAGTTAGTGGCCATTGGAGTAATTGCTTGTAGGGGGTGATTATGTTAACATTCAGCAAAAATCTATAAACACAGTGTATCCAAATGCGTGTCCCTACTCTGAATGGATTTATTTTTAAGATAAAGTGCACTTGTATATAGTCTAATGTTTAACAAAATCATGCAGTCTATAAAATACGCCAGGAAAGGTAAATGAAATTGGTATGAGGCTGGATGGGTTTCAGTATTTTGTGCTTCCTCAGTAGTGATTCTGGAGAGTTAATCCAACCCTGCCTTCCTTTATAAAATATGGGCTTCCAGTGAGCCAGAGAGCAAGAAACAAAAAGAACTCAAGGCTGGAAGAATTATTACAGGGAGTAGAGGACTAAAGGGAAAGGTTAACATTACAGCCCAGCTAATGTTTATATTTATACTGCGAATAGCTAATGAAAGGACAAGGACAGAAATTTGTCCAAAATATGCTGTAAGATATAGAATAATGATACCCCGCACTAGTTCTAGAGTAATCTACAGACAGCGGCCTGAAAATGTTTTACAAATATCAGCTAAACGTCATAACACTTCCATGAGGCAGGTAGGAATTATTTAAGCATTTTTCAGAAAGATAATCTGAAACAGAGAGGTTAAGTGATTTGCCCCTGGTAAGTGAGTTAGTGGCAAAGCTGAGAAGAGAACCCCAGAGTTCTATCAAGCAAATTTTATCAAGGAAAACTTACAAAGCAGCAAATTGTGTTCTAGTCAATTAGTCTTTTAGCAAAAGAGGTTGAATGAATCTTTCATTTTAACTGTGGAATATTTTTCAATGCTTTCTTTTAAAATTATTCCAACATTCCTGTGGGGGTATATTCCCCCTTTGATGCCAAGTAGAGCAACAATTCACTGGTTTTCAGAGCAGCAGTGCTAGTAGCTCTGTCCTGGCATCTCCTTAAGTCAAGGGCCTTGTTACCTTATGTCTCTAGACCTCCATATATACAGTAGGCACTATGTAAATAATGCATAAAAAATCGTAGTTTATTTCTGCTCTCCATATTCAGTTTAGCTTTGCTCATATTTAAACGCTTCCAGCGAGTGAATCTGGGGAGTCTGACCAGAGTTCAGCATCCACCAGGAATGATCCTGATTTCACTTATGCCCCAACTCAGCAAGCTACTTAAGCACATGCTTAATTTTAAGCACATGAATAGCTGCATTGACTTCAGTGTTACTAACTATGCATAAGTAGTTTTCTGATCTGATCCATTAACTGGTCTAACAGCATTGGACTCCATTGTTTTTTCAGTGATATGCTGCTAATCAAAAGGCAGAAATATACTGGGAAAGTTTCAAATTACCTGTTAGTCCTAGAGGAAAGTTGTGGGTTTTTGTTGTTTTTGTTTTTAGTTTATCAGCTCTTTTTTTTTAAAGCAGAATATACAGTACCGGATAATTGATCAACTCTGAGGCTACAAAGGCCAGTCATTGCCTCTTGTGCCCTCTGGTTTGAATAGTAACAGCACATTTTCATGCTGAGTTTAGATGAATTGGCTCCTGCTTGTGTATGCTGGGTAATGTCCTTTCAAATTCTTGGCATTGGCAATGAATACGAATTTGAACATGACTTGCAGATGTTAAGCTTATTGTAGGAAAAACCCTCACAACAACTTTAAGCTTCTAATATGTGTCCAAAAGCCAAGGAGGGTATTGGAATTACTGCATTAATTCAGTTGGTATAGGTTTTTTGCCTGCTCTGTGATGGTCTCTGTGGGCACTTAAACATGCTATTGGTGACAGCTTATATAGCTACAGAGCCCCCAAAACTTCTTTGCTGTCTGAACATGATGCCTTAAGAGACATCTATTGCAATTGTGCTGTTGTTGGAACAGATTATGGTCTCCGCTTTATTGGTATAAACCTAGAGTGATTCCTTTGATTTTAGTGGTGTAATTGAGATCAGAATCTGGTCAGTTCCTTTTTTTAAATGAAAAAAGGAGCTGTATTAGGAACACCCCAGTTAACTGCAGGGAGATCCCACAGCAAGACGAGGTGATATTTATGGTATATAAAATGGCATCCTTGTTAGCCACACCGTGATTTATTACTCGTGTTGACCCATTGCAATCTCAAAACTGGCAATTTCTTATTTTGATGAGGATTTTTTCTGAATAATAATAATGATAAACATCAACTAACAAACAACAAATCTCCTTTTTCATGAATTATTGGGCTTTGAAGACCCTTTTTGTTTTTAACTCAGAATAATGCTATGGAAAAATCTGGATTTAGCATAGTCAGTTAAGAGGGATTCTGTATTTTGTGCAAGAAGGATGCTTATTTCAGCTATAGTGTTAATTCTCCCTTCAAAAGGAAATGGGAGATAGAGTCAAAGTGCCAAGGAAGGACTATAATTTTGTCCTATACTGTAGTTCTGTTCATTAATATTCTTCTCTGGTGATGTGTAGTGATCGAGAGGATGCTGTTAGTGGGGTTGCACAGGTGTGAATGACAGGAATTCAGTTAACAGCCCTGTTGATGTTCTGTGAACCAGATTAAATTCCAGCTCACTCTCTTGTTTAGGTGTGTTGGATTTGAAGACTAAACAATTTAAAAAAATCGGAAAATCTAATTTTTGTTACTACATTCTGCGGGTATGACTCTGAATACACATAGGGAGCAGATCTGTGGGTAAGAAAGTGAAATCAGGTAGATAGTTTTCTGAGTAAAACTATAAATCCCTCAGGGGAGACCCGTCATTCAAATAACAATGTGTTAATGTGCTAGATCCAAAATATACTGAGCAAAATAACAAAAAATGACACATTTGCAAGGAAAATATTAGGTAAATGAATATATCACAGGTCTGCTGTTTTTACCCTAGCCCCTATGTAATTCGCTCCATATCAGAGTGGGGAAATAGTTCCCTCTCACAAATCTAGCATGGCTCCAGCAAGTGTTGGTGCCTAGTCTTGCTACTTGTTCCAATATGTACAGGAAGGATGGTTTCATGATTAAGGTACTTGATGGGTTCTCAGGAGATCTGGGTTCAGTGCTTGGCTCTGGTGCAGACTTTCTGTGTGAACCTACCCAAGTCCATTTAATCTTTCTTTCCCTGAGTTCCCCATTTGTTCTGAGGGTACGTTCACTAATGTTGTGAGGTGCTCAGATACTGTGGTAATGAAGTCTGTATGAATAGATAGGGATACGACTGTCCTCTTCTTGCATGAGATGGCTATTTCTTGTAAGGTTTTGTAAGCATGGAGGAAAAATTGTTCTGCCTTTCATAATCTTCTTGGTAGAGCTCTTTTCTAAATGACATTTGACATCAAACAATTTAATTCATTTTCCCGATTTAGCAAAACCAAAGTCTCAACATCTTTTTAGTAGAGGTGAACAAATGCAATAGCAATCATACTGTTATACAAAACAAAGCACGTTGAACTCTACAAAGTCCTAGCGCATTTTTGGGTAGACTGAAAAAAATATTCATAGTAAAGCAAAGATAGAAAATACCGAGCAGCCCTCTAAAGTCCACTCTTTCTGTTCAGGTCAACAATATTATCTAAAAATATTCTGGGGATGGTGCGAGCTTCCCCAAATAGTGGCATGACTATGAAGGCCACTCTTATATATGTGGGTAGAGCAACATAAAATCAAGAGCTGTCATTGTCATGTTTGCTTTTTGACAGATGGGGAAATCTTTGTAGTGTTTGAAGAAATATGGGATGGTAATCTAAACATTTCTCCAAGAGATCTGACTTGTTGCAAATAATTTTAGAATAAAGTCACACTCTGCCTTCCTTATTGACTTCCTAATGCAGTCCTAGCAGTCATTGACTATCCCTTTCTCCCAGGACCCTCCAAGTCCTTGATGTTTCTCAGTTTGTGCTATGAATTAGGTATTCTGCTTGGTTTCTCAAGGCACTTGGATGAAACATAAAACTTAGGTCTTGAACACTTGGAGTAATTAAAGATCCTGTGGTGTTTGTGTGCAGCTGTATTAACTAAGATGTTTTGGCCAAATTCCAGCTTGGGTAATTACATTCTGCCTACCTGAATTCCCTTTGCAGTTTCAGTTGGATATGGTATTTTTAGTCACATCCTGTTTTTCATGGAAGTATAGGACTGTAAGGGACCTCAAGAGGTCATCTAGTCCAGTGGTTCTCAAACTAGGGCCGCCACTTGTTCAGGGAAAGCCCCTGTCAGGCCGGGCCGGTTTGTTTACCTGCCGCGTCCGCAGGTTCGGCCAATCGCGGCTCCCACTGGCCACGGTTCTCCGCTCCAGGCCAATGGGGGCCGCAGGAAGCGGCGCGGGCTGAGGGACGTGCTGGCCAGCCTTCCTGCAGTCCCCATTGGCCTGGAGCGGCGAACCGTGGCCAGTGGGAGCCGTGATCGGCCGAACCTGCAGCCGCGGCAGGTAAACAAACCGGCCTGGCCCCCAGGGGCTTTCCCTGAAAAAGTGGCGGCCCTAGTTTGAGAACCACTGATCTAGTCCAATCCCCTGCAGTCAAGGTAGGACAACGTAATAACTAGACCATTCCTGACACGTGTTTGTCTAGCCTGTTTTTAAAAACCTCCAATGATGGAGATTCCACAACCTTCCTTGGCAATTTGTTCCAGTGCTTAACTACCTGACAGTTAGGAAGTTTTTCCTAATGTCCAACCTAAACCTCCCTTGCTCCAATTTAAGCCCATTGCTTCTTGTCCTATTCTCAGAGATTAATGAGAACAATTTTTCTCCCTCCTCCTTGTGACCAGGGCCGGCTCCAGGCACCAGCGCAGCAAGCAGGTGCCTGGGGCGGCCAACGGAAAGGGGCGGCACGTCCGGCTCTTCGGCAGCAGGTCCCTCAGTCCCTCTCGGTAGAGCTGCCGCCGAAGTGCCGCCGATAGCGATTGTGGCTTTTTTTCCCCCCCGCTGCTTGGGGCAGCAAAAACGCTGGAGCCGGCCCTGCTTGTGATAACCTTTTATGTACCTGAAAACTGTTATGTCCCTCCTCTTCTCTTCTCCAGACTGAAGAAACCCAATTTTTCCAATCTTTCCTCATAGGTCGTGTTTTCTAGAACTTTAATCATCTTTGTTGCTCTCCTCTGGAATTTGTCCACGATTCCTGAAATGTGGTGCCCAGAACTGGACACAATACTCCAGCTGATGCCTAATCAGTGCGGAGTACAGTGGAAGAATTACTTCTCATTTCTTGCTTGCTACACTCCATCTAATTCATCTGTGATGGGGTGTCACCCCTCTGCCCTCAAGGACTGGAAGAGGTTAGGGTAGGCTTATTAACTCCACAGGCTGCACCTGGAGGAAGAACCAGGGAGCAGGGATTGATTGCAAACAGGCTCAGCTGGGAAGGAAGAGGCGGGGACTATCAAGTCAGGAATCTGGAAACAGACTGGGGCAGTAGCCCCTCCCTGGGAGGAGGGTTTGGAGCTGGTACACCCAGAGAAAGGGGAGGAACCAGAAATTGTAGGAAGCAGTCCAGGGAAGGAGCAGTGAGGAGAGTAAAGCCCAGAACTACTGGGCTGAGGGTCTCTGGACTGGAACCCAGAGTAGAGGGTGGGCCTGGTTCTTCTGCCAGCCACTGAAGGAGTGGCACCAGAGGCAGAGAATTGGAAAACTGCCCAGGACTGCTGAAGGAAAGACTTTGATATACCCCGGAAGGAAGAAACGCTGAGTGATCTGGACGGAGGGCTGAGTCATGAAGAGGAGACTCTGCTTCCTGGAGTGAGAGAGGGGCTGCAGACCAGAGAGGGAGATGGAGTGAGGGTATGCAACTGCGGGAAGGGGCATTGACCTCCTGAGCTAATCCCCAGAATGGCCAGGAGGAGGCGCCAGACTAGCAGTGAGTGGAGCACCCCTCATAACAACCCAAAATGCTGTTTTCTTTTTTTTTTTTCCCCCCAAGAGTGTTACACTGTTGACTCATATTTAGCTTGTGATCCACTATGACACCCAGATCCCTTTCTGCAGTACTCCTTCCTAGGCAGTAATTTCCCATTCTGTGTGTATGCAATTGATTGTTTGTTCCTGAGTGGAGTACTTTGCATTTGTCCTTATTGAATTTCACCCTATATACTTCAGACCATTTCTCTAGTTTGTCCCGATCATTTTGAATTTTAATCCTATCCTCCAAAGCACTTGCTTCCCCTCCCAGCTTGGTATCGTCCACAAATTTTATAAGTGTGCTCTCTATGCCATTATCTATATCATTTACAAAGATATTGAACAGAGCTGGACCCAGGACTGATCCTTGCAGGACCCCACATGATATGCTCTTCCAGCTTGACTGTGAACTACTGAACTTTCAACCAGTTATGCTCCCACCTTATAGTATCTCCATCTAGGTTCTATTTCCTTAGTTTGCATATGAAAAGGTCATTCAAGACCTTCTCATAAGCAGGTATCAAAAGCCATTCAAGTATCAAAAGCCTTATTAAAGTCAAGATATACCACATCAACCACTTCCTCCCTATCCACAAGGCTTGTTACCCTGTCAAAGGAAAGCTTTTAGGATGGTTTGACATGATTTGTTCTTGACAAATCCATGTTGACTGTTACTGATCACCTTATTATCTTCTAGGGGTTTGCAAATTGATTGCTTGATTATTTGCTCCATTATCTTTCAGTGTAAGCTGACTTGTGTGTAATTCCCCAGGTTATCCTTATTCCCCTTTTTCTAGATTGGCACTATATTTGCCCTCTGGAATCTCTCCTGTCTTCCATGAGTTTTTGAAGATAATCGCTAATGGCTCATATATCTCCTCAGTCAGCTCTGAGAGTATTTTAGGATATATTTCATCAGTCCCTGGTCACTTGAAGAAATCTAACTTATCTAATTCATTTTTAACTTGTTCTTCCTCTATCTTAAGCTCAGATCCTACCTCATTTTCACTGACGTTCATGTTAGACATCCAATTGCTACTATTTTTTTGATGAAAACTGAAACAAAAAAGTCATTTAGCACTTCTGCCACTTTTACACATTCTGTTATTGTTCCCCCATCCCCCCACATTGAGTAACAGGCCTACCCCATCCTTGGTCGTCTTCTTGCTTCTAAGGTATTTGCAGAATGTTTTCTTGTTACCCTTCATATGTTTAGCTAATTTAATTGTGTTTTGTGCTGTGGCCTGTCTAATTTTGTCCCTACATGCTTGTGTTGTTTGTTTATAGTCATTCTTTGTAATTTGACATAGTTTTCATTTTTTTAGGACTCTTTTTTGAGTTTTAGATCACTGAAGATCTCCTGGTTAAGCCAGAGTGATGTCTTGCCATATTTCCTATCCTTCCTACGCAGTGGGATAATTAGCTCTTGTGTCCTTAATAATGTCTCTTTGGAAAATTGCCAGCTTGGAAAAGAGGAGACTAAGGGGGGATATGATAGAGGTATATAAAATCATGAGTGATGTGGAGAAAGTGGATAAGGAAAAGTTATTTACTTATTCACATAATACAAGAACTAGGGGTCATCAAATGAAATTAATAGGCAGCAGGTTTAAAACAAATAAAAGGAAGTTCTTCTTCATGCAGCGCACAGTCAACTTGTGGAACTCCTTACCTGAGTAGGTTGTGAAGGCTAGGACTATAACAGCATTTAAAAGAGAACTGGATAAATTCATGGTGGTTAAGTCCATTAATGGCTATTAGCCAGGACGGGTAAGGAATGGTGTCCCTAGCCTCTGTCTGTCAGAGGGTGGAGATGGATGGCAGGAGAGAGATCACTTGATCATTGCCTGTTAGGTTCACTCCCTCTGGGGCACCTGGCATTGGCCACTGTCGGTAGACAGGATACTGGGCTAGATGGACCTTTGGTCTGACCCGGTACGGCCTTTCTTATGTTCTTATGTTATGTTCTTAACTCTCTCTTGAACTGTTTTTTGAATTATGGTGTAGTATAAGTTGCTCAGATACCACTTACATGGGCACAAGAGCCTAGATAGATGAAGTCCTTGGCCTACACAAGTCACCAGTGATTTTAGGTGTCTCCGTTTTTGGATGCCCAACTTGTGACATCTTAAAAGCAACTGATTTTAAGGGAAGATGCTGAGCAGTTTCTGAAAATCAGGCCCTATTAAGGTGTTGCAAATAAAGCACTCAGTAACAGAGGTATTCAAAATCCCTAGAAATGTTGACAGTATAGGCCTTTGTTGATAGTAAACAGCTTCTGTGTTCCCCAAGTGAGGTGTTCACTCTCTATCTCTTACCTGCCTTACAGGAATATTTTGGAGTTTAATTAGTAAAAATTTGGAAAGCACCCTAAGATTCTTGGATTGAAGACTACAAAGAAGATCAAATTATTTGTTGTTTGTATGTATTATGTTCTTATTAGGGCTATCGATTAATTGCAGTTAACTCACATGATTAACTCAAAATTAATCATGATTAAAAATATTAATTGTGATTGATCGCACTGTTAAACAATAGAATACCAATTGAACTTTATTAAATATTTTGGATGTTTTTCTACATTTTCAGATATATTGATTTCTATTACAACACAGAATACAAAGTGTACAGTGCTCACTTTATATTATTATTTTTATTACAAATATTTGCACTGTGAAAATGATAAACAAAAGAAATAGTATTTTTCAATTCCTCATACAAGTACTGTAGTGCAATCTCTTTATCGTGAAAGTGTAACATACAAATGTAGATTTTTTTTTGTTACGTAACTGCACTCAAAAACAAAACAATGTAGAACTTTAGAAACTACAAGTCTACTCAGTCCTACTTCTTGTTCAGCCAATCACTAATACAAACAAGTTTGTTTACATTTACGGGAGACACTGCTGCCTGCTTCTTATTTACAATGTCATCTGAAAGGGAGAACAGGCATGACACTTTTGTAGCCAGTGTTGCAAGGAATTTATGTGCCAGTTATGCTAAACATTCGTATGCCCCTTCATGCATCGGCCACCATTCCAGAGGACATGTTTCCATGCTGATGATGGTCGTTAAACAAAATGCATTAATTAAATTTGTGACTGAACTCCTTGAGGGAGAATTGTATGTCTCCTGTTCTGTTTTCCATGCATTCTGCCATATATTTCATCTTATAGCAGTCTCAGATGATCACCCAGCACATGTTCGTTTTAAGAACACTTTCACAGCAGATTTGACAAAAAACAAAGAAGGTACCAGTGTGAGATTTCTAAAAATAGCTACAGCACTCGACCCAAAGTTTAAGAATCTGAAGTACTGTCCAAAATCTGAGAGGGATGAGGTGTGGAGATTGCTTTCAGAAGTCTTAAAACAGCAACACTCAGATGCAGAAACTACAGAACCCGAACCACCAACAAACAAAGTCAACCTTCTGCTGGTGGCATCTGACTCAGATGATGAAAATGAACATGCGTCAGTTCGCTCTGCTTTGGATCGTTATCGAGCAGAACCCATCATCAGCATGGACGCATGTCCTCTGGAATGGTGGTTGAAGCATGAAGGGACATATGAATCTTTAGGGGCATCTGGCACGTAAGTATCTTACAACACCAGCTACAACAGTGCCATACGCATGCTCATTTTCACTTTCAGCTGACATTGTAAACAAGAAGCATTATATGCATTATCTCCTGCATATTGTAACCAAACTTGTTTGTCTGAGCGATAGGCTGAAGTAGGACTGAGTGGACTTGTAGGCTCTAAAGTTTCACGTTGTTTTATTTATGAATGCAGTTATTTTTTTGTACATAGTTATACATTTGTAAGTTCAACTTTCATGATAAAGAGATTGCACTCGTATTAGGTGAATTGAAAAATAGTATTTCTTTTTTTTTACAATGCAAATATTTATAATAAAAAATAAATATAAAGTGAGCACAGTACACTTTGTATTCTGTGTTGTAATTGAAATCAATATATTTGAAAATGTAAAAAAACATCCAAAATATTTAAATAAATGGTATTTTATTATTGTTTAACAGCGTGATTAATCGCAATTAATTTTTTTAATTGCTTGACAGACCTAATTCTTATTATGATCATCCTTATTGTTCTCAGTTATAAAAGCACTATGGTTAGCAAAAAAACATTGCCAGAAGTTTTATTTACTTCTCAATATCATCCCACTTGATTTTCTGAGAGGCTTGACCTGGTTCACGTTATAACACATTGCTCTTTGTGAGAACCCTTCTAAGTAATCTCTAAAGATGTGAGGCCAAATTTTGCCAGTTATTTTTGGGTAAACTTCCTTCTCTCATAAGAGTTTGTACAGATCTCACTCAAAACAGATTTTGACCCATGAGTTTCAGATGTAAAAGAAGTTTCCCTGTTATGTCCTTCATGCAAAAGCAGGCCACAAAACAAAAAACAAATCTCCCACAAAAGAAACCCTTCAATTTGACTGTGAAAAGCTTTCTTCTTTGGGGGAGGTTAGAGAAGGAGTGGGGCAGCACAATTAGCATGTATAGGAGTCCTCTAAACCAAAAACTGTTTGAAAGGAAGTAGTTAAAAAGGCACTTGTTTGTTATTCTGCTCTAATATGTTTCCCCAGAAGCTATTTCATAGGTCTTGGACATCTCAAGGTATAAATAGCACAAAGTTCAAGCAGTACAAGTATTCAGGGTGACTGTTGTTGAACTTGGCCTTTTTTTCTCAGAACACTCCTTGGGGCACATTGTGCTGTCATAGACCAGAAACAAATGACATGTTTTGTCATATTGCTTAATTAGCAAATTCATTGAAAAATCAGACATCCAATCAGAAAGTGCCATTAGCATCTTATGAGGCCACACCCATGTCTGTGCACCTAGTTGGAGCACAGAACTGGCTCTATCCCTTTTATTTAAAAATTCCATTTTATAGCAACAAGACACTCCAGCAGAGCATCTCAGGGGATTATTGTACTTGTTAAGTGGTTAATGTCACTGAGACTATGATTTTATGTCTTATAAGATGCTGTACAATCACCCAAAAACATACTACCTATTGTGGCTCACATAATATCCCTACGCATAGCTTCCTGTAGTTTATTGCATAACTGGAGTGTGACTTCAAAGTGCAAATTTCTAAAGACAGCAGAATAGTTGTGCACTAATTAATAGGATTAGATGGTTTGGAGAAGAGGATATAGAGAGAGACAGAGACAGCCTCTCCACTTGTAAATCTGAAGCTGATATCATTATTGATTGCCTCGGCAAACTGTAGTTTGATTTCTGGTGCCAGTGAGAATTACAACAATTCATTTAATGGATTCTGACGTGTCACGTAAGCAAAGTTGGAATCCTACAAAAAGTGGAAACATGGGCAAATTACCAGTGCTTAATTTGTAATGAAAGAGGTGCGAGAGCTTAAGCATTTACGTGGCAGGGCTCAAGCAATTTTGTTTTTTACGTTCATAGCTGATGCAGCAAACTCAAAGGTCCCAGGACTATGAACTGACAAGCCTAGAGGTCCTGAGGCTCAGCCCTGGCAAGTCCTGGCATAAATTAAGCAATGCAAATTATTAAAGAGGAGTACAAAAGAATAGCGCAATCATACAGGGACAAAATCAGAAAGGCTACTACACAAAATGGAGTTACACCTAGCAAGGAACCTAATGCCTATTTTGCTTTAGTCGTCACTAAAAAGATTAATGGTGACCAGATACTCAACACAACAAAGGGGAAGGAACACAAGCCAAAATGGGAAAGAACAGGTTAAAGAATATTCAGATAAGTTAGATGTATTCAAGTCAGCAGGCCTAATCAAATTCATCCTAGGGTACTTAAGGAACTAGCTGATGCAATCGCGGAACCATTAACAATTATCTTTAAGAACTCATAGAGGATGGTGATGTCCCAGAGGACTAGAGAAGGGCAAACATACGTATCTTTAAAAAGGGGAACAAAGAGGACCTGGGGAATTATAGACAGGTGAACCTAACTTTAATACCTGGAAAGATAGTGGAACAAATTTTTAAGCAATCAATTTGTAAATACTTAGAGGATAATAGGTTTATAATAAATAAGCAGCATGGATTTGTCAAGAACAAATCATGCTAACAAACCCTATTTCCTTTGACAGGGTTACTGACCTGGTGGATGGGGGAAGCAGTAGACATGATATATCTCGATATTAGTAAGGCTTTTGACACAGTTCCACCTAACATTCTCATAAGCAAACTAGGGACCTGTGGTCTAGATGAAATTACTGTAAGGTGAGTGTATAACTGGTTGAAAGACCATACTCATAAAGTAGGTATCAATGGTTCTGTCAAACTGGGAGGACCTATTTAGTGGAGTTCCGTAGGGGCCACTTAGGGGTCCAGGACTGTTCAATATTTTCATTAATGACTTGGCTAATGGAGTGGAGATTGTGTTTAGAGTATCTGCAGATGACACCAAGCTGGGAGGGGGTTGCAAGCACTTTGGAGGACAGGATTAAAAATCAAAACAACCTTGACAAATTAGAGAACTGGTCAGAAAGTGGTAAGATGAAATTCAATAAACATAAGTGCAAAGTACTTCACTTAGGAAGGAAAAATCAAGTGCACAACTATAAAATGGGGAACAGGCTGGGCGGTACTACTACTGAAAAGGATCTGGCAGTTATAGTGGATCACAAATTGAATATGAGTCAGCAATGTGATACAGTTGCAAAAAAGGCTAATATCACTCTAGGGTGTATTAACCAGACGGTCGTATGTAAAACAAGGGAGGTTATTGTCCCACTCCACTAGGCACTGATGAGGCCTCAGCTGAAGTACTGGGTCCAATCCTGGGCATTACACTTTAGGAAAGATGTGGACAAATTGGAGTGAGTTCAGAGGAGAGCAACAAAAATGAAAAATGTTTAGAAAACCTGACCTATGAGGAAAGGTAAAAAAAACTGAGCATGTTTAGTCTTGAGAAGAGAAGACTGAGGGGGGACCTGGTAACAGTCTTCCAATAGGTTAAGGGTTGTTATGAAGAGGACGGTGATCAATTGTTCTCCATGTCCACTGAAGGTAGGACAAGAAATAATAGGCTTAATCTGCAGCAAGGAAGATTTTATGTTAGATATTAAGAAAAACTTTCTAACTCTAAGGGTCGTTAAGCTCTGGAACAAGCTTCTAAGGGAGACTGTAGAATCCCCATCATTTGGAGGGTTTTAAGAACAGGTTGGACAAACATCTGTCAAGGATGGTCTAGGTTACTTGGTCCTGCCTCAGCGCAGGGGGCTTGACGTGATGTCCTTTCCAGCCCTACATTTCTTTGATTTTTATGATAAAGTTCTTTCCCTTTTCTAGATATGTCTTCATCATTAAAGAAGGATCAGGGAGAAAGAATTTAGAATGTCTTTAGCTACAAGCTGGCAGTGTATGTAATCTCTAAATCGGATGGACCAACATCAAAATAGGTCAGTGCTCAGAGGTGTTCTTGATCCTTTGCCACTAGTGATTTTCATGTGCAACAAGGTTTGAGATGTATTAAAGACTTTCTCCTTGAGCCTCCCATCAGTGAGGTAGTTCCATTGATGTCACTTCATTGCATCTAAAAGGCCCAATCCAACTCCCATTACAGCCAGTGGAGCCACTCTGTTTGACTTCATCTGTGGGAGCTGGGACAGGCCTTAAGTCATTGTGGGCCTCTGTAGTGTCCACTACGGTCAATAGAATGACTTCACTGAGGACTAAATCAGGCCCTATGTGACTGTCCCTTTGCTATTGTGGAAGCCAGGGTGTCAAACTCATTCATCTCTGAAGTCAGCCTCATTCTGTTTTTCCCCATTGCTAAAAAAAATACCTCAAGACATCTTATTAATCCAATGGTGACTTTTACTTTGACCACTGTTGCACCAGTATTTATTTTCTAAACTTGACTTTTCCCCTTCCCATCCCTTTTCTAGACCTACTTGACTGGTTTTAGACCTACTTGCTGCAATTTTAGAACGTGGTCTTCTATTTCAATGTTTTTATTGCATTTTAAATGACTTTTCGTAGTGTGGTCTTAGGCCTGGGGCCCCTTGATCAATAACGTTGGTTGGTTGATGCAACTAGGAGAAGTGTGGTCTTTCAACTCCTTTATGCCTGTTCACTTCTTCCTAATCTACCTAGATTTTTATAGGAAGTCCATAACTAAAGTATCTAAGTGCCTTCTACAAACTAATAGATCAATCCCCTAATATTTTATTACCCTTCATCTTTTCCCCCATGCATTTTAAAGTATAGTTAATACTTGGCACAGTAATGTAGTGACAGCATTGGAGAATGCAGATGTTTGTTTTTGGACTGGAACAGCTGCTGCTGTTCCAATCATCCCCCATACTCTGTTGACGCGATGTTTAGAAACCATCTTTATGACTGCAAAAGTTAATGCCTCTTCTGTGAGTGGAACTGGACTGAGATATTCAATGTATTTCTCATAGGTCACCCAATAGCCATTAGATGATGACAAGCCAGATCTTCAGAAGGTATAAATTCAGTTTACACCAGCTGAGGATCTGGCTCAATATTCTGATCATTGCTGAGCTGAGTGAGATCTGAGCCAGTGACCCAGAGGTGAAAAGCTCTGTATCCCATTATCAGTTCCCTGAGGGCATCCAGTCTTTCCAATTTTCACTGTGTTTAAGGATTCATGCTTTCTCAATGATGATTGCCTTTGGCAGAGGTGAACCATTCATAACAAATGAGATTAGACCATTTCCCTCACCACCACACTTCTCCCCCCACACCCTTTTATAACATGACAATTTAGATAGCCAAGAAAGCAGTTATTTACTAACATTTTGCAGTAGCTGAGCAGAAAAGTGGCACAGCATCCCTCTAACCTAATCTTCAGCTCCAAATCATGCAGCCTGCTGCTATGAAGGAGAGGAAATGCGGGTGGCTCTGCAGCATGCACATATTTATAGCCCAAATCTTTGCCATTAACAAAAAAATGGAAACCCTCTAAATCTGGACATTTTCTAAAATTTGGACCGGTAGTCACCTATGGATAAATTCCAATCTAAAAACAAGAGGTTTTTTCCTGTAACTTCAGACCTCCTCTTAGTACTGAATAAGAAAGATAGTGTGTAGCAGAATCTAATCTAATCCAAACCTGATGGGGTTTCTTGAACATAATTATTGTAGAACGTAAGAAGTGCAAATATGAGACAAGCTGAGGGTGTGGTGAACTTCAGCTTCAAAGTGCTCAGAAAGAATTGGCCTTCATCAGTAGAAGCTATTTCCCTATTCCAAGAGAAAATAAGTGGACCCAGGATACTGTCTCCTAGTCTAATTTATTTACAAAACTCAAAGTGTTACAACTCGTAGCCTACATCTGTGTACACTGCAAACAAACAAACAAAAACAACAAACCATACCCCTGGCAGTGAGTCTCAGAGCCTGAGTCTACACAGTTGGGCTCACAGGGCTCATGCTACGGCACACTAAACATAGCAGTGTAGATTGCCACTTGGGCTGGAGTTTGGGATTTGAAACCTGATGAGGAGGGTTGGTCTCAGAGCCCAAGCTCCAGCCCAAGCAGAAACATCTACACTGCTATTTTTAGTGCCTTAGTGTGAGCCCTGCAAGCCCGGGTCTGTAGACCTGGGCTCTGCGACTTATTGCTGTGGGTTTTTGTTTGCAGTGTACATGTATGCTAAGTGGCCTGATTTTTCAGAAATCGTGACCATCTGTGGCTCAGAGTGAAAGCCAGTGGGTGTCCAGCACCCATGAAAATCAGGTCACGCTGATGTAGGTGCCTAAATATGGGCTTAGTTTATGTACCCAGTTTTAAAAATTTTGTCCATCACATCCACTTTTGAACAGGGATATTGGATGGCAAAAGCAGGCCAAAGCTTAAGTCTAGTGCACTCATAATACACCCAGGACACACTTCCTAGAGATCCAAGAAACAGCTTTGTCCAAATACCTTGCCAGACTCTCTCTGCCTGATATTTGTTTTTGTTTACACAGACGTTATGTCCATTGATTGCTCATGACTTAGAATACTGTGAATTAGAACCAAATCAGATTCTTTTGGGCCAGATTTTGCTTTCGATTTCACTAGTGTGACTAAACAACTTTTGGCCCTTTGTGTCTAACTACTGCAGGACTCAGAGTATTTACCACACTCCAACACAGTTAATCCTTTATTACTACCAGTTGCTGATGAGATCAGTAAATACAGATGCTGATGGGATCACCCTGAGCTGGTACTAGTAGACAAGAATCTACTCAAAAACAAAAAGGAGTCCGGTGGCACTTTAAAGACTAACAGATTTATTTGGGCATAACCTAAGTTTTTTTTACCCACGAAAGCTTATGCCCAAATAAATCTGTTAGTCTTTAAGGTGCCACCGGACTCCTTGTTGTTTTTGTGGATACAGACTAACACGGCTACCCCTGATACAAGAATCTACTCAGTTAGACAAAAGGAAGCAATTTGCAACCAAAGGATCTGAGCTCTACCCCTTACCTTTCATAGGATTCTCTGCCTTTGAGACTCTTGATGAGGTGAGATAATGTGATAACTATGAAGCCATGCAGGAGAGAACTTATTTCAATAAATATTTTTGGTATTTAGATGATGAGCTGCTTGGGAACTTGATTTCTTTCCCCTCTATATGAAAATATAGTGGTAGGGCAAGGACAGGCTTTTAGTCTAGACATTTCTGCATTAAATAAGGGTTGGGGAGGGATCCTGCGATAAAATTTGTAAGACAAGAAAAGATTTGAAGGAGTTGAAGTAATCATTGTTAAGCATGCTGAATCTCTCAGCACAAGGGTTTGTGAGGGTGACCACATTCAACAGCCTGCTAGAAGCAAACCAAACAAGACATCTCTTAATATGTAAGGAAAATCAATTTGAACTGATAGCCTGAAATGGCAGTCAGTTAGTAAAAGCCACAATGCCACCAGCGGAGTCTGACCACATTCCTGGTGGAGCCGATAGGATTCCTCAGCGCAGTGTGTCTTTGCCACCTGTCTCTGTTCCTGAGAGTGTGGTTCAATCCATTCAGATTCAATTTGGTTTTTATTCTTTGAGTGCTTAATAGCCATTTCCAAATCTTCACACAGTTGGAGAGTGACATTGTCAAGAACAGGTGCAGCCAGCTGTAATGCTTGTAACAGTACTTGGGAGAAGGAAAATGGAAAAGTTTAGTTCCTTCATGGCAGAATTGGATAAACTGAATGAGAGATACTGGTATAAAATCATTATCCTTTCTCTTTGGTTCCTTTTCCATAGTGAGAGCAGGAGGATGGGGAGAGTGGAATACTTAAGAGTGTTGCTGTTATGGTTAACTTGTGGATCACTGAGTGTGTGACGCTTCCCCTCAATTTTTGAACTCTCTTTTTTGCAAATAGAAGTGATCATTCAGTAGATGGCAATCTCCCCTGTGAGTCAGTACTGAACTTGTGAATCAAACCAAGATCTTGACTAATTAGAGTAAATAAAGGTCCCATAGCAGGTTTAGTAAGAAAAGGTGTGTTAAGCTTAATATCCTGGCCAAACTGCAACTTAGGTAATTACATTCTGTTCACCTAAGTCATTTATTATCACGTAGATGGCACCATAGGTGAGTATGGTGCTTTACAGGCAACAGGTCTGATTCTCACCTCACTTAAACAGGCTTTATGCTGGCATAGATCCATTGATTCAATACAGTTACTGCTCATTTATATTTGTCAAAATATATGACAAAAGGACCATGGCGGGTGAATGATGTGGGAAAAGACCCTAGGGGTATGTAAAGCGAGGGGGAATACCACCCCTTGTGGGGTGCAGCTTCTTGCTTAGAGATAGTGAGCTCTGTCTGGGGCAGGGGTTGTCTTTTTATTATTTATCTGTACAGCAATCCCATATTAGAACCCTGATCCTTGATTACTATAATACAAATAATAAATAATCATAAGAATAGAGTGTGAGGTAAAAGTTACTTATTCTGCTGTTTTTTTTGTTTTGTTTTTTACTTTTACTATTCAAATGTTTTATTTGTAAGTGAGTGAGGAGTTTACCATGGTTGATTAGCATTGCACTGGTGCCCATACAAAAAGTCTTTAACTCATGAGCCACGCCACAAAAATCATTAGATGTAAAAAGATGATACATTCTGGGTTCTTTTTATTTGCCTTATGGCTTTTCAGTCTGTACTGGACACTGGGATCATATTTTCAAGCTTTTCTCTGCAACCACAAGGACTAGAAACTTACTGTTTTGAGCTGAGAGTCTCACATGACACAAGGAGCTTGGAGGACCAAGAGCATCACCAAATATTGCGAGACTCCTGGTAACATTGCAAGAGTTGGCAACAGTGGCATTGACAGACTTTGCAGAAGAGAACTTGAAGGAGGGATTAGAATGAAAAGCAGGTTGCCTGGAAAATTAATTGATTTAAATGTTTCCATGCAGAAGGGGCAGTATGGAAAAAGTACTTAAGAAAAGGCCTCCTATAGTGTCAATTGGACCATATATTTTTTACTTCCTGTCCTGAACTATGTATACCTTTGTTCACTCTTAAACCCAGGTGGATGAAGTATGATGAGGGGTGAAATGTTCCCTATATATTCCTTACCTATTTCACAGCAGTGTTTTAAGGATTACTTAATGACTGTAAAGCATTTTGAGATTCTTGGATAGGAGGAGCTATACAAGTACAAAGAATTATTATTTGTATAAATCTAAAATGTGTGATTCTTTGCATGAAAACCACTACAAAACATACAATTTTGATGTGAATCCTGATTTGAAGAACAAAAAAACTATTATTGTTGCATGGCTGTGTTTTATGGGGTAGGTAACCCCCCCCCCCCAAAAAAAAACCCTATCCCAATCCTCCAAATTCAAAACAAATATGGCTTTGGATAGAATTGTCCTTTGTGTCCCAATAAAAGGATGATTCACATGTTCAGAGCTGGAATCTCTGTAGATTCCATTCATTCCTCATATTTAACTTTTCCAAAGTAAAGTTAAATGGGCATCATGGAAAAGAAATAGTCCATCAGACATGGTACAACTTCTTTGCAACTACTGTTGCCCTTTCCACTAGAAGTTTTCATTGGTTCTGTCCGTGAGAACAACACTAAATAGAAAGAGATGTTAAATTTATGTTCTATAAACATCTAGATTTGTTAATTTGAGTACAGCTGGCCAAATACATTCTAGGAGCTGGTCTGTATAGTTAAAATTTCACAAGCAATATCAATGAAAACTGCACTAAGCACACTGCGTCCGATAGAGCTGATAGTCTCTTGCATTGATTTAAGCAACCACTCTAAAGTTGCCTGAAGGTTTACAGTATAATCTTGTTCAACATTTAGTTAAAGATCCTCTCTACTGGACATCTGAATTTTGCCTGTCCTTGTGTGATCACTGTGGCAGAGCTATCTACCACTGATGATGAAAGAGAGCCCAAAGGGGGGAAGCTATTAAAGGACTAATAACAATAGGTATCTTAATTTAAAAACCCTTTCTTAAACCTTGTCTGATGCGCCACTCCACAGGGAAAGATAGAGAATGAAAAACCAAATGAAAAAGGTTTCAGAGTGGTAGTTGTGTTAGTCTGTATCAGCAAAAAGAACAGGAGTACTTGTGGCACATTAGAGACTAACAAATTTATTTGGGCATAAGCTTTCGTGGGCTAAAACCCACTTCATCGGATGCATACAGTGGAAAATACAGTAGGAAGATATATATCACAGAGAACATGAAAAAATGGGTGCTGCCCCTTTACATTACCAAAAGGAGAGACCTGGGCCTTCTTACCCTAGTGGAGTGTTGTTTGTTTGTTTAAGTTTTCTCGATTTGCTTCAAGAGAAGCCAGTAGTGCTTACCTGTGAACATAACCACATATATCCAATCAAAGGCAATGAGGGCAAAGCTGATTTATAGTATTACACAGTGTCACATGTTGGCAGGAATGAAGTATTGCAGCATCCCATTGAGAAGACTGCCAAATACTAGTTTGGTTGGCTGTGAAGATCAGGACCTTGAATTTGAGCTGGCATTCTGTGGGGAGCCATTATAGTGACAGGAACATTGGCATGATGTGTTTGCAATAGCCTGTGTTCACTAATGTGTCGGCAACTGCGTGTTGTACTAGCTGGAGTTTGTGCAGACCTCTAGCTTTCAGTCCGATCTATAGTGCATTACAATAGTCAAGCTTGGAGGTCACACATACATGGATCACCCTTGTCTGTCTTGCACTAGTGGAGGAGAACATGCAGGCCAACATGCATTTCATACATAATTCACCTAAAATGCCTTTTGCCTATCATTTTTTCACACTCTGGATAAAAGAAGATATGGTTCCAACTACTAACACCTCAGAAGTTCATATCTAAGAGCAGATATCTTTTTTTAAATATTTTTGTACCTTGGATTTTGATGTTCTGTATGCTACCATATCTAGCAACGCCTGCTTCAAATTTCTTCTCCTACCTGTCAGTACATCATTTCAGGCTTCACTAAGTGGTGCAAATTGCAAAACCATCTGTTCATTACTCACGTAGCTATTGTGTGAAATATGAATGAAATATTTCACGTCTAAAAGAGTCATTGTAAACTGAATCCAACTGGTACAGTGCTTTGGATCTAGAGTCCAGTTGTTTCCTTTTTGGTCGTTTATCTCAGTACAGCACCTGTTTAAACAAAGGTGCACTTTGCAATTTTAAATCTTTTGTCCCCCTCCCACTCCACCCCATATCTTTCCCATTTTAACATAGTTTGGGGTGTGTTTCCTTTGTGGAGGGTTTCCCCTGGTGTGAAGTCACATGTCCCAGTTTATTCAGGCCTTGGCTTACGTGTATGTATGTATAAGTATGTAATGTGTGTATATGTGTAAATATATGTGAGGGAGCAAGATTAACTTGCTCTACCTTACAGCACAGATGTGACAAATATTGCAGACATTCTCACTGACTTTTTTTTTTTACAATTTTAATTTAAAAAGTGTTAATTTTCCCCCCATACCCAACCAGCTCTACCTCACATTTCCGCTCTCCGTCAGAGCCACTTCTGCCATCTTCTTTTGATCGGAAGGAGTTGTATCTTTCAAAGCCACTGCCATCATTGTTGCATGTATCAGATGGTGCTGGTTTCTACCACAGCAGGTTAATATCGTTGTCTGACAGAATTAAATGCTCAGCAACGCTCCTAGCTTTTTTACAGCTACAGGGCCCAGCCATATGCAATGATGGAGCTGTGACATTATTCATCACATATTTTAGAGAGTAATTAAATGACATGACTGAATCCTTTGTGGACTCATAAATTTGACTATAGTGAATGACGCAGCAGAAGACAAGAGGTGAGTAGTTTGGCAGAGCTGTTTCCCTAAGAATCAGGAACTCATTAATTGTCTCAGGATGATCTGCATGCACTAATTAGATTTTTTTAAGAAGAGGTACAAGATGAGGAAAAGATGTGAACTCCAGCCCAGATTCTCAGCTAGTGTGAACTGACATATCTTCTTTGACTTCAGAAAAGTGATTCTGACTTACGCCAGCTGAGGATCAGGCTCTGTTTTCAGAGCAAAATAGACAATTCATGAGTGAATTAAAATATGATCATCTTTACAGATCAAAGAATGGAAATGCTTTTTTCCCAGTTTTGTGGAGGTGCTAATAACTACTGTAACTTAATATTGATTCAAATAATATTTATCTTGATTATCTTTGACTATAGCCTTGATTGTATTGAACCTGGCAAATCATCTGTATTTTTCAGGAACAAAACTATGTGGCAAGTTAAACTTTTTTTGTGGGTATGGAGGGGCATGTGTTTGGAAATCTTTAATGAACTGGTGGAATGGGAACCTGTAACATAAAAATATGTCCCTGTTTGTAGCTTTTGTGCCTCGCTGGAGTAAGCTTTCATGCAGCTTGAAAGCATAGGCATGCTATGCCATATAGGCTAATAACGAGTTGGGCCAATCCTGGAATCTTAACTCAGCTTTTATTCAATGGGATTTTCAGGAGTTGGCCCTCAATAAGTGAAATGTGCAGCTGCTTACTGATATATCACATTTTAAAACTGCCTATTTAGGAACAACTTGGTCAGGGTATATATTTTTCTTTTACTTTCATGTTTTCTGCCAGCGAAGAATGAAATAATAATTTTCTAAAATCTGAACAGTTCATTTAATTATATACATAGCATGGCGTGAACAAGCCTTTGGAAAAATATAAACTGATTTGAAAGTGACCTGTGGCTTGGTTAACTCCTGAGTATGTCAGTAATCCCATTAATTTCTGTGGGATTGCAAATATTTATGGGGAGTGCTTCTCACGTGTGAGCAGCAGCATGGGAGAGAGTGGGAAGGTGCTTACCTTAACTTTGGTATTTCCAGACTTCTCAGTGCTTATTATCTGTGCAATTTTTGCTTTCGATTAACATCGTTTTTGCATGGAATAGTGTATAATATTCAGAGAAGGATGCCAGCTGCATAAAGTTCACTGGACTAGCCTGTAATTTAAGACTGTATTGTTGCTTTTTAACTTAAAAGTTTGTAGCCACCTGGAATAAGTCTTTTACCATCAAGAACAAACAGAAAGAGATTCCTCAGCCCCCATGATCTGTAGCCTCAAGTGATCCCCATTAAGGGAAATTAACCCTTATGTCACTGAGCTTCTAAGTCTAACCAATTATAGTGGGAGTAAATATTAGTCTGCAGGTTTATGCTCTGTGTGGTTTCTAGGTTTATACAACATGAGCTGTGCTGCTGGGTCAGCTCTGATGCTACAAAATGACTCCAGGAAATCTGGAAAGCTGCTGGTGTTTGCTTTCCTAAATAAGGCAAACTGTAAGTCAGATGTTTAATCGTGGCATTCTGACAGGTAATAGGGAACCTCGTTTATTCGCTCTTTTATTCGCCCTGGTGTATTTCAGAAACAATAAAGGCTGTTGTGGAGGATAAACTGTTTCTTAATACAAGCCTTGTATGGAACCTTTGTCTTAAAACACGAGTGTTATATAACAATATGAATCACTAGCATGAGAGCTATGCTGATCTAGGGTGGCTTTCCGTTAAGAAAATAACCTGCTGGCTTTATTAGTGTTTGTTTACTTTATATCTTTAGGGTCATTATTCTTAAATAGTCTTATCTATTTTCTTTATCACATAGGAGTGTATGTATCAGAGGGGGGGGGGGGGGGGATTGGAACGTTGAGCCTTGTCTCCTTTGAGGCTGTCCCTGAACATGAGAGAAAAGCTCTTTGCCTTTCTCAAACATTCCAACCCCATGCCTGCATACCACTGCAGGTGTACGTTTTTGAATGTGGCTTTTCTAGTTTCTTAGAAGACATTTGCGAGAGGGGGATAAAGGGAGAGAGAAGAAGGGCTCCTTGTCTCCTTAACAAGGACATAACATCATGCACTGTCAACATTTTAGACAGGAGCCTGTTTTAATCCCTTGAATGCCTTGGGACATTCTACATACCTCCGTCTAAAGGGGAATTTGAGGCTCTAGGGCCATGCATTGAATGTTCGGACCAGCCAGTAGAATTCAACAGGATCATTTTTTACATGGTGTAGCCTGGGGTGTGGGCACAGCTGTGGCATGGGAGAAATCTAGTACGCATTTTTACAAAATGCCTTTGTTATTTTACTTTGATGAGGGTTGTACACTTCCTCTGAGTAAGTTGTCTGGGATGTATGTTTGTGGCTCCAATTATTCTTGGTTTTCTATTAAAGGATCTGGCTTTGCAGCCCTTTTTCACATGAATAGTCACAATAAAGTACGTGACACCCCTCCCTCTCCCCCCAAAAGTCTCAAACAGCAAAGGAAGAATAGCCGAACATTGAAACTTAAAAACTAATGGACCAGATTCTGATCCTACTTGCACCAGTGTAAATCTGGAGTAACTCTCTTGAGTTCATTGGAGTTATTCAGGATTTACACTGGTATAACTGAGATCAGAATCTGATTCAATGACCACAGAATTTTTTGACTGATATTTAGTTGAATTATTTATTCAGATATATATATGCAGGTAAACTGTATTCACTAAAATGGTACATTCTTTACACCATAATGATGGGACTAGTTCAATTCCCCAATACTCACAGCTCCAAAATTCTTTCAGAGAGAGATTTCCAAAGGATTGGTATTCTGGATTAGATTTTGTTGTTCAGTCTTTTTTTTTTTTTTGCTTCCAGCAGTGGTGAGTTCCTGATGGTTTTACAAGAAGTGGAACACTTCTTCCTCATAATGAACTTAGCCAATCGGGTGATGCAGTATGTGAGGATTTGGGAGGCTTTTTTCCCCCTGATCTTTGCAGAGATCAGTTTATGCTTTGACTCAAGAGATTTAATTTAGCACACTCACCAATAATACACTGTGCAGACTTAATAATGCATATTTTAGAAAAGAGTGTTGAACAGTGGGTTTTTCGTGTGTTCATATACAATGGGATTCAAGTCTCAGTGATTGGTTGGCTCTCTGGGGGAAAAAGTTACTCTCCAAAAACGCTTTTCTGTGGATGCTGCTATTGTTCGCATCTGACTGACTCCAGCTGGTGGGGCTGTTTAAGAAGAGGTTGCAGGTAGTTTTGACGTTTTTCTTTTTTCCTGGGTAGGAAAATTTGTTTCACCTTTTGGACGGCTGCTCATCTTCAAGTAAAGAATGTTATAGCTTGTGGGACTCCCAGCTGCAGCCAGTTATAACCTGATGAACCAGCCTTGGCATTAAAGTATCAAGTAGAACTTGTTCTTCCTCGCTCTGGTGCTTATACCTGATTTCAGATATTCGGGTTGTTGTTAAAAACCAATAAATTTACTCTGCACTTTGCAAACCTAAAATCATGTTCCCTGTCCAAAAGAGCTTAAAATCGGAGGTAGACTACTAGTAGTAATAGTACAGTAGCACCTAGAATTGTTAAGTGAGATCAGGGCCCCGTTGTGCCAAGTCCTGTACAAGCACATAGTAAGAGACAGCCCCTGCCCTGAAACCCTTACAATCTAAATAGGTCAGACAGAAGAATGGGGGTAAGGAAAATTAAAGCAAATAAGGTAAAGTGACTTGCCCTTGGGCACTCAGCTGGTCAGTGGCAAAGCTGGGAATAAAACCCAGGTCTCCTGAGTCCCGGTCCAGTGACCCATCTATTGGACCATTCTGCCTCAAGAGAAGGGACACTAGTTCCAGCAGGAAGAGCTGAGATTGAAGAGAGAACAGTGAGAGTAAGAGTAAGATGCAGGTATACCTGGATGCAGTAGGCCTGAGAGGGGGCTGTGAGGACACTTGACAGACAGTTAGAAATTGCTCCAGGCATAGGAGGCAGCATGATGGAAGGTACAAAGCGAGGAATAACAGGAGTACTTGTGGCACCTTAGAGACTAACAAATTTATTAGAGCATAAGCTTTCGTGGGCTACAACCCACTTCTTCGGATGCATATAGAGTGAACCATATATTGAGGAGATATATATACACACACACCTCAATATATGGTTCACTCTATATGCATCCGAAGAAGTGGGTTGTAGCCCACGAAAGCTTATGCTCTAATAAATTTGTTAGTCTCTAAGGTGCCACAAGTACTCCTGTTATTTTTGCGGATACAGACTAACACGGCTGCTACTCTGAAAGCGAGGAATGTGATATAAGGAGATATAGGAAGCAAGAAAGAGAGAGAATGAGGCAGGCAGTTCAGCAGCAGCATCACACATTGCCTGCTGAATTGAGAATCCAGGATCCTGCTTCCAATCAATATGTGGGTTGTCAAAGTACCAAGAATCGTAATTGAAGAGCAGGATCGCAGAGCTCAGTGGTGACTTTAGTCTTATCCCTATTTTGTTTCAGTGGTTATTTGGTGACTAATTTGTGTATATGTGATGCTGTGGATTTGAGAATCCACCTGAAACGTATCACTGAGAAAAAAGAAGAGCTCTGTGTAGCTTGAAAGCTTGTTTCTTTCACCAGCACAAGTTGGTCCAATAAAATATATTACCTCATCCACCTTGTCTCTCTAATGTTCTGGGACCAACACGGCCACAACACTGCAAACATACCACTAGCTACAAAATTACTCACTCTCCCACCTGAATTCTTGTGCCCTGATCCCAGTTTATACTTGAGCGTCTTTACTGTTAGACCAATTTGAGGTGAAAGTACAGGGATCTGAGAAGACAGTCCTCAAAGAAATGAGACTTGGACCAGAGTTTCTTAAATTGAGTCTGAAGCCACATGCCAAAATTGAATGGATTTTCTTTTTTACAGCTGCAACAAACACTTACCCACATTTTTGTGAACCAGGCTTATCTAATTTTCAGGAGGCTCCTAGAGGTCTCTTCTACAGAGCTATAACTCTGTGGTTCCCTTTGTTGTGACAGACAATCATGGCTCCTTCTAGGCAGAAAGGCCCTGGATTTGAGTACAGGTGAAGATCACAGAAGGCTCTGGCATGGGGCCGAGACACAGTGACAGATAGTTGTGGGGAATGCTGCATAGGTGCTGCTCATGTTATGCTTATACTGGGGCCTGAGGTCTTCATTTTCTGAGTCAGACAATGTGTCACTTTTCATAGGCACCACACTTAATGTTTGGAATAATCCAATTTCAGATCTTAACAGCTTCAGAATGTGAAGAAGAAAGAGAGAACCTAATTGGAGAATGAACAAAGACCCTGTGGCTAACAGCTTTGTTAGCTGAGCTGTAATAATTCCTAACCATTTCCCCCTCACCTCCAGTTTAAAGTAAGTTAGTTTGTTGGCCTTTTCCCTTTAAGAATTGCCACTGGAACAGGGCTTGCTCTTCTTTTACATGTCTCAGTTTTTAAAATACAGTGTAGAAGATAATAAAAAAAATGGAATATGAACAGTTTGCAAGTAAGAGCCGTTGAGGTTGTAAAAAACACAGGTAGGGATTTTGACGGGTTGGCATATCTCCTTCCATAGCTATAACCTTATCACTGGTGAAAGAGATTTTTTTTCCCCTAGACAGTCACCTGATTTATGGCAGACCTTTTATACATCATATGTTGACTCATAGCTCATCCTCAGAGGATGATACTAATAGACCTTAGTGGCTGTACTGCAATTTATACAGGATTAGTATTTTAGGAGAATGGTGTGTGAGATTTAAGTAGGAGTAGGATACATCACAGTGGTTCGTCCTTTGCTGTCAGTGAAGCAATCATAAGTTCATTTCTTTAAAGAAGCTCCAGGCCAAATGTCAAGAAAAATTAAATCAAGCAGTGATGTAGTTCCATAGGGAAAATGTATTTCAGTTGTGAAGTATTCATGGATGTAATCTGTCATCCTGTAGGTTGTGACTTTTGGGTGCGCTTACAGGCAGCTTGGCCTGGTAACTGCTACTTGTTAAGAAATTTGGCTATGATAAAAGACTACTTTTTCTTCAGTGATGACTTTAAGGATGTATATAGGTATAGACAAATCCTCTGTGATACAGCATCTTTAGTGGAAGAACATCAGTCCTATCAACCACTGAGCAAAGACACTAGAATCTTTGAAAACTTTGGCTTTTGGAGTTTGTGTGAGAATTACATTGGACGAGGCTTATCCAGATTTGGAAAATGAGGTTCCTTCTATGGGGTGCTTCACACATTACCAGTATCTGTGTACACTGACTAAGGAGGAAACACTAAAGTCGTTCTGGGATTACTTCTTCAGGATCCTGTACAAGAGCACTGACTTGTGGAGAAAGTGGCTCTTATACTTTGCTTGATCTTTGAAATTTTGCTACAAGTTCTGTCTTTCCTTCTACTATGGCCAGTGTTAGCCCAAGCATGGATAGCTCAGTGCAAAGCCATTTGAAACCAGTGAACAGACCCTCATTGACTTCAGTGGGCTTTGAATCTGGCCCACATGCAGAAAGATTCCCATTGATAGATTATATTCAAATCCCAACTTGGAGTCTGTTCCTGAGAGGTGCAGAGCACCAGTGAAGTCAGCTGCAGTGGCAAGGGTACAGTGACTCCTAGGACACTAGTCTTGAGTTGCTTCTTTTGCTGTGAAATGGACTGAACTCAGATTTCACCATATTCCACTAAAATGTTGTCCAAATGCATTTTGGGGGATGGGGAGAGGGGAGGAGAAGCTACATTTCCCATCAGACTGTTTTAGCCCCAGATCATTGTAGATGTTGATTTATAGCAGTAACTGGCCAGTGGCATGCAGTTCACGCATGGAGATTAGTGGAAGAGGGTGGGTAGGGAAAGAAGGAGGAGGGAGAGAATGTGCCACTCCCTGATGAAGATGAATCAGTAATTCATATTAAACCCTATGTCTATTGGAATGAAATATTCCCCAGTCTTAATTGCTAATGCAAATATCCAAAGGATTCTCAGTGACTTCAACAGATGCAGGACCGAGCTTCAAACATATAGTGTTCTCACTGTGAGATCCCATCCTGTATAGTACAGTGTATTAACTCTTCTACATTTTTGGGGGGATGTGGGATGGCTGTGGCTTTTTATTGCCTTTAATTACAGACATTCGTAAGCCTTGTTATCCCACTAGCCGTGAGCACTGATGTGTAGCATTCAAATATCCATGTCACTCTCAGCCATATTATTTGATTATTTTGAGGCGCTACACTTGGAGAGCTCATATCACTCAGGAAGGGAACCTGTTCAGATGCAAATAGGTGTTTAGCTCCTCACAACAAAACAAATGCATGTTTGATACAAGGTTTTTCATTTTGGAAGGACCACGTTGCTTTTATCTTCTGCTGTTTTTCATTTTAGAGATAACAGGCCTGATTCCTCAGCTGCTGTAAATCAGTATCATTCCTTTGACTTCAGTGGCGTTATGCCACTTTATACCAGCTGAGGATCTGGCCTATTATAGTGCCCACATGTGAAAAGAGTGGAATCCAGTCGGGTCTTTCATGGGATTTTGAGAGCATCACAGACATGAGGGGCTCGATTCTGCTCTCAGTTACACTAATGTAAATCCAGAGTAACACCAATGAAGGCAATGGAGTTGCTCCATATTTACACCAGAGTAGCTGAGAGCACAGTTTAGCCCTTCATATCTGAAACCAGGAAACACACAGAAAACAAACCGCGACACATTAGGGAGTCTTGAATCACAAAAACCTCTGAATAATTTCATTGTGTGGTACCCTAGTACAAGGGATATTTGATAATGTAAGCAGGTTGCACTGAGTTTTGAACAGAGAGACAATCATAAAGCACAACTGCAGTTAATAACCCTTTGTAGCATGCACACGCATGTAAATGTATTAACTTTGCTGGCAGTGAGAAATCAGCTAGTGTTCTCAGGGCTAAGCTGCTGCCAGACAGTTTCAACTTGCTCAGTTGGCACTTACGTGTCTGGTAATCCAAGCTGACACTTGCCATGGCAGCATTACAAGGGGTCACTTTATGGGAGGGTGAACTGCTCTTGATCCCTTTCCACAACACATTATTGTAGGTCAGATTCAGAGATGTGTCATGCATCTTTCCACCCCCCCACCCCCGCGTGTGCATTGAATAAACTCTCATTTTGAGCAGAGTAAGGAAAAGCCTCCTCTTGAGCTCTCTTTGTATTCCATGGCATGTCCCCTTATGGTATATCCCAGAAGAGTCACGCAGTCTATTACGGGAGCTGTAGGGACTAAAGTACTTTGGAAAGCAATTATTACTTTAGGGAACAGTTCTGCATTGGTAGGAAGACGGGTTGGATGATCTAATGGGTCTTTTCCATTGTACTGAGCAGAAGTTTTCGTTGAGCTGTCCACACCGATAGCCAGGTCTTTTCCCTGTGTGCTTACAGTTGATTTAGAATCCATTTACTTGTATGAGTAGTTCAAATTGTTCTTTCCAAAGTGCATTACTTTGCACTGGTCTTCATTGAATTGCATTTGCTATCATGTTGCTCAGACACCTCACTTTATTAGGTCCTTCAGCAGTTTTTCAGCCATCTCTAGGCTTTAACCTAAAAAATTCCCTGTCCTCCATAAACGGTTACCAAATTATTAGATCATTAATATATTAAATATCATCCTTGCATGGAACATTGGGGCATCCATTATTGACCTTTCATTTGGAAAATGACCACATAAACCTACTCTTCACTTGCTACATTTTAACCAGTTTCTAATCTATGACTTTGTCTCTCTTTCAGTAGCTTCAGTAGCTTTTTTTTTTTTTTTGGTTGCTAGTTAGGGCCTATACAAAGGCTATTGGAAGTCTGAACATTTATTGTTTATCCGTTGCCTTCATTCCCTTAAAGAATATTTGTATTAGAAAGGCATGATTTTGCTTTACACAAGCTGTTCTCTTTTTGTCCCTGTCATATCTTATTCATCTAGGGAACAGAGCCTCATTTACCGTAAATCATCATCATTCTGTTGACTTTAGTGCTGCTATCGTAACTTATGCCAGCTGAGGATCTGGTCCTAGATGTTCTATAATTCTTCCTTTTAATTGTCGTTTCAACCAGTTTTCCTGCTATAGACATGAGACTAATTGGTAGACCTGATTTACATTTTGTTAATTTTGAAATTAAAAGTATTTCTTCCCCCCGCTATAGAAATGGTATTTTAAAATGGGGGATTTATCTCCCTCCCACCCCCCAAAAAGATTACACCCTTTTTTCCACACCCAGTTCTCCTCGCTGGTTCCTAATTGTTAGGATCAACCTTTGCAGTGTTTCTAAAGACAAGTACAGCACTTACTACCCTCCAATCCTCTGGTATTCTATTCTATGTAGGTTCTTATGCCACACTCATCACCATAGTATGAGCGTCTTCTAGTAGGGCTCTAAGCAACTTGATTAACATCTGTCATGTGTTTGTTTCCTCATCCTCCCCCAAGAGAGATGTTTTTATACAGAAACTAATTTGAAAGATTGATTTTGTATTTTTAAGAGCTTGATTCATTCATTCATTCTCTTTATTATCTGCATTATCATTGTGCAAAGGAGGCCCGGTCATGGACCAAGACCCCATGGTGCTTGGAGCTATATAAACACAGAACAAAAGGTGGTCCCTGCTCCAAACAGCTTACAATTTAAGTATAAGACACGAGACAAGAGATGGATACAGACAGACTGATGGGGGAGTATGAGGAAACAATGAGACAGTATTGGTCAATGTGATAGTCAGTGGTCTTAGCACACCAGCAGCCTAACGACAGCCAACATTTTTACAGGCATCATGGCCAAGAAAAGTTTTGAGGAGGGATTTGACAGAGAACAACGAGAAGTGGCATTGGGGATGTTTATGGGTAGTACCTCCCTAGCATGTGGAAAGTGAAGACAAGCAGCTTCTGTTTGATGTGTTAGAGAAGAGGGACCCCATGGAGGGATGCAAAAAGAGGGGTGATATGGTCAAAGTGCCGGGCTAGGAAAATAATCTTTGCTGCAGTGGATGGATATGAGCAGAGGAAGACTGCATTTGCCAAGGTCAGAGAAAAGATTTTGTAGTAATCAAGACGCAAGATGATGAGTGCCTGGATGAGAGTTTAGCTGTGTGGGATGGATAGGCGAGGTAGGGATGAGCTGGAGTTCCGATGAGAAGTGCAGCAAGGAAAGTAATTGAAATACTTCCCTGATGGATTGTATTTTCTAAATAGACAACCTACCCTAATTCTCAATTACTGAGGGACAGTCTTCACTCATTGATATATTTGCTTTCCACAACCAACTCTCTGTACAACTTTTCATGAGTGATGTACCCGAATTCTTGGATGCTAATATCTAAACTGTATTCTTAAATGTATTCACCTAAATTTGGGTTATTGCTGATTATGCACTATATGTATCAGATGACTTTTAAAAACAAACTTGGTATTTGTGGATAATCTAAGCACTATACCCAGATGTACAGACACTCCTTTCTCAACCTTTGTATTATATAATTTTAACATTGGCTTTAATCAAAATTTTAAATCTGAAAGATGTTATGTAGAAAGAATGTGCAAGACTTAGACAGGGCCTGGCTATGAGGATCTAGAGAGAGAGAGAGAGAGAGAGAGAGAGGTCTGAATTGAATATAACTCCCAGGTTATGGGCCTGAGTGACAGGCAAAATGGTGGTTTTGCCCACAGTGATTGAGAAGGGAGGTAGTAGGGAGTGGATGCAGGGCGGGGAGGAGGGGAGATTAAGACCTCAGTTTTAGCCATGTTGAGTTTGAGCTGGCTGCTACAAATCCATGAGGAGATGAGACAGATATTTTAGTTTGGACAGAAAGTCTTTCACAACTTTTGGATGAATTATCCCTCATTCCCCGTGACACATTGCAGTTTTAATGGCTCAGTTGACAGTGCCTCATCTTTATTACCCGCAAAAATGGCTCTGGGGACAGGAATTTCCCTGTTTTCATCTGTGATGAAAACTGATGCAAAGAAGTCAAACTTTTAATACCTCTGGGCCATAGTCTTTGCAAAGAGTTCGACAAGGGTGAAACAGGGCTACTCCTATCTCCCTTCAGCTACTCTGCACACAGAAAAACACAACATGGAATAAACAAATTCTAACCTTGAATTAGTCTTTCTTACTCCTTCTCTCTCCCCCAGATCCCCTTCCTCTTTCTGTTCCACACCTGACTTTTCCATCTCTCCATCTTACATTGGAATCTCCAGTTTCTTTCTACCTTAATTCCTCTCTCCTTCCCACCTATTTCTCTCTTCCTTCACTGATTCCCCTAACCTTTCCCTCTTCCCCTCTACTACCCAGCAGCTGTGCTTCCACTGTCAACCTCCTCTCTTCTGCTCCCCCATCATTTCTCTCTCTCCTCTGGTTCATATTGGGGCTCTCTCCCCCTAGAATCCCCCATCTCTTCTGTCTCCTCTTCTCCTTTCCTTCCTGTACCCGACTTCCCTTTTATGGTCAAGGGTGATCCCCAGTGGCCATCTGTTTAGCCATCCCAGGCACCTGCTGTAATTACAGTGAGCTCCCAGCCACAATTACAGCATGTTCTCAAAGGCCTGCAGAAGTTTTATTTCCTTTCAGACTGTCATAAATATAAAGGGAAGGGTAAGAACCTTTATGTATGCAGTAACATAAAATCCCTCCTGGCCAGAGGTACAGAACCCCTTTACCTGTAAGGGGGTAAGAAGCTCAAATAACCTGGTTGGCACCTGACCAAAAGGACCAATAAGGAAAGAAGATACTTTCAAATCTGGGGGGGCAGGGAGAAGAGGTTTTGTTTGTGCTCTGTTTGTTTGTTCCCCTCTCTGGATGGAGAGAGAGACCAAGCAGGTAAAACCTCTCCTGAAAACATACCTGAAATGATACATCTAAAATTACAGAAATTGTAAGTAAAGGCAAGGAAATGCATTAGATTATCTTTTGTTTTAGCTTGTGAATTTTCCCTATGCTACGAGGGAGTTTTATTCCTGTTTTTTGTAACTTTGAAGCTGAGCCTAGAGGGGAATCCTCTGTGTTTAAATCTTTTTATCACCCTGTAAAGTTACCTTCCATCCTGATTTTGCAGGTGTGATTCTTTTACTTTTTCTTTAAATAAAGTTCTCCCTTTAAGAACCTGTTTGATTTTCAGTGTCCTAGAGACAAAGGGTCTGGTCGGTACTCACATTATTCTCAAGCCTCCCCAGGAAAGGGGGTGAAGAGGCTTGGGGGAATATTTTGGGGAAATAGGGACTCCAAATGGCCCTTTTCCTGAATTTTGGTCTAAATCACTTGGTGGTGGCAGCAAGGGACAAGGAAAGGATTTGTGCCTTGGGGAAGTTTTAACCTATGCTGGTAGAAATAAGCTTAGGGGGTCTTTCATGCGGGTCCCCACATCTGTACCCCAGAGTTCAGAGTGGGGAGGGAACCCTGACACAGATCCTCTCATATTGCCTGTCCTGGCAGGAACCAGTGTGATGGATGGGACATCTTCTAGGCAGTTAGGATGAGGCTTTCAGAACCAAACTAATGAGTGTACTACTACAAATAATAAAGATGTCTGTGGTGCAGAAGATCCGGTAAGTAATATAGTAATTCCAGTTCACTCTGCTGCAGCAAACCAATTCAGTATTATTAATGGTATGGTGGCAAGAAGTGCAGGATACACTGGCTTTTTTGAGCCCTGCAGGTCTCCCTTCCAAATTGTGCCCAGTCCTGATCCAGCTTGGCTTATGAGATCCAATGAGATCATAGCCCAAAGCTGCATGGCTATAGTGTATGGCACACTGTTCTGCCAAAAGCAGCAGTGGGAACTGAACCAACTTTTCTCAAATCAATGAGATCTAGCAGCTTATTCTCTGTTTGTGGGGCAACAAGAGTGCAACTGTGTGTTTCTTTGTGTGTGTTTTCTTTTGAAAAGTGTCAATTGAGAGTTTCAAACTCATTTATGTAGCTCTGCACATATTGATAAATTAGTGGTAAATATGGCTTTCGTGATAAACACTCAGAGCAGATCTGCCATGTCACTTTATTATTTATAAAGACTTTGGGGATTCTTTCCAGGCCAGCTGACTCACAACTTTGAAGTCACTGAGCAAAGATTCAACCTCTTCTTCACTCAATAGATGCTTTCAGCTGCAAATCCTACTTGTACATTCAGGGCTAAAATCTTGTCTATTGAAAGAGCTGTAGCTTCAAAATGTAGCAGAGCTGTGTTAACGCTTCATTTCCTGCAGTGAATCATTTTGCCTATGAAAGTGTAAGAGCTGGGGACATTAAAAAAACAAAACAAGAAAACAACCCTCCGTGCTGTGGAATGGATTCTTTTCTTTCTCTAGATGACTTTATCCCATCATAGCAGTAAAATGCAGTGATATGGAATAATTATGCGTTTTAAGCCTTTCCAATTGATATACTGTTGGGTAACTATATGCACTGAATGCTTCAGAGTGACTTTGGAGAGCAAAACACAAGGACATTATGAATAAAAGAAGCACTCACTTAGACTATGGGGTATATTAACCACTTTTACATCATTAGTCTCTATTCAAGATTAAAGTAGGTATATTGACAGAAAAGTGATTGTAAAAATGTCATTGTGGGGCTGCATAATTTGTCGTCTCCCAATAGCTTCTATTATCAAATTTGCTCAGTTTCAAGTCCAAGGGTGATTGTTCTAGATGCCTGAAAATTTAACCCAGGATCAGAAAATTAAACTCTGCTCTTTCTACTTTTAGCATCACTGCTGGGAGAAAGGGTGCTTTAACTGGAAACTGACTGACATCTGGGTTGGTGATATGAGAGGCAGAATGGAATCCAGTCAGTTTCCTCTACTGTCTTTTCAGTGTTAGCAATATTAAAAATTTGATTTAGTCAGCAAAGTAAACTGGAGGACATCAAAGTGGCAGATATGTTGAGTTAAAAGGTGCCATTTTTTCAAGGTGATTTTTTCTTAAAGTGGACACTCTCTTTAACTCAAGCCATTGGACTCCCTGTGAATGGCTATAAACTGCGAAAAAGAGATGGGAGAGACTGTTCTACCATAGATCAAGGATGTGCCTAATATGTTGTTTTTGCCTGTTTTCTTCTATGTTTTCATCTAGTGAGTTTGTAAGTAATATCCATAAATCAATGGAGGTAACAAAAAGTACAAATACAAGTCAAATGGTAAATTCATAAGTAGAAATTTGAGAATAAGTTATTAAAGATTTTGGATATGTCAAATATATTTAATGCATATAATATTTTTCACATTTTTATTAGTCTGTTATTGCGGAATTAACCACTACTTCCAAAACAGAGCTATGTAACTGCTAAAATAGGTAGCAGATAGGGTCATCTCCTTGTACAGCTAAAAGTTTGGTATTTTGATGTTCACAATTGTTTTAAAGGTACGTCTGTGGCTTTGTATTTCTTTTTCTTTGTATCATGAAAACAATAAAAGAAATGCCTGAAAAAATATGTTCGCCAATCTAGAGGCAATAAATATAATGATGTGGAAAGTCTTTGGATGAAGATGGTGGCAAAGAACATTGGAGGACTCATGGTGGGAGAAATAATCAAATCAGGAAAATGTTGTGGCTGAGCTCCTCTTAGAATATAACATTAAAATCCTATAAAATGGTAACAGTGTGGGGGATTTTTACCTGCCCAGATATGTTGGCTATAGAGCTGCTTTTAAGAAAAAGCTTGATGCAGGAATTGTTGGGTGAAGTTCTTTGCAAAAGAGAAGATTGTTAGGATCTCATCTAGTCTCAAAATCTATGGAAAAAAACCTGTTTCTGAAGCTTTGTTTGCAAGATTCCATACCTTGACCCTATAAATAGCAACGAGACTAAGGGCTTGCTACACTTACCGAGGATCGATGCTGCGGCGGTCGATTTAGCTGGTCTAGTGAAGACCCGCTAAATTGATCGCCGATTGCTCTCCCGTTGACTCCTGTACTGCATCTGATCGAGAAGAGTGAGGGGAGTCGACGGGAGAGCGTTTCCCATCGACGTAGTGTGGACCCCGTGGTAAGTAGATCTAAGCTACGTCGATTTGAGTTACGCTATTCATGTAACTCAAATTGCGTAGCTTAGATCGACTTTTCCCTTTAGTCGAGACAAGGCCTAATCCTCATTCCAAGAGCAAAGCCTGACAAAATGGCCTCTGTGCACAAACTTCCGCTCGGGTTGCAGGGAAAAAGAATGTCCTCTCGCCTGAAGAGCTGGTTGTAGAACATCTGAACAACCCCCACACAGCTGCTAGTATAGTGTCAGGTCTGCTGTATTATCTGTAGTCCACTCTGTGGCAGCTACATGTGTTTTAGCCAGTGGATTCCTATAATTTCAGAACCCCCGGTCATTTCTCCAGCTCTGCTTCTGTGCTGTCCAGTCTCACTTGATCCTCTAACACTTTTCTCTGCTGTTGTGGAGCACAGGGATGGGTAGGCCCCATACAAATATTCTCCATGGCCATGCTCCATCCTCTCATCAGAACCTTGCTAATTCTGCTAACTATGAGGCCTTCTGTGGCCCTTTTTGTAAATTGGAAGATTTAGTCTGATGTGCTGCAGTCTACTTTTGGCTAAGGATGAGGGAGTAATTCATTTTTCATGCCCATCTTTGGCCTGTCAGCAGTGATTGTTAACAAGGATACTCCAGAGTGCCAATTTTGGAGGTGGCAATCCCTCTACTAGTAAAGGGATTGGTCATGCCCCATAGGCATTTGAGATCTGGTGGAGAAACATTATTCACCTATTTTTAATGCTGCATGGAGCTAGATGCAATGTTACTGCTGTTCCTACATAAATGTATTGTACAGGTCATGCCTTATAATTTAAGGCATAGAATCCATGAAAGAGCTAGACTTGGCCTCAGCCATTAATTGTTGTTGTTAACAGCACATAGATAAAGATGCTAGATAGACAATAAAAACCTCTCCGGTGCAAAAGGCTGCTGTATTTTAAGACAGTTTTTCTTTATTCATTTGAGTGTGTGTGTGTGGCGGGCTTTGTACCTTGTCTACCCCTTAAGTCAGGGGGGCGGGAGGTAACCCCGCCTCTCTACGCCTATGTCTGCCCCCTCCCCCGGTAGTCAGCACAGTGTGGCCCAATGGCCAGGGTCCATCTATTGCCTCTTCCCGAGTGAAGTAATGCGGCCTAGCGGCCGGAGTCCATTCAATGTGCCCTTAGGGCAGTGCGGCCCAACGACCAGAGTCTGCCTAATTCTCCTCCCCTAGTGGGCTAGCACGGCCTAGTGGCCATCGTCAATACAGCTACCTCTGGAGGCAAAACAGGGGGCCTAGTGGCTGGGGGCTATCACAAGGGGGTGGCGACCCCCAGTAGGGAGGCCCAGACCCACCCAACTCCACCGGGCCCTGACCTAGGGCCCTGACAGTGGTGGAGTGGTCTGCCAAGGGGTCAGCGGGGAATCCTACCGAAACACGCTGACCTCACAAGGGTGGGAGGTATCACTCCCTCACCTTCCCTGGGTCACTGCCTACCGGCTCTCCTGCAGCAGTAGTCCATATGGTATCAGGGTCTCCAGGCTCCTCAGCACCAGACGCTCCCTGGGGTTCCGGTAGCGGCAGGCCTCTGGTCCAGGTTTCTGGCTCTTCAGCTCTCCTAGGTAAGGGCTGTAACAGTTCCTGGGCTGGAGCCCCTGCTGAGTCTCCTTTCTCCTCGGCAGTCAGCCCTGACTGAGCAGCTCTGCAGGCTTTTATACCTGACTTCCAGGTGGAGCATGCCCAGCAGAGCCTCCGGGGTGGGGCTTCCTCTGCTAGAAGAGAAGGTTTAAACCCCTCCGTATCGGTGCGGGGCTGTTCCGCCCCGTCACAGTGTGTGCTTTTTAAAATTGCTTTTTGTGGATATGCAGGGCTAATTACTCAGAGTAGTTGCAGAGGTGCAAATTGGGGCAGAATTTTGTTTTGCTTCTTTTTTTGTTTCACTTGTTTGCATTTAGCAATGGAAATCTTACAACTTATGGTGGGTTGCTGTATTTATTACATTCATCAACTTACCAACCATCACAATAACCCAATAATTGAGAGAAGTAATATTATCCTCATTCTATAAAAGGGGGAAATTGAGATACATGGAACCTAGATTTTGGATGTGGCTGAGTTTTGCTTGCTCTATGGCTAAAAGTTGCATAAGGGAAAAGCCAGCACTGATATGGCACATAGGAGTTAAACTATTTGCCCAAAGTCTCTGAGGGAAATGGCATCATAGGCAGGATTTGAAGGCAGGATTTCCTGGCTTCCAGTTCTGTGGTGAGACAGCTAAACTACACTGTCTGTTCCTGGGTATATACTGGAGCTGGATGGATTCATCTATTGTTTGTAATATACACTATCTGAAAAATAACATGTTGGGCCTGCTTTTTGCTCCAGCTTCAATCAAAAGTCCTGTTGACTTCAGGATCATGGCTTTAGTAGATTTTATACTTGCTTTTCCTAAATTGGCTTTGTAATTATGTTTGTAATATTTTTCTTTTTTCTGAAATTCTCTGATACATGATATGCTTTTCCCATCTGTCTCTGTCCAAATTAAAATTGTTTGTGAGGTTAGTTTTAGTTCTTTTATTGCATCAATATACTGAGCAGCCTGTCAGTGCTTCCATTCTAAACCCAGTTGTATAGGGCTTTATAACGCAGCTGTGCGATATTAGTCTGAGCTGAAACTTGGCTTTAAATGACTCAGACTCAAGCCCCCCCCCATCTTTTTTTTAATACAGATAAGTAAAATAAATTGGTATGGGATGCATTTTGAAGTTAGAGGATCAAATGTTTAGACATGGAATGGTTCTGGAGGTTGGTTTTTGCCCCTCTTACTTAGAGGGAGGCTGTATCATTAGTACAGTTAGCAAGTATTGGTAACTAGTACATAGAAGATAATCACTTCTAACTTATGAGCCTGATTCTTCTCTCAGTTTTATACTGGCGTAATTCCATTAACTTCAATGGGGTTACTCCTGATTTACATTGGCATGAGTGGGAAGAGATTCAGGTCCTGTATGTATATGGCTCTCTTCTAATTTACTCCAATTTTTTCACCACTGTAACCTATATACATACAGAGATATCAGACTACCACAACTTTTATGGCCTCTTGTGTACACATGTATTGTATTGATAGGTAAGATACGGGTCAAATTATGGTTAAGGCACTGGCTGCATTGGTGAGCAAGTGTGGATGTGCAATTCCTGGAGACATTGGACTGATTCTGCTCCTATTTACACCTAACTCCATTGATTTCATTGGAGCTACTCCTGATTTACATTACTGTGGGAGGAGACTTGGACCCATGATCTCTCTCTCTCACACACACAATCTAGATATATAAAATATTATTTTAAAATAATTAAATCCTCTTAGGGTCACATCTAACTAACCCTGATTCAGATGACACATGTTTAGTCTTGAGAAAAGAAGACTGAGGGGGACCTGATAAGAGTCATCAAACATGTTAAGCGTTGTCATAAAGAGGACTGGGACCAGTTGTTCTCCACGTCAACTGAAGGCAGGACAAGTAATGGGCTTTATGCAGCAAGGGATATTTAGGTTAGATATTAGGAAGAACTTTCTAACCATAAGGGTAGTTAAGCTCTGGAATACGCTTCCAAGGGAGGTTTTGGAATCCCCATCCTTGGAGGTTTTTAAGAACAGGTTGGACAAACACCTGTCAGGGATGATCTAGGTTTACTTGGTCCTGCATCAACGCAAGGGGCTGGACTTCATGACTTCTTGAGGTCCCTTCCAGCCCTACATCTCTATGATTCTATATGCCTGTTCCCATAGTCCTGCGTGGAACTAGGCATGTGAAAAAGAGTAATCATCACATTAGTAAGGGTTTGTAGACTAAGTCCTTACTTATTATTTTGAAAGACTGGCTATTAGGGATACTTAGAAACTCATTGTTTAATGTTTTCCAATACAAATGTTAGCTCCGTACTGGATTAATACACCATGGTTGGATATGATACACTCTAATAGCTCTGAAAGACCTGCTAGCAAATATAGTCTCTGACATCTTTTAAAGTCCTGACTAGCCCAATATATTGAAGCAGCAAATGTCTGAGATCCATTTAGTGACCTCTCTGAAAAATAAGTTGACAGAATCCATCATGACTAAATGTGTCTAAGATGAGTGATCTGTGATGTGCTGAGCTGGGGAGAGCCTTGGTGCATTTGTTCAGATCAAGAATCATCTTTCACTAAGACCTGGATTGAAGTGAAAGTGACTAGAAATTTTTGTTTGGCTGTCATGGCAGGCACTCATCTCTGGAATGCTCCCTGGCAGCCCAATGTGGAACCACGGTTACCTCTCTGCTTCAGTTTCCCCTAGTGGGCTTTCAATAGGTTCAATGAGGCTGGCGGACAGAGCCCATTCAAGGGTCTAGTTTATTTAATTGACCACCAAATGTGGTAAACAAACAAGCTTTCTCCAACAAGCTTTCTCCTTCTTTGATAAGTCCCCAGGCTTTAGAAGGCCCAGGTATTCCTTAACTAATTAACTACCACCCAGACATAGGTGCATCTGGATTGGCGTATTCTCCTTAGTGGAGCCTGTCACAGGGAGGGTGAGTACCTGACCCCTCAGAGAGCCAGTCCCTGTGGACAGTAACCATTTGTGTTATTTTTTAGAGAAACCTCATTAAATACTGCCATTAAGTAGGAGAGTTCAAATTAACTCTTCCAAAGTGCATAAAAATAACAAAAGAATGGCATGAACCACGGGTTACCTAAAGCAAGACTGAATTTAACCTTCTGGGCCTCGGTATTGCAGCATGTGGCTAGAGCCAAAGGCAGCCTTTGATATGAACGAGTGCAACCCCACTGAAGTCAATGAGCCTCATTCTCTACTGCCCTGCATCTTGTGGAGGGAATTACACTTGTGTAAAAGGTTTCAAAGTAACAGCCATGTTAGTCTGTATCCACAAAAAGAACAGGAGTACTTGTGGCACCTTAGAGAATAACAAATTTATTTCAGCATAAGCTTTCGTGGGCTACAGCTCACTTCTTCAGATGCATAGAGTGAAACACACAGACAGAAGATATTTATACATACAGAGAACATGAAAAGGTGGAAGTACGCATACCAATTGTAAGAGGCCAATCAATTGAGATGAGCTATCAGTAGCAGCAGAAGAAAAAACTTTGAAGTGATAATCAAGATGACCCATAGAAGGTGTGAGGAGAACTTAACATGGGGGAAAAAAAATTCAATTAGTGTAATGACCTAACCATTCCCAGTCTCTGTTTAGACCTAAGTTAATTGTGTCTAATTTGCATATTATAGGGTTACCATACGTCCGGATTTTCCCGGACATGTCCGGCTTTTTGGGCCTCAAATCCCCGTCCGGGAGGAAATCCCAAAAAGCTGGACATGTCCGGGAAAATAGGGAGGGAGGGCCCGGCGGTGCGGGGCTGGCGGTGCGGGTCTGGGGGCCGGGGCTAGCGGCGCTCGGCCGGGGGCTAGGGGCCGGCGGCGCTCAGGCCGGGGCCGGGGGCGCTCCGGCCAGGGGCCGGCGCCCCAGGGCCCGAGCCGAGCCGGGCGGGAGACGCCGGGGCCAGAGCCTCTTGGCCTGGACCGGCCGGCCGCCAGAAGGAGCCGCTCGGCCAGGGGGGCTGGACTGGGCTGCGCCGCATCCCACCCTAGCCCCAGCCCCAGCGACAGCTTACCTGCTGCCTCCCTGTTTCAGGCTTCCCACGAACATTTGATTCGCGGGAAGCAGGGGAGGGGGAGGAGCAGGGGGCGGAGCGTTCAGGGGAGGGGGCAGAGTTGGGGCGGGGACTTTGGGGAAGGGGCGGGGCTGGGGACGGGGAAGGGGCGGAGTTGGGGCGGGGCCGGGGCCCCGTGGAGTGTCCTTCTTTTTTAATACTAAAATATGGTAACCCTAGCATATTAATTCGAGTTCAGCAGTCTCTCTTTGGAGTCTGTTTTTGAAGGTTTTTTTAATGCAAAACTGACACCTTCAAGTCTGTCACTGAGTGATTAGAGAGGTTGAAGTGTTCTCCCACTGGTTTTTGAATGTTATGATTCCTGATGTCAGATTTGTGTCCATTTATTCTTTTGCGTAGAGACTGCCCAGTTTGGCCAATGTACATGGCAGAGGGGCATTGCTTGCACATGATGGCATATATCACGTTGGTAGATGTGCAGGTGAACGAGCCCCTGATGGTGTGGCTGATGTGGTTAGGTCCTATGATGGTGTCACTTGAATAGATATGTGGACAGAGCTGGCATCGAGCTTTGTTGCAAGGATAGGTTCCTGGGTTAGTGTTTTTGTTGTATGTTGTGCGGTTGCTGGTGAGTATTTGCTTAAGGTTGGGAGGCTGTCTGTAAGCGAGGACTGGTCTGTCTCCCAAGATCTGTGAGAGTGAGGGATCATCTTTCAGGATAGTTTGTAGATCTTTGATGATGCGCTGGAGAGGTTTCAGTTGGGGGCTGAAGGTGGCGGCTAGTGGCGTTCTGTTATTTTCTTTGTTGGGCCTGTCCTGTAGTAGGTGGCTTCTGGGTACTCTTCTGGCTCTGTCAATCTGTTTTTTCACTTCAGCAGGTGGGTATTGTAGTTTTAAGAATGCTTGATAGAGATCTTGTAGGTGTTTATCTCTGTCCGAGGGATTGGAGCAAATGCGGTTGTATCTTAGAGCTTGGCTGTAGACAATGGATCATGTGGTGTGTCCTGGTTGGAAGCTGGAGGCATGTAGGTAAGTATAGCGGTCAGTGGGTTTCCGGTATAGGGTGGTGTTTAGGTGACCATGGTTTATTAGCATGGTAGTGTCTAGGAAATGGACCGCTTGTGTGGATTGGTCTAGGCTGAGGTTGATGGTGGGATGGAAATTGTTAAAATCATGGTGGAATTCATCGAGGGCTTCTTTTCCATGGGTCCAGATGATGAAGATATCATTAATGTAGCACAAGTAGAGTAGGGGCATTAGGGGACGAGAGCTAAGGAAGCGTTGTTCTAAGTCAGCCATAAAAGGAGCGTAAAGTGCTACCAAATCAGAATAGTAACATTTTACACCCGCTTAGCCCAGGGGTAAATGGCTCCACAAGGTTCTAGGAAATGGACAGTTAAGCCCAATGTAACAAATTAACTGCAATGGAATCATACCTAGTAACACCAAGGGCTCAGTTGGGCCCACAATATGTGAGATCACGCAGGGTAATTATGGATAAACGTATATACTAAAATTGCATTCCTTAACGTTCACTCTTTTCTCCAGGCCATTCCTTTATGTTAATATCAGCTTTTTTTTTTTTTTTTTTTTACTTAATCACAAAATAACTCTATAGTATTAAAAAGAGGAATCTTGTATAATGTGTGTATGGGTGAAGACTTCAGGGAGGGAATCCTGGCTCCACTGAAGTCAATGGCATTTTGCTGTTAGCTTCCACTGTGTCAAGATTTCATCCCTCATCTTCACATTTCTTATGGCCTCTTGTGTAAACATAGATAATGGCCTAACTAAAACTTTAAGCCAGTGTCTGCAAGTCGGAGCAGGCTGGAGATGCGTTGCTCTAGTAGGAATTCCTGGAGATATCAGGCCTGATTTACACCAGTGTGGGAGGAGAATCCAGCCTGCTGTCTTCCGGAGACAGCTGGGGAGAGAGCAGGCCAAAGTAGCCTGTGAAACACCCTTTAAAAGAATGCAGCAGGAATTCTACCAGTTTTGGCTCTGGACCAGTGCTGCAGAGTAGTGTGAATGCATTAGCAGGGTCATGGCTCTGCCTGCACCTCTTCCTACCCACTATGAGAAGGCTCACAGAGGGAATGTATCAACTGGAATTATAACTAGCCTCTGTGCTTCTTGTGTGCTCTCCCCTTCCACCTCACTCCCATTGTGTATTTGTGCAGGGCTAGTCATAAATATGTATTTATTGTATATGCTGTTTCTTATTAAAGCAGAAGTAATGTTTTGTTCGCAGCCATCAGGGTCAGTTGCATGCATATATCTTTTCCTAGCAGCTATAGCAGAAGGAAAAACTCCCCAAAGTGCTTTTGACTTTTCAGGGTATTTAAGCTTAAAAAATTGACCTGGCAGAAGTCCAATCTGGAAGATTTTAATCTGAAAATAACAGCATATTAAATATCTATTGTCACTGCTCACATATTTGTTTATTGTTAGTTTGAGTATATCATGTGTTGAGTTTTTTTGGGTGGGGTATTTAAATTACCCAGAGGTACATTGGAATGATTACAAAAACATGCTTAATTCTTTGACTTCAGTGAAGTTATTCTGGATTTACATTGGTTTAACTAACAGCAAAATTTGTGCCATTGTTGGATTACAGATAAGCGTGATTATATTGTCAAAATGGGTAAATTTGTTTAAGCTCCAAATCTTGATAATACCCCTTAGCAGTAACACACAGAGATTTTTCACTTTTTTGTTTAAATAACAAACTAAAAATGTGTCTGGACTATAACCATGAGCTTGAATCTGATTTCATTTACACAGTCCTCCATTGCGTTCCAGCCATCTTAGGTTATTGTGACTCCACTGGTTTCAGTGGAGTTGTATTTGCATAAAACTAGTGTAGTGAATTTAAGAATCAGGTCCTCACTTCAGTGGAATTATTCCTGATTTACGGTGATGTAACAAAGCTCTGAGTGTTACAGATCTTTTGTTCAACATGGAAAGTTATAGGTAGTACTGGCCCTGAACTATGGGGTCCCACATATGGGCTTGTCTCTGACCCATTTCTACTGTATCCTGGATTAAACATCTTGTGGTTGAATAAAAAAAAATCCCTTTACTTAGGACTTTACAATGATAAATCATGTGCAGGAGAAAAGTGAAAATTATCTTTGCATGTGCTCAGGTGGTTAGAAACATGGGGATGAAGGAAAGCCCCTATTTGTAAGCCTGTGAAGGAAAAACAATAGACTTTCAGCAAATGCCTACATTTTCCCATGTGTTTTATATTCATAAGAGCAGCATCTTGACACATATTAGTATAATCATGTGAATGAAGACCTGACTGTGGCAGTTCTTAAAGCAGGAGGCAGAGATGCACAAGAGTGCCATAGTGCTATGTGTTTAATTCAGCTAGGGAGGGGAAAAAAACCAAAACAAAATAAACAAACCCACCACAACATCCCTGGAGTTATTAATGGATAACTTTCAAATGAGAATGGTGATGAAGATTATAAATCTTAATTCCAGTAAGCACTAAGCTTAAAATAAATAGTTTGTGTTTTTGTTGAAAGTCTCAGAAGGCCCCTGCAGCTAGCATATAAATGTTTTACCACTGTTAACATTTTATTTTGAATTACAACAAATTCAACTGCTTTGACCAAAACAACTCCTACAAGTGAATACACTGACTCAGTGGGTGTAGTACACTAAAATGGATATCTTCTTGTATTTAAGTACATTTTAATACAGTCTGTTTGCATATGGTGCATACCGGTGCCAAGAAAAGCAAAGTTGCACATGCCTTATCTTGCTTTCTTACTCCGTGTTTTTTCTGTCTTGAAAGCTGACATATTTTTATCATTATTATCCCTGTAGTTCCCAGATATTTCAGATAAAAGGCTCTAACTTGATCTTTTGGAACTTGTGCAGGTCTATATCTTAGCTTTGGCTTCTTGGGGTGAAGTTTGTGTCCTTCCACAACCTAAACTGCACATATGTTGGAAACCAGTTTAAATGTGTTGATATTTTAACACTGATTTCAGATGGACCTCGGTGGTGTTAGTGGAATAGAGGTGGCTCATGGGTTCATTATTGGGATACAAAAGTCTTCACATCTACGTACTTTGTATCTAATTCAGGTCCATAATGACCACAGGTCATTATGCTCTGATGACTGTTGGAGGGCCTTGTTAAATGAATTTGCTCTCAATGCAGATACGAGTGGAGGAGTGTCCCCTCACCGAAACCTACATCAGTTAGCAGTCTCAGCAGGGCTAAATGGGAATGATCCATGGAGATTGCCTCTCCTGAAGGGGCAGAAGCACATCAGTGGGGCAGTGAGGGAAAGCTTGTACTACTTTTGTCTGAGCTGTATCTAAGTCATGCATGACTAGAGTACTTGGCAATTAATTTGGCACATTTCATTCTTTAAAAAAAATGAGTCTAAGGTTACATCTACTTTTTATTTAATATGGTCAAGAAGCAAATGCACTTCAGTAATTTAAATGAGTCACCGTTCTGTTATCCGTAAGCATCTTGCTTTATCCCTATGTGTATATTTTCACTCCATAACCACCAGCAAGAACTGTCATCTGAAAAGGGAGAGGTAAGGAAATCAGTGGAGAAAGGAGAAATCTTTTCTTTCCGATACAATACTGCATAAGGAAAAGATCAATAATACTTTGATCATTACATTTTGAAAATGACCTGACACAAGTCGTCAATGGCTCAGCCATGCTAAACATGTGTGGTTCTCACATACACACATGAAGATCAATATTTAAATGCAAGGCAGGTGTGAAAGACAAATTGAACTCTTTATCCTTGAATGCTTTGCTGTTTCTTACCAAACTCACTACATGGGTGTTTCCTAGAGGTTGATGTGTTAATATAGCTTCAGCTGGCTCTGCCACATGAGCTTCAGCTCCACTGTAAAATTCAGGCATGTAATTTTCCACAAATGTAGGTAGTAACTGTGGTGGAAGCTATGATATAGACCTGGCATGCACATTTTTACCCCTGCAAGGGAGAGAGTTAGGAGAAATGATGAGATTGACTATTATAAATTCATTCAGAACCTGCATTTAGGTTTCTGTTGTGTACAGTGATCAGTGTGGGTAACACTCACACATTTGTTCTGTGCCCATGCATGCTTGAATGGTGTTGGGATGTGAAGATAAATGACACCACCGTGCCCCTTTTTTCTCCTCATCTCTTCTTTCTCTTCCATTTTGCTTTTGTTTATTTCCTCTTTTTTTCATTGGTGTTTGGAGCCAGGTTGTCCTTTATATTCAAGATATTTGGGAATTTGATGATGTGTAGTGATGTGTAGTACTCTTGGTGTTAAGGATGCTGGTTATTATTTTTAGTTGTTTAGAAATTAGCACAAACTTTTAGGAATTTTTGAAATCCAAACTCAGATCTGAATTTTGTAAATGCCCCCTAACTCTGTAATAACCTAAACCAAAAAGTCTGGCCAGAAAACACTCACATTTGGGGGGTGGGTATTTCAATAGTAGATCCAGATTCAGTTATCTTTTGTATCTGCTTCTTATTGTGAAATTCCAATAAGGAAGGGGTGTGTGTAATGTTCAAGGATTTAAAAAAAAAATCCCTTCTCCCTGCAATTTCTCAGACACACGCCAGCATGGGGTTCTTTAAACCAATACTCTGGTCTTTACCTGCTCTGCAGACATGCAGGTGGACTGGCAGACTGTTTTGAAGCTGCTGTGGCTTGCGGAAAAAGCTGGTCTTCAAAGGAAAGCCACCGTTTGAGAAAATAAAGCTGGCGTTCTGATGATTGGAGCTGAACACTAAAGTTTTTAAAGATCAGGTCCCATCAGATTTTTTTTTTTTAAATAAAAAAGCTTTTCTTTTTTCTGAAATTCCAGCTTTTACGTTAAAATCATGCTGCTCCCTGACCCACAGCTACTTCAAAGGTATTCTGCCTACAGTGGCTGCACAGTTTGGGCTGACTAAGCTGTTGGATGATACAAATAGCTGTGGGGTTTGACATCTCACAGACTCCTAACATCTCTGGCCAAAAGGCTCTCATTCATTAAAAATGAAATGCAGAGTTAAAAGAAAAATAGGAGAAAATATACAATTTTTTTAAAAAAACTTTAAGCCTTTAATGCTTCTTGAATAATTAAAATGAGAAAATGTTAGTGGTTTTCCAAAAACAAAAACTCACTTAACCCATAGAATAGCCCACTCATTAATATTAATATTTGTTATTTGTATTGTGGTAGCACCTAGAGGCCTCACCCATGACTGGTGCCTCACTTTGCTGTGTGCACTACAGGTAAGAGTCAGTGCCTGCCCCAAAGAGCTTACAATCTAAATAGACAAGAGAGAGAAAATGTAGGGAAAAGGAAATATCCTCATTTCACAGCTGGGGAAAAGAGGCACAGAGAGATTTAGTGACTTGCCTCAGGTCACACTGGAAATATGTGGCAGAGCAGGGCACTGAACCCAGATTTCCTCAGTGGTGATTTAATACCTTAGCCACATCCTTCCTCCTCATGGCCCTGTTTCAGAGCCCACTGAACTCAATGGAATGTTTGGTGTGTTTCTCTAAAAACATGACTATGTTCCATCCTATAACACCTTCCACATGAAGATCTCACAGGCCTTTATAAACAATAATGAATGTAGCCTCTCAAAGTCCCTGTGACATAGGTATGGTAAATACCCTCTTACCTACCTGAGGAGGAAACTGAGAGAGAGAAATTAATTAGCCTTCACATGTGTCAAAAGTTCAGTTGCACACCCCACTTGGCCATTCAGAAGACTACCTTGAGGGGATCCCGTGGATGGATTGTTTATTTTAAAATTCTGCTGTCTAAACACAGCCCGACACTGTCCCTATCTTTGGACCTCTGAGCATGCTGTCTGGGCGCAGATCTTAGCTCTTCCAGAGATCTGAGACCACACAGTCCCATACCCAAGCCCTAGAACCAGTACCGACCCCTCAGATTTTCCCCATTGCTTAAACACACCCTCTCCAAGAACTCCACCCAAATATCATAGAATCATAGAATATCAGGGTTGGAAGGGACCTCAGGAGGTCATCTAGTCCAACCCCTTCTCAAAGCAAGACCAATCCCCAACTAAATCATCCCAGCCCGGGCTTTGTCAAGCCTAACCTTAAAAACCTCTAAGGAAGGAGATTCCACCACCTCCCTAGGTAACCCATTCCAGTGCTTCACCACCCTCCTACTGAAAAAGTTTTTCCTTATATCCAACCTAAACCTCCCCCACTGCAACTTGAGACCATTACTCCTTGTTCTGTCATCTGCTACCACTGAGAACAGTCTAGCTCCATCCTCTTTGGAACCCCCTTTCAGGTAGTTGAAAGCAGCTATCAAATCCCCCCTCATTCTTCTCTTCTGCAGACTAAACAATCCCAGTTCCCTCAGCCTCTCTTCATAAGTCATGGGATCCAGCCCCCCAATCATTTTTGTTGCCCTCCGCTCGACTCTTTCCAATTTTTCCACATCCTTCTTGTAGTGTGGGGCCCAAAACTGGACACAGTACTCCAGATGAGGCCTCACCAATGTCGAATAGAGGGGAATGATCACATCCCTTGATCTGCTGGCAATGCCCCTACTTATACAACCCAAAATGCCGTTAGCCTTCTTGGCAACAAGGGCACACTGTTGACTTATACCCAGCTTCTCATCCACTGTAATGCGTAGGTCCTTTTCTGCAGAACTGCTGCCTAGCCACTCGGTCCCTAATCTGTAGCAGTGTATGGGATTCTTCCATCCTAAGTGCAGGACTCTGCACTTGTCCTTGTTGAACCTGATCAGATTTCTTTTGGCCCAATCCTCTAATTTGTCTAGGTCCCTCTGTATCCTATCCCTATCCTCCAGCGTATCTACCATTCCTCCCAGTTTAGTGTCATCTGCAAACTTGCTGAAGGTGCAGTCCACGCCATCCTCCCGATCATTAATGAAGATATTGAACAAAACCAGCCCCAGGACCAACCCTTGGGGCACGCTGCTTGATACCGGTTGCCAACTAGACATGGAGCCATTGATCACTACCCGTTGAGCCCGATGATCTAGCCAGCTTTCTATCCACCTTATAATCCATTCATCCAGCCCATACTTCTTTAACTTGCTGGCAAGAATACTGTGGCTATATATTTGCGGTTTACCTCTTCCAGAGGGCATGTGGTAGGTGTAAAGCATGAAGTGCACAGATACTTTGCATAGGATTCTGACACATTGCTCTTTTTAATAGCACAAGAAGTTCTCATATCTGTATAAAAATAAGAAGACCTACATGCCCTTCCCTGGCTCAGTTTCCTCACCACTCCTGAGCATTCTTCGGGCTGAAACCCTTCTGTCGCAGTGCCAGGCTTGGGATCTGAAACATAAAGCCTTTCCCCCATAGCTTGCCTTCTCTGATCTTCGTTGGTCTGTCTCCTGACCAAAACCTCCTGTCTGGCTCCCTGAACTTTCCCCCGAGAGGCTTTTTTTAAAGGCTAGCATTACACCTTGGTGTCTTTGATCTGCTGTTTGGTAACATTCCAGTCTTCAACCTCCGAGCCCCAACTGGCCCATTGTCCCAAGGTGCTTCACCCTGAATAGGCACTTGCTGAGTTTCAATGACCCACTATTGCCCTTGGTCCAGAGGTGAAAGTAAGCCGGTCCGGTCCGGCGTACTGGACTGGACCAGCTTCCCTGGCAGTGATTTAAAGGGCCCAGAGTTCCAGCTGCTACGGGGAGCCCCGGGCCCTTTAAATCACTGTTGGAGCTCTGGCAGCCGGGCTTGGGCGGGGATTTAAAGGGCCTGATGCTCCAGCCACTGCGGAGAGCCCTGGGCCCTTTAAAACCCCGCCCGAGCCCGACTGCCGGAGCCCCGGGGCAGCGGTGGCCGGGCTCCGGCTGCACTTTAAAGGGCCCGGGGATCCCCTCAGCGGCCGGAGCCCTGGGCCCTTTAAATCACTGCCAGAGCCCTGCCGCCCCAGGGTAGCGGCAGCAGGGCTCCCACGGTGATTTAAAGGGCCTGGAGCTCTGTGGCTGCCAGAGTCCTGGGCCCTTTAATTCGCCCCTGAGCCCTGGGGCTCCCAGGCGTCTCTGCAGCTGGTAGCTCCAGGGTGATTTAAAGGCCTTGGGGTTCCCAGCCACAGCTGGAGCCCCAGGGCCTTTAAATCTTGAAAGGCCCCACCTCTTCCGGTTGAGGCCACACCCCCGCTCAGGACTCCAGCGTACCGGTAAGTCCTTTAAGTTACTTTCACCCTTGCCTTGGTCTAGCAGTGAAGTATCCCAGCCCTGCTAGCCTATGGTGAACTCCACATTTACATAGAGGTATTTCATGATACAGCAGTTTTCATAATAACAACTTCATAGTATCAACCGGAATTCATAAGTTGCCCAGGGAAATCCCCCAATTAATTGCTCCGTGTCATCCCCAAGCCTGATATCCCTCCCAAGTAGGAATTACGGGACGAGTGTAGTTTTATATCTGCAGAACTCCATTAACTTGAGCAGCACTTTCCACCACTGCCAGTGAGAGCTGAATCAGCTTTGGAACCCACTCCTTTACTAAAGGGGCAGATATGTGAGAGATTGTGGGCCTGGTTCCCAGCTGCCTTGCACGTACACATGTGCAACGCGGGTGTAAAATGCTACCACTGCTCGAAGTGAGTAGAGAATTCTGCTTTGGCAGAGCTCTACACTCACTCTGCATAGGTGTAAAGCCTTCCAGAGCCTTGTAAGTGATCACTTTGTGTTTTAGCCTGACTTATTTTATAACATTTTCGTACCATAATTTCTTTGTTTATCTGTCTATTATGTTTACACCCCCACCCCTTTATTTGGTGTCAGTTTCACAGGAAACAATTTATTTAATCCCAAATAGCAAGATTTAATACAGTTGCTTCAGCTTGTTACAGTTTCATTGTGTTGGTTCTAAGTTCAGTGGAGCTGGGGATTTTTTTAAAAGCAGTTTTCGTTTTGGTTAAGGGTCTTTGAATACATAATGGTAACCATTTGACTGACAGCTCCATGGACTAAAAATGCTGTTCATTTTATCCTCTTGTAATAAACCATTTATTGTAACAGTGATGCCATTTATTTCAGCAGTGCAAAACTAACCCCTTGTATCAGTATGAAAGTAACCACCTGGAGCACTAACAATAATTTACATACCCCTGGGACAACATTCTGCTCTTGATTACACAGCTGTAAATCCAGGGATATCTCCAAGTACATTCTGAATAATTCTGTTGGCTTCAGTGGAGTTACTCTAGGTTTACACTGGTGTAATGAAGAGAAAAATGTAACTGATCTAACTAATTCAGCAATAGAGCACGAGAAGTAAATCTAAACTTTGTTGCTGGTCTAATAAATTAGCTGCTAATCCTCATAATTAAACTACAAACTAGTTCATTTGATGCAAGCAGTATAACTAGATTGGTTCTAATATAAGCTTGGTAGTTACCAAATTTGAGAGACTGATTGGGAGTATTATTGCTGTGACAACAATAGTTAATTCAAATAACGATAGAGTTTTAATAGACAAGGTTGTCTGACCGAATTAGCAAAAGCAGATTTGCAGAATAATTGTATGCCATTAATTCCTCTTTCTCTCCCCGCCCCGTCCCCCACCCCTACAATTGCAACCATCAATCTGTTCCAGTGCATTATGCCCTGGGAGTTTTTAAAGTTACCAGTGCAGAAGTTGAACATTTATCATTAGTAGGAAAAGACATCCATGGAATATTTGAGCAAGAACTAGGGGTCATCAAATGAAATTAATAGGCAGCAGGTTTAAAACAAATAAAAGGAAGTTCTTCTTCACGCAGCGCACAGTCAACTTGTGGAACTCCTTACCTGAGGAGGTTGTGAAGGCTAGGACTATAACAGAGTTTAAAAGAGAACTGGATAAATTCATGGTGGTTAAGTCCATTAATGGCTATTAGCCAGGACGGGTAAGGAATGGTGTCCCTAGCCTCTGTCTGTCAGAGGGTGGAGATGGATGGCAGGAGAGAGATCACTTGATCATTGCCTGTTAGGTTCACTCCCTCTGGGGCACCTGGCATTGGCCACTGTCAGTAGACAGGATACTGGGCTAGATGGACCTTTGGTCTGACCCGGTACGGCCTTTCTTATGTTCTTATGTTAATATGGTAGACGAAACGCAGTATCTTCAAAACAAACAAATCATCAAGCCAACAAAGCCATAGACCTGAAGATGCGCATTGTGGAACAAAGGGAGGAAATGCATTCATCTGAGAGTTACAAAATACTTCACTACATTGGAAGGACAGCCTCTGACACCAGTGGTTTGATAAGCATAAGCCTCCTGTGCCATTCTACCTGCTTCTAGTTTTCTTGAGGAATTAACTTGCTATCGAGTCTAGAGCTTTGGAAGGGAAAACTACTGTTCCCACAAAGCAGGTCTTATGTAATTGTTCTGTTCTCCATTTACTTCTCCTTAACTTGATCTGTTGTCACATTTCTCTTTTTAAAATAATGTTTCAAGCTTTCTGATAAATGTTTACATGCATTTCTTATCACTTCTGTGTTGAATACTAGTACTTTTGTATTTACATGAGCCACTTCACAAGTCACACACTAATATTTTACCCACGCTCACTCTCTCTCTCTCTCTCTCTCTTTTGAGTGCTGCAGTGTTAAAGGTTTGCAGCAAATATCTGCATGACGTGGTTTAATGCGGTAGTTAGCACAGTGCAACTTTTTTTGGGTGCACATTCCAGAGCAGCATGGATTTGCTTCCAGCTTCAGTACCAGGAAGCAGAGAATTGTTGTAATACATACATTCTAATTACCAAACCAAACACCTGGATGTAGATGACTAGAATTTTGGGGAAGTTTGGCTTTCCAGAAGGGCAATCAAACTTTGCCTGTGGCTCCTGTCTCTATAATGGGACAAACCAACATCTTGTACAGTAACATCTGTAAACATTGGGAAAGTTTGGGTATGGATCTAAATTTAGCAGTTTGGGGTCCACCTCTGATTTTAATTTTACATTCTGCAGAGTCCTGATTGGGCCCAAACGTTAACTTGCTAACCTCTCAAGGACTTTACTATGGTGATGAGCGTGTTCTAAAAGCCTATATAGAGCAGAATAGAAACGAGTTATATAGATTCATCAATGCTCATTTTCTTGTTCCTGGGCTTCCTGACTTGTCCTGCAGCATGTGAAATGAGTAATAATCCCCTGCTGCTGTGACCACCATGATCTCTACACTTCACTCACATATAGATTTTATTTTTTAAACCATGTAACTAAACGTAGGGGTTGGGTAATTGGGACAATCAGCTCTGCAGATCTCCTAGGCCCCACAGGGCTGAAACAAAGCTTCTGCGTTGCTCCTAAATGAAGGTTTTACAGTGCTCTACAGAAGCAGGGCTGTCTGCCAGGTACCAATAAACTGTTGCTCTCAGGCATGCTTTGTGTCGCACCCTTGCAGTTGCCTCTCTGTTCAAAAGGTCAAGCTCTGCTCAGTTGTGTATTGTGTCCATCATAGTGTTTTCACACCATGTAATGTGTTTCTACTGTCACCTTCTCTGTGTCTCCTGGTTCCCACTCTGTGATGAATGCTGACCCATTGCTCCAGCTATTTGGCCATGTCTGCCCCTACCTCCTATCCTGCTATTGCACATCTGTCTGATCCATGTAATTCAGAGCTATTTCTATGTGACATGGTGTGCTCAGCAATGTTTCCCTCCTCTCACCAACTGTTTCTCCTTTGAGCTGTGTGTTGCTTGGCTTTTATGAAGGTACCCTAATTACCCCTTCTGGGATCTATATGGGCCTGACATACTCCCCGGGACTCCCTGCTGTGCTGCGTGAACGCACACCTTGAAGCACACTTTTGAAGGGGAATAACACCTTGCCCTTTGGGCCAACACACCTCTATCAAATGTTTAGTACATTGGTTACAATCTGAGGCACAGAGAGGTGTGTGAGCCAGGAGGTCAGGGTATGAATTCAGTTGTGTCCAAACTTCTTCAAAGTTGAGGAGGGCAGGAGTGGGTTTCCGATCCTGTCTTCAGTTCAGGCCCATTTCTAGCAGAGTGCAGTTTTGCGCTGATCCCCAAGGAACTGAGAAAGTAGGGCTTTTTCATTTCCAATTTCTGGGATTCTCCGAGATCTTTTGCAAATAGATTTACACTCTACGCGCGCTAGGCTGATCTTTAGGAGTTTTCTGACTCTATCTGGAACATTTTCTGCAGCTTTTCTTGATTAAGTAATAAATGGTGCATCCTGGCCAGGTCCCTGCCTACCAGCATCGAAACGAATACATCTTGGCTATAGAATGAAATGTGTTTTTATCTTATGTTTAGTGATTGGCTAACACTAACTATTGTACTTAAGGTGCAGAGCCCAATTCCAATTAGTCTTTATGGTCCCTATATTTTGAAGGCATAAAATTAGGCATAATGGTTAAAGTCAAACAGTTTCTCAGGATATTGTAAATACCATCTTCTAAAAACTAGATGTTTTTGTAAAACTTCCATTCTGCTTTTGTGATGTGGGAGCTGGTGGCCTTTCTACAACCTTGTACCTTGATCCTGCAAGGGCTTAGGCACTTGCTTAACTTTATGCACTGTAAGTAGGCCCATTGAAGTTAATGGGGCTACTCATAGCGTGTAAAGGTAAACACATAAGTGTATGCAGGATCAGGGCCTTGGTTGCTGCTTCTGCCTCACAAACTTAGAATTTAGCAAGATTCGAAGAGGGATTAGACGTGTATATGGATAACATGAATTTGTACAGCACCTAAGGCATTGGGGTCCATGACTGGGGCTCCCAGATGCTACTTCAATACAAATAAATAAGACTAAAAATACCCAGAGTTGTTATAGTCATTTCTTAAAAAGAAGGGATATAAAACCTTGTGTTTCAGGTTTTAAACCAATCTTTATTAGAGATTAGGATGAGACCGATGACCAGCTGATTTAATGATCTAGTGAAACCTTCAGTTTCTGCTGCCCTAGTCATACCAGAGGCGGCCCTGGCTGCAGCCTCAATTGCCCCGGGATGCTCCATTTGCTCCCCAAAAGGTTCTGTCACTACAGAGGATCAGGGGAGCAGGGGAGGAGTATGGTAGCGGACCCAGGCCTACCCACTCTACCGGGTCTCAACCAGGCCTTAGAGGTTTATCAAAGCATCCAACCCAGTTATTGAGCTACCCCAAATTGTTTTCCCCTGGGTCACTTCCTACCAGTCTAGAACTCCTTCGTTTGGGATGTGGTCATTGTCTTATGGACTCTCCTTGGTCTCTTAATGTCCTGTTCAATCAACCTCCTGTTGGGTTTTCAACTCCCAAAGGGAGTGGGGATGGAGGTGGATCCAAGTCCCTGCTGCTAGAGCAATCTTCACCATGCTGTTGCCACTCCTGTCACAGTGCTCAGCGTCAGTCTTGCTTCCTGGTGTCACATACAACTTATTCTCTGCCCCCACCCTCTTCCTGCCACCAAATATAAAATTGACTGGGTATTTTAAAAGACAGTTTCCACCTACTGTGCTTGTAGCTAAAATGTGCTGGATAAATGTGGGGTCAAGCAGTGCTGCTGGCATATTCCAAAGAGAAGTTGACCTTTAGTTCATGCCAGTGAATGAGAGGGTGTGGATGGTCAGCCAAGAAACTCCCAGGATAAGGAGAAAATGTGGGGAGTGAATGGCACTGAGCTGCAGCATCTCTCGATGCCCACGGATGGTGACGTCTAGGTACAAGGTCTCTGTGGTCTCTGGACTGGAGGATGGGGGGGACCCATCCATTGTCTCTACTATGTCTGGAACAGGCTTGGGTCTTAGGGGAATCTGCAGGATCTGGGCCACATCCAGGTCAATAAAGTTATTCACTGCACCCAGGGCCATCCCTAGGAGCATGCGGGGCCCAGGACATAGGCGCTGAGTTTCTAATCTGCCGGGGGGTGCTCCCTCCTGGTTCCTCCCAGGCCCTGCCCCACTCCACCCCTTTCCCCAAGGCCGCACCACTGCCCTGCTTCTTCCCACCCCCACCCCGCCTCTTCCCCACCCAGTTCCGCCCTTCCCCAGAGCATACTGCGCCCTTGCTCCTCTCCCCTCCCCCCAGCGCCTCCTGATGCCGCGGACGAAACATCTGATCCACTGTAGACGCTGAGAGGGAGGGGAGGCGATGATCAGTGCATGCCACCGGCGGGCAGGAGGCACTGGGGGGAGGTTCTGGTAGGGGAGCTCCTCCTCACCCTCCCCGCCGGCCTGCCGCTCGCCTCCCTGTTCGCCTCCTCACCCTGCTTGCCCTCCTGCCCGCCTCACCTCCCCACCCGCCTCCTGCGGGGTCCCCCAGAGTGCGGGGCCTGGGGTGGTTGCCCCGATTCGCTGTACCCTAGGGACGGCTCTGACTGCACCCGAGGGCATGAGGTCATGCTGTGGAGGGATTGGAAAGGAGCACTCTGGGACATGTAGCTCAGCCGGTACTTGCAAATGCAGTATTGATCGATGGCATTCAGCATGCTTTCCATATAGGACAATGGCTCGAGACTCAGGGGAACATTTTGTCAAGGTGGTCCGGCCAGCCCTCTTTACCAGGCCGGGCTAGCTTGTTTTCCCGAGTCTTTGATCTGGGTTCCTCGTGGGAAAATCAGATATAGTGTGATCTGGTTTGCCACAGTAGAAGCGCAGGTTGAAACGTTGCTGATGCTCCGTTTCCTTGGGGTAAGGGGTTATTGGCCCAGGTTGACCTGCATTGGCTCGACTTGCAGAGTGGGACCTCATAACGGTGGGTGCAGCTCCAATGCCACTTTTCTTTCTTCCTGCCCTTCACACAGCCGATTGTCAATCTGGATGACGACAGCGATACAGGCGCCCAGATCCGTTGGGGTCTCACCTCTGGCCAACTCATCCTTGATCTCATCCCGCAGGCCCCATTGGAACTGGAACAGCTGAGCAGCCTCATTCCACTCCATGTCTGATGCGAGACGGTGGAAGTGTGCTGCATAGGAGGCAGCTGTGCCCGACTCCTGTCGGAGTTTCTGGAAGGTGGCTTTGGCTAGATAACACTGGATTGCTGGCCTCCTGTACGGGGGAAGCCCAGTCTAATGCCTCCCCCACCAGCAGGCCTACCTGGGCTTGGTTGGACGAGTATGTTTGAGGGTGAAGCAAGAACAAGAGGCGGCACTAGTATATGAAGCCTCAAAATATGGAACGATCCCCACCGAAGCGCTTCCAGAGGGGGCTGACAGGTTCTGGCTCAGGGGGACGATGCAGACAATAGGGCCCAGAGCTCATTGTTCTCTGCACAGAGTTGATAGACTTACCCCTGCAGTGCCTGATTCTCAGTGACCAGCTGTGTGATCTGCACCTGTATGACTTAATTGTCTGTCTGGAGGCGGGTCACCTGCCTGTGGAGAGGCAGTGCTCTTTGGGGTCGGAAGAGCTCCACTGGGTCCATACCTGGTTGAACCATGCTTGGAGGGGTTGGTGGTTGGAGCAAACTGTTGTAGACCGGGATGTAACTGGTCATACCTAGTGGTCAGAGCAGTAGTGGTCAAGCCTACTGGTCAGAGCAGGAGCCAGGAACCAGAGGTCAGTAACAGACAGAGTCGGGAGTCAAGCCAAGGGTCAGAGTCAGGAATCAAGCCAAAGTTTTGAGCTGGGTGGGGCACAGAAGCAGAGATCTGGAACAAGGCAGGAGGGTAGAAACCAGGAACAAGGTAGAGCTCAGGAGTCAGGTCAGAAGGCAGGGTTCAGTCTAGCTTGCCAGCCAGAGATTCACCTAGTTGCTCGGACAACTTGCTATGCCTCCTTTGGCTTAAATAGTGAGTCTGAGCCAATCAGAGAGGCTGGATGTCTCCTCCAATTGGGAACTTTGTGGGTGGTGCCAGCTGGGGTCCACCAGTCCACACTCCCTGCTGCCAGGTGGTGGCTGCAGTCTGAGGACTGCCTCAAGACCCGCAGTCCCTCCCACTGATAAGGATGGAAGCATTTGAAAAATCAGATGTTTTGTTTTGTGGTTAATTTGACGTATTTGCAATTTCTCTAGTTTTATTTTCCTCCTTCCACAGCCATCATGAATGTAAATTTATGTACCATCTGGTATAAATTTCCATTGCATTCATTTGTCTGTGGTGTGCTAGAAACCCGTAGGGTGTGGTACAAAGCATGTCAGCCCAGGGTTCCCTGTAGGTATAGCAATTGAAAATTGTGGATTGGCTGAACATGAACTAGAAATACTGCAAGGGAACATTACGCTGACAACCCTGAGCAAATCACTAAGTAATTCTTGGAGGGTTTTTCATTGAATTCAACATTCCTTGGACAGATTCGCTTTCAAAATTCTGTGCTGGAGTAATGAAGTTTTACATAAAGTTCCCTATAAAGTTTTATATAAAATAATATGCCTTTAAAGAGTAATGTGGGTAATTGGTCCTTGGCCATAATTATAATGGTGGTTAATCCTTAAAGATCCAATAGATTGAGCTAATTTGGTATTTCCAGAGCGCCACTGTATTAATCTAGCTATTTAAATGGTTGTAAATTTAGTTTGAAAGTTATGCTGCTTTAACAATGGGTATATCAAAGGTAAATGGCCAATCTAATATTTAGAGCAAGGGATTGGGAATCAGGTCTCCCAGCTGTATTCTGCCCTCTGCTATTGTATAGTTTCCCAATCTGTAAAATGAGCATCATACCTCTCAAGTTGTGAAACATAATGTTTGTAAAGGTCTTCAAGTTTCTCAGATAAAAAAGCATTCTAGAACTACGAAGTGAAGTAGTCAAGCTAGCTAAGAATGTACAGTCCTGTTTTGCTGTTTGTGTTTCTGTTTGTAATAAAATGAATTACAAGATTGAGGAAAGCGATAAAACATAGTTGTGTAGATGGCTGGATGCGAAGGACAATTGATGTTTTAATATTCCTTCCTTCATTTCTTCTCAGGCCTTGTCCAGCACACAAGTTGCACTGTTTTAACTAAAATCATTTAAAACCAATTTACTTAAACTGATATAGACACATTTATATCAGTTGAAAAAGTGGTTATGGCAGTTTAGCTTGTGCCTGTAAATTTAACGACAAACTAAACTGATTTAAAACAGGTTTAAATCAATTTAAGAGAGTTCACTGAGATTTTTCACTGGTTTCATGTAGGGCTGTAAAATGATTTAAAAAAATTAATCACGATTAATCATGAGATTAAAAAAATAGTTGTGATTAACTGCAGTTTTAATTGCACGGTTAAACAATAATTGAATACCATTTATTTAAATATTTTGGATGTTACATACATACTTCTACGAGGCTGCTGCGGCTCATGGTGCCTGGCACTCGGCCTGCTGCAGAGGGCGGGTTCCATGCTGTTGCACGGGGCTGCATCTTGCTAAAGCCCACGGCCATCCCGCAGCCCTCTGGCCACTCCTGGCTCACCAAGGGCACCATTTCAGATTTTGGTGTGCGTGTGTGTTTTGGGGGAACGCTGTCTCTTTAAGTAGAGCACTCAGGAGCCTGAACGCACATTCAGCCAGCAGTAGCTGCTGCTGGCAGTACCCACTCCTGAGCCAGCACAGCAGCAGACAGGCACCCGACCTCGGCTCAGCAGTGACTGGGTACATGGGTGGGGGGAGGGGAAAACCCAACATCAGCGCCCCCAACCCCACTCTGCACAGCAGACAAGAGGCAGGCTCCCAGTCCGGAGCAGCTTGGCTAGGGGTGGCTCCATGGGGGGCGGGAGGGAGGAGGCGGGAGCAGCAGTGGAACAGGGTGGTGGGAGGAGGGGCACGGCACCCCTGCCCGAGAGGCATGCAGCAGCACCCCCCTGAGCATGATCCCCTGGCGGTGGCCCCCCTCATCTACCCCTAAAGCCAGACATGTCTACCTCCTCACCCGGCTACCACCACATCCCGTTTTCAGAGGTGTGCAGTTAACGCTCGTTTAAAAAAAAGCATTAATTTGTTTTGAGTTAATCACATGCATTAACTGAGATTGACAGCCCTCGTTCAACCAAATCAGTTTAAAATGACACCTTGGTTAAACCTTAGCTTGTAGACCAGACATAAGTCTCTCTTGGCTGTTTTTGATTCTTGGTCTGTTGTTTTTAAACACACTAAGGCTAAGATTTTCAAAATGGGGCACCTATAATTAGATTTCTAATGTGGGATTTTCAAAAGTGCCTAAGGAAGTTAGACACCTGATTCCCATATGCACTGTTGAAAATCCTATCCGTAGGCTCATATTTAGGTGCCTAAATAAATGGCCTCATTTTCAAAACATCTGAGCATCCTGTAGCTCTCATTGATTTAAATAGGAGCTGTTGGGTGTGGAGCACTTCTCAAAATCAGGCCATTTATTTAGGGATTTGGGAGCCTAACTTTAGGAGTCTAAAGTCCTGATCTAAACCCCACAGGAAGAGGCTATCCATTGAAGTCAATGGCATTGGATCAGGCCCTGACTGAGTAATTATATTTTGATTTGCAGTTGTTACTAAACATTTAAAATACTTAAATGAAATTGAACTGGAAGAAATAGTGGTCAGGTAATGTCCATTGGTCAACTGCATGTGCAATTACAGAACAAAATGTTGACATGCTTTGGAAAAAGTTGTTTGTTTCTAAATCTATGCAAAACCGGCCAACAAATGGAAAGGCACATTCTGTATAATTTGCAGAATTTCTATTGCTTATTTTCAGATGTAATCGTATTAAAAAGTAAATAGGGCAGGTTGGACTACACTTTTTCTCTGTTGAAAATTGCTTTTGTTGAAACATATCACTTTTGATGAAAATTTTTGGGGAAGGTGTGTTGAGATGTGTATTGTCTGTGGTTTGGGGACTTCTGCAATTTAGGGCAGGGTTCAGATTTTCCATCTCTATGGTTTTGCCTTTTTCCAAATCAAAGTACTATGTGTTTTTTAAATGAAGATGTATAAAATCAAGATGAAGAATTATGCTGGAACCACATTTTAAAGCAAATTAACCATGATAAGATCTTTAATGTCATGTAATAGAATATATTTTTTTAGTAATGCATTAAAATTGTCAAACCAGATATGATCATACAATTAATGAGATTACATTTGATGTAAATTTCAATTCATTATTACAGTCACTGTGTTCATAGACTCTTTAATAACATCAATGTGCCATGATAGTTCAAAAGGACAGCTCTGCCGTGGAATACATTAAATGAGCAGATACAGAGTCTGCAAATATCTTAAATACACATTTTGATGCATTTCAATATTGTAAGATTTCTGTGATATGGTAGTGATTTGCAGATAGAGAATGAAATGGAAGTTAATTAAGGCAGTCCTCCATGCATGTAGAATAATAGCTTAGATAACAGTGTTAGCCAGTTTAATGAAGAGTTGTCTTCTAGATGTTTCTTTTGTCTTTTTAAACCTCCTCCCCCTCTGTCTCTTCTCTAGATTTCACCTATTTTAAGTAATTCTTATGGAAATAACTAATCATTACGTGGAAGTGCCTGGGTGACCTTGCCTCATTATAACTGTTACAAAAAAGTTTAATTCAGCATGAAAAGAATAACTTATGAGCAACATAACTCACTTTCTCTCTTGCTTTTGGAGGTTAACAAATAATTAACAGACAGAAACTAACATACTTTACCTTTATAAAGGAAAAGAGAGAATTTTTCACTAACTCAATCTCTTGCCATAGGTCCTACTCCTAGAGGGCTTCTCTAGTCCTCTTTTGGGAGCCATAGAGGTCCCTGCATTTTCTTTTTTTTACTTCATCCATTACCCTCCTTTAAGCAAGGTCACCTGGGCAGGAACCTGTTTTTAGAATCTAGGAGGGAGAGGGAATGAGAGATAATTACCTGAGTTCACAAGATTTTAGGGAACGCTGGTAGAAAAAATATCATACCATGCTCTGTGGTAGTGGACAAGTCTCAGTGTGAACCTCCTGAAAGGCAAAGTTTTGAAACTTTAAAAGAATAGTTTTCTATTATTTTAAGCTGAATTAAAGATTAGAAGAGGCTTGCAAAGAGGGAAACATGTGAAGCTTGAACCTGGAAGCATGGCAGGCTGCCATCCTTCAGTGCAACCCCAACAGGTGATCAGATAGAGTGTACCAAGATTCACCATGTTTCCTTCCCAGCACTCCAAAGACTCTGCTGCTCTGGGAATGAAAAATGCAAACTTGAATCTGGAGCCTGAGTCTCTGTGTGGCATTACATTGTGCTGCTGCTAGATTGATGGGCCAGTTAACATGTCTTACGTTGGTGGAAGGGGAAAGTCTTTTAACCCTATTTTAGAAGAGGTAGTGTAACAGGGCAGGCCCTCTCCCACCCTGGGGTCCCTCACAAACAGTCTTGAATGCCTCTTGCTTGTCAACACCTCTGTGAATTTTAGTGATGATACCACCACCATGCCTCCATCACATTCCCTTTGCAGCACTTGTAACAACAATGTCCATCAGCCCTTTCTCCAGGGAGTGCTAGTGATCCCACCAGCCAGAGACCTAGCTTCTCCTGGGCTCTGCTATCCCCACCCTTCTTTGTGCTTCCTTCCTGTGCTTTTAATTAATCTCCCCAGCCGGTGGGATAATCAGCTTCTTAGCTCATGAACCCCCAGTCAGTTGAGACAGTTAAGTACTCTCCTCCTCCATCAGGCCTTTCCTTGTGGAGCTAAGTAATGCTTAAGTGAGCAGAGTGCTGGGTCAGCTACTGGCTCTCAGAACTCTGTCATAGGCAGATAGTGACTTTCTATGGTAGGTTTGAGCCTTCCTGCTTTCTTATGCAGAAAGGGTGATGGCTGCCTTTGCTTCAGGGAGCTGAGATTTAAAATTGAGTCACTCTCATAGCTTTCTTTTCGTTATCCTGTCAGGAGGGAGAGGTCAATCCACTTTAAGATGATAAAGACCGATGTATCACAAGCAAGGTCAGAAGTAGAATTTGCTTCATTCTCATAGAATTACTGTAACTCTACAGGAGCTGGATATTGCTGTGATTTCTGTTCCTTAGGCTGTGTGCTCATCAGCATACAGCTGACTGTCATCATGCAACATTATATGGTCCGCTGTGTACCAGGGTGTCTGTAGGTCATCAACTTCATTAAAATCTTTCTGAAGTAGATCTGATGTTTCTTAATACTGATTACATGAATCTGGTCTTTTCTGTCTGGCACCTTGCACCATTGTATGCACAAATAACGTATCCGTTATGTTTCCTTTGAGCAGGGGCATTTATTAGGCGTCCTTATTTCCTCTCCTGTTTGCTTTGGCTACTAAGGTTGCATAAAGAGATTTCCTGTAGGCCAGGGGAGAGATTGTCATAAAATCTCACTGCATAAGGAGCACAGTCTCCTTCACAGCATTATCACATACCCAGTGAGACCTTCACCTCAGCTAATTTAATCTTTTAGAGAATATGGTGCCATATCACATTTTAAACCCAATCTATGCAAGCCCAAAGCTTTGCCAACAGGGCTGTTTCATTTTCTGGCTTTACAACAGAAGCACCAATAAGTGTATGTTAGTGGTGAATTGTCAGGCTCAGGGGGATTGCTAATGGACAATGGAGCCTTTCAGCAATTAATTGCTTGTCCAAATCCAGCCAAGGTTGAGAGTGTCCAAAAGATGCTGGTTACCATGTGATGGCTGAGCAATGGCCTGGGATGCTGTTCAGTATTTAGATACCAAGTGATAGGTACCTTGTGAGGCCAGTGATTAAAATGACACAGCCCCCAGAGTTTTCCCCTCCAAGACAAGTTTAAGGTATGTTGATGAGCTTTCATTGCGTCTGCACTTCTTGTACCAGTTCCACGGCTAGTCAGGGGGTGTCTGTCTTTAAGGCTGTTAATGTGGCATATTCAGAAAAGAAGAATGTTTTTTGTTTCTAAGGATATCACCCCATGTCATTTGGTAAGATTTTCTGGACATGAATTTCCCTCCTCTTTTGTAGGCATGTGCTGTAAATTGGTCATCAATGAAGAACACCTCTCAGCTGATACACATTTTCAGCACTTTCGAACTAGAATTTCCCTACCTCACAAAAAAAGCTCTTATCAGCGTTCCAGAAGTCCATCTTCAGGTTTAATTAGTAGATCTCTTTACCAGTTCATTGAGACATGACCTTTTTTTTCCATTCTGTTTGAAAAAGGTTAATAGGTCAAGTTCCCTTAGCAATTAGGGAAAAATGATTATAAAACTTAGGTTAATGCTCACATTGTACTGGGAACTGATAATGACTGAAACATGAAGAGATGACTCATGTACTCGTTGACAACAATCTACCCTTCTGATGAATGGGGTGATTGGAGTTGGTGCCAGTGGCACATTTGCCTAACTATTATATTACCATTTTCTTGGCTGACATCTGAAGGCCTTGTACCCAATTCACCTGCCTCCTGGAAGAAGTTAATATTACTTTTGTAAAATGCTAGACTGATGATCTTTGGTGAACTATTATAGAAATGTCACTTTTCATATTTGTCCTCAGTGGTTCATGACAAATGGCTGTGAGCCAAATTTCAAGATTGAATCTTGCTCAAAAGATAATCTGTTGTGCCCTCTGTTGGCATGGTCAAAGGTTGTATTTGATGAAGCTTCTAGCTCAGCAGAAATATCAAAATTGAATGTGTCATCTTGACCATTACACCTTTTATACACCGAGGGTGGAATTTTGAAAAGTGTTGGCCTAACTTGTATTCCCACTAAGGTCAAAGTTAGTCTTACCATTGACTTAAATGGGAGCAGCATTTTTGGTCAACTCTGAGCACTTTGAAAATCCAGACAGTGGCGGCTGTTGACTGAGGGCCCAGCTCTGCAGGCAGCAGAGCAGAAGTATGGGTGGCAATACGATGCCATGTCATCCTTACTTCTACGCTGCTGCTGGCGATGGCTCTGCCTTCAAAGCTGGGCTCCTGGCCAGCAGCTGCCACTCTCCAGCTGCCCAGCTCCGAAGCCAAGTAAGGGTAGCAGTACTGCAAACCTCCCCTACAATAACATTGCGACCCCCCCCCAACTCCCCTTTGGGTCAGGACCCCTACAATTACAACACTGTGAAATTTCCGATTTAAATAGCTGAAATAATTAAATTTACGATTTTTAAAATCCTATGACCATGAAATTGACCAAAATGGATAGTGAATTTGGTAGGGCCCTCTTAATAGGAAATACTTTAGGTATGAGTATTTTAACCCAAACGATCATGTGTTGGTTTCTTTGCATGGTAACGTCTTTGGCCACAATCTTCCCTTGTTCAAGCAAAGACTGTTTTCAAATATTTGAAGTCTCGGGATAAGTTTTGCATTAAGAGAAATGAGAAAAAATCTTTCTTTTTGAACATCCCATCAACCAAAGGATGGATGGAATGAGTAGCTGCAGTACAAAAGACTTTACATGAGGAGTAATTGAATGGAAGGTGATATTTCAGTTGCAAGGTTTGTTGACTGACTTCCATAAACTATCACAACAAAGACTTGATTGGAATATAACCTTGTAATTGGTCAGCCATTGTGTGTGTGATCATCATGTAGCTAGTCACAGAAATAACTGGGCATATCTATCTCTTTCCTAGTATTGCTTTCCTTCAGAGTCTCTCTCTCTCTCTCTAGCTCTTCCTATTTCAATTCACCATGTAGAACAGCTGCCCAAGGCCAACTCCTGCTGAGCCAGCCGAATCTGGGAGTGCAGATTTTCAATCCTCTTCCCTGATAGGTTGTGGGTGGAAGTTGGACATAATGAACACAGACAAAAAATGCTTCCTTTAAAAAAAAATACAAAGCCCAAGCACTTTTTGGATGGGTCAGATGGTGTGGTGGGAAAGTCAGTTAGCTGTGTATTCCATCTGTGCTCCAGTCTGAGTGAAATGATTATTAGTGTAGGTCATAGAGCACCACACCTGCAGTCCAGTCTCTGTGGAATCAGTAATTACGTGTTAATTAACAAGTCTAGAATGAGTGAGAGTTTGCATGTCAGCAGATAATCTATATGGTGACTAATAAACTGCAGAATGTTTTCAATTAGCAGGCTTGAAAAGGAAATCCCAGTGAGCGTTTTGCTTGGCTGGGTAAGGACTGAATGAATGCACTCTGTTGTTACGGCTCACAAAATAGGAAAGTGGCGAATTTAGAGAGTACATTGTAGAAATTGAGACCTTCAGAGTGAAACATTTACGTTACAGATCCTAGCTGCTGCTATACATCGATGAAGTCATTTAAAGTAACTTCAGCAAAATGTACTAAAGTATAAGACAAGGGGAAATGTTGAGAATTTTCCATGTTTGCCCAATAAAACCTGATTATAAGTCTGAAATATATTTTTATTAAAAGTTTAACAGGGGCAAGCTGGATATGAGTCCAGGATGAATGGAAACAAATGCTGCATTCCTTCTTTGAGGTAGATGCTGGGAGCAGTGGAATAGCTCATACACTGTTCTGAACCTCAATAAAGCATTCACTGTAATCTCAGCATATAACATTCCTTCCATGACATGTTTACATAGTAACATCAAGAGAAATGGTATTTCCCAGTGACCTGTCTCCATGACCTGTCTATTTTGATTTACCTTATTTCTGCCCCAAATACCATACCTAAGTTCAGGCACACACTCAAGGGCAGTGTTTGGAGAGGTGATTTCTAAACAATTGCATGATGATTTTAGTTTTTCTCTGTGAGACAATATTAGAATGGCAGGCAAAGGTTTGACCTGTTACAATATTGGATCACAAATTTTAACGAGATACCACTAAAGAATGCCCATGCACAGAAAGCATAGCTATCCATTCTGGCTGCTACCTTCATTGTAAAGTGAAATGTAAAACATTTATTCTCTGCATTCTTCAGGTGCTTTAGATAGACCAAAGCTGGTCAAACCAACCTAAAGGAATGACTATTTTAAAAACTGAATCTGAGTGGATAGGTTGTGTTCAAAGTTGTAATCTAGAATGATGGCAACATCCCAGACCATTACCTCATGTGGAAAAACCTGTGAGAAAGGAGAACTGGGGGAGAAAATGTCCTCGATGGAAATTCTCCTTTGTTGTTATAGTGGGGTTTTCCTCCTACTGGGCCCATCTCGGAACCTGGTGGATCCCTGGGGATCATGGGAGGCCCCAGCTATTCACATGGAGGCTGGCTCTAGCCCACAGCAGGGCCTTCCTAGGCTCCTTGATAGTATGGCTCCATTGCTGCCATGTTATCAGGGCCTCCCAAATATGAGGCTGCTTCTGGAGTTCATGGGGAAACATGGGGGATCAACATAGAAAAGATAATATAGCCTAGCCCCAGGCACTCCTCCACCCAGACCACCAGTCTGTCCCCCAAATTGTGGGCTGTGTGGCAAATTCTCTGCTGGGACCAGGGGAGCAATGATGCCAGAGCTGGCCGACTTTTCGTGTGGATGTGAAGAGGAGGAGGAACCTTCCATATGTGGGTTAGGGGACACAATTGAGCCAGAGTTATAAATACCCTGAAGAAAAGGTCTTTAATGGAAGAGGTGACAGACGCTTAGCTGTAGCACTATTGACACCCCATTATATGTTTGGTTATAAACATATTTCAGCAAGTGGAAATTCATTACACTCTTGGAATAAGCACAGTTTATGGGTGAACAACAACAGCCAGGTTCAGTTCTTATGGGTCACATGGATGTACCCTACTGGGTCTTGTTTGCAGGGGGTGGCAATGAATTATTTGTTGAATAATTCAATGTAAGGAAACCATCTCCTTCTCTTTAGTCAGAGCACGTTGGGAACTACTACAAGGGAACTACTACAAGGGAACTACCCAAGGGAACTACTACATCTTAACCCAATGTTATCTGCAGATATTCATGGCCTGGGCCCTGGTCTCACACTCTGTGAGCTCCTTGGCAACTTCAGAGGCACTGGTGGCTGTTTCCCCATCTTCTAGCTTTGTTAGGCAAGCTTACTGGCACCCAAAGATTATAAGGGTGTTAAAATCCCAGAGGGTGAAGTAATCTGGAGCATGTGTGAATGTCAGGCAGCTGTCTCGATTGCAGGGTGAGAGATAGGAAGCCAGAACTGTGCAAACTGAGTTTTATAATTGATCATAAAATTAAGGCCAGAAGGTACCATTAGATCATCTAATATGACCTCCTATATATCACAGGCCATTAAATTTCACCTAGATACTCCAATATTGGGTCCAATAACTTGAGTTAGACAGAAGTATTTCAGTCCTCAGGAGACTACGCTGTTGTGTACCACAGGCAGAGCACAGGGGAAACTGAGGTGGCACCAATACCCAAGGCCACTGCAATGGCATGGAATTGTTTAGACGAGTTATGCCCAGATGGCCCCAAATCCCTGTTTCTGCTCCTGGTGAACTGGCTCAGATTCCATCTCTGCAGCTCTGTTGGGATCCTGAGTCACTGATAGAGATCCTGACATCATATTGGGCATCTCCTGGTCCAGTTTTCTGTATATCTCTTCTTCCTGGTTCATGGAGCCAATGTCTTCCACTTTCTCTCATGATTAAGGTGCAAGGTACAGGTGTGTTCTCTACTAGTGAATTGGGCTGTGTGGAGGTGTGAGTCTCGAGGACTCAACTCTCTGTAAAATAGGCAAGGTTTCTGCCAGACCAGACCAACTGTTATACTAGATCTCAACCCCTTCAACTTCATGGCACCTGGTGTTGCCTATCTTTTCCAGTCTTCGATGGAGTATATATGCCACACTGGTACTAAAAGGTTTAACTGGAACTAGAGAGTTTAATTAAAGCATCTGGTTGCAACTGAAAGTTGGGCCAGGACTAACTGAAGATGAAGCCCAACTGGGAGATGAGCTCAGTGGTGAGTATAAAGGGAGGAAGCCCAGCTGAGAAGGGGCCTAAAGGGAGAAGAACTCTCCAGTCCTCCTTTGGTTGCTGGGGGGTAGAGGAAGGCAGATATGCAGTAAGCCCAGGCAGGGGCTGTGGGAAAGGGCCTGAGGGAAGGCCAATGTGGGAAGAAGTCCAGTAAGGCAGCATTGGAGAACCTTAGCTGCTCACCACAGGAACCCAGAGAAGAGGGAAGGCCTAGGTTCTCCTACTGGCAACCAGAAATGGTGGTGCAGAAACCCCCTGATCCAAGGGGGAGGAAAACTATTGAGTTTGGAACCGGGCCTCCAGGGGGAAAGCCCTGGGAGATACCACTCTGCACAAGAGTGGGAGGACAACCCTGCAGAGTTTGGGAAGGGGTGAAGAGGCTGCAGAGGAGGGAGCCTAGGTAGGGGTGAAGAGTTATGTTTATTTGAGTTTACTTGATTGGACACCTTGTTTACCCCTGAAGAAAAGAGACTTCAATGTGACCTGGCTGGAGGGTCATGAGAAGAGGCAGACATCTGCAGGACTGGAAGGACCATCAGCAGGGGATTCTAGAGACAGAAAAGAGCAGCTATTCAACACTAGGCTATGAGGGGGGAGCGCCAATGGTGATTCAACTTTTCTGCACAGTCACACACTAACTTGCTGTGTCTGACCAAATTAACTTGGCTTAGGATCTCCTCCTCTCCCCAGTAGGATTCCAGTCATAGCCTGTATGTAGGCCACAGGCCAGCTGGTAGCCTTTTTTGTAGGATGGTCCCCTATGAGACACAGCAGCAATAGAGTCAGTTGGGTCACAGAAGCAGGATGTATCTGTCACTGTGAAAACACGGTGCAACTTAGCTGTGCATTCTGTGCTGCTGTATTTGTACAGGGAAGTGGCTTTGGGCCTGCTTCACCCCTGTGCAATATGTAGACCAGATAAGCTACCAAAGTGGTGTCTGAAACACTGCAGGACAGTAGTGGGAGGTCTGTTTCCACTGTTAGCAGGGCCGGCGCTTCCATTTAGGCAACCTAGGCGGTCGCCTAGGGCACCAGGATTTGGGGGGGCGGCATTTTGCCACCCTTGGCGGCAATTCGGCAGCGGGGGGTCCTTCCGCGCTCCGGGTCTTCGGCGGCAATTCTGCGGCGGGTCCTTCACTCGCTCCGGGACCCGCCACCGAAGTGCCCCGAAGACCGGGAGCGCGGAAGGACCTCCGCGCCGCAGAATTGCCGATGACGACCAGGAGCGTGGAAGGACCCCCGCCTAGGGTGCCAAAAACCCTGGCGCCGCTCCTGACCATTAGGGCTATTATGCCAGTTAGCTCTGTCCTGCACTGGCACTGCACTGATGGAGACTGGTACCATGGGGGATCACATGATGGCCAGTCTTGCTCAAAGCAACTAATGGTGGTTGACACACATAGCATTGGGATGCTCTTGTGTGTGGACATGAGGTGTGTTTCAGCTGTACTACACAATGGTTAGCACCCCAAATGTCTTTAAAATAGGCAATGCCCTGTGGTCATGGCCAAGTCATTGAACCTCTGTGTGACTCCATTTCTCCATGTATATAACAAGGATAGTACTGATTACCCTACCTTACAGGAATGCTACTTATTAGAATTGCTTTCTGAATGTTTGTAAAGTGCTAACAATTAATATTATTTTTTCTCTCTAAATGACTTGTTCCAGCTTGTGCCAGTTTAATGCACACGATACCAAAATAAAACATGAAAGACTTTTTAAAAAACTTTCCAAATGTCTCCCTCTTTTGGGGTGCACTTTCAGACAATTTATTTGCTTGCAGTTCCCATCATAGAATCTGGAGAAGCACTTACATCTCGTGCATTTTGAATGTTAACTTTGACTTGGCATACTACACGATATGCCAGACTAAAAATACCAGTGGAAGAACTGCACCAATTCCCAGGGACACTATGTCCGGTTTGGTCAAACCAGGGAATGCACAATGAAATAGGTGGCACCCTTTGTTTCCATTTTAAACTACCATTAAAAGAAAGCACATTAAGGTGGGGGCCACAGAGCTGCCTCCAAATTGCTACCTCACCTTAGGAAGTCACTTAACTTCTCTACACCCCAGGTGTATCCATTTGTACAATAGGGATTATATCACTTCCATATTTACACGGTTCTCTGGAAGTTTCATTCATGAATGTCTGTTAAGTGCTCTGAGACTCTTGAACGCAGAACTGCAAAACTGTTAATAAATACTAAACGATTTCCTCCACTGTCTTAAGTTGAGACCATTTCCAGTGGTTTTAAGTGCAGGGAATTGCTCTCAAACTGGTAGAAATGTTCTCAAAAGGGAAGTAATTTGTACAATGTCACCACTGTACAAAACTCCACAAAAGTATGAAATTCTAAAGGGAGGCTGACTCTCCATTCTTAATGCACGCATATGGCAGGGGTTCTCAACCTTTTTCTTTCAGAGGTCCCCTCAACATGCTATAAAAACTCCACAGCCCATTTGTGCCACAACAATGTTTTTTTCTGCATATCCAGTAGATTAAAAGCCAGGACCAGCGTTAGGGGGGTAGCAAGCAGGGCAATTGCTCAGGGCCCCACACCAGAGGGGACTCCACAAAGCTAAGTTGGCTTCAGCCCCATGCGGCAGGGTTTAGGCTTTGGCTTCAGCCCCGAGCAGTGGGACTCGGGCTTCGGCTTTCTTCCCTGGACCCCAACAACTCTAACACCGGCCCTGCACTCCACTTTAATTTGGTGGACCCCCTGAAATCTGCTCATGGCCCACCAGGAAGCCTCGGACCCTTGGTTGAGAACCACTGGCATATGGGACCTGATGCTGTAATCAGTTCTGTGTGGGCAGACTATGGAAATCAACGAGGCTCTGTATGGATGCAGGAGGCACTCTCACAGATCTGATTGCAGACTTGAGGTTGTTGAACAAAATCCTGCCCTACTCTGAGCTCCCTGAGAGAGAGTGATTGCACTAAAGATGGAGCGGCATTCTGAATTTGGTATTTTCTCCCTTTGGGCATTTGAAGTCAGATCTTTACTATTATTTTTGCATAGTTTTTGGTATTTAATTTTTTATTAGGCATGAGAATCTGAGGATTCGTGAACGAGTCTCTTTTTGAGAAGCATAATGATTTCATTGGATAAATATTTAAAACATGGCTAACTCAGTGGCCAACCTGATACAGACACACAGTTTCCTTTGAGATAGCTTCTTAACTACACCTCTACCCCGATATAACGCGACCCGATATAACACAAATTTGGATATAACGCGGTAAAGCAGTGCTCCGGGGGGGCGGGGCTGCGCACTCCGGCGGATCAAAGCAAGTTCGATATAACGCGGTTTCACCTATAACGCAGTTAGATTTTTTGGCTCCCGAGACAGCATTATATCGGGGTAGAGGTGTATATACATATTTTAAAATCATTTTTATCATCTCCTTTTAAATTGTCACTCCTGCAGTAAGCATCTCTGATTCTCCCTTGAAGGTAATAATTAATAACAACAACAATAATAATTAATAAAACAGTAGGTGCCTCTTTTTTTTAGTAAAATGTGTGTCAGATTAGCAAAATATAACTGGGTGTTTATTTTATTTTTCATGTGCCCTGCAAGCTGTGAACAGCTGTGAGAGATAGTGCAGCAACATTCTGATAAGCCTGTCTCTTCTCTTTTTGCCTGCTTTCTTTGTATACTGCCTCTGAGGGAACTGTAGTCTAGATACCAACTGTCTTTACTGGCCTGGGAGAAATCAGAGCTGCAGAGGATAAACTGATGCAAAAAGGAAGTCCTTGATTGCTAAATGCATGATTAAATGTTAACTTTCTATTCATCACCATTTCCCCTCTCCTCCCCACTGCAAAACACAAGTGCTGTACTGTTTCAACAATACTTAATTAACAATAACAGTGGGAAATAATTAGTATTGTTTACACCAATTATTTCTCCCAGTGATAGAAAAAAAACATAATGGAATAAATCTGGCTTCCTGTCTGTTGCTGGGTTCATATCAAAGTGGTGGTTTTGACCTATAAAGATCTGAGTGGTTTGGAACTTGGTTACCTTAGAGACTGCTTCCCTCTCTATTATACCATAGCTGCAATGCTCCAGGTTTAAATAGGAGAGTAAGGTGGCTACGGGCATTTTCTGGGTAGGGCCCTTGAATCAGGAAGAATGTTTTTGTGATTAAAACCCTGGCCTGGGATACTGGAGTTTGGAGGAACACTTCCTGGCTCCGCCACATAGATCCTGTGTGACTTTGGGCAAGTCACTTAATCTTTCTGTGGCTCAGTTCCCCAGCTACGAAAAGGCAGGATAAAAATACTTCTCTACCTCACAGGGGTGTTGCGAGGCTACATTCATTAATATGCAAATAGGCTCTGTAATGGATGCCAGATAAATGCCTATGTACACAGGAACTTGCCTCCACCCGCACAGGGCCCAAGTCAGTTGACCATCAGAGAACACTACAGGGTGACCCATTCACCCAGGCTCGTGAGAAGGGGTTAGATTATGGAGCGTAGAGCCCCAATCCTGCACACATTTAAGTGAGTACATAACATTACGCCTATGAGTAGCCTCATTAAACTCAGTGGGGCTACTTGTGGGTGCAAAGTTAGGCATGTGTCTCAGTGTTTGTTTGGGGCATAAATAAATTAATGGGTAATGGAAACCATTAGCCTTGCTATGTTGAGTGGGTAAGAGAAGATTTGTACTCGATATTCGTTTAGTTTGGAAGGGTTTGCATATTGTATGCATGCCCAGGGCCGGCTCCAGGCACCAGCTGAGCAAGCTGGTGCTTGGGGCGGCAGATTGTTGGAGGCGGCATTTTGCCCAATCCTAGGGCAGCACAGCCGCTTTTTTTTGTTTGTTTTGTTCTTGTTCCGCTCCGGCCGCCCTGTAGGGGGCGGCGGCGCGGAGAACCAGAGCGCCCTGCAGGGCAGTCCTCTTCCTTCCCTCCCCGCCAACCGGAGCGGAGCCCTCGCGGCAGGAGGCAGCGCAGCGGGAGGGGCCGCATGGCAGCGCCCCTGCTGTAGCCCTGGCCGCCCCCTTCTCTCTCTCTCCCGCCCGGTCCCTCTCCCTCCCCCCCCCCCCCCCCCAGCCGGTCCCCCTGTACTCGCGCTCCGGCCGGGTTTTTACTTTTTTTTTGCTTTGCCATTCTGGCTGCCCCGTTTTTGTTTTTGTTTTTTGCTTGGGGCGGCCAAAAAGCCAGAGCCGGCCCTGTGCATGCCTACAGAACAGGATTTAGGTGTATTTTGTAAATTAAAAATAAAACTGATCAGTCAGCAAGCTTTATAAATCAGCATTTCTCAGATGCATTTGTGCACAATCACGGAGTTCAGATTTAAGAAGTTCAACCCACCAGTTTAAGAGATAACTTAGTCAAGGCATGTTAGCTCTCTAGCCAGTTTTACTGGGCTGCCCTAAAATAGAGAGAATTATGGACTCTCTGTCCTGCAAGAGGGTGGGGATTGGAGAAAAGCCTTGGCTTCACTAGCAATAAGACCAGAGTTTATAACATTCCATATTTGTCTTGTTTTCTTTGTGATCGTCTGAACCATCTAGGCAACCACAAATTTCAAGTTCCTCGGTGGTAGCTCTGAAGCTGGTTTGCTGACAGGGCAGTTGCATTTCTCGTGGCTGATTACAAGACCACGGAAACTTGAGAGATCAGCTTCCTAATTGAATGGTATCCATAATTATTCTCCCTTCTTTGCATTTTTGACATGTGTGGAACTTTACTCTTTTCAGGCTTTGTTACTCTTAAGAATTTTGCCAAGGGGATTTTAAAAACAATTTTTTTTTAACTGCAGCAGTGCTTCTCAGGCTATAGTTAGGAGCGTGTTACCAGACAGCAAGATGCAAATTAAAATTTTACTTGAAAGTGTATTCCTTTTGGTTAGGTTTTTTTTTTTAAAAAAAAAGACAACCCAGCTTCCATTATATAAGGAAATCATCTGGTAGCTGCAATTCTGAGGTTTGGTGGAAATGCTACAAACTTACCAACATTTGAAAGCTATAAATAAGAAGATGTGGGTGAAAATAAGGCAAGGGCCTTCTCCTGCAAAGCTTTACTCACATGAGTAGCCCCATTGATTTCCCCAGGGGTTACTCGCTGGGATAAGGCTATGCCAGATGGGCCTCACACCTTTTAATTTTGCTTGAAATGCATTGGAATAAAAGAGCTCCTTGGAGGAACAAAATAGGGTCTCTCTTTTTCCCTCTATATGAACAGTCAGCACGTATGAGTGAGCAGCAGACTGGGCCAGGTTGAATTGTTCTGTTAGTCTCCACAGCACACGTTCTGCTCAGCCTTGTGAGCTGAGCTTGTGGTTCACAATGTGAACCATCTTAGAACACCTCATTAGCAGAGGATGATGGCTTTATTGGGGGGGAACAAGTAATAAAAACCCTTCCTTTGGTTAGAAATGAGCAGTTTAATTTTAATGTGATGACAGCCTGATAACGAGGATTAGGCTTGCATTAATACTGGAGCTCGGTGTGTCAGAATGACAGAGAGGAGAGCTATTGGCACTCATGCATATAAACTAGCCCTGGTGAAAAAAATCAAAAGGAAGAAAACCTGCTGTGTTTTTAACTTCTGAGGCTTTTCTCTCCTCTGACAGCTCAGTGGACATCTGTTAAGTAGCAAAACCTTTATATGGAATCCCTCTCCCTGAATCTTTGTTTTCTGGCTGTAAGCAGCCATCATTTGAAACTACAACGATGAGTAAAATACCAATTTATCAGATGCAGTTTTTACTGCTAGTTATAAGGAAAGCATTTAAATAAGTGAATATACGCTAAGCAATGCTGTATTTTGCCACCATGGGACTCCAGCCACAGAAAGTTTCCACAGTGTCTGTCCTAATGGGAACATTTAATCTAGCAAAATGTTTCAATAAATAAAAGATTTTAAATAATCTTGACACCTTTCATTTACATGATACTTTTCACATGTCACAAAATGCTTTGCAAAGATGGGTGAGTGGTGTTGTTCCCATTTTACAGAAGAGGAAAATGAGACACACAGATAAATAACTTGCTGTTACCTTGTGGTCCCTATCCCCGCTTGATTGTTCCATCCCGCTGTTGCATCTTATCTCAAGCAAGACTGTAAACTCAGTGGTGCAGGGTCTGTCTTTTTCACTATATGTTGTACAGCACTTCAGTAATACTAATATACACCAATCATTCCAGGTCACACAGTGAGATAAAAGCAGAGTGGGGAATAGAACCCAGGCTTCTAACCACTAGATTATGCTGCCTTCCTATTGTTGTTCTTTGGGTATGTCTTCACTACCCGCTGGATCGGCGGGTAGTAATCGATCTATCGGGGATCGATTTATCGCGTCTCGTCTAGATGCGATAAATTGATCTCCGAACGCACTCCCCATCGACTCCGAAACTCCACCAGAGCGAGAGGCGGAAGCAGAGTCGACGGGGGAGTCACGGCCATCGATCCTGCGCCGTGAGGACGCGAGGTAAGTCGATCTAAGATACGTCGATTTCAGCTACTCTATTCTTGTAGCTGAGGTTGCGTATCTTAGATCGATCCCCCGCCCTAGTGTAGACCAGCCCTTTGTTATTGACATTTTATTGACTATTCAACTAAAATGCCACAAAGGAACATCCATGAATTCACAGAGAAAAAAGGAGTGGATAATAGTGTGTTAGAATCAGAAGCACAGTGCACGCACGTCCCACAATATAAAATGTAATAATCCATGATCACTAGTATATAAATATCACCATCACTAGCTAACTGCATAGGTACACTCTGGGGAGTAGAATCTAAGATCTTTGGCACCAAAGCCACAAGCCACCAGTTGGTGAGCAAGATTAAATTGTAGATGGAACTAATGTATATATGAAGGGGATCCGACGTAACCACTTTATTACTATTGATTGTGTGATTGATTGTATCATCCAGTAGAGGGAAGTTCAGGAGTTCTCAGGACAAATTTTTTGGTGGCCTCAAGAATGTGGCTACCAACTCTTGCTGGTGGCCGCTCTCACACTTTTCCCTAAAATACGTAATTCACTTTAGGAAAAACAAATAAATACACACATATACACATCAAATCATTGTAATTTATATATTGCTAGCTAGTAAGTCTGTTGTAAAAAGTGATCTTATCAAACATAAAAGTATCACTTTTCACAAAAGACTTACTCAGTCCCAGCAAGTCTGGGGGACAAATTAAGCCCTGTATGGGGGGGTCATGGAAGGCAGTAGGGGCAGGGGTGATGGAGTTGGGGGGGGTGGGGGAGACAGTGGGAGCCAGAGCCCAAAGCCCTGTGGCTGGGGGATAGGGATTGAAGCCGTGAGGCTGGAGCCTGCCGCCCCACCAACCCAGGGGTGAAGCCCAAAGCCTGAGCCCCACCATCTCTGGGAAAGTGGGGAACTCACCAGCTGCCTGCTCCTTCAGCATTGTGCCTCAACTGTCTCCAGAGGGGGGCAGGGCCCAAACCCTGCTTGCAGCCCCAGCAGACAACACCAAGGTGGTGCATCAGGAGCAACAGGGAGAGGGAGGGACTGCTGCTTTGCCGCTCCCCTCCCTCCCCATCACAGCCCAGGAGGCTGTGGCTGGAAGAAAAGCCACTGGTGGCTGCATCTGAGAAATGCTGTGCTAGATATACATGTAATAGAGATCTGTGCATTGGAATTCCACAGGAACACAAATAACTCCCCATATCATGGTGTATGTGCAACCCCAGTGTTAAATGTTTGTTACAAGTCTCCCCAGTGTGTCTGATTCACAAGGATATGAGTCTGTTAGAGCTACCAACAAGTGGACTTAGTCCTTTTGCACAAGCTGTAGAGACTCATGCTTTAGCTCAGAAGGTCTTAAGTTAAACCGCAATGGCAGCCGAGAAGGCAGTCATTGTGTTAGCGTATCTCCTGCCGAAGTAGAAAATAATGCTTGGAATGAATATTCTGGGATATTCATGGGAATAATCAGAGATTAGATAGGGCAGGGGGAAGGGATAGTCCAATTAATAGTTCAGGCATCCTGATTAGAAGTTGTCCTAACTGGAGATGGTTGCAGTTCTGTCCTCTTTGCCTTAAATTTACTAGGCATGATTGCATCCCTCTGGCCTACATGTATGTATACATAGAGCGAGAGTGAGTGCCATACACACAAAATATCCAGCACTTGCAAGGGATGGATTCACTAGTCTAAAAGGGGCAGTTTGGTATGGTGGGTTGGTCACTGCATTCGGATTCAGGAGACCTGGGTGCCTTGGGCAAGTGGCTTCACCTCTCTGTGTCTTTTCCCTCCCACTCTTTGTCTGTCTTGGCTGTTTAAATTGTAAGTTTTTGGGGGATGGGACTGTCGTTTACTATGTGGTTGTGCAGTTCCTAGCTCCCTGGAGCCCTAATCTTGGGGCTGGGGGCTGGGGTCTAGGTGCTACCATATGGTTCATAATAATGATGTATTTTTTCCACCTCTAAACTTTGATAGCTTATGCATAATCTTCTGTGAAATGTCTAGCTGTTCATTGTTGTTCCACATAGAGGAAGCTGAAAGAACATTAGCTTGGCACTAAAAATATTGAATTTTAAAGCAAGCAGATCAGTTATAACCCTTTTGAGTGTTCTGGCACATTTGTATTCTCCAGGTTAAAGTGCTATTTATTCTCAGTACTGTTGACCTGATTTTAATCCTAGCTACGTTAATGCCTACAGCCATTGAATGGAATATATTGAGTAGAAAAATAAATTCATTCTTACAGAATGATGATATAACAGTGTTTTAAAAAGGTCAAAGATGGAATTTATTTTCTGAATGTTGTTGAAACTTGCATGCTTGAGCATTTTGAAATTCAATATACCCTTATGCCAAGTGAACACTTGCAGGGAAATAAGGGCCTTATCCTGTTGGTTGGTGAGCACACTTGCCTCCCATGTTATTCAATGGCTGTTGAGAACACTCAGTGTATCTCAGGATTGAGCTCTGTGAGTGCTTTTTAAACATTGCACGGCCCCATGCTTACGCAAGAATAATAAAGGCTAGACTTCCTGGGCATATCTGAGCAAGTCGGGGGAGGAGGGGGGCAGACTAAGTGTTAAATGTTCACATTTGTCAATCCTAGCCACCTTGGAATGAATGGATGATAGCTGTGGGAATCATGATGTGTATCCTAAATGATTCTGCACGCAGCCTCGGAAATCATGAGTGGCATGATTTTAAATCTGAGCACCGACTATTCTCTAGTTTTCCCTTTGTTGTCAGTCATCAGCTTGGCACTGCACCCTATTGTTATACTATTGTATATCTTTTGTGAAGTGCATTGAATTGTCTTGGCAAGATAAAGCTCTATCTAAGGGAAAGCCACAGTTGTAGGTGATAAACATTTGGTGAACAAAGCAAAGTTCATAGTATCTGTTTTCCTTTAATGTTATCCAAGGACATATACAATTTATAGGCAGATAAAGCCTTTACTTTAAAGTGGGAGGAGGAAGAACTAGAGATGTCCAAAACATCAATGAAAAGATATTTCATGAAAGATCTTAATGAAATGAAAGATTCCAGATGGATTTTTTTGGCTTGAATAGAAATATACTCTAAAAAGTATCCACAGGCGCTGACTTTTGTTTTTGCTGGTGGTTGCTTCAGCCCCGAGGTCCCACTCCTGTTCGGCCTTTTCCCGCCTCTGCTCCACCCTCTCCCCTGAGTGCCTCCTGCCCGCTCTTCTCGGCCCCTTCCCCGAAGCACCTCCCACTCGCTCCTTTCTGCCCCCTCTCGCCTTAAAGGCAAGTGATGGGGGAGGGGGCAGAGAGGAGTGAGCAGAGGGGGCCTCAGAGGAAGGGGTAGAGGAGGGGCGCAGCATGGGCGTGGCCACAGGGGAAGAGGCTGAGCAGGGGTAGGGCCTTGGGGTGGAGCACGGGTGGGGCAATGGTCCATGGGTGCTGAGCACTCCCTATTTTTTTTCCCCATGGGTGCTTGAGCCCCAGAGCACCCATGGAATTGGTGCCTATGGAAGAATCTACATTGTGACTTTGTTTTAACTTGGTGTACTCCTATGGAAAGAAAGAGATTTTTATTAAAAAGCTGACTGATGATTAAGCTAATTTCCTGACAAATGCTTTCAGACACATCAAAGACACACTTGGGTAAAATGCTTGATGGTTGGGCATGAGTAATGTTAGTATTACAGAGGCTCAGAAAGACTATAGGCCCAATCTGATCTCCTTTTTACTCATGCCAGTGACACAACTCCTGTTTACTTCAATGGGAGTTGGAATAGGTCCAATAGGTCTGGTTAGAAATAATATATTTGGGGAGAAAAATTCCATACCTCTTTTTCTAACACCTGAGATCATTAAAGTTACCAGGATTTAAAAATTGATTTCTCTTTTCACCATTTAATCCCATTTGTGTGCCTTTAATTTATTCTATTTTTCTCTCAAACCGAACAATGAACTTACACTAGTTAGTTTCAATTCTATTTTCTGGAGTATTTCACCTCCTGGGTCTCTGGGGAACATTTAATTTAAACAAAATGCTTTTCACTGAATTGTTAAAGTAATTATAAAAATATTGTATTCATACTAGGTTTTTAAAAACATGGTTTGTTTGTTTGTTTTAAATACATCTATATTTTGGGTCTGTGCTACTCACCCCTTTAAAGTGAGAACAGGTAGGTAAAGAAGACAGGAATTATTTCAGATACACCTTCAGTACTGATGTACATAAACATATAGCAATACAAAAGCAATGAAAAACTTTTTTAGTGCTCTGTTCTTTGTGTGTGGTTCAGAACACATGTAGGTGTGTGTACACCCCTGTAAACAGAAAAGTTGCCAACAGATTTCATAGATTCCAAGGCCAGAAGGGACTATTGCCATCACCTAGTTGACCTCCTGTATAACGCAGGCCATAGAACTTCCCCAAAATAATCCCTAGAGCATCTCTTTTAGAAAAACATTGATTTAAAAAATGGTCAGTGATGGAGAATCCACCATGACCCTTGATAATTGTTCCAATGGTTAATTACCCTCAGTGTTAAGACTTGACACCTTACTTCCAGTCTGAATTTGTCTAGCTTCAACTTTCAGCCATTGGATTGTGTTACAGCTTACTCTGCTAGCATGAAGAGACCATTATTAAATATTTGTTCCCTATATAGTTCCTTATAAACTGTAATCATGTCACCCAGTAACCGTCTGTTTGTTAAACTAAATAGATTGAAATCCTAGAGTCTATCACTATAAGGCATGTTTTCCTTTAATCATTCTTGAGGCTCTTCTCTGAGCTCTCCAATTTATGAACATCCTTCTTGAATTGTGGGCACCAGAACCGGATACAGTTTTCCAGCAGTGGTCACACCAGTGCCAAATGCAGAGGTAAAATAACTAGGGCTGTTGATTAATTGCAGTTAATTAATCGCGATTAATCATAGTTTTAATCGCACTGTTAAACAATAGAATACCAATTGAAATTTATTAAATATTTTGGATGTTTTTCAACAAAAGAAATAGTATTTTTCAATTCACCTCATTCAAGTACTGTAGTGCAATCTCTTTATTGTGAAAGTGCAATTTACATATGTAGAATTTTTTTGTTACATAACTGTACTCAAAAACAAAACAATGTAAAACTTCAGAGCTAGAAGTCCACTCAGTCCTACTTCTTATGCAGCCAATTGCTAAGACAAAGAAGTTTGTTTATATTTAGAGGAGATAATGCTGCCCTCTTCTTAGTTACAATGTCACCAGAAAGTGAGAACAGGCATTTGCATGGCACTTTTGTAGCTGGCATTACAAGATATTTATGTGCCAGATATGCTAAATATTCATATACCCCTTCATGCTTCGGCCACCATTCCAGAGGACACGCTTCCATGCTGATGATGCTTGTTAAACAAATAATGCGTTGATTAAATTTGTGACTGAACTCCTTAGGGGAGAATTGTATGTCCCCTGCTGTTTTACCCCACATTCTGCAATATATTTCATGTTGTAGCAGTCTCGGATGATGACCCAGCACATGCTGTTCGTTTTAAGAACACTTTCACTGCAGATTTGACAAAATGCAAAGAAGGTACCAATGTGAGATTTCTAAAGATAGCTTCAGCACTCGACTCAAGGTTTAAGAATCTGAAGTGCTTTCCAAAATCTGAGAGGGACGAGGTGTGGAGATTGCTTTCAGAAGTCTTAAAAGAACAAAACTCTGATGCACAAACTACAGAACACAAACCACCAAAAAAGAAAATCACCCTTCTGCTGGTGGCATCTGACTCAGATGATGAAAATGAACATGTGTCAGTCCACACTGCTTTGGATTGTTATCGAGCAGAACCCGTCATCAGCATGGACGCACGTCCTCTGGAATGGTGGTTGAAGCATGAAGGGACATATGAATAGTGTATCTGGCATGTAAATGTCTTGCGACGCCAGCTACAACAGTGCCATGAAAACGCCTGTTCTCACTTTCAGGTGACAGTGTAAACAAGAAGTGGGCAGCATTAGCTCCTGCCAATGTAAACAAACTTGTTTGTCTGAGTGATTGGCTGAACAAGAAGTAGGACTGAGTGGACTTGCAGACTCTAAAGTTTTACATTGTTTTATTTTTGAATGCAGTTATTGTTTGTACATAATTCTACATTCGTAAGTTCAACTTTTATGATAAAGAGATTGCACTACAGTACTTGTATTAGGTGATTTGAAAAATACTATTTCTTTTGTTTTTTTACAGTGCAAATACTTGTCATCAAAAATAAATATAAAGTGAGCACTGTACACTTTATATTCTGTGTTGTAATTGAAATCAATATATTTGAAAATGTAGCAAACATCCAAAACATTTAAATAAATGGTATTCTATTATTGTTTAACAGTGCGATTAATCGCAATTAATTTTTTTAATTGCGTGATTAATTGCGATTAATTTTTTTAAATCACTTGACAGTCCTACGAATAACCTCTCTACTTCTCCTCAAGATTCCCCTATAGGTCATACAAATATGGAAACAAAGACCAAATTCTCCTTTACCCCATCAAACAGAAGAAAATATTGTCTAGCTTTGTCATTGTTCTATTTCTAAGTAACATTTTCAGACCTTGTAGAAACCCCTTTTTTCCCTTTACGGAAAGGTGATGGTTAAAAAAAATGTTGTTTCTCATTCCAGGCATTTTGATATTTAATGAATAATTAAAAAGTGTTTGCATTAGGATAAATTACTTTAATATTATTTTTTAAAATTAAAAAGGATTGGGAGACGCTTTCTTTATAAATATTTAGCTGCAAGTTGTCCCCATTAGGTAACATTTTTCATTTACTCCAAAAGAAAAGGCAGTGGGTCAAATTCTTTCCTGGTGTAACATCTTTGAGATCAGTAGGGTTACGGCACAGATGAATTTTGCCCAATGTCATTTTTGGTAACTTAATTTATGCTTAATTGTTTGGCATAATTGCCAAGTGTACTGTCAGTTTAATGATGGTTTATGAGAAATGGCCTCAGTCAACCATTGCTAACATAATGACTTTCTAAATGAAAAGTTGCATCACAGACTACTAGTTCTGGCGTAAACATTTTTTGATAAGTAAATAAATGATTTGGGGTAAATTCATCCAGCCTTAGAAGAATGAATAATTGTTCTCCACCCCACACCCACCTCTGCTGCCCATTTCAGCAACTCACTGCAGGGTGAGACCCAGCATAAGCCATCCCCAGAACAGAAGGACTGGTCTGTCAAAGATAATATCAGTTGTTTGTTTCCCATTTGGTATCCTTGGCACATGGATGGACTGTAATAACAGTATAGCAGTTGAGCACTGTTATTATAATCACATTGGAGAGCCTGCTGCTTATGAATAACATTTTTATAATGGAGGAAGGACTGGGGGCGAAACCATGCAAAATAACTTGTGTACCAGCATCCAGAACAAAAGGCTAGTGTTTCCTAAACCGATATTTTAATTCGAAAGACCTGGGGAGAGGGCTGCCACCAACAGCTGTGGTGGTATATAAAAACTGACCATCATGCTGTTGTAATAACAACCCCAAAACCCTTAAATTGAATGCTAATTAATAGAGTTCCTGCTTTAATTTTAGGAATGTAATGTTGTTTCATAGACCCTTCCAGGTGCCCAGGGTGGCTTTCTACTGCAAATGTAATAGTCCAATCACAGGCATAATAATCCTTTATTATTCTAGCATCAATAAAGGATTGAGTGGATGAATCGAGTGGATGTTCAGCAGAGAAGAAAGCTACTGAAGTCAGGGTTGGTCCTTTGTTATCCAATAACCAGAGATTGTGTAAATATTTATCTTTGTGTCTGTGAAAGGAAATAACAGGAATAATTCTAACTGTGAAGTAGCCTCCCTGTAAATTTCCCTATGTGTCAGTAATGTACCTTTACATTACATTACATTCGTCGTCTATGTCTTGTAACAATATTTCTGTTAGTTTCTCTATATTACACACAATCTTTAAGGCTTCTTTCAAGCTGTTCCATTAAATATTTGAGGAAGGCGAGCATTACCTTATGGAAATGCTAAGGATCTAGGGCAAGATTCTGATCTGTTTCACTTGTGTAAATCTGGAGTATTTCAAGTCAGTTGAATTATTCGAGATTTATGCTGGTGTAATTGATATCAGCACGTGGTCCTTAATCCTGAGTGGTGTAACTGAAATCATAGTCTGCATCCCTAATTTCCTATTTGATTGATGTGCATAGCTCCCTCTATCCTTAATGGATGTTGCACACATATTAGAAGAGTAGACCCTATTAGGAATTGTCTAAGAAGTGAAATGAAAATGATAAAGACTGAGTCTTGGGTGAGGTATTGTATTTATTCTATGGGATTTTAAAGGATATTATAGTGTTTAAATTATCTGGTGCATTAGCAAATGGTTTAGATCGGCTTTGGTTGATTGACAGTAGTGGGTACATTTTAGAAAATTATTATCTACACTGGGATTTTAATTTTGCTGCAAATTATATTATTTTTGGACAGGTAAATTGCTATTGCTCCCAGAGGATGAAAATAGTGTGTCACTTATTACTTGACTTTTAGCAATAATTAAAATGCATTGGTGTATTATGCTCAGGTAGTGTTAGTAATGAAGCAGGGCCCGTTTGCTTATGTGGGTGAGTTCTGAGTCCGTGAGGAATCTGAGGAGTTTTTTTAGTAAAATAAATTGGGTACCCTATGCTTCACGTCCCAAATCATTCTTCACAGTTTGCATAGTTTTGACACCTGTAAGACATCCAAGTAATCTGCCCCAGAGACAGGGCTACAGAGCCTTTCACTTAAATTGAGGGTGGGCCCACTCCAACTCAGAATTAAGGTAACTGAAGAACAGATGAGCAGAATTTTACCATTCCCACATCTTATGTTATATTTGGCTACAAAAGAAGATTCTATTTTCCAGTGCTGCTACTCCTGTAACTTTTATTCAAGGCCATTGAAATCAGGTAAGGGTGTGGTTTAAGAAGTAAGTACTTTGTTAAAAGAAAACTTCTTTTCATCTGAGCTGATCAAAGACCACAGTCCAGACCTTCCAGGCTTTGTGAAATGGCTGATGGGAAGGAACGAAGGTAAAAAAAATAAAAAAAATAAAAAGATGTTGCTTGCACTCCAAGGCTTTTTACCAGTGATTCCATTTGGAAGGGGCTATTTCTTTCCATAGCAGAAAGAAGTCATGAGAAAAATAAAGTAACATTTATGTCAGCTGATGGGAATCAAATCGAGTGCAATGGAGTGGGTGATGTTTATTGAGGACTAGGTGGCAATGATACATATCACCCTCTCAGCAGAACTTGGCAATTGTAAAGATTGTTTCCTTCCTAAATGTAACAGGTGAAGGTTGTCATGCTAGATGGATGGAATGAATGTGAGAGGACTTTGAGGATTCTTTTAGGCATGTAATTGAAGGGAATCAAGAGAGAGCCTGTTAATTTTTGAGGTACAGCAATGAAAATTTTATCATCTGTCTGTGAGCTTGTAGCTTGATCCAGAGAAAGAAACAGACTAACTATTGATACTTTGAGACTAGAGGAACTTGTTTCTGAACAGTTTGTATGTGTGGTAAACTACTAGTTTACTACTTGCCTTTCTTAATTGAAAGCTACAGGAGGTTAATAAACCACTGAAATGTTTTAACAATCAGGGGCTTGGCTGAAGTACAAAATCAGGATTTGAAATAGCATTAAGGTCTTGATATAAATCCACAAAAGCAAGGAACTGCAGAGCTAAGGCTCTCAATTCATCACTGACATATCATGTTGTCCCCAGCCATGCCTACACACATGGTAAAAATTAAAGTGGCTTTGCAACCTAACTATAGCATTTGCTATTGAGATCCCTGTAATGTCCAGGCACAGGGGGATGAATTAAGAATAGATTTATAGTTTGGTTTGGAATTTTCTTGCTTCTGTTAGCATCAGGGGTCTTGCAGCAACTATCTCAATACAAAAACCTTGAGTTTAATTTCCTTTCCTTAAAGATTATCTACTTAGGTCCCAATCCTACAATTTACAACGTGGGGCAGATATCAGTTGGCACACCAGTCCACTTGCACATTGCAAATTGTAGTACTGGAGCCTGAGACTGCAATTTCTTTGGGGGCAGGGACCATTCTTGTTTTATGTCCATACCATGCTCTGATTCTTGATTAGGGTCTCTAGCTGATACTACAATACCAATATAAGTGCTTATAGGACAATAGTATTATCATAAAATTTGATGCCAGCCATATTTTAGTCTGCAGTATCTTTCTCCAAATTAGTACTGTATACTATTCAGGGACACAAGCACTCCATGTATTTTAATATTTTTGTACCTATTAAAATAGTGTAATGAAAAGTAAACGTTTCCTGTCTATCTTTTCTAACAAACAGGAGCGTCCTGGCTAAGATGTACTGTCTATAGTGAAGCCAGTTCCAGACTGCACTAAAGGCATAGAACCAGGAAAAGAGAATTAAATGCTGTACACACAATGACGTAGTAAGCAACAAGCTTGGTATGCAGCAAATACAAGTGTTCCTCATGGTGCTGAAGCATACAAAAATGTTGAATGAGCTATTGTTTCTGCTCAGTAGCTGAGTTTCCAACTTAAATATTTTCTTGCTTCAGAACACCAGAACTCACTCGCAAGATCTGCCTATTCTTATTGCTCAAATTAAGGTCTTGATCTTAGAATCTAATCTGTGCAAGCAGACCCTTATGCCTGTGTGTTGAATCCTGTTAAAGTCAATGGGGCTCCAGTGGGTGTGGAGGTCTGCTCCTGCAGTTCGTATTGGAGCCCAAGTCATGACTTTAGTCTAGAGTTAACTGGATGGGCTACCATCCCCTTTTTCCATAGAGGGAAACTGAGGCATGGCAAGCGTAGTTTCAGGTGTTATATCGGCTTCTTTTGTCTACCTCCTTCCCTCCTGCACCAATTGGTGTTTGATATGTTGCAGTCCTATCTCCTAATTAAATAAAAAGTTTCTCTCCAGTCTTGCTAGACGATAGACCGCCCTCCCCCCACTACACAATAGAATCTGTGATTATGGTCTGAACCTCCAAACACTTATGCATATATTTAACTTTGCATGTGTATTACCCATTCACACGTAATAGCTTCTCCACGTCCTGCCCTGCTGGTAGGGTCGCCCATGGCGGTAAGGTCAAAGGTGAGGTTTCAGACAAAGTGCAGCCCAACACAACACAACCCAGGATAAGACCTCAATGGCAGAAGAGGTGGATGAAGCAGGATCACCTCTCAACAGCTGCGAAGATGGACAAAGGCTGCAACGGTCTATCCCCGGTCGTCTTGGACCTCCTTGCTACTGGACACAGGCACCTCTTCCACCAAGATTTGTGTGGCCGCTGAGGCGTGACAGTTCCCCCACATTAAACTACTCACGCACAGGCTTCTCTCACAGGAAGAACTTTTTCCCCACCTCCACCCATAAAAGTGGATGAGTGGCGATGGACAAGTGGTAACAGGGACAGGTGAAGTGATCACCAGGAGTCCCTAGTCATAGACCCACACGCAAGCAGTAACCGCAAGATGGTTGTCATGTGCCCTTGGACTGGGATAGGGAGGCATTTTTGGCAGCAGCGGTCATGACGGAGCAGGCCTTTTTAGGAACCTCTCTGCTCACTCCATACAGGGAAGGGGCTAAAAAAGGTGCCCCAAACATAGGCTAACCCACCATACCCGACTGGATAACCACGTCCAGAGGGATCGCTCCCAATGCGGTCAAAAAGCGAAAATTTTTCTTGCAACTTGGAATGTCCGTACCCAACTCTCCTCTATGGCTGTGAGACTTGGGTGACCTACAGAAAACACCTGAAAAACCTAGACTGTCAGCACCAGCGTTTTCTTCGTAAGATCCTCAACATAAAGTAGGAGGATCTCTGCATTAGTGCCAGTGTCCTCATAGAGGCCAACATCATCAGTATTGAGGCCCAGATTATCCAGCACCAGATGAGGTGGAGTGGGCACTGTGTGCGCATGCCTGATGTACACTTACCAAAACAACTGCTGTATGCCCAACTCACCAAAGGAGAAAGGAAACGGGGAGGCCAAAAGAAACGCATTAAAGACGATAAATATCAAGAGATGTGGCATCGACACCACACACTGGGAGACAGCAGCCCAGGACAAGAATAACTGGCAAAGACTTGTCAGAGAGGGAACATCCATTTTTGAGGGAAATCGCCTTGCCCTGGTCTCAGAAAAACGCCAGAAAAGAAAAGACAGACAACTGCAATCATGGCCCAGCTCTGACTTCCAACACCATCTGCAACATCTGCCAATGAGACTGTGGCTCAAGTATCGGACCCATAAAAAATAAACACCTGTGAAAGAGATCATCCTCGACTTTGAGGGATCGACGACACATAATAGCATTGACCTCAGTGGGACTGTCTGGGTGCATAAAGTTATTCAGTATCAGGGACTGCCTGTCTCTCCAAGAAAAACCATGAATCTGACTGGAAGAAAAAAAAAAAAAAGCGCTGACAAATGAACACAAAAATTATCATATTGCATCAGACCAATGGTCCATCTACTGCATTCACTGTCAGTAACATTGGTCAGTACCTGCTGCTTCAAAGGCAGGTGCAAGAAACCCTATAGTGGGCAGCTATGGGTTACTATCAAAAGCATATCATAAATGCTAATGATACTGAGCACCACCATCAGCTAACTGAAAAAAAAATTTCTGCAAAGGATTACAGTACTGGTAACAAGAGCATGTACATTGTGTTGATGGCCCTTTAACGTCTATATTTTTGAATTTGCAGCCTTAGTTGTACACCATTAAGTTTCTATTTCTCATGTATTTTCCTTATTTGGTTAAAACAAACAAACAAAAATCTCTTGAGCTCAGTAACACCAGTGCTTGCCTGTTTCCAGGTGCATGCTTTAAAAAAAAATTGAGCTTTCTCCCCCCTCTGCATTCTTCTTCATCCCTTGTGCCTGTGTCTCACTGACCTCTTCTCCGTCACTTCAAACCATCATTCTCATCTCCAGTGCCTGCTGTTTGGAACAGTCATGTGGTATCCCTCTACTTCATCAACTTACCTTATTGACTCTCCATTGCCCATTGGATTTAATCTGAAAACATATCTTTCCTCCCTTGTTTATATCTCTTAATTTCTCCCTCCCACAGTTATTCATTATTTCAGTCATTAACTGTATTTCACTCTGTAAGAAAGTTGGGGATACTGTTTTTTTGAGAGACTCTATACAGAATGAAGTTGTATAATATTTGCTTGATTATGTTAATTCTACCTGGTGCTTATCTCTCTGCAACAATGAGATTAGTTTGCTGGAAATGTTCCGTATCACCTCACATCTCTGTGTTGCAAAACTGCATCATCAGGTTGTCTTATCTATGCTGATTACATGAATGAGTTTGGGTAGTGGGGAGGGACAGTATGATTATTTTGCTACCATTGCATATTAAAGTGAATGAGAATTTTTTTTATTAGAAACATAAAGAAACATTATGCTGCCACCCACAATTGCTGTTGTAGCAAGTGTGAGGGGAAAAGACATGAGAGGAAAATGCTTTGACAGGGAAGTACTTCTATGTTTTCTGGAGATGAAACTTTTACACTGAGCACGATTCTGATGTCGCCACAGTAATTCCATTCACTTCAATGGAATTACTCTTGATTTACCCCGATGGATGAGCAGAGTTAGTCCCAGCAGGCCTGATGCCTCTTCTCTGCCTTTCACTTGATTTAACTATTTACCCAAATACAAAGTGTGTATGAAAACTATCGTTCTGATCGGATGAAGCATTTTGTATCCCCTTTGCACAGATGTAAATGACCATCCATGGGGCACAGTAGGGTAGAATCCAGACTACATGTGTGGGATAGACTAAGGCCAGATCTACACTACAAACTTTTGCTGATCTTGGTACATCAGTCAGGGTGTGATCTCTGATCAACCTAGCTGTGCCAGCAAAAGCCCCTAGTGTAGATGCAGTTATACTGGCAAAACTACGCTTTTACCAGTATAGTTTATTCTACTCCCTACCACTGCCCCACCTGCAGTGAACTGATACTGGCAAAAGTACAATTTTGCTGTTATAAGCTGCTTCCATCTAGGAGCTCTTTCTTAGTATAGAATAGCTATACTGGCAAAGCCTTCCAAGTGTTGAGCTGGCCTAAGAGAGTTCAGGGAGGGAGACAAGTCCTACATAACTTTGTTCCAGTGTCAGTTAACATTCTAGCCTGTCCTCCTCACTTCTGTGTACAAGAGCGTTGCTTTACTAACATGCAAAATGGCTTTGTGTCGAGGAATAGCATTGTCATGTTGGGAAAACTGCATTTTCTGGCACAGACGAGCTGTGGTTTGTGCTCCCAAGGAATGATGCTTTCCTTTGCTAGGTATTTCACAAATGAATTCCTTAGTCTGAATTTGATGCCACAGTGTGTGGATCAATGCTATTCCTCCGTGGCGAGGTGTACAGAATCCCAAACATACTCAGCAGTCTGTTGTTATAAGGCAACTTAGGCAAAGCCAAGAAGCCTGCAACTACCACTTTCATTAACAGTAATTATCCTTGAGCAGTCGTGATAGGAGCAGAACCCTGAATGGTAATTAGCTCCAATTGTTATGCGATGCATTTTCAGGTTCCTGTACTGTTTTTTCTCCCTGTTTAAGAATAGACTGAGGGGATGGCAATAAATTCTGGTTCCTCATTGTTAGAGGGCAGAGCACTGAAATAAGAGTGACTATACAAAGCCTTTTTCTGCCTTTTTTGGGTTTAGAGCTAGTTGTTTACTGCTCAGTCCAAATTAGGATGTTTTTTAACATGTCAAAATGGTCTCTGTTGCGATCAGAAATCCTCCTACCTTTACATGCTTCAGAGTCTCCACAGCAATGATAACATTTCCCTATCCCTTTTCTCAGCAGCTGTATTGTGCTGTTTAGTTATATGTTGTAGTAAATTAAAGTGACAGTTACTGCAGACATGCTTCAATTCAGATTTGTTGTATTTGTTGACGTATGTGTGCGTGTCACTGATGAATAGAATTACCAGACTGGTGCTGTTGCAAATATTCCCAACCATTGAGAATGTTTAGCTTTTTCGATCTATCAACTAATATCCATTCTCAGTAGAAGTTAAATCATATGCCTATATGAAAGGATTTTAAATATTCTGAATATATCTTTAATGTACACTGTGATAGGTATGTCAATATCCTGGACAAACCTTATTGAATTAAATTTCACTATTTTAGGAGTATTAAAAACATATTAAACATGCAACTGTGTATTACTGTGGGATTGTAGGGAGGAGGCATGACTAATATAAAGCCTGGGAAGTGCTATGAGCTTCAGAGGACTCTTTGAAACAATTTGCTAGACAAGCAAAGTTAAGGGGACTCCTAGGAAGTACGTGGGAGGAGGGAAAGGCAACCTCTTACCTCCAGACCCAAGGTTTTGAATCTGTGCCCTGTGGAGAAACCCGTTGTTTGCTGATTGCCTGTTACATGAGGACAAGATCAGAGGCCCAAATTGGTAAGAGTGACTCACAGATTCATGGGGGTGGTTCTGAGTGACTTGTTACCAGGCCTATTGATTGAAACTATAGTGAAGAACAGAATTATCAGATACGTAGATAAACACAATTTGTTGGCTTTAGAAAAGGGAAACCACGCTGCCCCAATCTATTAGAATTCTTTGAGTGTGAGCAAGCACATGGACAGGAGTAGATATAGTGTACTTGGACTTTCAGAAAGCCTTTAACAAAGGCTCTAAATCAAAGTAAGCAGTCATGGGATAAGAAGGAAGGCAATAACACTGTTTATAGTCTCTGAGGAGGAAGCAAAACAGGCCCGCTTAGACAGTCTGCCTTGCTGGGGAATTCACAGGATAGGCAAGGTACTGTGCAGCCTGAAATAACCTGGTCAGGAGGGAGAGAGACATTCAACTCTGCCCAAGAGAGGGGACTGCTGGGGAGCCAGAAGCTTGAAAGTGTGTGCCCTTGCTGGACCACCACGGTGAGAGGAAAATAGAGGTGCAGTTGCCCTGAACTGTGACATACCCTTTATGGAAGTTCCTTAGATATTATACACTCACATCAACATTAGTTAATTGACCCTCTCAACACTATTGAGGTAGGTAAATATCTCAGTTTTTATTGTGGTGGTGGGAGGTAAATTGAAGCAGAGAGGTTAAATGACTTGCCCAAGGCAACAGAGGGGGAGTCTGTGTCACAGCTAGGATTAAAACTTTGTGCTTTTGGCTCCCAATCCTGGGCTCAGGTCACTAAGACATTCCGTCTCTCTGTGAGTGCAGTCCCCGGGAATTGCTGAAGGGAGCTTTGGGTGAGACTATAGAACAAGGAAAGGGGAAAATGTGGACACAAGAACAGAATCCTACTAATCTCTAATTTTGCATTAAAACAGGATGGCTCAGTGCTGCTATCTCTCCCCCCCACACACACTCTTTGTGAAACCTATGGAAGTTACTTGGTAACTTATTTCTTTGAAGGTATGTCTTCTACACTTAATGACAGTGTGTAGCATACCGACACTGCACACCTAGTTAGCATGGGTATAAATCGCAGTGTTCATGGTTAGGCAGAACTTAGGTGAGTGGAGGGGAGTGCCCTACATGTCTTTACCCCCTGGGTAAATAACCTACATGACTCTATACATGCCCAAGCAGAGCCTCCCCGTTCTGCACTGCTGTTTTTAGCAGTGTAGTGTCTTGCAGCGGGAGGCTTTCACTGCAGCGTGTAGACACAGGGTGCCTTTCACTGCAGCTACATGTGTAGTGCCTGTACTCTACATGTTGCCAAAAGTGTAGGCATAGCCTTAAAGAATGCCAGGTAGATTAAGAATGGAAAATATTCAGAAATGCAAGTAGTCAGACTGTAGCCTGTAATGCTAGGATAAGGAATGGCAGTGAAGGATTTTGGAAGTGAGGGGAGTGGTACTTTTTATACCATATGATATTCTAGGTTCTTTGTAGGAAAGTTGCCCTGGGGTGAGCTTGCAATAACCCAGATTTTAGTAACATAGATCTGGAGAGGGGTATTATTGTATGCCCTACTTCAAGATATTAATATACACATAGTGGATTTGTGGGATGCATTTTTTTCTCTTCATATTTTTTGTTCAAGTTCTATGTTTCTCTGTATGAAAATATTCTCATGTCATATATGGTGGATAAATGAGGATTTGGGGCCTGATTTTTCCAAGTTGCTGAGCAACTTCTGTGAGATTACTTAAGTGAGAGTTGAGAATACTCTGCACCTTCATGCAGGATGCTGGGCAGCTCGTGGGATTGAGCCCTTGATGTACAGAAATCTTTTGATGTTGCTAAAGCACATTATCCAAGATTGCCATTGATAGTCCAATACACCTAATAGTTATTCACTTCATTCTAAATTGTGTTTGGGGATTAATGGTAGAAATCTCTGCATTTGTAAAACAAGTGAGAGTTTCGCAGACCCATGCTTACAGCTGAGGTGGTATGATATAGAATATCCTTTGCACATCAGTTAATGCACCATTGACAGTGATTACCCTTTGTGGGGAAAAATAGAGCAGTATTGCAGCAGAACTAAGGGATGAGCAAACAATGAATGCTGTGTACTGCTGTGGTATTGTTTAACCTCTGTGCATTGCATGGATGGGAGTAGGGATTATTACTTAATTGAAGCTAAAGCACTAGGCTGGGAGTCAGGAGATCTGGGTTCTGGTTTTGCCACTCACTTGTTCTGAGACTTGAGGCGAGTCATTTAACTCAGTGGTTCTCAACCAGGGCCCCTGGAGGGCCACAAGCAGGTTTCAGGGGGTCTGCCAAAATAAACCAGAGAGCAGGGCCAACATTAGACTTGCTGGGACCCTGGGCAGAAAGCCCAAGCCCCACCACTCAGGGCTGAAGCCAAAGCCCGAGCAACTTAACTTTGCATCAAGTATCAGAGGGGTAGCTGTGTTAGTCTGGATCTGTAAAAAGCGACAAAGAGTCCTGTGGCACCTTATAGACTAACAGACATATTGGAGCATAAGCTTTCATGGGTGAATACCCACTTCGTCAGACGTATTCACCCATGAAAGTTTATGCTCCAATACGTCTGTTAGTCTATAAGGTGCCACAGGACTCTTTGTCGCTTTTAACTTTGCATGGGGCCTTGGGCAATTGACTTGCTTGCTGCCCCCTAATACCAGCCCTGGCTTTTAATCTACTGGATATGCAGAAAAACAGTCGTGGCACAGATGGACCATGTTCTTTTTATAGCATATAGGGCGGGGGGCGGCTCAGAAAGAAAGAGGTTGAAAACCCCTGATTTAACTTGCCTCTACCTAGGCTTTCCCCAGTATAAAATTGAGGTCATATTTGCCTATTTTACAGGGGTCATGAGTGGCATAATTAATGTTTACACTTCTGTGACACTTTCCCTCTGAAGATCTTAAAGCACATGAAAATGTATTGCTAGAGAATCATGCAGTGACTGAGGCAGTTGCAGCTCTGGCCCCCTGCTTCCTGGTAAAGAGAAGAGTGTTGTAATAAGGTATACTAGAGCCAGGTGAAATGTGAAGGAATGCATGGAAGGGTGTGGAGATGTATTGTCTTGATGGCAATCTACTTAATGAATAACTGAATCCTTCTAAGAAATTTCCTTCTCCATTTTTTTAATCCTCCTTCAGCATCTGTTCACATGCAGACTGGATTGGATTCCCCATCTTTAAAAAACAAACAAAATACACTTCCAACATTAACTGTACACACTCCCATGGGCTTTTTCCTCCGCATTTTTTTATAGCCTCAAATCCCAAATGATGTGCAGATTTTTCACATACTGCTGTTGTCCCCAAGGTTCAGTCACATACTAGCCAGTCCTGCAGAGGAACAGGAGCAAAAATTTTCAAAGTGTCTAAGGTTTGGCTTCTAAATCCATATGTAGGTTCACAAATAGGAATGGTCCTGGTTTTCCAGATAAGTGACTGATAACTGCCAGGGCTGGCTCCAGCTTTTTTGCCACCCCAAGCGGCAAAGGGGGGGGGGGGGGGAAGCCGCGATTGGCGGCAGCTCAACCGCGCTGCTTCATTCTTCGGCGGCAATTCGGCAGTGGGTCCTTCGCTCCGACAGGGACGTGCCACCCCTTCCCTTTGGCCGCCCCAAGCACCTGCTTCGTTCGCTGGTCCCTGGAGCTGGCCCTGGTGGGAGCAGGGCCGACGAGAAGGGGGCGGGGGGAAGCTGGTACAAATTACTGGGGCCCAGCAGGGGGCCCAGCTTCCCCAGCTTCCCCCCCTCTCGTCGGCCCTGTTTAGCCGGTCCGCCCTTGCTGGGGGGGCCTGAAAAATTTTTTTCACCGGGGCCCGAACCCGCTCTCGGCGGCCCTAGGTGGGAGCACAGGTTGTTCATCACATTTCCTAAATAAAATCAGCTTGATTTTAGGACTATGGATTTAGTAGCCATTAGACTCATATATTTGAAAATTTGTGCCAGAATTCCCAAACTAATTATTTATATTCATAACTAATCTTGAAGAAATCGTATGAAACCACAGATGGATAGCAGAAAGAGGGGAATGATTTGTGTGCGGAAAGAGCTCCTGTTTACAAACATCTTAATCTCAATTACTGAAAACAGAAGACTTGCTTAGGCCACATTTAAATGAAAGGCATGATCAATAAATTGCCCATTGACAATGTGCGATTAAAATGTGACTAACATTTGTTGTCCTGTCAGAGGTGGCCCATAACATCTTACCAGTTATATCTAAGGTAAAATGGTAAAGCTGTCCAAGTATCTACATTATTCCCTTGTGTTCCCCAATGCTTTCTATAGCAAATATCTTGAATATTGCAAATATCCAGGTTATCTAAGAGGAAATAATTATTCAGTTACCTAAGGCAATTGGTGAGTTTCTAAGGGCTGTCACTGTATGCAAACCTACATATTTGTTTCCCCTTCAAAGCTATAATTTCTGATTCACTTCTTTACAACCTGTGTCTGGGCTGTCATGTTTTTTGTGTGACCTTATTACTCAATAACATCTATCAAGGAACCGTGTCCTGATATATATATGCCACCTGTGCTTTGGACTATTAGAAATGGATAGTTCAAAATGTGCCTCTTGATTTCAAAATGCTTTCCATTTTGGTCTTGTAACACACACCTTTTTCATTAATCCTTTTAACCACTTCAGTGGCAATATTTCTCTCATGAGTAGCTATGGCTTTCTAGGTTAAATTACACACCCGTGTTGCTGTTTGACTTCACACAGACATGTGATGCAACAAATTATGAAGATGTGTTATGAATAATCACAGCCAGTACAATCTGGAGAGGCTGCAGGATTTCAGATTATAATATGGAAGAAATGAGAGAGGAAGAGGATAATTTTATTAAGAAAATTTTATAAAAAGTCTTAATGAGTATCCCATCAAACTGGCTTAAATTTCTATAGTAAAAGATAAGGGACCATATTGACTTGGGGCTGATGCCCGTTTAAACCCTGGCAGATTATCAATACTGTATTTATGCCTACAGACCTTAACCAGATTGGGTCCTGATTGTGCTACACATGTATAAACAAATAGCATACCACCATCCATGTCACAAATCCTAGTGAGCGCCTTGTTCTAGCCACCCACTAGGACTGCTGTGAGGAGAATCCAAACTTCTGTGCTCTGGGTTCCTGGAGTGTGGTAGGCTTCTAGAGCCTCAACATTTTGCAGCACTGGTTTCTCCCTTGGCATCTCTGGCACAGTTTCCTATGCACTGACTTTCAGTCTGCCACCACTTCTTGGAAACGGGGCTCCTCGTCCCCTCTGCTTGAGGCCTCCAGGACCAGTGCTGACCCTCTGAGATACTCCAGTTATTTAAACACACCCCTTTCCAGAACTTCTCCCCAAAGGTGTGAAGCTTCTGGTTACAGTTTAACTCCCTCAGGGGCACACAGTAGTTGTAAAGCAGTCAACATATGCACTTTGCACAGTCTAATGTCTTTGCTCTTCTATACTTAATCATGTAAAGCGCTGGAAAGTACAGATCATACAAAATAAACATTGAACACATGTCCCTGCCTCAGTATCCATTCCAGGGTGTACTTTGGGATAGTGTTGTCCAGAGTCCTTGGAGCCATCTGGGCTCAGAAAAGTGGGCGGGTTCCCCTTGCCCCATGAGGCTGCTACGTGCTGGGTGACCTTTCTCCCAGAGCCCCTCATCCAGCTTCTCTGTTTTTCTTTTTTTAAACCCTTCCTGGTCACCTGCCTCTTTTGTTTTTCTCCTACCAACTTTACACTGCTCCTACCTTCCTCTCTTCCTTCAGAGGAATCAGCTAAACTGGTTCTTTGAAGGATGCAGCTATGGATTTTATTTATTTAGTTATTTATTTATAGCATTAACTTTTGTGAGGTTTAAGTATTGTCAACATTAAGTATTCCTATTGTCCCTTTCTGGGGTGTACGTCCTACACATCATATCAGCAGTGGTGTAGCCACATACATATATAGGCACAGATGATACAGTAGTTTTTCATAATACCTCCTCACAATATCAATTAGAATTTGTAAATTGTACCGATATAGCCCCAGTCATCACACTCTGCTTCTAAGAGTTTACAGTCTAAAAGACAAGATTACCAGGTGGGTGAAATAAACAAGTGGGGAGGGGGAGATGGGGTTGGTAGCAATAATAATGTCATCCGTGGCAATAATCACAACTTGCCTGTCAAGCCATTAGCAGAGAGCCTCAGTGGCAGAAGCCCACTAGGGGTTGGCTAAGTAAAGCAGCAAGAGGAAAGTAAAGGACTCTTGCAACAGCACTTTTTATCCTCCCCAAAATATAAGCTGGCCAGGAACACAGCATTATCTGAGAAAACAGGGGCCTATGCTGATTTACTACAATCTGTCATCAGCCTCTGCCAATGGTTTCTAGCATAAACCAAACATGCCCATTTACCCCTTTTTGCAGAAAATCTGAAGGAATGTAGTTTTGGCGACACTACCTGTCCTCCCTCATGGTCAGTCAGCTTTGGGGTGCAAAGGGGCTTCCTGGCTTAGGGAAATGTGATTTACACTATCCTTATCTAGCATTTGTGTCCTTGGCCCACGGACTGGGTAAACTGCATTTTGCTGTCTATGACAATGGATCTCTTAGTATGCATGCTTTGTAATACATGGGGGGGGAAATAACATGCAGGCAGGATTAGAGCATTGCATTTCTCACTCTTTCAGAATCGACTAGAAAGTGCTCAGCTAAATATGAGAACTAAGTATTTTTGATTTGGAGGGAAAAAACCCAAAATGACAAAAGCCTTCATTCAGATAAAACTCCCACTGAATGATAGCCTTGCCTGAATAAGGGCTATGGGGTTTGGCCTGAAGTAGCTCTAAAAATGTGTGGTGGTTGTTGTGTATGTACAATCTCCACTTAAACACGTCCTGCGGATAGTGTTAGGACTCAGTGCATATACATGCCACTGCCATGGATCGGAATAACCCTGCAGGATCCATCACAGTCTGTTGTATCAAGAGGTTGTGTTTTGAATAGCCTTCCTAGTTACAGGTCTGCAGGAGCAGCTCATTTCTTTCCCGCCCCATACCATAACTCCTAATTACATATTTATTCAGTAAAACAACACAACTAAACACATTTCCTCATACTTTATTGCCTAGAGCCATTACAGACTATTGTTGGGTAATTAGGTAGTTAGAAAATTGTTAAAGCATGCATTGAATTTGGAAGAAGCCTTTTCTTTCATACTGCTGGGAGGGAAAAACAAAAAGGAAATTCAGCTAAGGAATATAAAACCAACATGTAAGTAATACTTGGGGTTTTGGCTTAAGCTCGAAAATTCAAGGGAATTCAGAGTTCAGGCTGAAAATCCATGGTGACAATCAGTCCATCGGAATACTATTGTGCCACCTTTTTCACAATGGTGTGATGTGAGGCTGGGGTGTCAGCCTTGATTTTCAGCTTCAGCTTTGAATGTCTATGCTTTTGTGGCTATAAATCAGGCCCTTACTGTTGCATAAACATTGAGGTTTTTTTGTAACTGAGTTTTGGTCTTAATAGTACACGGTACTGTTTCTGTGGGGATAGAGGAGAGCCTTAAAGGGAACCATCTTTACAGTAAGTACACAGCACTCTGTTGGAATGATGAAGTGTCAGCATAGGCTTGGTCCCTTTAACCAGAGGTAAACCTCTTTAAGAAGTAGAGAATGATTGTCCTGTGATCGAAGGAGAGGTTTGATCTGGAAGCGAGGAACTAGTGAGTTTTAATACTGCAGTGTTGCTGATCCCAAATTACCCCAAATCAAAAGTTTGACCCCTCAAAATAATGTTTTATTTAAAAACTGGTGGGTTCTTATTTCCTTTTTGGCTTTTGAGCCTTTAGGATATACTCATTAAATGTGTTCAAGCTTTGCTCTGAAGCCACAAGTGCTAGAAACTTACTTGACAAAAAAAAAAGCTGAGATTCTCATCCAATATCATGACACCAGCAGGTGGCCCTTCAACCCCCCTCCACCCCACCCCCCCAAAAATCACAATAACAATAAAATCTCAAAGGCTGGGAACACTGACACTGACTCCTATGATAGGACAAGTCACTTAGGCCCAAATTTTTAAACATTCCTCGGCTTTGCTGTGCTCAGCATTGCAAAGCCTAATTGATTTAGGAGGCTTAAATCTAAATTCCTGAATCCCTTTTGAACATGAGGAGTCTAAATCCCATTGACAGACAGTCAATAGGATTTAGGATCCTAAGTTCCTAAATTACTTTCAAAACTGAGATTTAGGCTCCTAAATCAGGTATTGCAATGCTGAGTGCAGCAATGCCAAAATACCTATGTGACGTTCCCCTCTGGTGTTATCTGGACCGGTGGTCTGCTAGGTCATCCAATCCTTGACTCTGGGAGCCAGCCTTTCCCTGCTCTGCTGTGAGAACCCCCACTCCTGGGCTGTTCACACACAGCCTCTGGCATGCAAGCTGCTCCTTGGATTGTGCAACCGAATGACAGTAGCCAATATCTCTGGTCCCAGACACAACCCTAGGAACCACTATTTTGCAGTGTCCAGTTATGCCTGCTGGATGCTGCAAACTTATATGAGTTTGTCAATTTAACAAAGAAATTAATATGTACCAGGCTTGTACATATTATCCCAATGGATATCCCAATGGGAGTCTCTGACATGCTTCAAACCAAATGCACTGCTTCAGGTAGAACAAACACACAGATTTATTAACTATAAAGATAGATTTTAAGTGATTACACTGCTCTACAGCCAAAATGCTTCTGAAATAAATGTAGTCAAACTTTACTAATTCTGGGTCACTGAGAACGAAAATGATGCTTAAAATTGTTGATTGGCTCTAGTTTTCAAGATATGCTATTGGGTCAGTATATACGACCCTTGACTTGGGAATGGCGGAGGACAAGTGAGTTATAAAGGGAAGGGGTCTCAATTTAAACCAGAAATGACTAAAATACATCTTTGACTGGATCTATGAATAAATCTATGACTGGGTTTGGACAGTACTTGCTTTTTAGGCAAAACAATGAATGATGCAATCTGAAGCTGGTATTGCATCATACATGATATGAATTGCATCATGTTATTCCTAGAAGTCATGGATGATGCAATCATAACGAAGCTTACATCACTCTGCTGAACAAATTGCCCTATATCAGCTCTAGAAATCATAGACTGTCGTGCTCTCTTATTTGTCAGTGTTTGATTTTGCAAAGGGACACATTTCTGTTTAGCCAAAGTGAGCAGAGATGCCTCGTACTTGTGTGAACAGTGCAGATAACTTCTGCTATGTTTGTGGTGAAGTGACTTTTGCATCACAAAAGCGCAGTATAACCACTATGGTTAAGAAAGCCTATCCCCTTTCTTTTGGCTGCAAAATTGGAAATCAGGACAAGAGGTGGGCCCCACACATATGCTGCAACACTTGTGCAACAAATCTTCGCCAGTGGTTGAACAGGAAAAGGAAATCTATGCCTTTTGCAGTGCCAATGATTTGGAGAGAGCCAACAGATCATACCAGCAATTGTTACTTCTGCATGGTGCCTCCAGTTGGGAAAGGTGTGTCAAAGAAGAAAAAGTGGACTGTGCATTATCCAAACGTTCCATCAGCTATACGCCCAGTACCCCACGGAGAAGGACTGTCGGTTCCTGATGCACCAGAATCATTCTCACTTGAGTCAGACAAGGAAGAGGATGAAACTTCTGGTCCTGAACCATCAATGTCACAGGACCCACATTTTCTCCCATCCTCCTCCTCTGAACCACACCTCATAACACAAGGTGAACTGAATGACCTGGTCAGGGATTTGGAACTACCCAAGAGTAAGGCAGAGCTGTTGGGCTCCAGACTACAGCAGTGGAATCTCCTGGCAGGTGATGTTAGGGTTTCCATGTTCCGTGACCGTCAAAAGGATCTTGTCCCATTCTTCTTCATGGAAGGTGATCTTGTAGCCTGCAACAACGTCGATGGTGTGATGGCAGCCTTCAACATCGTTCACGATCCAGATGAGTGGAGACTGTTCATTGATTCATCGAAGACGAGTCTTAAAGCTGTTTTACTGCATAATGGCAATGTTTTGCCATCAATTCCAGTTGGTCATGCAGTCCATATGAAGGAAACCTATGACAACATGAAACAACTTTTGAGGTGCATAAACTATGACCAACATCAGTGGCAGCTTTGTGGCGATTTGAAGGTTGTTGCTCTCTTGCTTGGTCTGCAGACTGGATACACAAAGTACTGCTGTTTTCTCTGCGAATGGGATAGTCGTGCAAGAGATTCCCACTACATCAAGAAAGATTGGCCACTCTGACAGTCATTGGAGCCTGGGAGGAAAAGTGTTCAGCATCCACCACTTGTTGAATCAAGGAAGATTTTGTTACCACCCTTACACATCAAGCTGGGTCTGATGAAGAACTTTGTCAAGGCCATTGACAAAACACAAGCAGCTTTCAAGTACCTCCGTGGAAAATTTCCAAGGTTAAGTGAAGCTAAGATAAAGGAAGGTGTCTTTGTTGGTCCTCAGATTCGTGAACTTCTTCGAGATGATGCATTTGACCATGCACTGCGTGGCAAGGAAAAGACGGCATGGAAAGCCTTCCAGTTAGTGGCAATAAATTTTCTCGGCAACAACAAGGCAGACAACTACAGGTTGTTGGTGGAAAACCTCTTCAAGGCATACAAAAGCCTTGGTTGCAACATGTCACTAAAGATACATTTTTTGCACTCTCATCTAGATTTTTTTCCACCGAACTGCAGAGCAGTGAGCGACGAGCACGACGAGTGATTTCACCAGGACATTGCAACAATGGAGAAACGCTATCAGGGCAAATGGAGCCCATCAATGCTTGCAGACTATTGCTGGACAGTGACAAGAGATGCTCCATTTAATGAATACAAGAGACAAGCCAAGAAGCGCCGAGTAGACACTGAATAGGACTAAACTATGTACAGAATAGTTTTTTGCCTTTTGTTTCATAATAAATTTTATTTATATAACCCTTTTGCTGATTTTTAAAGTGTTACATAAACAGGACAGGTGAAATATTACCATGTAAAGCAACCATAAACACATGAAAAGACCTAGGTTTACAATTTATGATTAAAACTCTACTATCTACACAATATACATAGACATAAAATGTAAAAACTTAAATATCTTAGAAACAGTAGCCAATCAGTTGTTTTAATTGTCATATTTGAATTCAGCACATCAAAATACATAATAAATAGCACATTTTATCTCTGAAGCAGACGACTTCTCAAAAATTGTAGACCAGTGTTATAAGTCAAAGCATAACAAGTCAGATTTGGTCAAATGAAATAAAAGCAAAATGCATTCTAAGCTGATCTTAACACTTTCAGTGCTCTTACAAACGTAGATGCTTCTCACCACAGGCTGACTGGATGCTCTTCAGCCAGGCTCTCCCCTTTTGATCAGCGTTTCAGCTGCTTGGTGTGGTGTCTGTAGATGTAGGTGGAAAGGAGAGAGAGAGCATGGCAAACGTCTCTCCCTTTTATCATGTTCTTTCTTCCCTCTTGGCTTTGCCCCTCCCCCCCTTTAGAGTCAGGTGAGCATTACCTCATTGCAGTTCCAAACTGACCAAAGAAAGGCGGGGAGACTCACTGGAGAGACTAACAGAACCTTTTGTTGTTGCCTAGGCCAGCGTCCTTTGTTCCTGTGAGGCTGGGCTGGGTTTGTCCCATACATGCCCTGATGAGGTGTGAACTGCCTCTCTGTTCTTGGAGAGTTTTTGCCTGGGCTTGCTCTAAGCTATGAGGATACATTTGCAGCCTCATAACAGTATACATGAAATTATAACCTTACTAGAACATTACTGTAACAATTACTATAACATCACTATAACAACCATGCTCAGTGCATCATGAGTCCGCCGAAGACACCCAACATGACAAACTTTGCATTGGATACCACACAATCATTTTATAAAGATGAACATGGGGGTGTAGGGTGTTCCCCCGAGGTACAGAGCGTCACAACCTATAAACCCTTCTGTCTCCCATCTTGTCACAACATTGGCCGTAAACATGGCAGCACCCGCCCTTTCTGACCCCAAGAAGGAGAAAGTATTTGCCACATTCTAGTGCCCCCTTAGGCTGATATGAATTAAAATTAATAGGCTCTGAAGGGAGTGGCTTCAAGGTGGAGAATAAATCAGGGGTAGGGAAGGATTTTTTGAGTCTCATGAGTCATGCATGGGATCCCTTTTAAAAAAAGAGCAGAGAAGACAACTTACAAAAAATTTACTCTTTCAGGCTCTGTGTTCCCAGAATTAATCTTAAAAGCAGCTTGCATGGCAATACCATTGTTTTGAGAGTCCTATGTCGCTGATATTCAAATAAATATTTGGAACAGGCATAAGGTTTGAGCTGAAATTCATTGGAAGTACATTAAAGATCTTTTTAGAAAATGTTACTTGTATCATAACTGTGTTTACAGCAGCAATAGAGTATAATGAATTGCTGTATATTTCACTAAGTGAGCTATTATCTGTTGCCTGCCTTCCTCCAATTTTTATATAAAAAACAGGGATCATTCATATTCTGAACCCATCTGGGAATTTGCCATGCAGTTCAAAGTAATCTCAGGATGTTTGGAGTTTAAATTCATCATAAGTTCCAGCATGCTTTTTAACAAACAATGTTAATATATTTCATTGGAAGATAATGCTGGAGACTTCCAGAAACTTCAGGTTTTCAGCTGAAGTTAACAAAAAAACCCAAAACAAATAACCATATCTTTACTGCTGCACCCTAAGTTCTCTGACATGTCTGTTTCTTTTTTGTGGAGCGAGAGGGGACGATAATGCCTCATAGCTCCTGAGCGGCTCTACAGATCTCATGAGAGACGGACTCAATCTGCGCTGTGCTGTGTGACCATGGACACTGTAATATATAAAATATATACAAGGCACTCTTCTTTTGAGGACTTTGGTGGGAAAAAAATTCAGGTGCCAGAAAATGAAGGACAGTTCTGCCAAGCACAAACTTAAATAGTTTTGTCATCCTGCTCTTTTATTTGCCACAGGAAATACTGTATTGTGGTTTCAGATAGTCTGATTCTGTAGGCTGGAAAGACGACTTGAACTTTTCAGATTCCCTGCTGTGAATAAGTATCCTACTAAAGCTTGCTTTTTTCCTAATTCTCTATTTAAATGCAGTTTCAGCGAAGTCTTACTTTGGAGCTGACAATCTTTCTGGGAAATTGTTGCAGGGTGGTGAACTTTTGGCTCTAAAATTTTGAATGAAGAGCTGATGCAGAGGCAAAAAACTAATTCCTTTCATCCCTTCCCCCGAGACTTACTCTCCATTTGAAACCAAATAAAAGCATGAAAGACATTCCTTTAAACATTGCTAATGACTGTTGTTTGCATTCTGCACTTTTTTCTCCTAGGAGCAGTCTGTTTTCTGATTATCTGAATGGGAGATATTTATTAATTGATTTCTAATCTCAAATCTTTTTATTTAAACTCCCTTACTAAGCCTGAACCCAAGAATCAGCTAAATCATCACACTGCATATCTGATACATGAGCAGTATGTCAAAGAATGTATCACCTGTATACGTGAAAAAAGATTTAGCTTTAAATCCAGGTTTAACTGTATCTGTGACTTATGAAAGAAGTGTATTAGTGTTAATTATTAGTCATTGTAATAGCAATACATTAATTGGAAAAAAGACTAGATTGGGGACTGGGTAGGTCACTATTAGGTTGCTAGATCAAATCTAGCCCAATTATATAGTGATGGTAAGTTGCTTTACAAACTGATTAATGCCTTATGTGATGCAAATTTGGCACACTCAGTACACTTTCACAGGTGTCCACATTAATAAAGCCACCATCATAATTGGCTTTTGTTAGTAGTCTTGGCAGAGAACATGGGGCTAGATTTTTAAAGGTGTTTAGCTGCCTAAAGATTAGGGTTAGGATAAGGATTTAGTGTTAGGGTTAGTGCTAGGGTTAGGATTTAGATTTCGTGTTAGGTTCAGGGTTAGGATTTAGTGTTAGGGTTAGAGTTAGTGTTAGGATTAGGTTTAGTATTTAGATTTAGGATTAGGGTTAGGATTTAGTGATAGGGTTAGGATTTACTGCTAGACTTAGAGTTAGGATTTAGATTTAGTGTAAGATGCAGATGCAGCACCATGTGGGATTTTCAAAAGCACCTGGCTTCATCTTTAGGTACCATGCCTTTAAAAAATCTGATCCATTAATATTGAATTCCCCAAACTACACTTGGAGATGGCCCCTATATGTCAGGATTGTGGCGTGAAGGCACAGCAATGTAAGCTTCTCCACACATCATATGCCTATGTTTTTATTGTGTGAAGAGGCAAAGAATTTCTGTCTTCAGGGCTGACAGTTTTTTCAAAACCTAAATTCAAATGGGAAAAAAAGCAAGTAAATGAGAGAGTACTCGGTCTCAAAGGCAAGTCACTAAATCTGTGATCAGTTGAATATGTAAGTGTCCCTAGTTAATGATAAAATCTTTACTTGCAGTAATTATTCAGCCACTAGATGTCTCTATGTGCTCAAGGCAAGAGATGGCCCTTGCTTAATAAGGGACACAAAGCTGGAACTCAAGCTGTGTGGAAGTCTCTATTTGTTTGACTGTAGTTGTTTTGTTCAACAAATGAATGATTCTATAAGTCATGATTAGGGCCCTGTGTAAATCACTATTTATTAATTTAGAAAATTCACCATAGTGCAAATGGAAAAGTATAGAATTTCACGGAGTTTGCACGGAATGAATTTTACAAGTAATGTTAGTCAATTTCAAAGAAAAAAATGTAAAAGATTTGCATTCCCTAAATAAGAACATAAGCAAAGATGAATTTACAAAGTAAATACTGCAAATTTATGCTTCAGTGATATAATGCAATTCCCCTCCCCCTTTTTTAAAATAGTAAAATTTTGAGAGTGTGAAGGTATCTGAATAAAAAATAGACAAGCATTTCAGGAATTTAAAAAAACCCGCCAGTTTGACTTCATGCTAAGACATACAACTACTCAAGATGGAAATACAGAGATGAATTAAATTATAGAGTTGGAGCAGAACCCCTCCCTCCCCCCCTCCCCCCCCGAAAAAACAACAACAATCATTTGGCTTCAGCGGCAGCAAGATTGGTTGTCATTTTCTTTGGGGTTGTATATCTTGCAGTGTAAAGATCATGTTGCATAAACTAAACCCATTAGTGATTAGGAATATTTATGGTGACCATAAAATGTGATGATACTAACAGATGTAGTTCTCACTGCACTATGGTGTATGGACTGAATACATATTGATGAAAATGCAGCGTATGGCATTCAAATTGTATTCTTGCTTCTCTATCTTAAATAGTATTGTAAAACAGAAGCACTTCATTTACTACTGATGGTGAGATTTTCTTTCTGTTATCTCAAAAAAATGGAAGAATAAAAGGATTGAGAACCAGGAGACTGAAGTCTCTTCTTGGATGGCTTGCTGTCCTCTTGGTCAATATGGCAAGAAATGAACTCCTAATTTTTTCTTCCTCATCCACATATCCTGTTCTTCACTGCTGCCGACAACATCCGTCTCCATATCATCAACTCTTACAGCCTTAGGGGTTTTCCTCTCCTGCCATGTGCCCTGCCTCCCATCCAGGCTATGACCAAAATCATAGCACTTCAATAATCTGGCTGTCCTGACTCTTTCTGTTTGCCCCACCAGCAAATTCCCTCTTACAGGCCCTAGTCATCCCCTGGTTTGACTACTTCCTCCATTTTCTTGAGACCCAGCTTGGTGCTTTCTAAACTATCCAAAATGCTGCTTCTTTTTTACATATTGCTCAGACCTCTTTGAAGGCCTCCAATGGATCCTCATTGCACCTCTGTCAAGTTCAAAAACCCAGGCCTTCTTTTCAAGGTTCCATATAACTTGGATCTAGCCTGTGTTTCTTTTCCCCCCCTGCCTTTCAAATTCTCCAAGGCCCGCTATTCCACCAATGATGCCAGCCTTAACATCCCTTTAATTTTCTTTTCCAATTCTTTGTCTCTCTGCCTTCTTTCATTTCACTCTTATACAGAGAATAGTCTTGGGTTATCACATTAGACTTGGACTTGGGAGAACTGGGTTCAGTTCATATCTCTGACAAAGATTTCTTGTGTTACTTTAAAATTCTCTGTCTCAGTTTCTAACCTTCTGTCTGTCTGTTGATCTTTTCCCCCATACCCCCTAAACATATTGTACTGTGTAGGGTGCCTAGCATGCTGGGCCCCCTCAGTTTACTGTAATACTTCCCCATTCCCCTCATTTGTTTGTCACCTGTCAGATGCAAAAAGCTAAATAGTAAGCTCTTCGGGTCATGGATCTGTGTCTCTGACTTGTTCTCTACAGCACCTACCACACTGTGTCACTGTAAAAATACTACTCATGTGTGTCCATTAGTGATGGTAATATTTCTGGGTTATTTTTAATTTTAATTTCCAGGCTGCAGAATTTCTCAGCCTTCCACCTTGCATTTCTTTTTTGTGACACTATAACCTGCTTGTGGCTGGGAATTAAAAAAAAGTTTAAGAAGCTTATCAAATGCTTTGGGGTTGAACTTTGAGGGGTTTTTTTTTTTTTTAATTTTTAATTTTTAAAATTACTGATTGTTTAATTTCCAAAGACTTCCCACTACATTTTGGCCAAAAATGTGTTTTTAAAAAGATAAAAGCCACTGTTCATGTAGATGTACTATAATTCTGTACTATGATGCCAGAAATGCATGTTTGTTTCAAATTCCAGTATAAATAAGCCAAGTTGATAATGAAGGATATTGATTTTTTCCCTAAGAAAATATGGTAAGCAAGAGAGTAGAAAATATGTTCAGCATCCTCTTGGGCTTTACTGTTTAGTGAAAACAGACTTTACAATGTGAATAACCATCTCATGGCTGAAATACTTTCAATAAACTCTACCTGTCTTTCAGCTTCCTTCCCAGCCTTTCATCTCCAGAGTGTGTCTCTTTATTCTTTCTTTCTCCTTTGGTCTTCCTTAATAGCTACAAGTCCCAGAACGCAGAAGTCTCTTATATGAATGCATCACCCAAAGTCTTGATGAATATAGCAGAAGAGTCTACCCCTTTAAAAATCTCTCTCCCCATTGTTAAGGGCTTGTCTCTGTTTTGTCTTGAGGCTCAGGTACAGGGGAAATCATCAGCTCATATCTGTTGACTATAAACCTTGCCTTTCGTGTGAACTATCTTTAAAATGTTCAGTGTATCTTTGGCAACTGAAAGCACTGCCGTTGCATTTTCCTTATTTATCCTCCCGCACCTTATTCATTCTTTTAGTGTCCAGTTGTAATATTCTACATAAACTGGAATCTTTAACTCATCAGCACTACTTTTCTATTAATAGAAATCTGCATTGCCGTTTGGTTTTGGAAGCTTGTCATTTGGGCTTCCACCTCCATTCTCTGTTGACAGCACTCTGACCCAGATTTTTAAAGGTATGTAGCCATTACTGTGCTCCGTGTCAAAAACCCAACTGATTTAGGAGCCTAACTGTCATTTCCAAAGGATTTGGGCTCCTGACATGCCTAAACTCCCTTTGGAAATGAGATTAAGGCTCCTAAATCAGTTAGGCATTGTGACACTGGACACAGCAATGCCTAAATACCTTTACAAATCTGGGAGTTGTTTTCTCTCTCTGGTGCCCATACAGTGGTCTGTGTGAAATAAATTGCCTAGTCTAGTTCCTACTAGATAGATTTCCATGTCTCAAAAAAAAAAATCAATTGTTCTTCTTTTTGACACTTACGGTTGAATGGTCAGATTTAAACTGCCTCCTCCCCCCTAAAAGTAATGCCCCTAGCTCAAGGCTCAGGCACACTGTCATCAAAATTGTGTAGCCTCATCGAACATATTGTATCTGTACTCAGTATTGACAAACTATCAGCCCTAGTGATTCACACACATTTATTATTTGTATTACTGCTACACCTCGGGGCCCCTGCATTCCATCATGATAGGCACCGTACAAACACAGAACCAACAGAGGGTCCTTGCTTCCTCGAGGCAACAATTCAGTGGCAGCAGTCCTGCCTAGTGACAATAGCTCTGACCAATGGCAGTTGCCCGGGCAGGAGCAGGGGAACCCAAGCCCTACTCCACCGGGTTCCGACCCAGGACCCTATGAGGCCCACTCGACTGCTCATCCATCTTCATGGTGTGTTCAGATTTCCCACAGCTTCCTTGGGTCACTTCCTACCCCAGTCCGCCTCCCCTCTGGCCATTGCATGGCTCCATGGGACATCACTTTGAGTGTCTGGCCCATGTCTCCATCGTTGGTTGCTGGAGTGCCCTCCCCTCATGAGCTCGATGTTGGCTCCACTCGGGTCCTTCTTGGGGGATCCCAGGGCGCGTCCTGCTCCCTGGCTTGCTAGCTCCTGACTGAGCTGCCTGGCTAGCATTTAAACCCCGCCTCCACTCCAGGGGTGCTGGAACAATTTTTATAGTGGGGATGCTGAGAGCCATTGAATCAAACTGTAAACCCTGTATAGAATGGAAACAACTGCAACCCTAGTTCCAGCACCTATGCTCCATTCTAAGCATGCTTGGCAAGGCATGGGGGTGGGACCTCTTTAATCCTGCCTAGTAAGGGGGTCATACACCCCGTCACACAACCCGAAATACTTCAAGTGCAGAATATAGAAAACATAAGAATTCCACAAGAGCAAACACAGGGCTTCAAATTCCACAGCAGAATAACTGCCCTGGCAGGTTTTTTCTTGTCGCTCTTCCTCATTTTAGATTCACCTGTCCCCATTAGTTTGAAATCTAGTAATTTTTTCCCCTTCAAAATGACACCTGCTTCTGAATCCCCAACCATTTTTTGTGGGTTCATAATGGTTTTAAAACAGCTTTTCTTACCCTGACTGTTCGGTGAGTCTTTCACCCTGCAGCAGGAGAAATTTGACTGACTATACAGGAGAAATGGTGCAACTGACTAGACAACAGATTCTATAAAATCCAGAAGTAAGCAAAAATGGGGGAAGAAACTGAGGAAAGTACTTAATTTATTCCTCTCTCATCGCTTTCCGTTACAAGTACCATCAAAGATTGTTATAACAATAATAGCTAACGGATGTTTCAGTAGGAAGCATGATCATTAAGGACCAAATAGCAATAGGGTCTATTTTCTTGCCTCTCTGGCCAATTGTTTGGAAGAGGAATTTTTCAGCCCATTGCTTAGGTTGATACCTATGAGATGCTCATGCTGAATCCAATTTTATGTTCCATGCTTCCGTTCCCTTTCATCTGTTTGTTCCTACAAATCATTCTTTTGGAGAAGATGTATTGGCACCTTGAAGTTTGTTTACATGTTTTCAGTGATGACATTGGGCATGCAGATTTGCCAAAGTAAGGTGTTGTCTGAATAAAAATAGTCTCTTTGTATTCGGATTGCAGAATCTTCCATCTGGGGTTTTAGTAATTAGACTTCTTGTTAATTAGATGTAATAAAGCGCTGCATAATGTTAACAATTTATTCAAAATTGTGACATGAGTATTGGATGCTTTAATTTTTATAATTTAACTGTAAATAATATGATATTGCTAATATATTCAGGATGTCCATGGTTTCCCCCTTTGCAGGTTTTAAAAATTCCTTTTCAGTCATTCATGACACTTCTGTGGTTGCTATAGTGATGTCAATTTCCTGTTTCAAATTATTACACTTCAGAGAGATACAAGGCTTTTTTAATCTCAATTTTTTTTAAATTTCAATCTCAGATTTTACAGATGCTCTTGATTCAGAAATACATATAACTTCACTCTATAACAGAAAAAATAGAGAACAGAATAAATATAAGGCTTTGTGCTTTTTTTTTTATTCATGGGGCCAGTGAGAATTCCTTCTGTTTTATTGTTAACATTACTGCATATGTTCCATGTTATCCAGAGTACGCTTTATAAATCTTATGTTCTGTTTTTATATGTGTGATTTAATTATGGAATCGCAGACCAGTCACCTAGTTGACCAAATCAGCAACAACTGCATCTTAACTTAATGAAACTTATACCTGTATGAAAAACAACTTGCTAAGTGGCATGAGTACTGGTTGGTATGGTGATGTTGACAGCTAGTCTTAGAAATTGCGTTGTGCCTAGCCTCCAAAAGACAGTTTAATAGAGGTGGGATAAAGAATAGAATAGCTTGTGTGGCTGTGCTACAATAAAAAGATGGAGTGATGGTTACTCCAGACAGGATCACCAGCTTATCAGTCTCCCAGCCTCTCTGTATGTAGGGCAAAGGACACACAGTGTTTCTATTTTCTGGGAGTCTTTTACAGCTTGGGGATCAAACTCCTCAACTGATACTTCAGGTTCTGTTGTTGTACCCATGTTGTCACATCTCATGGTCATGCTTATCAGCTGATTTATAATGTGTCTGGCAAGTATGTCTTTTGATGGAGTATTTCTGTTGATGCATCCATCCTGATAGACTAAAGCTTTGCTCTCCTCCTAGTAGTGTGCCCTGTTCATTGTCATGATTGCCTTGATCTTCTGACAACACACAACTTGGGCATGCTTTGTGATGCCTTTAGCTCAATGCAGCTTTGTTCAGGCATATCTATCAGAAAACACCTTCCTGTTCTGGAACAATTAATTCAAATGCTCAGCACTTGCTTTGGTAAAGCCTCGAACCACATCCCTACACCAGTATGGAGTTAAATACATTTGCAGAGTTTAAACAATAGCAAAGGGAAATTTTAAGAATAGGCAAGGGAGAAAAGAAGGAGGAGGAAAGAGAATTGCAGAGAGATAAAGGAAAGCAATTCCATATGGCAGGGCTGCTGAGGGGGAAGACACATGTGGCAAGATTGTATGAAGAGATGAAGAAGTAGCCAGTGATGGAAAAGCAGAGGGAGCAGCAAGGGCAAAAGACAGAAACTATGTCCATGAAATAAGCTGGAGAAGTGCATGAGGAGATTTAAAACCAAGGAGGGCAGGTTTGAACGGGTGTTGGGATGAACACACAGTCAGTGGAATTGTTTACTGAACTAGGCAATGTGGCAGCACTTCTTTGTAAAAGGGAGAAGGCAGGCAACAGCACGCCAAATGTTCTGGAGATCAGTTTCTAATTAATGTAATTCTCCTCTATTCATACTTGGTTGGTGTGGAGGTTGTACCCCATTTTATGTCCAAATTATGCTCTGTCCAGTCTTGCTGTATTCTCTATTGACTGGTGTTTCCCTTGAATAGCTATGTAAGGTATAGCCAGATGGGTTTTGTTCTGTTGTTCAATGAAGTTCCCTAAATCAGTTTATCATAATCTTCATTTTCACTTCCACTTGCTGGCTTCTGTGACTCGCTTTTCTACCCAAGCCCTTTGTTCATTTGTGTTTTTCTCAGAGAAAATACTGCCTGAAATAGAAATGGTTAAGTCTCTCTTATAATAAGAGCTGGACTTTCTGCTCACTTTCTCCAAATTTACACTGGTGTAACTCAGTTAAAATTGATAGGATTACATCGGTGTAAAATGATGGTGGTGGTTTGGGGGGAAGAGCACTGGGTTTTTAGTGCCCTTTTAATTCCATTCTATTCTATGAAAGTGCTTCTATTAATACGCCCATCAATAAAAGTTGTGGTGGCGGGGATGAGTGTGCATGAAGACCTGTAGCTAACTGTACTATTGTGGTATATCATTGGCAGAATACTTAGATTGCTGGAAATGTACTCCATGGTGTTTCTTATTTAATTTTACTACTGTACTGAGCATCTTGCTTTAGATCAGGGGTAGGTAACCTATGGCATGCGTGCCGAAGGCGGCACGTGAGCTGATTTTCAGTGGCACTCACACTGCCCAGGTCCTGGCCACTGGTCCGGGGGGCTCTGCATTTTAATTTAATTTTAAATGAAGCTTCTTAAACATTTTAAAAGCCTTATTTACTTTACATACAACAATAGTTTAGTTATATATTATAGACTTATAGAAAGAGACCTTCTAAAAACATTAAAATGTATTACTGGCACGCGAAACCTTAAATTAGAGTGAATAAATGAAGACTCGGCACACCACTTCTGAAAGAAGAACAGGAGTACTTGTGGCACCTTAGAGACTAACTAATTTATTTGAGCATAAGCTTTCGTGGGCTACAGCGAGCCCCAAGTACTCCTGTTCTTTTTGCGGATACAGACTAACACGGCTGCTACTCTGAACACTTCTGAAAGATTGCCGACCCCTGCTTTAGATTATTATTTTTAGCTGCCTTTGTGTAGGTATAAAACGAATGCCACTGCCACTCTGCTATGGTTTTAATAGCAGAAAAGAGAGAGATTTTTATCTGACTTGATTCTTTGAATCTTTTTCATACAGAAGTGACCAGAACATTCAGCTCTTAATATACACCATGCGGGCAAGGGCTTGTTCCTATTTAGCTTCTTTAGGACAACTGCGTTTCTTTTTCATGTTAGTATTTTTTTTTTAACATTGGAAATTCATGTCTTGCCTATCTTGGAAGACTCTGTGGAAACACTTTCCCTCTCCCCCCTTCCTGACACTCATGTAACTCCAGTGCCTAATGAATACCTAGTTGAAAGGATTTTTTAAAATTAATATTTCAATACCATTTTCCCTCCAGCTAAGGTAAGATTTACTTGCAGTAAACATCCCTGAGAACCCCAAGGAGTAATCCAGCTAATTACTGACCAAAAAAGACCAGTTCTGACATTCCTGATTGTTTCTAAACTTAAAAAGGCAGAAAAAACCTGGAAGGGTGGGGATTAAAAAACAGGAGGTGCCAATTCAACTAAAAAACCCTCCTTTTCAGGTGACTATTAGTATAGCATTTTCAGTCAATATTCGAGTTTAATATTGTTTGTGGCTTTCTGGGGGCAACTGGAACTTGAAAGCCTCTCTCTTGCTTTGCTGAAGCCCCTGTAGCAACAAGCAGACTGCTCAGGCATCTTCCTTGGTGAAGAAGGCATGGGTGACTGGAGACAGAGGGCTGACAAGTCTGTAATGTCCTAACTTAAAGTCATCTATGACAGCATTTCTGTCCTTTTCTTGCATTCCCTGCTGTTGACCTCTACTCTTCCAAATGCTGTTGTGTGCTTTCTAAGGCAAGGATTTTCCTTGCCTCTATATTGGGCATTTGTTCTCCATTCCTCTGAAGTCGCTGATGGGGATAGATCAAGCTTGCCCTATTTGTTAATAGGTAATTATGTACATTAGATCCCTTAAACATTTATTTCTTTCACTGAAGGTTGTACAAGTCCAGTTATGATCCAGTTTTTGTCCTTCGAGGGAGAATATCTACCTAGCTTTCAAGAACCAGGCCCTGTGCTGCAGTGTCATCTTTGTGCAGCTCTTGGTCACGTCCCCTGTCTGATTTTTGACGATGATTATCCCTCACCTGCAAACCCTTATTGGGACAAGTATTCCAAAGTCAGTGGGTTAACTTGTGTTAATTTGTGTGATTTGCAGGAAGGCCCTGTGGTATTCATGTGCAGCCGATCTTTGTTGTGGGTGAGGACCTCATTGGGTTTAGGAGACAAACATATTTTTACACTGCCTCTGTGCTTCCTTTATTCTGGGGCCTCAGCGCTGCCCTAAATTGTCCCTAGTTGTCTCAAAAGGCCATTGTGAAAGTTGGGAATAGCTGGAGCGTAACCTCTCTTCAATTCCATCCCCTTTCCTCAGCCATACCAGCTAGACTGCAGTCTGCGGAGGGTAAGGATGGTGTAGAATTGTTAACTTAAACTCTGTTCCATGCAGGGATTCCCCCTGCACTGGAAAACGCTTGATGGCTGGTGTTAATAGGTTCACAAACCCGGGCGCTGGTGTAGCTGGTATAAAGGGATCCTAGTGCAGTGTTGACTGTCAGGCAATAGATCTCCCGCTCTCCCTCTTGTCTCCCCCCCCCTCCCTGAGTCCTATCACCTTTTGCTTTGCTAAGGTTCTTAGGACCCATCCTGAGCACATTACTCAGGTGAAATTCCCACCGACTTTTCTGAGGGTTTTGCTTCTCAGATCCGTAGTTGTCTTTTACTAGGAGTATTCATTGCTACTTTTGTTTGAAAAACAAATGGTTTTAAAATTCATTTAAAAGTTTGTTCCCTGTAGTCTGCTGGTCAAAATATCATCTCTTAATTAAAACAACAAAAAGATAAAAAGTAAATTAAATGTTTATAGCTCTTTTAGTCTCCCCAATCTCACATGGCTAAGGAACACTTTTAAAAATATTCTTTATTTGTGTTGCTGCAGTGCCTTTGAGCCCCAGCCCTGCACCAGGACCCCATTGTACTAGACTATGTATAAACACAGAACAAAAAGATGGTCCCTACTCCAAACAGATTACATCCTAAGTATAAGACAAGAGACAGCAGGTGGATGCAGACAGACAATGAGGCAGTATGGGTCAAATCCATTATCAGTTTTGTCCTGTTACTGTCCCTTTCCCCAATGTGCAACTCGGTATACGTAATGAGCCATCTCTTTCCCATTTCTGGTCGAAGGAAGGGGCAAAAGTCCCACAGCGCAGCTTGTACAGTATCTTTTTTATTCTGATTATTATTTTTGGTTAATTACATGGACTTGTTGGCAGGATACAGCCTGCTCCTCAGGACAATCAGTTGCCATGACCATCATCAATGGATTATAAAAGCATTTCTTGCACTTCAGCTGAGACTTTTTACTAAGCAGAAAAAGGGAGACTGAAAATGACACACAGACTAATGTAATGTTTGTCTGGCTCAGCATACTGCTCACAGGTGAAAATTCCATCTCTCCCTTATTTGGCTATTACTAAAAATTGCAGTACTCAGGACATATAACATTGCACACTGACCACAGATTCCACCTAACTGAAAAGGGGACATTCTATCACAGTTATTCTTTACCAAGGCCAAGTGGTCCTTTAGTGATAGGGCTCATTTATGCCTGTACGGCACTGTCCATGGCAGTGGGCAGCTGCAGAGCTGCCCCAACCTGGAGTCATTGTGTCACTGGTAGGGGCATTGCTCCAGGTACATAGCCATTGTGTTGCCATACTTGCACTGAGTGCATTGGGAGGCCCACTCTGCTGCTGATGGCCATAGCTGAGCATAGCTATGGCCCCACCCCTTCTGCAAGGGCACTAGCAGAAGCCCTAGACCAAGGGCAGGTAGGTCTATGCTACACATTTACATTGGCGCAGCTTCACCAATGCAGCTGTAGCACGTTTGGTGACGAGAGCTCTCCCGTTGGCTTAATAACTCCACCTTGGCCAACATAGCACTGTCTACAAGGGAGGTTAAGGTTGGTATAACTATGTCACTCTGGGGTGTGGATTTTTCACACCCCTGAGCAGCGTAGTTACACTGAAGTAAGTATGTAGTGTAGACCAAGCCCTAGGAAAATTGACTTGCAGGATAGGGGACGCTATCTTGGGAAGCAGTGACTCAAAAAGATTTAGTGGTCATGGTGGATAATCAGCTGAACATGAGCTCCCAGTATGACTGTGTGGCCAAAAGGGCTAATGTGATCCTGGGATGCATAAATAGGAGAATCTCGAATAGAAGTAGAGAGAATATTTTACCTCTGTTTTGGCACTGGTGTGATTGCTTCTGGAATACGTGTCCAGTTCTGGAGTCAACAGCTCAAGAGGGATGTTGATAAATTGGAGAATGTTCAGAGGAGAGCCATGAGAATGAGTAAAAGATTAGAAAATGTGCCTTACAAGAGACTCAAGGAACTGAATTTATGTAGCATAACAAAGAGAAGGTTAAGGGGTGACTTGATTACAGTCTGTAAGTATCTACATTGGGAACATATATTTGATGATGGGCTCTCAAATCTAGCAAAGATCTAACATGATCAAATAGCTGAAAGTTGAAGCTAGACACGTTCAGACTGGAAATAAGGTGTACATTTTTAACAGTAAGAGTAATTGACCACAAGAACAATTTACCGCAGGTCACGGTGGATTCTCCATCACTGGCAATGTTTAAATCAAGATATGATGTTTTTCTAAAAGATCTGCTCTAGGAATTATTTTGGGGAAGTTGTATGGCCTGTGTTATATTGCAGGTCAGACTAGAGGCCTTGGAATCTATGAATGTGCACTCAATATTCAGGGATTGCAGCTGTGCCCAACCTTTGCATAGGGTCACATGGGAAAGGGAATCACATCTGTGGTTTCCAAACCCTCTTGTACTCCCACACAGGGCTGGGCACAATTGAGCCCAAAGAATGTGGTAAGATGACAAAGGAAAGGTTTATTATACATTGCTGCTTATCAACTAGTTGGTATTGTTGACTCATAAGCTACGTAGGTAGAGCCAGAAATACTGTTTAAAATTCATGTGGTACTCCAAACTGGAAACGATATTGCCCATAAATATAACGAGAAACCTGGACTTTACTGTAAATGCCTTTCCAGTGATGCAGTTGATATGACACATTGTTACCCATAATATCCAAGTACTATAAGAACTCTGCATTGTGTCTTCCTTACTCGCTGCTCTGGTTTGCAATCTCATTACAGTGAGGTGGGTTCTACTGTTACTTTGACTAGCTGTGATGCAGAGATCCTAGGACAATAAGCATGGATTTTTTGTTATGATCTATCCTATTAATAGGTCATATTAACACTCTTTTGTCTCCTTCTCAGCAAACTCTTCATACTGGCCCAAGCCTTTTGGCTTCCCAACCTGATTTGCAGCAGGATAGCCTAAGTGGCAACCTTATAACTTCAGACAAGCTTAAGTTTCTGCCAGAACAGTTCTCTCAGCCTTAGTTTCCAGGCAGAACTGGAAGATTTTGTTAAAATCTGTCACTTCTACAACAATAATGAAAGTATAATTATTCTGTTTAGCAGCTTGCATTGACAGGTCACCAAACTGACTATTGTAAAGTAAGGACACTGCCAAGTTGAAAGATAGGACAAGGCCTATTGTTTTGGGAGCAAGTGGTAGGAACTTGAAAATGAAATAGTACTGCTTATCAGTAACCATTGTGTCTGGTATTAGAGTTCCAAAGTACTAGACTGGCCGTAAAATTCAAGAGTCCAAAGGGAATCTAAATGGTGCAATGATGGAGACCCAGGAGTAGTTGTCATGAGTGATGCTAGTGCAGCAGTAGTCTGGAAAGCAGAGCCTTGCTGACCTATGAGCCATCTTTGAGTTCTGTGATGACGTCCGTTAGTGGCACACTGGTACTTTATGGAAGAGGAGCCTGGTCAGGGAGTAATACAGTTATATGTTTCCTAGTGAGTCAACAGCTATGATGATTGTAACTAAACCAGCTCCCATTGCAGGATCCCAATCTCTGAAGTAAACCTCAGCCAGACACTTTCACCACTGCGATGTCTCTCACCAAGTGATGCAAATCAATATCCTCCACCTGCTTGTTTCCAATTTACATATCATGCAGATGCAGCACCAGTTTTCCTTCTAATTTAGCTGTAAACATTGGAACAGATTCTAATTTCCGACCTGTCTGTCTTGTGCTGGTCAGGCACCTGATGCCCAGCTATATGCAAAATACCTATTGAATGCATGAGAGCATCTATCCTCTTATCTGAAAACATTCATAGATTTATACCACTCTTACTAAGGGCTGGTCTACACTATTTGGGGGAGATCGATCTATAAGTTATGCAACTTCAGCTACATGAATAATGTAGCTGAAGTTGGCGTACTTAAATCTACTTACCCCAGTGTCTTCAGTGCAGTGTGTCGATGGGAGACGCTCTCCCGTTGATTCCTCTTGTGCTTCTCATTGAGGTGGAGTACCAGAGTCGATGCTAGAGCGATCAGCGGTCGATTTATCACATCTCTACTAGACATGATAAATCGACCCCTGCTGGATCAGTCGCTGCCCGTCGATCCGGCCAGTTGTGTAGACATGCCCCTTTTTGTATTTTCAATCTGTGGATGTAAATAATTGCAGGTGAAAATCAGGTCATGTTCATGTGTAAGCACCTGATTGCACCTATAAATCAAATACTTAGAGGAATAAATAACCAAAATTGCAGCCACAATCATTTATGCAAAATTGAGAACAGATTAAAGTTGGGTTTAAAATCAGACCCTGAATACCAACCAACTTATAGTAAAAATATCCGGCTTCCTGAAAATCTCCTATTGCTCAATGCAGAGAAGACTCTGGTTGTAGTGGTATTGTTCAGACAATGCACTAGGCCTTCTGCCAAGGGATGAGTGCTGCAGATCGAGACTAATGAAAGAAATATTAATGCAGTATAGCATGTCAATTATCTTGGAAAGGTCTCCAGCAGCCATTTATCACTTAAACTTCACATCTTAAAGCCAGCTACCAAATTGTGTTACATGTTTGAATAGTTCTGCCAAATTTGATCCATAATTAACTTTCATTTGTTGATAATTTGGACATGAATTTTTATTCAAGTTATGCATCTTTGTCAATTTGATGAAAATGGCTCGAATTTTAATGTTGTCTTAGATGAGTGATGTTGTTCTCCCATTTAGAATGAGCCATATCCTCAAATACCCGAGAGGAAAATGTACCCAGAGAAGTCAGGGTTTTTTTATTGTTCACATCGGGTCCATGTGGGCTTTTGTGACCTAAATTGTGACCACTCTCTACAGGTGAGTGATGCACAGGTGAGGTGAGCTGTTTGACTTTATAGTATATCTCTATTATGTCATCAGCATGATACATTTTAGAAGGGTTCATCATTAGGGTAACCAGATTTCCAAAGCAAATTGGGCCAAGTATGAAGGTAGTGTGGGGTATGATTTTGTTGAAGTGTGCACAAATGGATTATTTTGGGTATCTTGGTGGTATGGGAGGGGAGCTTGTGACAGACACAAGAGGAGCACGGAATCATTGGGAGATCTTATGATAGGGAAGGGTGGTAACATTTTAAGCTTGCTGGGGCTTGGAACGAACTAACATAGGAACAAAGGACCCCCACAAACCTCACCACCTTCTGCTCCAAGTGCAAGGCACGCTTCTGTGACCTTTCCTTCTCTAACATAAATACACAGCAGCATTTATATTTAAAACTAACAAAAAAGGCCCCCCAAACCTTACAAAACAAACCACTCCCTATGCACACATAATTCTCCCCTGGAGGAAGGGATGAGAGAGGATGAACCATACATGACAGATGTTAGTCACATAGTTTAATGCACTACTGGAAGGTGCTTAGATACTGTGGTGATGAGTGCCATGTAGAAACCTGCATAGAATAAACAGACTACAAGTTGGTCCTTGAGGCACATATGCGCTTAGCCAGCCAATCGACAGTTTCACAAGCTCAACTGGCTCCTTCACCTGTGTAGTCAATAGGGGTTTCAAAAAAGGACCAAATACTTGTATGTTGGTAACAATATGTAATGCTCTGAAGATGGGGGAAGACCTGGTATCCAAGGAGACATGGTTGCCCTATTCATCACAGATAATTTTCATCTCCGATTGTCTTTTCATAATAAACCATTCAAAATATAGCTGATTAATAATTTCACCTATGTTTACACAGCAGATGCAAATGAATTCATGTTTACACAGCAAATGCAAATGAATTCTGCTGGAAAATCCCCGGATAGTTTCCTCTACCTTGTCTTGCATTTGATTTAATTTACCATGGATTAAATCCCATCACCACCACACACACCACTGCAGATGGTACACACACGGCCCAGGCATTCCTAAACCCACTTTAGGAATAGATCACTGGGCTTTGAGTCAAGAGGTTTGGGGTTTATTTCCTGTACTTCCACTACTTTATTTTGTGGCTGCAGCAGAGTCATTTGACCCTTGTGCCTCATTTTCCCCACCTTTACAATGGGCAATAGTTAAGTATCAATATTTTTAAATAAATTCCTTGAGTTCAGTGAGACTGCGCCACTGCTTAACGTTGTTATTACTTATGTGTATTGTGGTAGTGCCTGAAGTCCTGGTCCATGAGTGGGGCTTCTGAGATGCTAGGGGCTGTACAGTCTGTACTAACAAAGTTAGACACATACTTAAGTACATTGCTGAATCAGGACTTCTGTTACTCGGTGATGATTTTTAATGCATAAATACCAGTTTGCCTACAGTACCTGGTGTAAACCTCCATAGACATTTCTGCATCTGCTCCCAGTTTTACGTTACTTCAAAATGCCAGTGGTTCATTAGTATGGTGCTAAGACAAGCACTACAAGTAATATCTCAATTTGCTTTGTTTGCAACAAGTTGAGTAATTCCCTGACAATGGAGATGTGGAGGATTCTGCTTGTCTGAACAGTACTATAAATAATTCTGCTGTGTATATCCTTTTAAATGTATAACTGAAAGAAACTGTCAAACATGATTTTCATTCCTTAATGTTGTGCCTTCATCAAAACAAATGTACAGTATTGCTCACTATGTGTTATGTTTTATTTCTTTGGGATTATGTATATCTCTGTGGATCTGTTGATATCCTCCAGTTTTTAATTACTTGCTTTTATTTTAGTATCTCATCTGTTTAATGACTGTTAGAAATGCCTTTTTAGAAACTGAAACACAAAATATAATTGTCAACAGAGGACAAATATACAGGTCCTTCATTCAATTTTACATAGGGACATAGATCTGGAAGTGACCTCCTCCTGGGTCATCAAGTCCAGTCCCCTGCTATCACAGGCAAGCCCATTATATTGTTATTATAAACTTATAAAGCTCCATCTTAAAACTAGTTGAGTTGTTTGCTCCCACTATTTGTATTGGAAGACTGTTCCATAATTTTACTCCTCTGATGGTTAGAAACTGTGATGGGGTAGTCTGCCATAGAGAACAGTAGTGCCTAGTGGTCAGCAAATCGCGCCACCTGGCATGGCTCTTTAGGGTTCATAAGGGACCAATAGATATACATAGATTACTAAGGGTCCTGGGAATGAATGTTGCTTGGGGAAGGAATTCTGACACTGTAACTTTAAGTACCTGAAAGCTTGCAGAGAGGGCGGGGCAAGGTGCCCTTCTGACCAATCAACTGGGAAGGAAGTGAGTGAAGGGAACCAGCATAAAAGCTGCCTCCTCCCTCACAGCAAACAGACACTGACAGGGAAGGCAGCCTCCTGAGATGTCCAGCGTGGCAGGCTAAGTGGAGAGGGTGCTCAACTGAACAGAGCTGGCAATAGCCTAGTAGCTGACATTCCAAGGCAAGAGGCCTGAGACACAAACCCCAGCTCTAGGAAGAGGCTGAGGGAAAACCCCTGCTTGAAGGTGAAGGAGGACAGATTACCTTGAGGCAAGAAGCCTGAGATACAACTCCGAGCTCCCGAGGGAAGGCTGAGGGGGAACTCCTGTCTGGAGGAGGGAGTTAGCGAATGCTCTAAAAGCGAGAGACGGAGGAACTGTTTTCAGTACAAGCCATGCTGCTGGAGCGATGGGCTGGGAGTGGTCTTTGACAAAGCCCCTCCTGAGCTGGTTAAGGGGAACTCTGGGGAACCACAGATCCAGGAAGTGACAGCAGAGTCAAGAGACAAGCTGAAGACATTGACAAGCAGGGTGAAGATAGGAACAGCTCAGGGAAGTGGCAAAGGGATTTAAGAAGCAGTCCTTATCCACCCAAAGCAGGGTTGCTGGGCTGGAACCCAGAGGAGAGGGTGGGCCTGATTTCATAGACCAAGAACTGTGAGCCCCAGATGGGGATTGAAGGCTGGGTTTAAAAAGACATTGGAATTTGGGTTTTCTTATTTTTTAGACTTCTGTGTTTTCCCTGAAAGGGGAATGAACTGAGTCGCACCCTGGCCAAAGGGCTAGGCCACATACAATGACAAATTGTTGTGGTACAAGAACAACTGAAGGGGGTGCTAGACTGAGAGACCCCATGCAACACCACATCTGGATGGTAGGAGATGTTGTTGAGGTGAGAGGTGCAACTACAGACACCTTTTATTTCCAGCCTAAATATGTTTTTGGCCAGTTTATACCCATTTGTTCTCATGCCAACATTGTCCTTTAGCTTAAATAGCTCTTCCTTCCTAGTGTATTTGTAGAGAACAATCATATCCCCTCTCAGCCTTAATTTTACTAGGCTAAAGAGTCCAAGCTCTTAGTATTTTCTGGTAAGATAGGCTCTCCGTTCCCCTGATCGTCTTGGTTGCTCATCTCTGCTGCACTTGTTCCAGTCTGAATTCATTTTTCTTTAACGTGGGTGACCAGGATTGTACGCAGTATTCCAGATGAGGTCTTACCAGTGTTTTGTACAATGGCATCAGTACTTCTCTATCTCTACCGGAAATACATCGTCTGATATATCCTAGAATTATACTTGCCTTTTTTGGAGCTGCATCATTGTGGTGGCTCATAATCATCCTGTGATCGATTAATGCATCCAGGTCTTTCTCCTCTTTTGTTGTTTCCAACTGACCACCCCCCAGGGTATAGCAAAAATTCTTATTAGACCTTGGACATTGTACTGGAAAATTTCATCCCACCTCTATCACTCCAGTCCTCAGGGTCATCCAATTCTTCTTGCATAATATTCCGTTCCTCCTCTGTATTGACAATGCCTCCCAACTTTGTGTCATCAGCACACTTCATTAACACCCTCCTACTTCTTGTGCCACGGTCATTAATGAAGATATTAAATAAGATCTGTACCAGGACAGATCCTTGAATAACTCCCTAGTAGCCTTCCTCCAGCCCAATAGTTCTCCTTTCAGTGTAACCCATTGTCCTCTCCTCTTTAGCCAGTTCCTTATCCATCTTCCAGTTCTTGTACTAATTCCCATCCTCTCCAGCTTAACTAATCATTTCTCATGTAGTACTGAGTCCAAATGCTTTACTGAAGTCCAGAGTGACTAGCTCTCCTGCGTTTCTCTTGTCTCAAAAAACAAACAAACAAACAAAAAAAAGTAGGTCAGGTTAGTCTGACCTACTTTTGGTAAACCTGTTGTGACAAAGTTCCTCCTCTATCTTGGTGGGTCCTGCGCTTACTGGTGGATTTTCCTGCCTCAGAGATTCACCATGTGGGTTGGGGAACAGCCCAGAGACCTTCCCCTCTGGGAGAACCCACAGTCCAGGTCAATTGGGAGGTTTGGGGGGAACCCGGGCCCGCCCTCTACTCCGGGTTCCAGCCCAGGGCCCTGTGGACTGCAGCTGTCTATAGTGCCTCCTGTAACAGCTGCATGACAGCTACAACTCCCTGGGCTACTTCCCCATGGCCTCCTCCAAACACCTTCCTTATTCTCACCACAGGACCTTCCTCCTGGTGTCTGATAACGCTTGTGCTCCTCAGTCCTCCAGCAGCACACCCTCTCAGCTCCTTGCGCCTCTTACTCCCAGCTCCTCACACTCCCACCACAAACTGAAGTGAGCTCCTTTTTAAAACCCAGGTGCCCTGATTAGCCTGCCTTAATTGATTCTAGCAGCTTCTTCTTAATTGGCTCCAGGTGTTCTAATTAGCCTGCCTGCCTTAACTGGTTCTAGCAGGTTCCTGATTACTCTAGTGCAGCCCCTGCTCTGGTCACTCAGGGAACAGAAAACTACTCATCCAGTGACCAGTATATTTGCCCTCTACCAGACTCCTGTACCCCACTGGTCTGGGTCTGTCACACTATGTAGCATTTATCCCATTTTCCATTTACCTCTGTCTTTAATTTATTCTTTCCTTCAAAATTTGTAGTTGCAATGTTTAACAGACTGACCGTGTTTTGTAGGCCAGCACCCTCTAGTGGATGGCATCAGAACCCCTGTTCTGTGCCAGAGGCACTATACTGCTAATGGAGGTGCCCCTTCAGCTCAAGTGTGAGTCGAGTTCTATGCTCATTGACACCAGGAGGATTGCAGGATTGCAGGATTGCTTCCTACAGTGATATCTATATTTCACTTTACTGCCTAAGGCATGGTCTTAGTGAGGCTTAATTATTTGTAAGAAGTTTGAGATACCAGCATGAAAGATGCTATAGAAGAAAAAAACCTATGAATTAAGAGGCACTAATTGCAACGATCTGGCACCCTTTTGCATGATGAGAAGCACCTTATATCACTAAGAACCCCACTTAAATAATGGGACTACTCACAGAGTAGGTTCTACTCAGTGAGTAAGAATGCCAGGTTTTGGCCCATAGTTAGTACAGAGTACTCTGCTTAGGTTTGTACTTTTATCCTTTTCTATTAACACTAGGCCAAATTCACCACTGGCTAAAGCAGCTGTGGTACCATAGTCCTCAATGGAACTGTAAATTTAGGTGATTATTTGCTGTATCCTACTGTGGCCATATTGTGTCCCCTCATGCATATTTATGGCTCACATTGCTTTTTTACTGGCTTTTGTGGTATTTCCTTTTCTCACCAACAGATGGGCTCTTTAAAAAAAGAAAAAGGGAAAAAAAGAAGAGATTTAAATTCCAGTGTAAAGGCCAGCCTAATACTGAGTGACCCAAACAGGTTGACTGCATCTGTTTGAGTAATTGACATCCATCCCCTCCTTTTGTTCTGAGCTTATATATATAATGTGTGCGTGTCATTTATATACATGTGTCAATTCCAGCTATGCACATGTTCTGTCTTTGCTTATAACCCATCATGCCTATTTCATGCAGCTTGGCCAAATCTCCTCCCATATGGTGCCAGATGTTAGTTTTAAGACTGAAGTTTTTGCACTGAAAAAAGCAGTACAGTCAGAGGCGTAGCGAGCGCCCTCCGTACCCTCCGACCGGAGGGGGCCCCGCAAGGAAGGGGGCCCCTAAAAGTGGCAAAATAAATACCGCATTCCAGTTTCTGCATTGTAAGGGGCCCCGCCCGGACATATGTTCGGAGGGGGCCACCGTTCGGAGGGGGCCACGTTCTTTGTTGCTACGGCCCTGAGTACAGTGCACAGCATGAGTGGTGCATGGAAAATGTGGTTGGATTCTGTAATGCTAAAGACATTCCTGTCCCAAATTACACCTGTGTCACACCATTGAATTGAGTGGCTGGAGAACTGAATTCTTCTGTTTCCATGGCCACAGAATGCTAGCAAAGTTGCTGTCAAGCTGCTGCTCTCACACTGTTCCCAAGTGAGGGAGGAGGGTTGTTTGGCCACTAGATCTACGGAGTGGTGAATCCACTAGCTATGCCTCTGTACCCCTTTTACACGACTATGGATGGAATCGCCTCACAACACAGTCTGACAGGAAGTTTTACTTGCATGGGCTCTCCACAGGACCACAGCATGTCATCCGTCCTCTCTTTTTAGTCTTTGGGGCCTTCTGTACCTGCAGGGAATGGAGAGGGACAGAGTTTTGACCTGGGCATTGATACATCCTTGTTCATTTAGTAGACCTGATTCTGCTCTCACACTAGTCTAAATCAGGAATAACCCATGGTAGTACACGCATGTAAATTTTGTGGTTAAGATGTTCAAAGCAGTCTAGGTGATTTAGCCAAACGTCACATTGAAGTTTAAAGAGAAATGTGTGGCTAAATCCCCTGGACTGCTTTGAAAATCTCTCAGCATGAGAGCAAATCAGACTCAATTAGTATTGTAGCTTGTTGTAACCAGCAGTCCATGTCAGGTAATCCTAAATTTAGATTTAAATTAGATAGTCTGGGCCCAGCTACTATACTTGTGAAACTCCACCAAGGTTAGTCTGAATGTAAACAAAGCACAATTTGGCTCACTGTTGAAGTATTTCAAAAAAACAATTTCTTTATAAGGCTTTACTACCACACTCCTGAGATTGACCTTTTTACAATATTTCTTATTTTAGGGGAGAAAATCAAGCCACAAAGACTCTCTCCGTTATGTTAGCGGCAATGGCAGCAGGGCACTTGCTGTTCTGAAGACAGTGCCTGTTAGCTTTACAGCTCACCAAAATTTGTTGTCTAACCATTTTTTGACCTAAACCAAAAAATTTAGCAGAAAATTGTGTTGTGCTGACTTTTATAAAAAATCTCTAGCCCCATTGTGGTAAATGTTCTGCACATCCCTCTCCGGCATGCAAATTAGGCAAAATTCTTTGAAAGGCTTTTTAAAAGTCCTATATTTAAGTACTATATTTAAGATTTTACTCTGTTAGCACTTTAAAATGTTGACTGGCTGCAACAAGAGGTAAAAGACCATCACTTAAATGGATCACTATATTACAGTCTACAACAGAGACTGTTACACAGTCATCTCTCTGAGTTGATGCCCATATAATTACCTTGCAGAATTCACTGTTGCGGGATATTACTAAAGTAAATAATGTAATTTTTAAGGATTACGCATTTACAGAATTCATTCTGTAGTGTCACTATCAGACCACAGGCTTCAGGGCATCAGATGGCCTCTAAAAGGGGATTAGGAAGAGATACTTTCCATGGTACAATATTTTATTGCACAATACTATGCATTATGGGAAGTTTGCCTTTTCCTTTGGAGCATCTGGCATTGGCCTCTCAGGCTGTGCCTATACTTAGAGCTAAGGGTGTGATTCATAGCTCAAGAAGACATCGAGGTTGTGTGCTAAAAACAGTAGTCGGACCACACGGTCTGGGTGTGTTTGAACTCGGGAGGGTTAGCCCTTGCTGCCACTCGCTGCTGCCCATGTTACCATGGCTACACTACTATTATTAGAGCACTAGTTTCGTGAAAGCTAGTGCGAGTATGTCCTGTTGAGCTGGGCATCGCACCATTAGCTCCAAGTATAGCTGAAGCACCAGACAGACTACCAGGTTAGACGAACCATTAAGTATTTCCAGTAAAACTGGCTCAAGGTATTTACCAAAGGCCAGGCATGATAGTGATAAGAATATATCAAATTTTGGATGAATTTGGGAATTGTAGTCCAATTTTTTATGCTGAACAGCTTGAACAGTATAACTATTAGCTTGGAGGACAGATGGATTTTAAACAGCTTCTTCTGAGTCACCAATGCCAAATAGTTGATAAGAAGTAATGTATTATAAATGCCTCCTTTTAAAAATTGGTAACTTGATATAGAAAAAGGAGCAGCTGTAATAGAATACATTCTCCTTTGGATGTACATGCATAGCAACTAATGGGAGTTATCCTGGTGCATCAAGATAGACTGTATAACTGATGATATTCATGTAACTGATGATCCTGTAACACTGGCTGAGTCTATGGGGGGAAGAAAGACTCTGAATAGGTAATTTCAATTTTGCAAAAAGAATTTTTTCCTAACTGCCTGTCTTAACCCTTCATATTAAGACAGGCTTAAAAAGAAGTCCTGAAGTTCTTTGACCTAATGAACATATGGTCATCTGCATGGGGAGGGGAGAACATAAGATGCTGAAGTAAAATTTCTGATTTTAAAAAGATCAGGAACTTGCATTTTGCTGTATACTCAGCACTTACAGAAGCATGACAGTACCTTCACAGTTTAACCAATTACCTTTTACGGCTTTCAAAGATCTGAAAAATGCAGACACCATCAGGTGCTGTAGGAATGTAGAAGATGATTTACAAAAATATTCCACATGTTAAGGAAACAGTGTTAGTTTCAGAATCAGTTCTTTGAAAGGCTTTTTAAAAGTCCTATATTTAAGAATTTACTTTGTTAGCACTTTAAAATGTTGACTGTCTGCAACAAGAGGTAAAAGAGCATCACTTAAATGGATCACTATCTTACAGTCTACAACAGAGAACGTTACACAGTCATCTCTCTGAGTAGATGCCCATATAATTACCTCTCTTTCTCTTCATTATATTAAAATTCACTCAGGTTTGAAGAAATTGTGCCTACTGTAATAGTCCTAGTACAGATAAAATAAATTCTGATGGAAGAACTTTCTATTAAAATGCACTAAATCTTTAAATGTAAAATGTCAATCTCCCATTGATAAGTAAAGTACATTGTCCAAATGCATGAATGGCATAAAAAACTGGTTTTGGAGGCAATTACTACTCTCTGTGTAAGTCAGCAAAATAGTGTTTAAAGGATAATTAGCTTGAGCTTTTGGGTCCTGATTCAAAAAGGCACTAAAGCACATGCTTAAACTTAAGCAGGTACGTAACTGCTTTGCTGAATCTAGGCCTCTGTGCTGAAAGTGCAGGGTTGTTCTCTGTGGATACTCCATGGTTGGATTGTTTATAAAATGAAGACTACAGGAATTTAAACTTCTGGGCAGCTCAGATGCATGGGCTTAGCTTCCCCTGTCAAAGGAACATGTAGCACACTGGCTAAGTGTGTGTTAACTTGTCTCCCTCTAATACCATAGACAGGGTGAGCCTTCTATGAAGTCCAGCTAATGGAGCTACTCTTTTTGCACACTAGAGGCCTGTACGTGTAATAGAATAGGTTGTGACTTCTGTTCCCAGGAAGTACTTGTTTGGGGCAGAGTGGGAAAGGGGCACCTTATATTTGTGATGAGTGTGTGTAAGTCAGCTGTTAGCCTTTGAAAATCTACCCCACAGTGACAAACAAAACTCCATGCTTGTTTCAGTATACCCTGTGAATTTACTGGGGCCGCTTTGCTTGGCTTTTTTTTAATTTTTTTTATTTTAAGCTTATGGTCCTTTTGGATTAGAGATTTTACAGCGAAAATATCTTGTCACAAGGCTGTCTTTTGTCTTGATCAGCAGCATTCAGTAAGAGAGTGAATCAAGAAGTTTTTTTGGCATTAGTTTCTATTGTGTTTTTTAATAATACATGATTATCTTCTTTCTAATGCATAATGGGTTACCACCTCAGAGTCCTAATAGCTCTGTTGCAATAGCAGGATGGACCCAATAGAGAGATCTTTCTTGACTGAAAATAAATGGTGACTCCATTCTCTCTCATAAAAAGAGGAATATTTGCCGAGTTCATTTTGTTAGAGATTAATCCAAGCTCGTTGTCTGGATCTTGGATTTTGATTTAGTCCCATTATTGTGCTTTGTTAAAACGGAGCTTTTCAGAAAGAGCTAAGACCATATGTTAGATAGGGTCGAGTGCTAGGTAGCAGTGCACAGCCCTAGAGCCCATCTGAGCTATTCATAGGCTTCATTCCCTCACATGCTGACCAGACTGTGCTTGTACCATCCCACAATATAATTGAACATGCTCCTTCCTGCAGCCGCAGGGTCTGAGCAAGTCCCTCCTTGCAACTGCTTCTCCTGGTAGCTGGGGGCTCCTGACACAGGGCAACTAGAACCAAACCCGCAGGAGGGATGGTCTCTCTTGTGCACTCAGTGCTCCCTCTACTGGGCCCAGGCATCATGGAGGAATAGGAGAAAGCAGCTTGACACAGGCTACGTCTACACTGCAATTAAACACCCGCGGTTGGCCTGTGTCAGCTGACTCTGTCCCGGGCTCCGGGGCTGTAAAATTGCAGTGTAGACATTCGGCCTCAGCCTGGAGCCTGAGCTCTAGGTCCCTGTGAGGGGGAGAGTCCCAGAGCCAAGGCTCCAGCCTCAGCCCGAATGTTTATGTAATCCATGCCTGCTTGGTGTGGTGCTCTGTCCCTATCTAGTGGCACCTAGACCATCTAGAGATTAATGAGTCTGCTAGAGCCTGAGCTAAGAGCCATGTGGCTTTTAGCTCATGCAATAGAAGCTCATACACTAAACTTCAGAGGTCCCAGGTTCAATCCTGCCTGTGGATGACTGGGGTCTGTCGGTGTTCCATTTACACCAGTTTTACAGCCCTGCAGCCTTAGCCCAAGTCAGCCTACACAGGGCAGCTGTGGGTGTTTAATTGCAGTATAGACATGCCTTCAGATGCAGAGTCGTGAGAAGCAGAGATGGGACAGGGACAAGAGCCCTAGGATGGGGTGAGGAATAGGACCAGAGAGAGGCAGACAGGAGCTGTGGAGGGAGTGAGGGGAGAATAAGAACTGGGGTAACCTTAATTCTGGCATTTCTTAACTCTTAAGTGCTTGACTTTGTAACCTTAGTATTCTTTGAATGTAGTTTATCATTTATATCATAGTAGCACCTTGGAGCCCCAGTCAAGATCACAGTCCCATTCTATTCCATGCTGCACACACACACAATGAGCTTACAATCTAAATTAACAAGACAAAATGTAGGAAAGGGGGCGGGGAGGAAGTACTGTTATCCCCATTTTACACATAACTCAAGTGTTTGATACTGTCCAACATGACCGTCTTTGGAGGATACTGGCAGACGTCGGGATTCCAAAGCATTTAATTGAACTAATGCCAAGTCTCTTATCTCCAACACCAGACCCTGGTGTGAACTGCAGCACGCAACAGTATGTGGCTTTCCACTGGGCACATGTGAGACAAGGGTGTATTCTGTCCCCAACCCTTCTCAACATGTATGCAGATGTTGTTATGAGACAAGCCCAGGAAGGTTTAGACAAAATGGAAGGAGCTGGGATTTCCATTGATGGACACCACTTAGCTGACCTCGGATATGCTGTTGGCATGACACCCTTTGCTCAACCAACGAAGCAATGCAGTGAATGTTGGAGTCTGTAAAAATAGTCAGTGAGGAATGTAGAATATCCCTGAATATGGCAAAAACTAAATGCATGTACAATGACCTGACTAACAAAAACAAGAGGCAAGTGGACATCATGATTAACAGTCAAGTTGTAGAGGCAGCAGATGAATTCAATTATCTGGGATTATGCAACTCGAACTAAGGAGGCTGTTGAAGGAAATCAGAACTCTAGGAACGGCGCGCTCAGCGATGGCCTCCCTTAAGAAAGCTTGGAAAAACTGTGGCTTCTTGAAGTGAACAAAGGTTCAATTGGTGAAAAGCTTAATTTTTTCCATACGGACTTATGGATGTGAATCGTGGGAAATTAGTGCTGCTGAGAAGAAAGACTTTGAGATGTGGTGCTGGCAAAAGACACTATATGTATTTCCAGGACAGAAAAGAACGCAAATCTTATGTTAGAAATATTATTAGAGAGACGCAGACCCTATTGTCAGAAATCAACAGGCACAAATATTTGTACTTTGCTCATATCAGGTGTAGAAATTGAGAAAGTTATCATGGAAGGAAAGATGGAAGGTCGTTATAGTAGGGGATGACCAGCAAAGAGATGGCAGATCACTTGGAGGTCAGCTGCTGAGCACTCAAAGCTAGTAATGGATTGAGAAAGGCTTTTGAAAATTCTGTTATGATGTCAGCAATATTCAGATGTGAATAAATTGATTTTTACTTACACTTGTGGAACTGAAACTCAGAGAAAGGAACTTGCCAAAGATGACAGTGGGCATCTGTGGCAGAGCTAGGAATTGAACCCAGATATCTCAAGTGCTAAGGTAGCATCTTAACCAAAAGGTCAACCCTTCTTCTCTTCTTAACCCTCACATGGCCCAGCCCAGCCTTACCTCTACCCACCGTCTGCACAGCCTCCTGGAATCGTGGCTGCACCCCCTAGCTTGCACAACTGAAAGGCACCAGTTCTGCTGCCAGGGAATCTTCCAGAGCTATTGGGTGAAGCTTTATCCCTAAATGTTTGTCCTCTGATGGAACCAATGCATGCTGTCAGGTGTGATAGATTTCAAGCTAGATCAACTGTTTTTCGAAGGGGGTGGTATGCAGCAGATTAAGGTCTTTAAGCAGTCAAAATTAAAATCTTAAATTACCAATTGCATGGCTGACCAGAAAAGAAAATGTGGGGAGAAAAAAAGAGCTTGTAAACATGATGATTAAGTGGATCCTATTTGGAGTAAATTATAGCATTCTTGAATGAAAGCTTTCTCTTTAACAGAGAAATCATTAAATGTTAAACACACTATTATTTGCATTTCACTGGAAAGACTCGCATGTGCAGAAATATCCATTTTAATTAGTGCTTGAAAAGAAGTCTCTCATACAGAGCCGTGCCTGGTAGGTATTTTTATACTCAGTGAACTCATTTTATATTATGATGATTTCCTCTAATTTTTAATTAACATGTCTAAGTTAGACTTGAGGAAAATGATCAGTGTTTCATTAACTGGCTCACACTTGGAGATCTATGCAAACCTAATTGATATGGTTGCTACAGGGTACTTTGTCAAGATGAGCCATTCTGCCATTACCTTTCTTTCCCTTTCCTTTCATTCATATAAATGTGAATAAGAGGCAAACTGCAGTATCTTATTTTTTTAGACTCTGAAGTGACAGGACATTAATATATTACTACTAATAATAGGTTACATTTCTATATAGCTTTTCATTCAAAAGGATCCAAAGCACACTTGACTATGCATATAGATAACTCATCTATCACTAAAGTTCAGTGGCTATTCCACATAGACACAGAACACTACACAACAACGCTTAGGAGGGGAAGTGAAAGTGTTTCTCACTGTCACTCTGCACGAAAATTGCATATGCTAAAATGTAAGCATTCAGTTAGAATATGCCATCTAGACCATACCAAAACCACTCCCCACTCACCTCCTAATTTACAATATTGTTATGATCACAAGTGGTCAGAACATTAGTTCTACACTTGTGATCATAACAATATTGTACAGCAGAACCTCAAAGATACCAACAACCCTAACCCTAACTCTGTGGAACCGGAAGTCCTCAATCAGGCAGCAGTGCAGACCAGCCCCCCCCCCCCCCCGCCAAAGGCAAATACTGGACTGCCTCAGGGCTTTAGCCCTGGGGCTCATGGCTTCAGCCACAGGGGGTTGGGGCTGCATGCATGGGGGAGGGTCAGGGGGCTCGGTGCTTTAGAACCTCGGGAGCACCAGGGCTCAGGGCTTTACACCAGGGGGGAGTGCTGGGACCCCGTGACTCCATTCCTGGCCTCCGGGCTTTAGCTACAAGGGGAGTGCCAGTTTCAACCCTAGCACCCCCCCCCCATAGCTAAAGCCCCAAGCCCTTGACCTGGAACCCCCCCCCCCAGAAGCTGGGAGTGAAGCCGAAGGGGAGCCCTGAGCCCTGGCGCCCACCATGGGGCTGAAGCCAGGAACGGAGCTTTGGGGCTGAAGCCCCGATCCCCAGCGTCCCCCATGAGGCTGAAACTGGAAGCAGAGCCATGGGGCTGAAGCCCCAATTCCCAGTGCTCCCCCCCCCAGGTCTAAAGCACTGAGCCCCTGGTGTTTCCATGGGGCAGAAGCCCTGAGCCCCCTGCCAGGAGCTCTGGCGCCACGAGGGTCAGACGCCCCGACTCCCACTCCCTCGCTTGGAGCCCTGACAATCCCCCATGTGGCTGAAGTTATGGACTTCAGAGTTACGGAACACATCAGCATTACGGACAACCTCCATTCCTAAGGTGTCTGTAACTCTGAAGTTCTACTGTATATCTGAAAATTGGATCGTATAGCTGAAAGATGATGCCATCCTGGGAAAATGGGTTCAGGTGTTTGAAGGCAATGTCCCTACTGGGTGGAACACTGGACTGGGACTCAGGAGACCCAGCTCTGCCACTGACCTCCTGGGTGATCTCGGGCAAATCACTTCACTTCTCTGTGCCTCCATGTCCCCATCTATAAAATGGGGATAATGATACTGACTTTTGTAAAGCATTTTGAGATCTACTGATGAGAAGTGATCTATAAAAGTGAGGTATTGCTATTATTTTAATAAATGGATACATTCATAATGGCTAAGTGGGTAGGGGGTTAAGCTCTTCCATTAGGGTTTTTTAAATCCATAAACTGTGGTAAATGGGTGCAGTTTTGAAGATACAATATATATAAAAAAATCATGATGAAAATTGAACCCAACAGTACTCTATATGCAAAGTATGTCTTATGTCATGAAAGTGAATTAGATATTGTAGAGTCAATGATTGGAAGCAAAGGGTGGTTACACTGGAGATGCTGTCCTCTCTGGACTCATCATAGTGCAGTGAAAACCAGGATCTCTATTGTTTGCTTATAATGTAAAAAATCCAAGACATTGCAATAGCTGTAGTGTTGATATGTTACAAATGTTGCAAATATGGTTTTATAAGCCATTATTAAAGGATAGTACAATTGTTGATGAGTCTTTACATTTCACTTACAAAATATTTTGTTGCTACATTCTTTTGTGGTGTGGTGTAAAAAGTCAAAACTAAGCATTTTTTAATTCAAAATATCATGCTGGCTTCCTGAAGGCTAAACCTAGGAGCAACCGTAGGGATTTTGTACAAAATATGATGAAATAATGTAGGAATAACCTTGGCCCTCTGGTACATAGTGAGAATAATAAGAAGTTACATTTCTTTAAAGCATCTTTCTTCTTGAAAGATCCCAAAGTATTTTATGGTCCTTTCATATATATATCACTCAACCAGAACTGAAATGGAGCCACTGGTGGGAAGCAAGCCCACCAGGAAGCAAAATGTTAATTTCCTCAAACCCTGTCATCCTCCTGCTTTAGTTGGTTTCAGGAGAGAAACTATTTTATCTGCAGGTTCACTTAACACCTTTGTTTGTTTCCTTGACACGTATGGATTCACTGTGGATTTAGACATAGAACAGATGAATTTATTTAGGTGATGTGATCATTATTTGCTAGGAGGACTTTAATACAGCATCATAAAGCACAGCAATAGAATTAAGGTTGCATTAGCAATTCCTTTAGAAAGATCTTCTTTCATGGGTTTGGAATTTGGTTTTAAAATCTTGGGATAAGAGGACTCTAGCCAGAAACAGTTATTTTTATTTAATAACTTTTAGTGCTGTTTTTCTTTTACTTAAAATATGATTTTTTAAGCAGCATAAAGGTGGTTCTTTTGAAACATGGTGTCCTAGAGTCCCACTAATCCCTCTACATTTTCCCCTTTACTTTGCTTCAAGACCTCACATGATAACAGACTTGCCCTTCCAGATGAGTCGGATGAGATACTCTTCGTGATCTGTCAATGGGAAACAGTCAGCGGAGTCACTGCAGAGCAATATGGTGACTAATAATTAAAGATCCAGAGGAGTGGATCTATTATATTGCATGTGTATGAATAGACCCTTCTTACAAAAATTAATGGTGCTATTTGAAAGCTTTAATTTTAGATAGTCACAATCAAATTTTATTCTAACACCTTGCTATTACTCATGGTATTTAAACCGTTTAATAAAACAATGAATTGGATATGCAATTAGTAAATGTGGCAGTTTTTGTGCATATCAGTAAGTTGCACACAGCCCTGGATGGATCTTTAACGTCTGTTACACTGGGGACAGGGAACGTAGAACGCAATAACGTGGCTACAACCAAATACCATGATATATTAAAGTTCCCTCTAGTCAGTGACTGGAACTGGAGAGTCAGTGCTCCCAATGGTATTAACAGAAAGGAATTCTATGGCCAGAATAAAAAACCTAAACAGCTTGATTCATTCACAACAATTGGAGTTGGATCAGTCCCAAAGAACTGAACTTTGGGACTTTATTTTATCTTCCCTGGCTGATGCATCTGCGCACTAGCTTAGACTAGCTCTTATAATATCTTGTTCATGGAGAGTTTCCATTGCTCACATGGAATTCTGAAGGCTCCCATATTTTTTCCCATTATAAACCTTTGGCTGCCTTTAGCTCCCATGTTGCAGCCATTCTTTATCTCACCCGGGAATGGACTGCAGCCTCCCCTTGAAGCCTCTCATTTTCATGACTTAGTTGGTCAGAATGATTGTTGATGAATGACATGGGTTGCCCCTTCTTCCCTAGGGACAGAACATTCTAGATAGCATTTGTCATACTCTTAACGATTTAAGGGGAAAAAGCTGTCATTTGAGTTAAATTGCTGTCTGCAGAGACTAAAAAGACCTTTCACCCTCTCTGGGCCCAGGGCGGCCTTTAATAAGTAGGAAACATGATTTCTTTCCCTGGTAAATGCAGAATCAGTGTCTTTTAAATTGAATGGATTTCTGCAGATAGAGGATGGATCTCTGAACTGAGCAGCCTGTAAATACAGACCTGAAATCATGTTTATATGTGTTGAATTCTAAATACCTCCTGGTCTTACACTCACATTAAAACTCTTACTGCTTTAAGAGTGCTCTTTCATTCAGGAGATACCAGTTCTCTTATTTCTATAAAATTCAAAGCTAGTCTGTGTTAAGTAACTAAGCTTGTTCTTCCACACGGTATTCTCTCCTTTCAAATCTTCAAAGGAAAGCTTCAGTCATTTTGATGTATATGCTCCTGTAGTAATCATAAAGGCATTTTTGCTACATGTGTAGAACTGTTTGAAAACCAGATTAAAGCAGAGCTGAGTTAGAACAGTTATTTCACCATTTGTGAGGTTGGTGTGCCCAGGGGAGACTCCATTCATTTCCTAAGGGGAGGGAGGAGGTGGTTCAAGAAATCTCAGGGAAAATTGGGAAGAAAGAAGGGGAGAAAAAGCATGTGTGTTCCATTATGTGTACAGGACAGGGCTAAACCATCAATAGGTGCCGATTATTCTTCATTTGTTGTGTCCAGAGTGACAAACCATCTGAAGAAAACTCCAGCAAGCTGCCTTGTGTGGAGGAATAAATGCACTATTTTCTCCCAATATTTTTCAAGCAAAGAACTTGTGTCCCCTCTCTTAGTCCTCGGTCTCAGAAAATACTGACTTTTGGGAGATCTCAGCCCTCTTTCTGTGCTAAGGAGAGGAATGCAGAGTTTGAGAAACTCTGAATTAGAACAATATCTCTTTAGTTTGGTTTATAGAACTTTGCATGTAACTTACTTAACTCTTCAAATGTAGGTCACTAAAATTTGACTCTTTGATGTTATATGTAGGTTAGCTAAATAAGGAGCCTGATTATTTTCAGAGATGTTCACTGGTGCTTGGATATGGATTTAAGTGTCTAACTCAGGCACCTATGTTTGAAAATCTTGGCCTAAATGACTTGTCTGTCCCAGGCTGCATGAAAGAGCTGAGAATGGAAACCAGGACACAACATGACTTTGTCTTGGGATTCAGTTACTAACTACTAGACCATCCATCTTGCCTTAAGGTGGCTAGATATTTTAGCTAACTAGTTGTGTCCATTCTGGACGCCTCTTCCTCTAAGACCTTGATTCTGCTTTCCAACACCGTGATGTGCATTGCCACCTATCATGTGAAATCAACTGTAGAATTTGTAGCAGCGTCACAAGATTTACAAGATTTGTATTGATGCACCCTTAATTTTAGGAGACAGGAGTGCAGCCCTAAAGATAAGATATACTTGAATTTTCAATCATAATGAGCAAAGAACATATTTCTCTTGAAGTGTTGAGGCTAAAGAAGTTGGACATTATTCTAGGCATGTGATTTTTTTTATATATATACCTAGTCTTGACAGAACTTTTGCAAAATATAATATTTTAGTTTTGGTGTGGATGAAATTTTTTTGTTTAGATTCACGTCTGTGGAGCTGAGATAATTTTTAGTGGTCTATCTCCATCCATCTTCTCCAGTTTGTAGTTACAACAGTCTCGTATCTAGCAATTAATGTTTGTTGAGTAGACTGACCTTCAGAAGCTAATTAATAGGTCTATCTTCAGGGTGCAACAGCGTGTATCATTAAATTGAATTAGCTCTCACCTGGTTTCTGTAGGGTATGCTTAGAGGTCCCTTAGGAACTGCAATGTCATTAAGTCACAAACTGTAAAGTTCTGTGTTTTATTTTAAAAATATAGCATTGGTTGCATTTGTTGCATGTAAGACGCATCAAATCTTGGAGACCTTTGGGGATTTTTGGTGTTGCCAGCAATGATTTCTTTTTGCTTTTAAAGAACTTTTTCAGGGTCAGATTCACTTTTAACCTCTTCAGATTTCCTGCATCTTCCAGGCTGTTAGTTGTGGCTTTGTTTAGGTTCCCATTAACTTCAATGGACTTTGGATCAGGCTCAAAATAAATGCTTGGGGAGGTGGGAGTATTTAATAGTAATAATCATGTAATTAAATTGCATTTATGCTTCTTGGGCCACTTCACCTGTACTATGTCCACTCATCCATCTCTGGCAGGACTACAGCTACTACTCCAAACCTTTGGCTGTTTGGAGCTGCTCACTTTTGTTGTTGTTGTTTTTGTAGCAAGTTGATTTAAAACAAAAAACATTTCTTGGCTCCCCCCCACTCACCTCTGAACCCCGCCCCAAAATTAAATTGACTTGAGGCCAAGGATGGGTCATGTTTCATCCTGCACCAGTGACATGTATTAAGGTGCCATACCTCATAAACACTGTAGGATTAAAACTTGGTGGGCATAGTGCTGCATAAATCAGGAATAACTCCATTAAAGTCAGTGGTGTAGAACTGAAGTGAGAATAGAATTGGGCCTGGGAGGTTTGTGCTCTTTGAAAAGGAGAGTGCTAGCTTCTCAGTGGGGGACATAGTTTTCTTCTACTCCTGGCAGATCCTGAAAGATCAGAATTCTAAACTTGCTCTACCTGCCACTGACCTCTTGTGTTACCCTGGGCAAGTTGCTTAGTCTCTTTGGGTATGTCTACACTGCAGTTAGTCACTCATGGCTGGCCTGTTCCAGCTGACTTGGGCTCGCAGGGCTCAGGTTAAGGGGCTGTTTAATTGCTGCATAGATGTTCTGGCTTCAGCTGCACCCCAAGCTCTTGGACCCTCCCACCTTGCAGGGTCTTAGAGCTCAGGCTTCAGACCGAACCTGAACATCTACACCACAATTAAACAGCCCCTTAGCCTGAGCCCTGTGGGTCTGAGTCAGGGCCGTCTCCAGGCACCAGCGCAGCAAGCAGGTGCTTGGGGCAGCCAACGGAAAGGGGGCGGCACGTACAGCTCTTCGGCGGCAATTCGGTGGTGAGTCCCTCAGTCCCTCTCAGAGGGAAGGACCTGCCGCCGAATTACCGCCGAAGAATGAAGCAGCAGCGGTAAAGCTGCCGCCGATCATGGCTTCCTTCTCCTCCCCCCCGGCCGCTTCGGGTGGCAAAAACGCAGGAGCCGGCCCTGGTCTGAGTCAGCTGGCACAGGCCAGCCGTGGGTGTCTAATTGCAGTGTAGACATACCCTTTGTGCCTCCATTACCATTTGTAAAATGGGGTTAATAGCACAGCTCTACTTCACAGGGTTGTTAAGGAGGAGTACATTAAAGATTGTGAGATGCTCGGATTCTGTGATAATGGGCCATATATGTATCAGAACTATTCTAGAACATTTGTTTCCAAGGGGCTATAAGTTAGTTTTAATTTTTCTCTTTTGCTGTGCTCTATGGTATTAGACCAGCGCAATAACCTTTACAGACAAAGGGATGAAAATGAATAGTCTCAATAACATTTTTAAAAGCTCTCTAAAATATTTCTAAAATAATTTTGGGCACTTTTGGGAAGAGATCAAGTATGTAAAATTTCAGGTCCGATGGGAATAGCTCCATTAAGAGGCTTCTCTGAAACTGCATTGCAGCCTTAATGATCCTGGCAAATGCTGAACTACAAGAGACTGCCTCCAAAGAGTTTGTTGCAATCTTAATTCTTTATTATAGTGAAATATGTATATGATTAATCAAGACCTGGCATCCTTTTCTGCTTGTATCTCCTTGATCTGGAGGTCAGTTTGAAAAATGCATTGGAGCTTTAAAATTGGAACTTGTGAGTATCTTGAAACTTGGCTTTAAGATATCCAATTGCACTAAAATTCTGAAAAGTGGCTGAGGTAGAAGGTAGTCTCTGTGTGACAGAATATGGTTGGTAGCTATCCAAACTACATAGCATCTCAGTGAATATGGGCATATCTCCTATCAGATATGGTGTGATTCCACTTAATTATGGTGGCTCTGGACTGTTAAAGTAAGTGACACTTAGGACAGAGTGGGGTGAGGTTAAGTATGAGGGAAGACTGGAGGCAGCCAAAAAACTCTGTACTCTCAGATTAGAAAACTTCAGGTTTGGCTTTGAATGTAGAGACCTCTACAGCGCTCCCCTGGCCCTTTCCAATGTTTTTTCTGAGGTATTTGGCTGCTAACCAGTTTTTGCAAATGCTCCCAAGCCCATTCTAATACTCTTCTGGCCCATTTGCATGCTCCCTCAGCCCTCCTACACCCTTTCCAATAATGTAGATACTTGCTTTCAGCTGCTTCAGAAATAATGCAGAAAGTTAAATGTACTTTGCACCTCCCAAAGGGGCTGGTGCTGATTTCTTATACCAGTTAAGCTCCATTAACTTCACTGGAGTTAGTCCTAATTTGTCTTGCAGTAAGCAAGATCAGAGTGGCCCAAAGTGGATAGAGACTCCCAGAAGCTGAGCCCTAGCATATCCTTTTACATGCCTGAACAGGAGCAGAGTATCAGCACTCCTGCGGAAATGAAACCGATTTTTTTAAACCAAGGAAATATTATGGAACGGTGAAGGAAATGGAAGATTAAAATGAAATAAAGAAAGTAGGAGACAGCAAGGAGAAAGGAGGAGGAAAGAGGACAGTCAACTCAGACCATTTCTGTAGTGTTCAGTTATTTGGCTAGGCATTCCCCAAGGCTTTGCTTTCCAGACCAGACTTCCAGACCAGTATCCTAGTCGGTCTATCTAATATATTTATATGGCTCCCATTGCCATAGTATCTGAGCACCTCACAGTTTCTCCTGTAGTTATCCTTTCAACGCCCCTATGAAAGGCATCATGGCCTACTGGACAGAGCATTGGACTGAGACTCAAACCCTGGGTTCTGTTCCCAGCTCTGCCACTAACCTGCTGGGTGTCCTTGGGCAAGTCACTTTACCTATCTGTGCCTCCGTTTCCTCATCCATATAATGGGGGAAATGATACTGAACTTCTTTTGTAAAATGCTTTGAGATCCACTGAGGAAAATTGCTGTATAAGAGCTAGGCATTATTATTATCCCTTTCTAAAAGGTCATATGCTATTATAATAGGTTTTCACATCTGTAAAACACCAAATTCAGGTAATAGCAGCAGCAGCCCCCCAGAGGTGCAAAGTACTAAATAATTTTCCCATTTCAAGATTAATGAGATTAAAGATTTAGGCATTGATCCTGCATTAGGATCAGCTAATAAAGCCACCTGCAGCCTCAGTGGGCTTGAGGAGTCACGTTAACTAATATGATGTTAAATGTAATTATGTAGTCAGAGTGGGCGGGGGGACAAGTCGTGATTAACCCCATGTCAACTGGTCATGATGATTAATTCCGATTCTGGTGATAGATAAGCAGCTGTGCAGGGAAATGTGGATGTATTTGCCAATATATCTAAATCAGATGAGCATTCTTCCCAGGTTACAGTATCCTCTATAAATGTTTCCATATGTCCTGCATTATGTTACTTTTCAAAACTAAGATCTTAACCATAATATAATATAATATAATTAATATAAAAAACCCTTGCTTGCTTTAAAGAGGATTCAGTGACCCAGACCAGAAATGTATTTAAATTTTCCAAATGTTACGTTGTACTGTTGGGCGGTTCAGTCACATGACTGGGAGTAATAGGGAAGCTGCAATATAGGATTCTATCTTTGGTAAACTGTGTCTACAAACAATCGATGTTCAAGCTACCCGCTAAGCTTCAATATTGGGCTACTGGAGTATCTAGGGAAGAGTAAAAGCAATTGTAAATACAATTGTAAAACATCAGCTTTGCTAGATGATCTTGAATTTTCATTGGGAATGAGAGAGAGTGTTTTAACAATGGTTTAGCCTCTGTAGAGACACTCAGTCCATTTGGGAATACATTCTTTGAGATACAAAAATAGATGGTCTCCTAATTCAAAACTTTGTTTTACTACAATCAAGCCAGGTGCTATGTTTAAAAATAATGTTTGGGATCAAGAGGAAAAAGAAAAAAATCACACTTCATGCTCTGGAAATTTATTCTCTTAAACCTACTTCTAGGGAAACTCCCTCAAGAACTTGTAATGCTACAACAAATATGTAAACATCTAAAAAGAGTTTACAGGTTGCTTGGGAAAAGGAAATTTTAGCACATTTGAGATTTTCATACCATCTAAGGCAATGTTTTGATCGGTTTGGACCAGAATGAAAAGCTGAGTAGGCTAGACAGTTAAAATTAGGATAGTTAAAACAAAAGGCTAATGCCCAAAGTCTGTTATGGGTTAATTCTAAGGGCTCGTCTATATGGGGACATTCAGGAAAATTAATTATTAATAAATAATGATTTATTAATTATCTGGATGATGGGATGAATTGCACCCTCAGCAAGTTTGCAGATGACACTAAGATGGGGGGAGAGGTAGATATGCTGAAGGGTAGGGATAGGGTCCAGAGTGACCTAGACAAATTGGAGGATTGGGCCAAAAGAAATCTGATGAGGTTCAACAAGGACAAGTGCAGAGTCCTGCACTTAGGAAGGAAGAATCCCATGCACCGCTACAGGCTGGGGACCGACTGGCTAAACAGCAGTTCTGCAGAAAAGGACCTGGGGATTACAGTGGACGAGAAGCTGGATATGAGTTAGCCGTGTGCCCTTGTTGCCAAGAAGGCCAACGGCATATTGGGCTGTATTAGTATTAGTGTTAGTAGTAGTATTAGTAGGAGCATTGCCAGCCGATTGAGGGAAGTGATTATTCCTTCTATTCGGCACTGGTGAGGCCACATCTGGATTATTGCATCCAGTTTTGGTCCCCCCCACTACAGAAGGGATGTGGACAAATTGGAGAGAGTCCAGCAGAGGGCAACGAAAATGATTAGGGGGCTGGGGCACATGACTTACGAGGAGAGGCGGAGGGAACTGGGCTTATTTAGTCTGCAGAAGAGAAGAGTGAGGGGGGATTTGATAGCAGCCGGAACCTCCCTGAAGGGGGGTTCCATAGAGGATGGAGCTAGGCTGTTCTCAGTGGTGGCAGATGACAGAACAAGAAGTAATGGCCTCAAGTTGCAGTGGGGGAGGTCTAGGTTGGATATTAGGAAACACTATTTCACTAGGAGGGTGGTGAAGCACTGGAATGGGTTACCCAGGGAGGTGGTGGAATCTCCATCCTTAGAGGTTTTTAAGGCCCGGCTTAGCAAAGCCCTTGATGGGATGATTTAGTTGGGGTTAGTACTGCTTTGAGCAGGGGGTTGGACTAGATGATCTCCTGAGGTCTCGTCCAACCCTAATCTTCTATGATTCATTGATTCTAATCTGAATTAACTAAAGGTATGAATTTGAAGTGGGTTAGTTAAACCACATTAAAATCCTGTGTGGTTGCTGTTATTCAGAATTAAAGTCAGCTTAATTTGGTTTTTCTTAATTAATTTCCAAATTCACAGTGAATTAAGATAAACCAAATTCACTTCCAAAGTGAATTAGGATAAACTGAATTAAAACCACTGTAATTCTCAATTAGAACGTCCATACAGAGATTCAATGTTGTTTGTTTAATCCACATCAAAATTCATACTTTTCATTAATTTGGATTAGTTTTCATGGATGTCCTTGCAGACAAGCCCTTAGAAAGCTGAGGAATGATGGCAAAAACCTCAGCATAATATGCGCAGATGTTGGCCAACTGTACACTGTGGGGCCTGTTGATTTGAATAAGGAACTCCAGTGTTGAGGTAGAAGTTAGGATGCAGAAAATCGTAGCAATTCCTGCACCTGCTCATGACAGGGGTGTAAGCTTTTCTAACCCTGATCCATGTCATGTGACAAGTTGGGGCCAGAGAATAGAGAGCATTTCCTTACCAGCGCTCCTGTGTTGGTTAGGTTAGTTCTCATTTGATAGCACAGAGACCATTGAATGCATGATGCTCTGTCCTGAGCCAAATCTGGCACATTATGGGATGGGGTGCCTGTGTGGGTCAGGGATCTGATGCCATCCAGGCATTGTGTTTTAGGTGTTGAATTCCTGTGTGCCACACCCTTATTACATGGTGTCAGAAGAAACTGAATCTTTGGTAAAAGTGGAGCAAATGAAGCCACCTGAATCCCACAGAAAGGAAGGGAACCTGGCAAACTGGAAAATGTGGTTGCTGCTTTTCCAAATGTTCCTGGAAGCAAGTGGTATTGGAGAGAAATCAGGAGGGTCAAATATTCCATATAGTTCCTTTGGCCACATGAAGCAGACTTGAGAACAAGAAGCAACTGTGTAATCAGAAAGCCACTGAGGTACAGGGTAGGGTGCCAGGTGTCCAGTTTTCAACTGGAAAGTCTGGTTGAAAGGGGACCAGTACAGTGTCCAGTCACATGTACTGACCAGACACCAAAAGTCCAGTTACCATGGGTGGAGGGGCCAAGGAAGGAGGTGCTGGGTCATCAACCAATGCCAGCCCCTGCTCAGCTGGGACCACCTCCTACCTTCATCTCGTGGGCAGGCAGGCTAGTCCTGGAGCAGAGGCAGGCTAGTCCAGCTGGTGGGAGGGAGGTGGACAGGATCAAGCAAGGAGGGAAGGGGCGAGAGGCGAGAGAGCAATGGGGGCAGAGCCTTGGGGGAAGAGGCGGGGCAGGGGTCAGGCCTCGGGGGAAGAGGTAGGGA